>NC_087144.1:5716285-6351428 GCF_030705265.1 Helicoverpa armigera
AATGATCAATATACCTCAGAGGCACTCGTGCTTCCTATAGAATAATAATATATAAACGATACTAATTGGGTGTGTGTCTGATGAGCAAAGTGGACGACTTCGTGTTCGTAGTAATAACATTACAGCGTTATCATTTTCTTATAGCAAAAATGTGCCAAAAGTGATAGGATTGTGGATAAGTGAAGTCGGCGTTACTGAGATCGTGAATCAAATCCAGGTTTCATTTGCTCGTTGGGCTCGCGTGTGTAGGAACTTAGAGTCATACATTAGATCTTCCGCTCGATCTGCCTTTACGACGATACCTATGCCAAAATTCATAATTCTGACCGTAAAACTTTCTTAAATTCACACAGAAATAATTTTGGGAATTTGTAACTTCACTGGAACATTTTTCTTGGCATACGTTGTAGAATAATGAGCCAAATTTTATGTAATTCGTTTAGTGATGTGTAAGTGTCAGATTGTTAATGTTGTTAGAATTTAAACAACTTGTTTCGTTCGACATGGAAGGATATTATATCTTGAATTAGATGCAATACATTTCTTTCATTCAAGATTTTACCGTGGCGTGCACACCTTGCAAGACATCTTTCTTCTCTGTCTATATCCTTGGCTAAAAGCCTGCTGTTCCCTTTTTGCAAACCATTACTGTTTTCGGGTCTTGTCGACTCAGCATTCCCAAATCACTTATCACCCAAAATTATACAGGGACAAAGAAAATAATATAATCTTACATTTGTATAATGACTCTCTTAATAAGAGATTGAATTCGAGTAACTTAATTAGATTTTAACGTGGTATGTCGTTCGTCTTATCGCGAGTTGTGCACGCGCTCCGTTCACATCAATTAATTTTAGAGCGCTCTCGATATTGGGACATCATTACATTTTTTTAAACATTAACCTCGAGTATTCACATAAAACGAAATAGCTATTCAATTTTTATGTAATTTTTAGTCATTTTAGATCAGGAATTAGAAACAGCAAAGGAAAGAACACACTCAAAGTTAATAACTACCCGAATTTAAAACTGCTTTCATGCTAAAACAATAAACTTGTCAGACGGGTAGTTGTGAAATTACGATTAGTCTTTTGTTTCTAAGCAGAATAATCGTACTCGTAGTTCCACTTTTGTTCTGATAATGCCGTTACATGAATGGTTCCGAACTCGGAAGCGCGCTGAAACATTTTGATAGTCTCATTCCTGTCGCATAACATGTTATATAAGTTTAATATTTTTCGGTAATATAAAGGTTTAAATAATAATGGTCAATGTCGGCGTCTAGTAATGCAAGGAGAGCATATTATTATGGTGAGATCATGTACACGCTTGATAACTAGAATATTATGTGAATAATTCTAATCTATTAGGTTAATAGGACTGTAAAAAATTTAATCTACCTCAAATGCAACTTATTCTTTTCTAGAAATTTAATTGTACTATGTTAGGTTAGTGAGAAAGTTAGTTTTTTTTCTATTTGAGAAATACACGACCATAGGGCTGGTTGAATCAGTTAACACCTGTTGTCTTAATATAATGTATAAGTGTGTGCTGCATATCGAAATCTTTATTGATATACAAGTTAAATATGTATGATTATTATTAATTTCGCTTTTTATTTTATTGTGCTCTATAAGAGTGGCCTTTGAGTTCAATGTTGAATATATTTCGGATCGCGTTAATACAAAGTTTAAAATCGAAAGATCTGGAGTTTAAAGCTAATGCAAGAAAAAAATAAAAATAAAAAAAAGTTTATCTATAATAATGTTAGGACCTTTCCTATCGCGCACATTTGGTTTAAGTAAAAATAAGAAAATTTTCATATATTTTGTATATCGATGATTATACATATTTCCTTTATGCAGATATCAGAAAAGATTTCCGCAAAAATGTTTTTTATAAATACAATTTATATGAAACTGTTAATGTTTAAGTTTTTTCGACTGTTGTATGTATTTGTTGGAAATATTTTTGCTAAATCCTTCCCAAGGTTATGGACTGAGAAACGATCGGTTAGTTAGTTTGAAATGTCTGTTTAGCTTAGAGCCAAGTTCCCCTCAATAGAACCTACATTATCAATTCAAACCTTATATGTTCCTTGTTTTTTGAAGTAATATACAGCATAATAGTTAATAGTTTTTTACGACGATATTTTAATTGATAGGTCTAAGTATAGGTGAAACAAACTACCGATTTTTGACCAGTCTATGCCCTTAAGCCACTAGTCATATACAATAGCAGTACATGATATTCTCAAATAGGCAGTTATACTGAGTGATATTTACCTATCTGATGATTTACAATAGATTTACAGCAATTGGTGCAAAACATTGAGTACAAAACGTTACACATAGTGTACAAATAACGCCGGATTTCATCTAATTACTGCCCAACAAGATAATATGCGAGAGAAAATGATTCATCGTTAATTAAGTGGTTTACAACAAAGAAAATAACTGACTCCATTTTCGTCACACGATAAGGCTGGGACCTAATTAAATGAAATCGGCGCTTATACTATTTTCCTCATATTTTATATTTGATACATAAAAATATACAACGACACAATGCAATATATTTTTATAGTTTTTTTTTAGATTGTAAAATAATTATTAAAATAGTTAACATATCAAAGACTACCAATGTACGGCCGTTTTTGTTGTCATGTAACTTGAATATTTAATATTAAAGTTCATACCTGTATTTATTTATTTAACATTTTATAGTTAACAGATGTCGATCGACGATAAAATCTATCTGTTTTGGCGACACTATAAGTGTTTACCGTTTTTCTTTATTGGGGAATATCAATGCATAATTGTTAACTTTTTCATGTACCCCAGTTTTTTTATAGTTTTTATCTTTAATGAGTGTAACTCATTATATTTATATTTTTGTAAAAACGAAATTATGTTGTGTAATACCAAATACATAATTATTATCATATTTTTTATTTTGTGCTTACATCTGTAAAGTTTCGAATATTTTTTTAATTTCTTTATGTAAGTTTGGTTACAGCAACGAAGCTGCTGTGAGTGATAGAATAATATTGTTTTAAAATCATGTTGAATATAATTACGATGCCTTTATTAAAATTGCATTTTGAAATAATTTATCACAGTTGTTCTTTAGTTGAACCAGAATTTTTGAATGTCTCTTTAAAAATGTAATCTTTTCTGCGTGAAAATTGCACAAAACAAAGTCTCAGGTAGTATTCTCTTACTCGTAGCAAAAAATTAAAATTTATGTTTAAAAAATGATCAATAGATTTTAACGATATACGTAATTTTGGTACATACATAGGGGCCTTATAATAAATAAATGTAGATGATTTATTTGATTTATAAAATGGAAAAAAATATTTTTAGAAACGTATGATATTTTAATAGAAGTCTATTTTTGTTACGATTTTATGGAGTAATACATATTGAATGTTTTTAAAAAGTACGTAACGTTTCAGACTGGCGATGTTGTTAAAAATCTAAATATCTATCACGCTGGTGGCTCAATCTATAAGCCTGGCATACAGTGTGCTATTTTGCGCAAAAGAACCAAGAAGTTTTATTTTTGAGTCCTAATGGATCCCATGGATAAAGGCGCTCAACATGGAAAAAGAACTCTTTTTCTGCTGCTTGGAAATATTCAGGTACAGCCGTCAACGTACCAACCTGTAAAATTCTCCCAATCGACATTGAACCTTATACTTTAGAGATAAAGTTGAAAATCTTTTGAAGAAATTTGACAGATTGCAGTAGCTTGGTATGCTATGGCGTCTGTAGCTGTAAGTACATTTTGTACCCCAAGCTGCTAACAGCCGTTCCCAATAATCTATCTGCTGTTCTGGTTATTAGAGATACGGAGTTTGATATTACTTCTTTGGGGCTAATGTCAAAATTATAAGTTAGTAAGCAAATCAACAGTGTTTCGAACATTGAGAACTTTGTTGAGGGCCTCATTCTTGATTTTTAACACACATTGCCTAATTGGACGATAATACTAACGAAACGGTACCTTCGCAGGATAGCCTATTAATAATAAATTATAAACAATGTACCTGGTTTATAATAACATGATGTAATTGTCTTCATTGTAATAAATATTTGGAACATCTATCTTGTTTTGTTTTTCTGCCAACCTATTTTGTTATTTTCAGGAATGTAGATTATGAAAACTAATTTGAAGACGAAAATAATGACAATAAATCTTTTTCTTATTGTGTAATTATTCTAATTTTACTCATATTTACAGAAGCACATTTTTTATTATTCTTTTGTCGCTATCAAACAGCCGTTATGTGCCAACTAGAGAAAATAAAATCATAAAAGAAAATGGCGTGCATGCAGTCGCAAGTCTGTTCGGTATACCAGGTGAATGACCTTTATATTCAATCTGTCATATTTCAGATGCACTTGCTAGCTTTGGTTTAGAAATTAGACTACTCTGTATATAGGATTACCTATTTATGAAAATCATAATGCTCTGCAGAGTAAAAATAAATGATTGAACAGAAAACACCAAAATATCGTGCCATGAAAAATATGGTAAATGAAAACGATAAGCATGTAAAAAAGAAAAACAAGATTATGCAGCCAATATAGATGAAATATATTTATTGCTGATCAATTCTTTAACAAATAACACATAGACTTAGAACCAGAAATAACAAAATAAATACCTAATCCACGGTAAACAAGAGGAAACGAAAGAAATGCAGTCAGGATAATAGTCTATCTATAAACACGAAATTTCTATACATTTACAGGTTTATGGTTAAGTTCATTTGAATTTTACACAGATATACATTATTGTAACTATACAGTTCGATGATTATTCCACGTATAACATCATTTTATTCAAGTATCTAATTTGCCTATACCTGAATTTGAACTAAATTAAAATTGTACTAAAAATACTAACACCCTCCCGGTAGCCGGGCGCGGAGGCCGCAGATTTAATATAATGCTTTAGAAAAATATCGTTTTTACGAAACAAGTGAGAGACCAAAGAGTCCCGGAGCTAGGTTCTTCCAACCTATAAATGCACGTATTTTAAACACCAGTCACCGAAAAAAGGAATGTTCGAAAATTGTAACTTTCTAAACGTAGTCTTTGGTCGAAGCGACCCGTCGCCTCAACCTGTGAACGAATTGGAAAGCTAGAAAGAATCATTTCACTGTCCGTCTTTTGTATTTTCTCACTTTGCCGCTTTTCGAGGGCTTGGATTTGAGGGATATACTATCTAGATTTGGTAGTTCCGCGTCGGGCTTGTCGCGCGGCACGGGGTTGTCGTTGGCGTCGTGGTCGCTGTCCAGCCCGTTCTCCATGCGCACGGTGTTCGCATGCGCGTGGTGCGGGGGGCTGACGTCCATGTCATCGGAGTCCGAGTCCTGGTAGTTCCCGTTAGTCTCCGCTCTCTTGTACTGGAAGGTCCGCCTATAGTTGACATCTTCATCAGATTCGGCCGTCGCTTTAACTTTGTACCGTCGGTTAATGTTCTGGAGGGATTGGTTTTTCTGCAGTTCTCCGTGTATTGTGTCTCTGATGTTCATTTCGGAGGTGGATTTCGTGCAGTACTCCTCCTTGTCCGACTCGGAGTATTTCCTGGAGAGCCGTCTCTCGAAGGTGTCGTCATGGAAGATGGGCGGAGGGGCGGGGGTGATGGGAGACTTGAGCCGGACCTCGGGGCCTCCGCCGTAGATGCTCGTGAAGAACCGCCACAGTTCCTCGCTGAGCTGGGCGTGGTCGGAGCCCGATTTTATTGTTAAAGTTGTCACGCCGTCGATTTCCTGAAAATATAGGTTGAAGTGTTAGTTAAAAATATCAGCTATCTTATTTTACTACACAAAAGATAAGGTATTTTGGTGCAATAAAAAACCTGGACAATTCAAATCATGGTCTTTTTAAGACATAAATACTAATACTAATTTTTAATTTTAAAATTAGTTCACTCTTAGATGGCCCACTTATCGAAAAAGGCTATACTTTTTACCCGGGTGCGCGAAACAGCTCCTGGTGTAATCGCTGAAAAAACATGGTTATTTATTAATAAATAAAAAGTACCTGTTTGCTAACGATGCCGGAGTTATCAACGGGCGGGGGCGGCTGCTGCGTCTTGTTGCGCACGAACGCTTGCCACTGCCGGAACCAGTGCATACTGATGCCGTAGATAGCGTGAGGACGTTCCTGTTCCTATAACATGTACAAATATTATGTTAAAATATTCTATATGAAATAATGTTAACTAGATCATCCTTGACACACTTAATGGACTACACTAAATTACAGTGGGTTGGACGATTTAACCATAACGATAACTAGACGTTTACTCGCCGCCGTCAATTCGATGTGACAAAGAATATGGTTTGGTTATCGTTAAAATTACATACACTTTAGTATAGCAAAGGCAGAATGTTGTTTGAGCAACCTTTATAATTGAGTGGCGTTTAAGTTTCCAGCTAGTATGAAAATGCCATAAAAGTGGATTGAGAAAGAGATTGTAAGAGATTAGTAATATTGGTTAAAGTTAATACCCTATTTTTGTCCCAGCGCTGCGAGCAAATTAAACAAATAAAAATAATTATTTTCGTGAAAATAAATTTTTCTCTTCATGTGTTTGTTTGATTTAAATTCAATTTATTTTTAATCAATGTTGACTACAGATTGGCAGTCGAAAAAACACTCCCTTAGGAGCAAACTTTCCAAGATTTTAACGGCGTCAATAATCATCAAATGACCCCTCCTGCTGTGGGTTAGCAGCGGTGAGGGAGTGTCAGACTCTTACTGACTAAAAACCGTCGTGTTCCGTCATAGGCCTTTTATGTACCAGGGCCGCGGTAACTCTTTCCAACAATCCCGCAGCCCCGGGCAGGCCTTGGCTCTGCTGGCCCCCGCTGGGGTTACCTAATGAACGTGACTGACCTGGAAGCTAGCGTGCAGCTCGCAGAAGGCGGCGAGCTCCCTCGCTCTGCGCGTGCGCAGGCGCTGCGCCGCGCGCGCGCACACGCCGCACTCGTGCACGTGCGACACCGCCGGCCCGCCGCCGAAACTGGCAATCATATATTCCTTTATTATTGGCAACACAAGGACCCGAAGAAAATACAAATAGGTACAGTCAACTTCAGGTCAGTGGTTATAGTTATCGGCACGGATATTGAGCCCTGACCTTCATCTGCGCAGAAGCGATTTATTGGTTTATTGCCTTATGTGTATAGTGCGCAAAGCGATCCCCCCATCCCCCATCTTCCGCTGAGAGCTCAATATCCGTGCCGATAACTATACAGTCTATTTCAGGTCAGTGGAAACAGTTTTATAGGAAAGTCGTACTTATTACTATTGAGCTAAGGTGCATGACAATTACCACTGATGTGCAGTCTACTGTACACCCCATATATTCAGCTCGCGTTAGGCTCGAGTCTCACCGGAATGCGGCAAGGACTTTCAGTGTAAACTCTATACTAAAGATCAGTATCACTTAAAAGCTTGTCGCTGCTGGCAGACGTGGGTGGAAAACATCAACAAGACGCGTGACGCGTGGCTGCTCGCAGCACCGCGGGCGGCCACTGCTATTCCGATGAGACTCTGGCCTTACGGCTCGTGAAAAGTCAGAAAATCGGATGAAAAGGAGATGAGGAGGTCATGTAAAGAGCTGCTTCATGTAAAACACTCGTGCTTAGCTGCATCCTGTTAAACTGGAAGCTGATCCCAACATAGTTGGGACAAGGCTAGGAAGATGATGAGGCGGCTAGGGGATGCTGTCGCGGTCGAGCCTCACGCCGCCGTGCCAGCACACGAAGTCGCTGTAGTGTACAGAGTGCGTGTTGAGCAGCGGCTAGGCGGATGGTATACTGACTGCAGATAGAGGAACTCCCAGAGCGGCTGCGGCACGAGCGCGGCGAGGTGGTGCAGGTGTCGCTGTAGTGTACAGAGTGCGTGTTGAGCAGCGGCTAGGCGGATGGTATACTGACTGCAGATAGAGGAACTCCCAGAGCGGCTGCGGCACGAGCGCGGCGAGGTGGTGCAGGTGTCGCTGTAGTGTACAGAGTGCGTGTTGAGCAGCGGCTAGGCGGATGGTATACTGACTGCAGATAGAGGAACTCCCAGAGCGGCTGCGGCACGAGCGCGGCGAGGTGGTGCAGGTGTCGCTGTGTACAGAGTGCGTGTTGAGCAGCGGCTAGGCGGATGGTATACTGACTGCAGATAGAGGAACTCCAGAGCGGCTGCGGCACGAGCGCGGCGAGGTGGTGCAGGTGTCGCTGTAGTGTACAGAGTGCGTGTTGAGCAGCGGCTAGGCGGATGGTATACTGACTGCAGATAGAGGAACCCAGAGCGGCTGCGGCACGAGCGCGGCGAGGTGGTGCAGGTGTCGCTGTAGTGTACAGAGTGCGTGTTGAGCAGCGGCTAGGCGGATGGTATACTGACTGCAGATAGAGGAACTCCCAGAGCGGCTGCGGCACGAGCGCGGCGAGGTGGTGCAGGTGTCGCTGTAGTGTACAGAGTGCGTGTTGAGCAGCGGCTAGGCGGATGGTATACTGACTGCAGATAGAGGAACTCCCAGAGCGGCTGCGGCACGAGCGCGGCGAGGTGGTGCAGGTGTCGCTGTAGTGTACAGAGTGCGTGTTGAGCAGCGGCTAGGCGGATGGTATACTGACTGCAGATAGAGGAACTCCCAGAGCGGCTGCGGCACGAGCGCGGCGAGGTGGTGCAGGTGCGGAGCGCGGTCTGGTCTGACGCCGCCGTGCCAGCACACGAAGTCGCTGTTGTCTATGGGGCCTGGTTCCGCCCATGTGTTGAATCTAAACACAAATAATTATCATAAAAAAATAGTTTTAAAAAAACACGCTTTTAGTACCGACTTAAATGACGTTTCTTAGCTAATCATGTGTTGTCATCAGAACGCGGAACGTGTGAAAAATTTCATCCTAATCGACCGGGAAGCAGACAAGTGAAGCTAATGTAAGCGTGTCAACCGGCCTCTTCTCATACACACAAGGAATCCGTAACTCTGACATCGCAGCAACAGATTCTGTAGAAACAGTTCTGCTTGCGTACAAACGAGCACTGTGGATGCCCTCTGCCCCATCTAGGGGACATAGGACTTTAAGTCAAGTAAGTCACAAACGAGCAACGGCTTACCCACCTTTACCTGCGTAATAAGGACAAATACGCCCGCCGAGACTCAGATTTTTCACAAAGGAATGACTTAAGCAACCATTAAATGTCTCTTGAGTGCGGGTTAAGACATCGAAGGTCCTTACGCAGTCTTAGAAAGTACATAATAATATAAAAGTACCTACATATAAGATATACATAATTAAAATTACATTGGCACTTGCCTAGACTAGAATCGAATTAAAACACTATAGAAGCTGATGCTTTAACCACTACGCCACCTCAACAGACAAGCAAACCTTATTTTTATAAAAAGGATTGCTATTAGTAAGTCTCACTAAAACTCGAGAATGGCTGGACCGATTTTATATATATTACGAAATTTTCCGGATCTGTAGTACTGAATAAGTTTATTGTTCTAGGAACATCTTTGGTAATGTATTGTAACAACTTACTTGTTGATCCACTGCTTGGAGATATAGAACTTGATATCGTTGGGCTCGACGCTCGTCGACTCTAATATTTCAGCAGCCTTCTGCCGTAGCGTTGCCATTTGCGGGTTCACTTTCCTGTCACACAATAATGTCAGCTGGTTAGATATTTTTTATCTAACATGACTGCAGATTTTCATGACGGAGAGTTTCATATTTTTTTTGAATGAAAGTGATCTTGAAAATAGTGTAATGTTTGGTAGGTGACACACACAGCACAGCGACACTACACACCAAGCAGGTCTATGTTAGCGTCCAGCGACAAGCCTCAAATACATAGTAAAAAACGGCGGATCCGATTATGAAACATACATGGCTAAGAAAATTCTGTTGAACTTATAACACAACTTTTTGTGTCATCATCATTATCATTCTTTTTATCGTCCCACTACTGGGCACAGGCCTCCTTTAATGCCGGGGCTGCGGGTTGTTCGAAAGAGATACCGCGGCCCTGGTACATAAAGGCCTATGACGGAACACGACGGTTTTTAGTCAGTAAGAGTCTGACACTCTCTCACCGCTGCTAACCCACAGCGGGAGGGGTCATTTGATGATTTTTGACGTCGGAAAAAAAGGCCTCCTCTCACGTGTTTAGAAGGATTAAGCGTTAATCGCCACGGGTGCTCAATGCGCGCGGCAAGGTTTGCTAAATGCGGCTTCTTGCGTGTCGGATTGTCGTCCCATCACGCTATGAGAGTGAAGGAATACCAGGAGCGTCCGTTTCTCGCCACGCAAGTGTAATGGCAGCCCGCTGTTCCCGTTATATTTGTTAACTTGTTTATTAGTTACTTACCTATAGAAGAGCACATAAGCCTCGCAGTGCGGCAGGTGATGGTACGGCAGCGGCTGCACACAGTGGTCGTCGAACGTGTACCAGGAGCGTCCGTTTCTCGCCACGCAAGTGTAATGGCAGCCCGCTGTTCCCGTTATATTTGTTAACTTGTTTATTAGTTACTTACCTATAGAAGAGCACATAAGCCTCGCAGTGCGGCAGGTGATGGTACGGCAGCGGCTGCACACAGTGGTCGTCGAACGTGTACCAGGAGCGTCCGTTTCTCGCCACGCAAGTGTAATGGCAGCCCGCTGTTCCCGTTATATTTGTTAACTTGTTTATTAGTTACTTACCTATAGAAGAGCACATAAGCCTCGCAGTGCGGCAGGTGATGGTACGGCAGCGGCTGCACACAGTGGTCGTCGAACGTGTACCAGGAGCGTCCGTTTCTCGCCACGCAAGTGTAATGGCAGCCCGCTGTTCCCGTTATATTTGTTAACTTGTTTATTAGTTACTTACCTATAGAAGAGCACATAAGCCTCGCAGTGCGGCAGGTGATGGTACGGCAGCGGCTGCACACAGTGGTCGTCGAACGTGTACCAGGAGCGTCCGTTTCTCGCCACGCAAGTGTAATGGCAGCCCGCTGTTCCCGTTATATTTGTTAACTTGTTTATTAGTTACTTACCTATAGAAGAGCACATAAGCCTCGCAGTGCGGCAGGTGATGGTACGGCAGCGGCTGCACACAGTGGTCGTCGAACGTGTACCAGGAGCGTCCGTTTCTCGCCACGCAAGTGTAATGGCAGCCCGCTGTTCCCGTTATATTTGTTAACTTGTTTATTAGTTACTTACCTATAGAAGACATAAGCCTCGCAGTGCGGCAGGTGATGGTACGGCAGCGGCTGCACACAGTGGTCGTCGAACGTGTACCAGGAGCGTCCGTTTCTCGCCACGCAAGTGTAATGGCAGCCCGCTGTTCCCGTTATATTTGTTAACTTGTTTATTAGTTACTTACCTATAGAAGAGCACATAAGCCTCGCAGTGCGGCAGGTGATGGTACGGCAGCGGCTGCACACAGTGGTCGTCGAACGTGTACCAGGAGCGTCCGTTTCTCGCCACGCAAGTGTAATGGCAGCCCGCTGTTCCCGTTATATTTGTTAACTTGTTTATTAGTTACTTACCTATAGAAGAGCACATAAGCCTCGCAGTGCGGCAGGTGATGGTACGGCAGCGGCTGCACACAGTGGTCGTCGAACGTGTACCAGGAGCGTCCGTTTCTCGCCACGCAAGTGTAATGGCAGCCCGCTGTTCCCGTTATATTTGTTAACTTGTTTATTAGTTACTTACCTATAGAAGAGCACATAAGCCTCGCAGTGCGGCAGGTGATGGTACGGCAGCGGCTGCACACAGTGGTCGTCGAACGTGTACCAGGAGCGTCCGTTTCTCGCCACGCAAGTGTAATGGCAGCCCGCTGTTCCCGTTATATTTGTTAACTTGTTTATTAGTTACTTACCTATAGAAGAGCACATAAGCCTCGCAGTGCGGCAGGTGATGGTACGGCAGCGGCTGCACACAGTGGTCGTCGAACGTGTACCAGGAGCGTCCGTTTCTCGCCACGCAAGTGTAATGGCAGCCCGCTGTTCCCGTTATATTTGTTAACTTGTTTATTAGTTACTTACCTATAGAAGAGCACATAAGCCTCGCAGTGCGGCAGGTGATGGTACGGCAGCGGCTGCACACAGTGGTCGTCGAACGTGTACCAGGAGCGTCCGTTTCTCGCCACGCAAGTGTAATGGCAGCCCGCTGTTCCCGTTATATTTGTTAACTTGTTTATTAGTTACTTACCTATAGAAGAGCACATAAGCCTCGCAGTGCGGCAGGTGATGGTACGGCAGCGGCTGCACAGTGGTCGTCGAACGTGTACCAGGAGCGTCCGTTTCTCGCCACGCAAGTGTAATGGCAGCCCGCTGTTCCCGTTATATTTGTTAACTTGTTTATTAGTTACTTACCTATAGAAGAGCACATAAGCCTCGCAGTGCGGCAGGTGATGGTACGGCAGCGGCTGCACACAGTGGTCGTCGAACGTGTACCAGGAGCGTCCGTTTCTCGCCACGCAAGTGTAATGGCAGCCCGCTGTTCCCGTTATATTTGTTAACTTGTTTATTAGTTACTTACCTATAGAAGAGCACATAAGCCTCGCAGTGCGGCAGGTGATGGTACGGCAGCGGCTGCACACAGTGGTCGTCGAACGTGTACCAGGAGCGTCCGTTTCTCGCCACGCAAGTGTAATGGCAGCCCGCTGTTCCCGTTATATTTGTTAACTTGTTTATTAGTTACTTACCTATAGAAGAGCACATAAGCCTCGCAGTGCGGCAGGTGATGGTACGGCAGCGGCTGCACACAGTGGTCGTCGAACGTGTACCAGGAGCGTCCGTTTCTCGCCACGCAAGTGTAATGGCCGCCGCCCGCTGTTCCCGCGTGACAGATCACTGCGCATAGCTCGTACCGGGATATTTTTGATGTGCAGTCTGTAAATATAGTGGAGTTTGAGAAAATGTATGGGAGAAAGTGACTTCTGCTATACTTAATATACACCAATTTTCTTCAGTATTTCTTTAGACAATTCTCCGAAGCCACTGAACCGATTTGGACAATTCTTTCACTGTTAACAAGCGACACTACTATAACCGGATGACAAATTCAATATTTTATCCAGGTACTTATGGATTGATATGAAAAATGTTCTATAACAAATTGCACATCATTTTATGTACGAAATGACGCAGTTTTTTATCGGCATAGGTACCTAAAGGATTGTTATTCCAAATCACGGGATGAAAATGTCAATTAAAAACAATCTAAAAATTACTTCAAATATCTATATTACTATTAATACTCAGCATCTTTTCACAGTTAACTTAATAATTAAAAATAATTTTATAAACTCTCACCTTTATGCGTATAAGGCGCCATATTCAAGTCATTAATGGGGAAGGACACCCGAGCCCCGACCTTTGCGCTGAACATGAGCTCGTGTCGGAACCGCTTGAGGTGCACACACAGCACCTCGGGCAGTCTCACCACGCCCGACATCTTCACGCCGTTGCGGAGCTTGTTGCAGCGAGAACAACTAGATACAGGATTTAATACCTTATTTATATGGTTTTTAAGTATATTTTGTCACACATGTTGAGTCAATTTTGAAGGACACTAGCTATATTTTGTAGATATAGTACTTTAAGTTATATTTTTAGAGCAATAAAGTCCTGTTTATCACATCGCGAGGGTAGGCAGTTTCTTGCAGCGGAATCACCTATAGTTTATAGATTATTTTGAGCTATATTTTTAGGGCAATAAAGTTCATTTTATCACACCGTAAAGTATATCATTTCTTGCATTGGATTATGTACTCTATATTGACTACTACAGAGTACACAATATGTTATCGAGCGCTACAGAACATGAGCTCGTGCCGGAACCGCTTGAGGTGCACACACAGCACCTCGGGCAGTCTCACCACGCCCGACATCTTCACGCCGTTGCGCAGCTTGTTGCAGCGCGAACAACTATGTACAGGAGTATGAGCCTTATTTTTATGCAAATAAAGTATATTTTGATACTCATGTTGAGACAATTTTGCAGGGCGGTAGCAAAATTTTGTGGATATAGTATTTTAAGTCATATTTTTAGGGCAATAAAGTCCTTTTTATCACATCGCGAGGTACAAAGTTTGTAGCAGCGGGATCATCTAAAGTTTGCAGAGTATTTTAAGCGTTATTTTTATGGTCACTAAGTTCAATCTATCACATCGTGAAGTATATCATTTACGGCAGGAGATTTCGCACTTTATATAGACTGCTAGAGAGTACACAATATGTTATCGAGCGCTACAGAACATGAGCTCGTGTCGGAACCGCTTGAGGTGCACACACAGCACCTCGGGCAGTCTCACCACGCCCGACATCTTCACGCCGTTGCGGAGCTTGTTGCAGCGCGAACAACTATGTACAGGAGTATGTCATTTTAAGCTTTATTTTTAGGATAGAAAGGTGCATTTTATTTTGTCACATATGAAGTTAGTTAAGTCCTTTTTTTATGTAGCGCAAAAGCTACAGTTTTTAAGGTATTTTGAGCCAAATTTTTAGGGCAATAAAGTCCTTTTTATCACATCGCGAGAAAAGAAGTGTTTTGGAGCGGGATCAGCTATAGTTTATAGATTATTTTGAGCGTTATTTTTAGTGCAATAAAGTGCATTTTGTACTGTCTTTAGGTATATCATTTCTTGAGGGGGATTTTGCACTTTATATAGACTGCTAGAGAGTACACAATATGTTATCGAGCGCTACAGAACATGAGCTCGTGTCGGAACCGCTTGAGGTGCACACACAGCACCTCGGGCAGTCTCACCACGCCCGACATCTTCACGCCGTTGCGGAGCTTGTTGCAGCGAGAACAACTATATACAGGAGTTTGGACCTTATTTATATGGTTTTTAAGTATATTTTGTCACACATTTTGGGTCTTTTTTGTAGCGCAAAAGCTATAGTTTTTAAGGTATTTTGAGTCAAATTTTTAGGGCAATAAAGTTCGTTGTATCACCTCGTGAGGTAATAAGTTTGTTGTAGCGTGATCAGCTATAGTTTGTTAGGTATTTGAGACATATTTTTGGGGCAATAAAGACCTTTTTATCATATCGCGAGGTAAGTTTTTGCAGCGGATTTGAGAAGAAGTTTGCTGTAAGATATTTTCAGCTTTATATTTTAGTACATAGTTTTTTCTTTGTGTCAGAACAGCCAGTCTGCACAGGATCCTTTGCCATATTTTCAGGGTATTAAAGTACAAACTCGGTAACTAACCTGTACATATTATCGCCCTTAAGTTCGTCAGCACTAAAGAACGCAGCGAGGCAGTCTTGTAGCGACACCACCGGCCCGTAGAACCACGACCGTAACCAACTTAGTAGCCACCACACCTGGGTGTACACAAACATACATTACAGTTTAAATACATATTATATTACATTATACACAACACAAGACATACATACAAATATAAATAAAAAATAACTTCAAACTTCAAATATTTGCGCCAAATGGTTGCGCCAAATAGATCCAGTTCAGCATTATCCCACATACCTAATTCCTCACGCTGGTTTCTAATCATCATCTGCCCAGCCCATTTCCAACTATGTTGGGGTCGGCTTCCAGTCTAAAGCAAGCAGCTGAATACCAGTATTTTACATGGAGCATCTGCATATCTTATGCGAACCTTATGAATGCACTTGATAGGCACTTGGGAAGTGGGATTGTTTGTGCGAGTTACTGCGGCCCTGGTATATTACCTGATGGCTTGAGAGGGAATATGGTAGGTGTTGGTCAGTAAGAGGTTGACACTCCCTCACGCTGCTAAGCCACAGCGGGGTAAAATGACCAATTGACCTATTTGATGATATCCATATACCAATGTACTGTAGACTACACATCAGTGGTAACTGTCATGCACCTCAACTCAATAGTAATAAGTACGTTTTTCCTATAAAATTGTTACCACTGACCTGAAGTTGGCTGTACCTGTCCACAGAAATTATTTGCGAGCCGCCATTAAGTTTGGCGGGCAGCTGATGGTGAAGGTATACTGACCCACGACTCCTGGCCATGCGGCACGTGGTGGTTGAGGATCGGCTGCTGGCAGCGGATCACGGCCAAGTGTTCGCGTGACGGTATCGGCAGTGATAGGTCTTGTATATAATATTGTTGTCAGCTGATGGTGAAGGTATACTGACCCACGACTCCTGGCCATGCGGCACGTGGTGGTTGAGGATCGGCTGCTGGCAG
The DNA here is from genome assembly GCF_030705265.1 of Helicoverpa armigera. Classification (NCBI taxonomy): domain Eukaryota; kingdom Metazoa; phylum Arthropoda; class Insecta; order Lepidoptera; family Noctuidae; genus Helicoverpa; species Helicoverpa armigera. The sequence continues at coordinate 5,732,489 of NC_087144.1, forward strand.
CGGATCACGGCCAAGTGTTCGCGTGACGGTATCGGCAGTGATAGGTCTTGTATATAATATTGTTGTCAGCTGATGGTGAAGGTATACTGACCCACGACTCCTGGCCATGCGGCACGTGGTGGTTGAGGATCGGCTGCTGGCAGCGGATCACGGCCAAGTGTTCGCGTGACGGTATCGGCAGTGATAGGTCTTGTATATAATATTGTTGTCAGCTGATGGTGAAGGTATACTGACCCACGACTCCTGGCCATGCGGCACGTGGTGGTTGAGGATCGGCTGCTGGCAGCGGATCACGGCCAAGTGTTCGCGTGACGGTATCGGCAGTGATAGGTCCTGGAATGTCTCCACGCGAGTTGATACCTGGTTGAAAAGTAAATTGATAAGTTAACTTTTTGAAACTGAACAAAATATGCGTAGAATTTACACACTGTAAAACCACAACCTGTAACCTAAACCCCTTGTAATTTATATGCCAGAAAATTTGTTGCAACAAAATACTGTACTAATGTATTTAATGTAATAATCTTTATTTCAGACCAAGTTCGTCCACAGAATTCTTAACATAACACCAACACAATTACAAATCTTGCTAGTAAAATTGTTAGTAGACACAAAAATATATATAAAAAAGCACATTCTGAATAACAAAGTAATTGGTTAGTAGAAAAAAAAGAAAAGGAATAATAAAAATAAATCTCATCTAACAACAGTCTATTATATTATTTATTTGGCAATAGTATTTGTTTGGCATCCGGGTACTTGTTTTGTCCCAAATACTAAATACTGGTTATATCTATGTACATATTCTACTTACCCTATTGCAGATAAGACACTGCACGGAAGACAGCAGCTTGCCGTCGAACACATCAGAGATAACACTTCGGAACCGCACCCCGCCGCCCGAACCGTCGCCGCCGCCCAGTGGGATACCGCCCTTACTGTGGAATAAAATAGTAAGTTTAAACACACGCTCCAGTAGGTAAGTAAATAATAGACAAGCTTTTAGAAACTCTTCAAAGCCTACACGGTCACACGGTATCAAATAGCGGCACCCAGGGTATGTATATATCTTAAAGACATCAGGGGAATTACGCTTTTGTCCGGTCCTTGCTGGGAGGATTTGCCCGTCCTCACCGCGCTGGGTATGTGTGTTGATGAGCGCAGTGTGGGATATTTTTACATTCAGAAGTGCTGCTGCCAAAACAAGGCATTTGTCATCCCACTTGATGCTGTTTGGTAGTTATACTGTCACTACTTGGTCGTCAGAGCTTCAGGCGTATTTCAGAAGTGTACAGCACTGGCTGATAAGGTCGTCAATATTTTACCAGTATGCACCAAGGTTAGTTGAGGTTGGCAATTTCGGCAGAACAATGTTGGTTTGCCCCCTCACACGCCTATGTGTATATAATCTAGCTTCTAGAACGTTCTTGGTCTATCCTACTATATACATACTGGTGTTCAGTCCTAGTGTCGGGCGCGTCGCTGGCTCCACTGGAACAGGTCTCGTATCGCTCGTCAGCTTCACTCGAACACGATAGTGATGACTCCGACCCGCACAGACCTTGACTGGCGCCACGGACTGATTCCGTACCTGTGTGTAGATAGAAGTCATGAGGACAGTCGAAAGGACAATATGGTACAGAGGTCGATATATGACTTTTAATTTTTTAGGATCCAAAAAGGGGGGAAAACTAAAAATGTGCTTTGATAATGTTATTCAATTTGTTAGTATATAATTAAATGATGTGTTGGGCTTTATGACTATTTAAATAGTCTTTGAAAAAAAAAGCAGACTGCATTTAACTGGTCCTTAAGACTAACTTATTTTAATTATCCCAGTTAAGTTTCTTAGTTTTTTATATACGTCCATGTTTTTACATATATTTTTACTTTTCTCATTTATGATATAAGTACATATTGGTATTGTAATGTACACTTACCATTGGGCTGCGAGTACATGTTGTACTGCAGATGGTGTGTGCCCGCGAAACTAGCAGACCGCCGGTGTCGGGACGCTATGGGCTCTTGTGTTTGCACTCTATAAACATACAATATTTTATAACTAAGAAAAAAAAATTAGGTACACATAAAAAATTCATTAAGATAGGAAATGATATAATACTAGCTTTTGCCAGCAGTTTCACCCGTATCCCGAGGTTACTACAACTAGCCTTCCTCGATAAATGGGCATCTGATACTGAATTTACAAATATTTTTTAATCGTTTCAGTAATTTCCGATTAGCACTTTCAATAAAACAAACTCTTCAGCTTTATAAAATTCGTAGGATTTGGTATGGCAACTATGGTAGTTGTGAATTATGAATATTATGATTATTACCTTAAATAGCCTTCAGTTCTAGATTCGCTATATGACGAGGGAGCGGGTGATTTTCGCCTCATCCTCGCAAAAAATGGAGCGTCGCTTGCTAGAGCAAATAAAAACAGAAAATAATTGAAATTATCAGCTCTTTTGATACATACTTTTGATGAAGTACAACATCAGATAATATTTTATATAATTTACACCGCTGCGGAATTTTAAGGGGCAGTTCCAGGGATTTTTTGGCGCCTAGTTGTGGCATATCTGATAGATATATCTGTCTAATTAAATCATAATTTTAACATCTCTGAGTCTTGTTTGTGCTTTATATAAAAGTTCTATGTATATATGTATAATATGTGTTCTATGTATGTATATGACTTATACTGACCACCAGAAGATGCAGCCCGTCGTCTTACGTGCAGCGCACGCGTGTCCGAGTGGTCGCCGTCCGCGTCTGAGCCTAGCTTGTCTTCCGAAGTGCTGTCCCACACCTGTGTAGGAACATTGTGTCTTATTGTAAAGGAATAAGATTGAGATTCAGTTGTAACAATGAGGGTTTTTGAAATTTTTTCTGCCACCGGGTGGCGCCACGTATGCGTCAGGTCCAAACAGCTGTCAAATAGTATGGAATTGTAGGTGCCGAACTTATTGTTTATTGAAATTCTGTTATATTGGAAGTGTTATTGATTTTATTATGGACTACGGTCAGAATAAGGTTTCCGAACTAAAAATTGAGCTAAGAGAGAAGGTGCAAAAGTCACTGGTACTAAGGAAAAGCTTGTTGAAAAATTTGTTAACACAATATGATTTAGTTTTTTTTATTTACTCAACCGCAATAGTAAAACAATAATGCAGTGCTTTAATTATAAAATAAAAAAAAACACTAAAATCGTTCACTATTCATAGTAAAGATAAGCACTTTGACAGTTATTGGACCTGACGACTCAGTGCTGCCACCTCGTGGATTGCCATTTTAGAAAACCCTCATTGCTCTTCAGATAGATTAAGTCGGCGGAAGTGAGATTTTTGAATATCGAAATACTATTGGTTGTGTAAAATCTCGGCTCTACTCCGTTTGTGTACATGCAGACCGCGATTTAAGTCGTCGACAAATGTAGTAAAAGTATATGAATTTGTCCAAGGACCCGTAATTAATAAAATAAAAAATACGTAAGTATTAACTATTTTTTTAAATTTTAATAATGTTTTAAAATAGTTGTATTTAATTAATTTACTTCGTGAAGTTTATAGGTATAATCAAAAACTTTCTTACCGGTTCTTTCAGCTCTTCATGCAGCTGGTCCATGAAGCATCGCAAGAACTCCTGCGTGTCGTGCTGGTGGTAACCACGGAACATTGGATGTACCTTACAACAATAAACAAAATATAAACTTGCAGAAAAATACATGTATAGTCAGCAAAAGACCAAATGCTAATTTATTTAGGGGCTTTTTTTAGAAGTTATAGAAAAGAGAATCTATGATTACCTTGAATCGGATATTTATATTAAAATAATTATTTATTTAAAATTGCCTGAAAAACAACACGAATTAGGAATGTCCAATATTACAAGAGATAATCCCCAAAAACGACCGTCTTTTAATACCCATGTATGTATATGTTTTTGCTGGGTAGAGGAAGCGTCGCAACAAGCTCCCAAGCAACACAAATCTACGTCTGTTTTTAGGATTTCATAGAAGAAAAATACTTTTTGCTATAGGATGCTAAAGATTATGTCAAAGTCATTCATTCAATTAGGGGTGCCAAAGACAAACCATTTTGGAAAGTTCTTTGGCGATATACAAATAACTCATTCTTCTTCTTCTTCTTTCGTGTCGATGACAATGTATGTCTTACAGTGACACTACACTTTGTCAGCCCAATATGCTGCCACAGCGAGAGCACGGTCGGACGCGATCATTGGGTCCTCCCGCGAGCAAGTTTCAGGGCACAGTGCCCAATAACACATTTTTTGTATTATTAATAAGTACATTTTATACTTACATTGCGAATGCCATATAGAACACCGTTAGGTACAACGTAGCCTCTTGTCTTCCTACTCCACATCTCTTTTACTAATTTTTGGTATGCTCTGTGAAGGAAAAAGTAAACTGAATAAATATGCCAATAAATAATTCAACAGAGGAGGTTTATTATGGCTACCCCAAAAACATAAAACAGCAATAAAATCGATGCATTACGAGATGAAAAGGGAAATATCGTTCATAACCCATATAGTTTAAAAAAACGGTCCATTTATGAACCCATAATGCTTCAAGTACGATCTCTTTTATATCTTGTGGTTATGGAGTTGCCAATAAAATGCAAAGTTGCCAGTTTATAATAACCTACCATTTTAGTATTTTTAAGGGCCCCGCGCACTAGGCAGCCACAATATTTGCGCAGCCAGTTATAGCAGCCAATCATCGAAAGTCATCTTATCAAAGTTCGGAAATACGTCTCGCTGGTGTGCCGACATTGACGGCAGCTACATGCATTTGCCTACACCCGCTCTGGCTGCGGGCAGCCCGCTGGTTGCCGTGCAATCAGGCGCTGGTTGCCTAATGCGCGGGCTACATAGGTACAACGTCATATATTTTACTGGCTACCTAGTGCGTGGGGGTATTAAGAGTGAACAAGAATACACTCAAACAAATGCGGTGTTGCCCATGTTCTGCAGCCCTACGAGACCTGATAACTATATTGTAACCTGCTGATCCCCGGCTTCTTATCAGCCGCCAGCACGGCGACGGCTGCAGCACACTCCAGGAAGTAGGAGGTGAGCGGTGCGGTGTTGCTGAGCGCCTGTAGCCCCACTAGACCTGATAACTACTATATTGTAACCTGCTGATCCCCGGCTTCTTATCAGCCGCCAGCACGGCGACGGCTGCAGCACACTCCAGGAAGTAGGAGGTGAGCGGTGCGGTGTTGCTGAGCGCCTGTAGCCCCACTAGACCTGATAACTACTATATCGTAACCTGCTGATCCCCGGCTTCTTATCAGCCGCCAGCACGGCGACGGCTGCGGCACACTCCAGGAAGTAGGAGGTGAGCGGTGCGGTGTTGCTGAGCGCCTGTAGCCCCACTAGACCTGATAACTACTATATTGTAACCTGCTGATCCCCGGCTTCTTATCAGCCGCCAGCACGGCGACGGCTGCAGCACACTCCAGGAAGTAGGAGGTGAGCGGTGCGGTGTTGCTGAGCGCCTGTAGCGCCGCGTTCATGTAGCAGGTGTTGCCCATGTTCTGCAGTCCCACGAGACCTGACGCATTCGTGTCTATGTGAGGGTCCGAATAAACCACGTGTGTCAGTATTTATTGCAACAAAAAAAAAACAATATACGAGTATTATGATGTTAGGCTGTCATTGAACATTTTTGGCAGTCGTTAGGTCCGAGTCATACCGTAATGGCAGCGGCCGCTCGTGGCGCCGCGGCTTGCCGCGCGACCCTTTCAAGCTTTTTAAGCGATACTGGTATTTTAAGTATGGGTTAAAGTTGAAAATTCTTTCACACTGAAAGTACTCGCAGCGTCGCTGCCATTCCGATGTGACTCGGGCCTTACGAGGAGTCAGAAGAAAATAAGTATGACAACCTGTCTTACTTGGGTGTATTGGTTTGCCCCGGTAACTAACCGGATTGAAGAGGTCAGATAGGCACTCGCTCCTTATAAAACACTGGTACTCAGCTGCGCATAGTGAGACTGGAGGCCGATCCCAACATAGTTTTGAAAAGGCTAGGCAGTTGATGATGACAATTATGCTGTCTGCTATGTGTGAGTTTCTTCCAGCGGAAATTAAGGTAGCTATATCACGGGCGGGCAAGTTACAAGTTAGTTAAACTTAAATCAAAATACCTAATAAATGAAAATACCTTGGTTCGGTGCCGATCTATCGTTTGACTACTTCTAATATACATCTTCATCTTGAAGTTATTGTTTTATATTTACTTATGCAAAAGAGCCTATCAACCTTTTAAAATACCTAACCAGATGAGATACCTAAAACTACAGTTTTTTATAACAGTTAGCAACAAAAATATTGAGCATACCTCTGGGTCTGGCATCGTCATCATACTCTATGTCGTGAGCTTCAGGATCCAGTTCATCGTCCACCATGCTGAGTCCCACGGCTCCCAGTCTGCCAGGCGCCTCCGCACACGTCGAGTCTGGACTTGCCTGGAGAAGCATCAGGGTTTTGAAGAAGTTTGATGGCAAAATTGGCTGAACTGATTCAAGAAAGGGGTAAGGGTCCGTTCAGAGAGACCGGCTCGGAGAGAAGAGCAAATTCTTAACACGTTGAAAATCGAGTACTTAGTATTTGCAGTCTCCGAGCCGGTCTGTTTGAACGGACCCTAATGATAAGTGCTGAATATGGTCACCCATTCACAGAAAGACCACGCCAAGTGTTGCTTAACCTTATGGTTGATCGGTCCATGAGGCTATGAGTAGCCATATGTAAGTGGATCATATTTTCAATAGTGATAACAAAAGCCTTTATTTTGTATGGACCTGAATAAAATCGATCAGAAATGACATAATTTTTCCAACACTACATACTACTTGTACATTACAACTCCTTGTGTAATTGAACTATGTATACATATACTTTCATTTTCTAATCCATTTATTGTATTACATTTACATTCCATATAATGACTATGGATAAGCCAACTTTGGTAAGACCTAAATAATAAATGATCAAGTGATTCAGAGGACACTAAAAACCTTTAACGAGCTGGATGAAGGATCTAACTACGGTATAGATAAATATTTATGTGAATATTTTGGTATAAACTATACTAACCGCATACGCCAAGGCTGCTCTGATGTGGACCTCTTTCTCGCACAAGTAACACCATATCCGCTCCGTCGACACGTTCATGTGCACGCAGTGCAGAGGGAAGTTCTGTAATAAATACATTTGTTAGCTTTTAGATACGCCATAAGATACCGGACGTATATATTGTTAAAATGGGCATCGTTCATTATTTAATTTTTTGCTGATGAATATTTTTAACTGTAAAACCCTTTCACCCCAAATACATTCCGGCTGAGACAATCAAACCAATAAGTAGGTGTTACATGATCTTCTGTCTAACTTGCGCCTTTAAAATTTCAGTTGTTGACTGGTGGACTCTGTCGAAAGATCGGGAAATGTGGAAGCGATATGGGGAGGCCTTTGCCCAGCAGTGGGACATTATAGGCTAGTATCCTGAACTATATGGTAGGGACAACCTCTATACTACTTAGGTAGGATGTACGGAAATACTCAGTTGATATGAAAACGATGACAGTTTTTTTGATACAATTTAAATACATATGATAATCCTGCTAACTAAAGTATAATTTATCTTATTTTCAAGTCCATGTCGTATGTAATGTACAGATATAATACTTGTTTTGTTTTTCTGTAAAACATGTTATTACCGTCGCGAAACCTTGAATTACCCAAACATATTTCAATTACTTTAATATGTAAATTAGTCGAGCATTAAAATACAGATAATAATTTGTTACGAAAGTCGCTCATAAATGATTCATTGTTTTTATATCTGATTGGGTGAACATGCAGTATGACTTGCACATTAGGCATATTTACTGGATATATAAAGGAGATTTTTGTATCTGACTAGCTTCCTCCCGCGGTTTCACCTGCATTCCGAGATAACTGCTTCCCGTAGCCGTATGGTGACAAAAACTATCCTAACTTTTCCCGGGTTTAAGCTACCTCCTCTTTTAATTTTCTGCTTAATTGGTCCAGCCGTTACCAAGGGATATGGGGATTAATTTTAGATATATATATAGATTAGGATAACATGCAGTAAATATGACTTGCACATTACATTATCTCACAAAGGAGATCTTGTTAGCTATTTCTGTCTGTCATTGAACATCTCAGGCAGTCGTTACACGTAGTCAGAGGCCAGTAAGTCTGACATCAGTCTAACCAAGGAGTATTTTGTTGCCCGGGTAACTGGGTTGAGGTGGTCAGATAGGCAGTGATCGCTCCTTGTAAAGCACTGGTCCTCAGCCGCACCCGATTTGACTGGAAGAAGACTCCAACGTAATTGAGAGAAGGCTCGGGAGATGATGATCTTGATGATGAATATAGATAGATGGATTGGGGTAACATGCAATATTACTTGCACATTATATTTAATTTACTCACAAAGAAGATTATTATATCCGATACTCCTGTTAGTTATTTTTAGCTTTTGATTCTCAGAGTATACAAAGCGCTTTGTGATATCCTTTGTATGGATCATTGTGCCGTTAAATGCTTAATAGTCGGCTACCAATTGTACAAATGTAACTAAAGAATAAAGCTCTTTGTAGGCGGGAATTACTGGTGGTTAATGGCTACTGAACTTTAATACTTTCGTTACCAATTCTCGAATTGTGTTTGTTTAGAACTATAAAAAAATTATGATGGTCTAGTAGTAGTCCGGAATTTTCCCATATTTTATTTGCATGACATAGCAGAATATTATTATTTATTAGAAATGCTGGATGAATTAGCCTAAATTCCTGGGTGAGACAAAAATCGCTTTGTGGCTTATCAAAAACTTTATAAAGCAGCCCAGAGAATGGAAGTTGGCGATGTTATATCTCCGCGCCTGGGGTCTGGGAAGGACACTTGGAGTCAGCATTCCCGACTGTTACCCAGTACCAGATTTCAGAAAAATAATTCTGGTAGGCTTGTAGGTCATAAAACTATTAATCGTTCGATAAGAATAAGATGCATTCAAAGCTCTTTTAAGTAAAATCGTCTGTATTGGTCCATTTCAGAAGTCGATATGCTGCACAAAACTGCAGTATTTTTATCGCTGAACTAGCAAGTCATTTGCCATTTAAGACGGTAATGACCTATTTCCTGAAAGTTATTTATACACATGTTTACACGCGTCTGGAGTCGCGACTCAATATAATGACGCACTTCAGTTTATGATACGTCAAATTGCAAGTCTCGCTTTGCGGAATTAAATTTATCGATAAAAAAAATAGACATCATATTTAGGTCAGTATGACTACAGTCTTGAAATGAATATTTATCTTTTACGTAAAATAAAATAGTAGAGCTACAAGTTTTACAAGCAAAATAACAAATGTTTTTGCTTGCTTGGTAATGAAAATGCGCGAAGGTTTTATCTCATTGAAACATGAGATAAAATAAAATATAAAATTAATGAATATAATAAGTAGGTACTTATGGCTGCGCAACATAATAACCGCGTAGGTGCTATAAGTTTATTTGTGAATATTGTGATATGAAAAAAATGAAATCGCGGGAAAACAGTTAATCTATCTATTCTAAAAAATATGTTTGTTTGTTTGTTTGTACCTAAAAGCACCGAAGCTACTGAACTGTTTTAAAAAACTTTTAGAAAGCTACATTATTACCTCAACTTAACTAATTTTGCCAGGGTACAGCAAGAATTTACCCCCGGGACGGGGTGGTATCGCGGTAAAACCAATAGTTGATTATAACAGTTATGATGTTATTACCTTTTGGTGCAGAGTGCTATGGTCATTTTTGACTTCAGAGCATCCGATGTGATGGCAGTCGGGCTGCAGACAGATCCAGAGATTGGGGCCGGGGCAGCCACAGTCGAAACATGTTAGTGTCTGCAACAACGATGGAATTTGTTTTGTATTAATGTTATTACGTTATGTAATGTTGGTAAAAATTTGTTTTTGTTCAATTACTTTAAGGTGGTTATTAGATTCTAGTGGAAATTATATATTTTTGTTTGTTATTCCTTGCTTGGTTCTGATCTGTACTAATTTGTTAAACTACTTGTTACATTTTTAAATATCAGATTAATAAAGGAAAATATAAAAATGGTCAGGGCACCATGGCGAGAATCGTCCCGACAAAGACAATTTCTTATTTGATTTTTATTTTTAGTTAACCATGTATAATTTAATTGAATAAAATAACTTATAAAATAGATTTTATACATAATATATGTTGATGTGAATACAATTCAAGGAAAGACGAATGACTAGACATGCGATTCTCGTAATTCAATATATGTGAAACTTCTGATGCAATACACATGAAATATGGCTACTATAAATGTCAGTAAAAAATAAAATTCTGGACGATTTGTTGGTTTTCAAAATTTCATGACCTTTAACAAATTATTACCTGACTTATTGAATATTATGTCATTTTTTATGTATTTATTGTTTACAACACATAAGTATAAAAAACTATCCTAGTAAAACAAAAAAAAAGTAAAAAGTACATAAATAATCCCTACTATTGAGAAAAAAAATGGTTTTGCTTGTACATATTATCTAACCCCATTATCACCACTGTTGCCAAATTCTCAAAATGCAAGGCACAGGCATCATTTCATACAGAGAAGGAATTATTTTAACTAATTTAATTGAATGAATTTTACACTTAAATGCTTCACATTTAAGAATCAGAGAATGTATTTAACGTTAAACAGAGATCTTCAAAAATCAGTGGTTATTATCAGTGTTCAGTCAATCATTGATTTCTACTTACAAAGAAAATAATTATATTGTGCGAAGCTTAACTAACTCATTCTATCCATCAGTTGCAGAAAGATCCATTAAAATTAAAGCTTCATTAAATCTATGGCTAACACTTTTTGTCTTGTTGACAAAGAGAGAGATGGCAATAGATTTAAAGAAGCTCTAACTTTAATGGATCTTTCTGCTAATGGTGGTTAGTTTGTATGGAAAGATGACTTTACTAAGCATTGAGGCAGCTAAATAAGCTACACATTTATGTCTATGCTAATAAAAAAAATAAAACATGTCAAGACATACATAAGACGCTAATAAATGATTATACCTATGTGTTAACAACCTGGATAAAAATGGTTCATTGTTTTCAAGTGACACATTTAGGATAATTAGAATTTTTAGCAATACAAGTTTGTCAGTTGTAGCTTACTAATAGATGAAATATATACATGCTCTTAATTTTACACCATTAGATGACATGCAAAAAATTTTAAAAAAAGTTTCTGTAGCTATGGAATTACGTAGGTTTCAATGATTTAACATAATTGGAATTTTTTTACCAAATCTAATTGCAATTAAAGCTCATTAGTATATTTAGAATTGTTATCAAGGCATGATATGCATGAAATTACAATTATTTCAAGATAAGCAGTTTTACGGAATTTACTCTTGAATTATAGTAAGAAAAGATACTGTAGTTATTCAATACTTGTAGGATAGACCCAATTCTGAGAAATTCATTTATCATATGATATCATGCACATAAACAAACACAGGACTAATTAACAGGTTGTCATTATCACTAGAACCAATAATTAAATATTGAAAAGTAGATATTTTATGCAATTTATTACAGAAACAATAATTTTAACACAGCATTGCTATCGGCAATAAAGTAGTACATAATATACTGGAAACATACACTAAGAAATTGCACATAAATTGCAATTAATAGCCACATAAAATGAAAAAAAAAATGTAAACAACTCTATGGGGTATTAAATAACGAGCGGTGGTGAACATTCCAAGTTACGACCTGTGTGCGATATTACAAGGAGTACTTAGTGGCCCGAGCGCTCATCGTTACACAATGATTACTATTTAAACTGAACCAAGAATGCTAATTACCAATGACATTACATTTGAGGTTAGGTATCATGAAAATTATTAATATTTACCTCTTTCGTCTGCCACAGCTCCTTCCCCAGGACATCAGCCAGTTTATTCAGGTGTTCACACGTCACTCCTTTATCCATTTTTAAGAATACACTAGCTTTATACGTAAATTAGGAGACAACTATACTGATTCACAATAGGCTTGTAAATAAAGGACATATTCTATACTACAGCGAAACAAAATAACAAAGAAACAACAGCAGGAGGTACTAGAAACAAATGGTTTAGTTTAAAGGGAAACATTTCGGAAAAAAGGCTAATAATTGAATTAGATTACAGAAATTTCCTACAACACAAAACCTTCCGTGACGAGCGAAAAGTCAGCCCTCATATTTGGATTCACACGATCGAATAGAATCCGAATGTTTTAGTCGATTACTATAGCGCTGTCTCACACGATCGCTTTAGATAGACAGAAACAAAGATATTCGACTTCCTAAATCGAAATGTTGAAGTACGCGATAATTAATAGGATGCCAAGAGGAGAGGTATCCAACAGAGTTGCCATTCTAGCAAAATTAATCAATTTTTCATGTGACTACCATAGTGGTCAAAAGCTAACGAAAATTCTACAAAATGAAGTTCACTGAAAATAATATGTTTTATAAAAGCCTCAGTTTTATGAGAAAATAAAAGATAAAGTATCATAAACATATAAAAAGATCCCGACGAATTGAGAACCTCCTCCTTTTTGGGAAGTCGGTTAAAAAGAAAGTAAACCCTGTTAATCCAATCGATGATGCTTTTAGCACAATGATATCAATGAAAGGAATTCTTGTAGTTATGGAGATGAATGGAAGTGACGCCTGGAATGAGGAATCCTAAAATCGTGAATTGGTCAGCGATTTTGCTGGGCTCTTCAGCGGATTGTATTATCCCAAAGAAGGTTCAATTCATTTCCGAACTGCAAACCATTGCTTCGAGCTGTCAGTGTCACTGCTAATGTCATTTTGCAGCTGAATCCTGTTGTTTTGATTTTATCGATTGTTGTAAACTGTAAATGAAGGCCTTTTTTGTGCAGTAGCACATTTTTCTGAATGCTTCATTGAGCACCAATCGTAGTGTGATACTGTAAGAGACAAATTAGAAGTCGCCACGCAATGACTTCGGCGTCGTCGAGTAGCGCTCGCTCACTGTTCGCCGAATCAAAGCAAAGACTAGCTGAGAGAGTGCAAGTCAACATGAATAATATTTCGTCTTTGGCCCGGCAAATACAAAGAGGATCTAAGTCCAATGAGGTACTTTCTTGTTTCTTATTATTCAAGTATATCTGACGAATTGTATCTTCAAATGCTGAATGTTGAAACAAGATTGTGCCTAAATTTACTAGGTACAGGAAAAAGTAAAAAGTCTTTGGGTACAAGTTAATAGTTTGGTCAGTGGGTCGTCTTAGTATTTTACTTGGATAATAAAATAATATGTTGATATGAATAAGTAATCTTATAATATCATAATTACTTTATCTATATTAATAAAAGAGGAAACATTTTTTGTTTCTACCTCAATCAAAGGCACTGGAACTTCTGAACCCATTAAAAAAAACTCTTACACTGTTGGCAGCTAGACTATTGCCTAGTAATGTAAACTATATATCAAGTCTTTCCCGGACACGGCTGATTTAATTAGTAAACCGTGCTAACAATAAGCTGAAAATCATATAAATTTTAATATATTAATTTCCAGTTACTATCAAAAGCAGCTCGAGACATGGCTTCAACGGAGCATCAGATAGAAACCAGTGAAGAGAACCTTAAGAAGATGCAACTCATTGGCGTTCACATGGGGTACCAGTTCGAGAACATACAGAAATCCGCACAAATGCTTACGGAGATCGGAGAGAAAGTTAATGCTATGCAAAGATGATAGATGTAGTTTAGTTTGTTATTATAGCACAATTATTCCCAGTTCATATTATTATGAAGTTAATATACTTAGAAAGAAGTAATTTTTTAAAAATGTTATGTTCTGAAACAATTATTTTTGTTTATTGCTGTCCCTATAGTGAACAAGATATATTTTTGTTTTGAACTCTAGCTCAGTATTTCAACCCTTCAAAATATACAGTATATTTTTAAATGATCAAAATATATACATATAGGTTGGGTATATAATGTATAGGTAGGAGAGCTTGATATTGCAGTTAAAAAAACCAAAACCAGCATCCTTAGGCTACCTAAAATGTAAAGTGATATGTTTAAATTTCCATTTCCATTGATTTATTAAGGCTTTGTGTTGGCTGGTTGGCTAGCTATTCCATTAGTGACATTTTGTTTAAATAAACGTTATTAGTTTGGTTATGAGTTTGTATAATTGTTTATAATAAGTTGTATATAAATAAATTATAGTACATAATAACATATTTTTTCTTTTTATCATACAGAATTTTCTATGATAATTACTTCTTATATGCTTACAATATTTCATAGTTACTATAAGGAATATCAGTATCATACAATTTATCACACTTATTAATGATTTATCGATTATACTTATTTGCAGTTATTGTATCATTATAATAACATGATAATTATCATATTTTTATGCGTGAATGAAACACTTTAACATTATACCTCTATAATATGAACAGTGTGTGTTATGTGAATGGAATATTAACAACACAAGTTATAATTTTGTCTACTAATAAGTGACCTAAAACTAGCCATAAAGATTTTATTGTACACACTTTTAGAATATTAATAGGCACAAAACGTGTCGTTCCTATAGTGTCTGTTCACTTTATAGCGTTAATCTCAGGAACTACTAGATCGATTTGAAAATTTCTTATAATGTTAGATAACCCAATTATCGAGGAAGGCTGGTATAAGCTACTTTTTATCTAGGTGCGGAGATTAGTTCCAATGGGACGCGCGTGAAATCGCTGGCGAACACTGGTACAGGAATAGCTTAATAGTTATTTGTTATACAAGAGTGCAAAGTTGCTTTTTAACCGCGGGCTCAATTTTGATGACCGAGCAAGCGAAGGATTCTAAAATTGAAACACGAGCGTAGCGAGTGTTTCAATAATTAGAATCCTGAGCGATAGCGAGGGAATCAAAAGAGCACAAGGTGAAAAATCTTTGCACTCGAGTGCAACACGTAACTTTTCATCCCACCTCATCGAGGAAATTAAAACAAAATGGCGCGCACATATGAATATCAAATTACCTAAAAGAAGTACCTATTAAAGTTCATTTATTTGAAAACTTAGTTTAAAAATGAAACGAGGTTAAAAATCTTTGTAAAAACAATAATAAAAATTACTTAATTAATTGAATAATTATTTTAAGCAGTATTTTATTTGTTTAATATGTATTTGTTTGAAAAGTCTTATCAAGATTGTCACAAATGGAGTATTGCACACGATGTTCTAAATTCTAATCACTTTGCCGCTCTAGAGGATAAAAACGGCTTTTACGCTCAGATATCGAAGGGTAAAACTACTCTTTCCGAGATGGTGGGATGAAAAAGTTATTGACCACTTTGCTGCTTCGCTGTCACTTATTGCTATCAATATCAGTTAGGAGTTTATACACACCTCTGACATCTCTACGAAAACAATATTTAATAGTTGAACACAATAGGTACCGTATTTCACTTTACTAAAGATATTAGATCCCTTTCACATCAGTGTGTTTCTAGTTTTATCCTCTTTTTTAAAAGCGCCTCTTTTTATCCAACTGTGCTATGCAAAGGAGGGTAGGTATTTATTAGCGTCTTTGACAAAAAAGACAATGCCCAAGTACCTACCTAAATACATGCTGCGGGATTTTTCGAAAGAGTTACCGCGGCCTTTGGTACTTACCTACATAAAAGGCCTACGACGGAACACGACGGTTTTTAGTCAGTAAGAGTCTGACACTCCCTCACCGCTGCTCACCCGCAGCGGGAGGGGTCATTTGATGATTTTTGGCGTCGTTAAAAAAAAGTACCTTCATATCTCACGCGCTTTCAAGAAATAAAATATCCGTAGGTTCCTTCATAATTACGTAGTCGCGGAACTATTTCAATAGATAGGAACAAAGATAAGAATTAGGCATTTACCTAGATCGTGACCGGCTTGTCTCAGGAAGTTATCTGTCCAGCTTCGGTATTGGGTCCATTTAAAGTAGATACCTATATATTGGGATAGATAGACGTAAGTTTGACTCCAATTGATTATGCCTAGTTCTGTTCCGGTTAAAGACTTTGAAATGGAGAAATATAGCCTCTATTGTTGTGAGGAATAAGGTCTGTTTTAGGAGAGGTTTACGTCATGGCTATAGGCTTCATTTGTCTACTTCTGTTTGATGATACAATGGGTCACATACTCTTATTATTAGGTATAAGAAATGGGGAACTTTTCAGCATTCAAATCAAGTACACATAAATGTACCAGAGCCTGAGAAAGAACTTAGGCTACTTTTTATTCGGTTACGGGAAGTAGATACCAACCTAGTTTTATATGATCTGCAAGAATTGAAAGTGATGGGCCCTTCAATTCGATAAAGTCCTGCAGAAGACAGATGAGACCCGTGAAACCGAAACTTTTGTAGATACCTATAGCTACTTAACACTTGACTGTTCTGAAACTTAGCAGTAGTAAATATAGATATGAGGTAAAGATCTTTTGTTAAAAGAAGCCAGACTATTGCGTCAATACGTAGACAAAAAATATTTGACAAACAAAGTTTTTTAAGTCTAGCGAAATTTTTAAGCCTTGTCCCGTTTTCCAAACAAAATGATTTATTTCGTCATTTATTGTGCTTTTGCACATAACTCACCTGCCAATTTCAATATTCCAATTTACGTAAACTTACCTAATACTTTATACTTACTAGTTCCAGTTGATTTAATCCATAATAATAGCTTTTGAACAGGAATCCTTACTTAGCTTCCGCCCGAAGTTTTACCTGCATCCCGAAGGAAGTTTTGCAAGGAATAAAAATTATTATATGGCACTATCTTAGTTCTTATCTGCCTCCCCTCTCTCCAATAATTTTCGGACAAATCGGTTTTCCAATTTTCATTCATTCTTGAGTAGGTACATAAATAGTGTAGGTACGTTTCTACCCAAAAAGTCATGATAGACCTATTCGCTTGTCTATTGTAATTTTGAGAAGAAATGATGAAAGAAGAGAATTGCGTGTTTTTTTGTGACCACTATACAATAGCAACCAGTCGGCTAAGAGTTTCATTGCTGTGTGTGAATGCAAACTATGTTCACTGTCTAAAACAACACAAACCTTATTTTAGAAAGAAGGTTTTGTTGCCATTCCTTCAAGGAATTATAAAAATTACATCAATGTATAACAACGAGTAGGTAGTTAATAACATCTCATTATTACATAGTATTTCTGAGTAGAACAGTTACAACTCTCTAAATTATTACGTAGTCCGATATCAATCATCGATATCAAGATTCGATCAAGTAATTGCTTAGCCATCATAAGGTATTCAATAGAAACATTCATTGGTATCGATTAACTCGAATCATGTCATTTGAAATACGACTATCGTTAGAATTGACTTAACATTTCAAATATGGTTGTGTAGGTCAAGAGACAGACATCTCATTTCAACATAGCAATCATGTTTGAGCCACATATATTGCGGTAAACAGGACTCTTTGTTTCAGAACACACATTAGTTATCCTCTAGTAGCCATACAGCCTATTAATAGGTATTGTCATAAGTTTTTGATATACAATCGTGCCTACCATGCCATTGTATCCATTGCCCGCTCTAATTCTTACACTTTCGTTTTTTTTTTCTGCGACATCTATTATTATTCTATTGGGCACGAGGTTATGTAACCACTGCCTTTGGAGTTTTGATATAATTTTTACTGCTTTGTGTACCAACAAGTTTACGTTTCGCGCGTAAAAGTCAGCCATCTTTCTTTTTGCGGTGACGTAAAGTTGAATATGGAAAGTGTTGCTTTTTGGTAGCGGCAAAGGTAAGTTTGTGTTACAGTTTAGTCGTGACTGCAGAAGCGACGGCCTCAGTTACGCAAGTTGCAAGTTGTAATTACTTGTGAGTCGAAAGTGCAAAATTAGCGGGCCAGCTAATGTTGCTAACAGTCTCGTTCTGATATTTAAACGAAGATACGGTTAAGTGTTTCAGGTTGATTGGAGCCGGTTTTTTGAGGATGTGATTATGTTTTTTTGCACGATTGCGGTTTGTGATATAAAGTTATATATCTATCTATAAAGTGCAAAGTCGACTTGGGCTATTAGTGTTACAATGTTGATTATACCTGACTGATCTGACCTGACCAACATTTCAATAACTCACCTACCGAAAAAAAGTCTTTCATAAGCTTTTTCATTATCCGCACGCAGGCAAACATGCCACAACCACAGCACTAAACGGTGTGGTTATAGTGTTAACATTAGACATCACTAGACAATCGATTAACGCTCTTGAAGCTCAGAATCGATTACTGCTCGGTATGATCGAATCACACGATTATTTATGAATCCAGGTTTAGTTGAAATTGCGCCATACTAGGCTCTCAGTCTTCCGCATCCAATAGCATGGTGCATCTTCAGGTCAGGAGTTCATCTAGGCGAGGGGTCATACGCCTCAACGGTTGTACGTAAATTTACTAACTTGTTTGCACAATGTAATCGACGATTAATCATGTCGATAGGAATTCTGTTGAAGTGATCTTCGATGATAATGTACCTAAGAGAAACATTGTCCTTTTTGCATATAAAAACTTTTTCGGGTTTCAATAAACTTGGGTTTCAATTGGTTTTCTGTTTTTGAGTGTGTTCTCCCCTTTCTTTTTTTATGCCGTGTTCTCAATTTTTAGTAGATACATTTGGACTATCGTGAAGTCATTAGTAGCCAGGCTTCAGAACGCCAAACTTATTTGACGAGAAGTGTTATGACTTCTCAAAACTATATGGCCAATTGCGTCGATTTAATTTTCACTACCTACTTAATACCCCAGTTCCATCAAAGTGCGTAAACAAGCAAGGAAACCTCGTCGTTGGTAATATATTCCACACGTGTAAAGAGGTTCGAGAAAGGCGATAGGTCGGTATATGTCACGGCGGGCAATTATCTACTGGTCGCGGACGAGCTTAGAGAACTTAACCCACCGGAGACGCGGGTATACGCGCTCTTCTTTTTCTTGTCCTGTTTACAATTTAATTTGGGGTCTGCGCAATACGTCTTCCTTTTCCATTGATCTCGTCAAACTCACTCGTTTTTTCGTCATACTCCTCATATTCGTATGTAGGTAGATAAGTTTATGTCCTGGGTAGTATATTTCTTCCCAGCAAGAACTCATAGGAAGCGGTGAAGGGTTTTGGGGCCAACTTTTGTTTGGCAATCGAAAATGCTGATCAGTCTAATTAGAATAAACGGTTTTCGGTTTTTGCGCTTCAGTTTGTTTGTGTGTGTACTAGCTAGCTGTGATGAGCTAATTGAGCTATCACTATTTGTTGCGTTACCTTGCCCCTGCTCGTGAATGAGCAGACCTTTATGTAGGCTGTGCAGTTCCAGTTGGTTCAATACTCTAAGCGGAGGAGCGATGAGCAGTACATGCATGGTGATTGCCTCTGGCCGCAAAGAGCAAGTGTCAGTTGACGTGGGATAGGAACTGGTTCAATAAATTGTGTAAAGATCAGCTTTGGTATAATAAGGTACTTATAAATGTGCGTGTAGGTAGCTACGTATAGATAGATAGGTACTTCTTATCCATATGGTGTATGAAGATTTACCTAGAGTTTTATGGTAGGGTCAATGCACTAATATCTTAAACTATTCTCCGGCAGGTTCGGCAAGGAGAGTGCCAGACTTATATATACTACGGTCTACGCGTTGGAGTCAGATTATTCAGCAACCTGTATATCTAAATGCAATTAATATGAGTGTTGGTTGTTTTAGGCCCAGACGCTACCAGAACGGAGTGTAGAAGTTTTAAAACAACCAATAGATTTTAAATTCAAAATGTCTCCGCCAGTTTAGTACTTTAGCCAAAATGATGAAATTCTATTGTGGAGTCTCGTCACAATTATGACGAATGTTAGCGTGACCGGGTGCTTTACTTTAAATACGTAAGGATCATGTTAAAATTGATGAGCAAGGCTCAACTTATTTATACCGTAAATCTATACTAATATTATAAAGCTGAAGAGTTTGTTTGTTTGAACGCGCTAATCTCAGGAACTACTGGTCCGATTGGAACAATTCTTTCGGTGTTAGATAGCCCATTTATCGAGGAAGGCTAGTTATCCGGGTTCGTGCAGAGGTTCCCACGGGATGCGGGTGAAACCGCTGGCAGAAGCTAGTTAGAGCATAAATGGTACGTCAATAGTACCGTACCCAAACATAAATCGACAGTTGTACCGATTATTGCGATAATTGTGAAATGTTTTCGAAGATGGCTACAGACTAAACTTGCATCAACTGAGAACGTTACCAGATATGATTTGTAAGCTATTGGCAGTTTGGTAATCAAAGTGGTATAGTTAATTGTTGTGATTAATTAGTTATTGATCCTAAAATTGGATCCTGCTAATTGTATAAGGGACAGTTTTGTAATGTTAAGCTTTTTTAGTCAAAAACTGTAGGACATATTTTATTGTAACTTGGGAAACTCATACTCCATGTTTATATTTATTTACGACTAGCCGTTTTCCCGCGGTTTCACCCGCGTCCCGTGGGAGCTACAACCCGCACCGGGTTAAAATATAGCCTATGTTACTCGCAAATATAGCTTTCTAATGGTGAAAGAATATTTAAAATCGGTCCAGTAGTTTTTGAGTTTATCCATTATAACCAAAGTAACAAACAAACAAACTTTTCCTCTTTATAATATTAGTACCTAAAGATTGAAACAAAACATTTTGAAGTTATGTTCCCTCTATGTAGAAGGCATTCATATCTTTACGGATAATTTTAGATTTGACTTGTCTGAGATTTAGATGTAACTGCCGGTTCTTTAGTAAATAGTATCTACTTTAATCCAGCTACGCTTTTAATTAAACTGTGCCGAATTGAAGGGCCTTAAATAACTGGGTAGGATTACGTTGTATAGGACCTACCTTTTTCTAGGCCATTTAGGTACCACTGAAATATTAAGAATCTGTTTCAACACTTTTAAACTGTTAATTTTGAATTCCTGAAATAAGCTATTTGAAGCTCCACGCATAAATGTAATAGTAGTGTTTCTATTCTTCTTTTTTTTTAATATTGTAAAGTTGATAGCATCCACCCTCGGGCATGCAAGCTTTTCTATAAGATCCGTACGAACAAATGCGTTAGGAGTCAAATGACTAACTACTGAAAAACCAAGATTAATTGGCGCATAGTCCTGTACAAATAAGACCTATGTAAGTATACAAATATATCTGTATATAGCAGTTATTCATCTTCCTAAAGGTACCTAGACATTACCAACAAATAGGAGGTCTGCCTACCCTAGATATAGGAAAACGCGTGCTGCCCATACAGAGTGTCAATTCACAACGGTTATTATCATGCAAATGTTACTCGTTGCTCAAGCACAGCGCATCTTGCACTAGACGTAGTTGTTACGTCACAACCTAGTACTTAGTTGCATCGAATATGTGTAGCAAGGAGTAGATGTCAGATGAGACAGATTGATCGAATTTTCGAAGTAAATTGTTAAATTGAAGGAGTATAAAAATCCTTCTAAAGTGGCATTTGGGCCGGCTGTCATTTTAATGAACATTTTTGGCAATAGTTACTGGTAGTTGGAAGCTAGAAAGTCTGATATACAGTCTTCAAGGGGGTGTCCGGGTGTCCAGGTAACTGGGCTGATTAGGTCAAATATGCAGTCGCTCCATGTCCAGGTCGGACGAATCAGCTGCAGACGGTCAGACTAGAAGCAGACCCTAAGATATTTGGAAAATATTCATAGATTTTTTGGTCATTCTAATCTCAAAATTGGTAAGTTGAATAATTAATGGCAGTCATGTATTTGCGGCTGTAAAATACCTTTTTGACTCATAACTCATACAACATCTGTTACTCAATTTTTACCGTGTTTAAGCTCTGATATCCTGTTCGCGCTTTCGCTGTCCAGAATATAAATAAGTATGAAGGAAAAATATTCGTTACTCATCGCTACAATATGGCGACGAAACTTTTGACATTGTTGATTGTCAGACGCGACGGAGATTTTGAAACCATAGAGTATGATGTAATAATTATTTTACCAATGATGATGACTCTTGTAATGAGTTTAAGTCATTTTGCTGTCTACTGATTTTGTGGGTCACATAGTCTATATTATTGTGAGTATTCTGTGTTCTTATTATATTTTTTTGCAATGAAATAGAACTTTTATTTACCTACAACATAAGAGTTATTTATAAGATAAAATAAAAGTTGAGTAAGTAAGTCTGTGTATTGTTGTAGACATTTTTGAGTAAGCTACTATTTAAGTATCAATTATTTATTTCTGTGTCCTGTATAAATTTCTTGTTTTAAGAAGAAGAGCCCTCGCACACTACACTGACGAAACTCTCAGTTTATATTAAAATCGTATAGTTATCAAATAAAAAAATTTAGTCGGTCTGAAACCGGCCAAAAACCTGAACGTAGCAATGCGCGCACTTCCATTCATCTCCAAGAGTCGAGTTTGCAGTGTTTTGCAGTGTTGGTGTGACATTTTATAACATGAGCTATTGACTTTAGTTTTTATATGTTTACCCAGATTTCCTCACGAGACCAAGTTTTTATTCGCCTTGTTTTGGTGACGTCCTACATAAAGCAAAAACTGAAGCAATAAATTATATTAACACACAGCAAAATATCTCGACGCCATTACTTCATTTTAACCAAAAAACTTGCTCTATGCTCGCGTTACCCATATTCCCTTGTTGGTCGTGTCCAGGAAACGCAGGTTATGACGAAATGCACTTTATATCATGGAGAACATAATGTCTAGCGGAGGTGCCATAACAGACAATCGCTTAAAGAACTCAAACGTCTTGTCAGTTCACTCATAACTGATAGTTTGGTCTTTCCCACAGAACGAATTTGACCTAGAAAAAGGTGCCTGACCTACCTGCATTATGGGATCTCCGGTCATCTTTTCTTACTCCGTGATTATATGCATGCTTCAGTTCCCAATGCAGGTGTGGGCTATGATTGCTGCCTCTGACAGGGTAATGCTAAGGAAGGGTTCGAAAATTACAATGTTCGAGTGAATTTCTGAAGTTTGAGGTAATTTATTAGCGGTATCGTTTGTACGAGAGTAAAACGATGAAAAGGTTTGCGAAAGGGTATTTTTGAAATGGTCTTTTCTATTCTGTTATGCGACTACTACTCAATTGTTTTTTGTATTTGTAAGGAAGAAGTCATGCCGGCCTACTGGTTAAAACACTAGCTTCTCAAATACTCAAGGTAAACATCTTGAGGAAATCTGGACTTTAGAGACCTGCGTGGTGATTAACGCTCATTTCTTCCTAGGATGAGAGTTCTTTGCCCTGCAGTAGGAAAATAAAAAGGCAAATGAATAAGGACAATTGGTAGCAAAAACTTAATTCATCTAAAAACAGATTAGTTTTCATTGTAAAATGTGTTCATAATAAGTAGTTCTCAATATTTGCGTCATCATTTGACTGTTTTAAGAAACTAAGTCATTTTTTACTATATGTAATCACCTGCATTGTCGTGACTGACCAGTAATCAAAACATGGTTCAAATCCAATCGTCTCAATGTTAATACTAATATAATTGTATGTACCTACTTGTATGACAATGTAAGACTGCACATCAGTGGTAACTGTCATGCACCTTAACTCAATAGTTATAAGTACGATTTTCCTATAAAACTATTAGGGTAAACTGGGTACGGTTGTGCCAGGGTACGGTAGTGACAGTCGCAATTGTAACGAAACTATACGTAATACGGGGGAGGGGTGTGAGGGAGAAAGACGTGGCTCACAAGCCTAAACACGTTCCCCAATATTGCGTTAGCCGGCGCAGGACGTTGACGTAAGCAGGAGCCCACATTGCTTTTCAACAATCCAAAGTAAGTATTTTTGTTCGATTTCTTTTCCTAATTTCTGTTATTTTTAAACAGATAGATTATCTTGTTATTTTTTTCTTTAAAAGTTGGACATTAATATTTAATTACAAGTGATTTCTTTTTACGTAAAGTATTTGGCAAAATCATGGCGAATTTTGTTTTCAAAATGATGCGTTGAGTACGATTGTGACAATTTTTTGGTACGGTTGTGACGAATATCTATACATATAAAAATCTCATATTATTATTTTTGCTTTTAGATGTCCAGAATACGTTTGTGGAAGACCGGAGAGAGCAGTATGATGTAAAAAAATATAAAGATGCCGATGAAGAAGCGAAACAAGGGATTTCGTAAGTGTAGCACAAGCTACAAGCCTTTCTACAGCTACAAGTTTTAACAGAGTAAATGTTATTTTGTTGATTGTTAAAACTATGTTTGTAAGCTTATTAGGTTAAACATTTCTACAATAAAAGATATTATAGACCATTTTGATATATGTTTATGCGTGTCCCAACCGCCCTTGGTATGTGGCCGGTTGTGACACTTTCCCATTTTTTTTAAAATTGATCTTATGAGTAATACATTGTATTAAGGAACAATATATTAGTGTTTTTACGTACACAAATGTCCAAATTGCGATACAAGTTCCTTTTCTGGGAGCTAATTAGTAAAATAACAAAATTATTGGTGATCAAACGAAAATTGGCACAACTGTACCCAGTCTACCCTACCACTGACCTGAAGTTGACTGTATAACTCATAAACACGGTATAGGTTACCTCGACAGATCATTATTCCCTACTTAACTATACCTTTTTTGACTCATTTGATATTTAGACTTTTCAATATCGTTCATTTTTTGTTTATCCTAAGTATTGATTGTCAGTAGATACTTAAAGTATCTCAGAAGTGTTTTTATAGTAATCAATTAATTAACACCTTTTCTTAGTACTGTTTCCATTAATTACATTTTTTGTTGACATATACATACATACATCATCCTCCGAGCCTTTTTCCCAACTATGTTGGGGTCGGCTTCCAGTCTAACCGGATTCAGCTGAGTACCAGTGCTTTACAAGAAGCGACTGCCAATCTGACCTCCTCAACCCAGTTACCCGGGCAACCCAATACCCTTTGGTTAGACTGGTGTCAGACTTACTGGCTTCTGACTACCCGTAACGACTGACTGTTTTTTGTTGACGTATACCTAAGTTAGCAATTTAATACGTCATCTGCCTAGCCTTTACCTTATCACATATGTTGGAATTGGCTTCCAGTCTACGTTGATGCAGCTGAGTGCCAGTGTTTTACTTGGAGCGACTGCGACTGCCTATCTGACCTCGTCATCGTCAACCAAGTTACTCGGGCAAATATAAGCAAAAGTTACCGCAAATATAAGCAACATAATTCTTTGTAATACATACTAACATCTCCAAGTCTTTAATTACGCTTACGTATCAAAAATTAATTCAATCGCATAACCAATTAAAATTCAGCAATACGGTAAAGTGTTGATCCTTCTGTCTGTGTATAATTATGCACATGCGTTTGCGCAACGTGCGAAGTCACAGCTGATCGGTGCTCTAATGAGGTTACATCAACGCTGTTCGCTCCACTTGCTTCGTCAGTACTGTGTGTGAAACGCCTTAATTTCTGACAATGTCTTCATTACAGGTTAAAAATGACCACTGTTGGACTGGGCCTTCCCCAAGTTAGGGAGATTTGCCCAATGATATAGTAAAGTAATTTACTACTATAATAGGTAATATACATTTTTTTGTGCAATAAAGGCTATGATATTACCGAATCAATTATGAAAAAATCAAATTGAAATCTATATTCTATCCGGCTAAGGGCATTAGTTCCCACGTGGGAACGTGGGAACTAATGCCCACCAATATTAGTAGCTATATAGTTTAAGATAAAGAGGGAATATTTTCCTTCCTATTCATGAATAAATTAACTTAAGCACTAGTAATAAATAAATATGATGTTAATAATAAATCCCATTACAAATGACGGAAGCATCTTTTAGAACAGCTGTCTTAGAAATCACACATCATATTATTAAAGAAACACAATAACAGGACACGATCACGTATTTATTTATTTACATTTACTTAGTAAGTAATAAATACGGAGATGGGAATTAATCTGTCAGCAGAATCGCAGAACAAAATATGCATTTTAGTATGAACTTTCCGCCCGTCCCAGCTGTGCTTGGGTACATATCGTTCCCTATAAATAAGATTAGGTACTCTTTTGGTGAAAACTGTAGAAGTTTCTGAAATTTTGCAAAATGGTAGATAGACAGGCGAAGTGGAAGGCTTTGTTTTTAACCCGCGATGCAAAAAGAGATGCGTCAAAGTTTGTTCTTTTTTTTTTGTCTATAGCACCTTAGCTAACATAACATACTATCAATGTTGTATAGTATAATATGTATGTATGTATGTTAGTCTTTAAGGTATCTATGGGCCAATACAACTGGAAATAAAGTTCTATTTGATTTGATTAACACTTAAACGGATGAGCCGTTTTGGATGCGGTGTCTTAGTTGACAGCTACAATAATATGTGGTGATAGTGATTTACAAATAGTGTAACTAAGTACAAATGGAATCCGGACACGGCACACTCTTACACATTAAATGAACTATAGAACAAGGATGCGAGTAAAACCACAATTATCAGTTAGTATATTTATTTATCTCGCAAGTAATTATGCGTATTTGCGTACATATACGCCCTTAACCTCAACACGTATGACATAGGTAAGATCAAGGCTGTGTTTGCGATATTATAATAGTAAAGTCTGACTCATGTCTGCCTTATTGAATATTGTAATAAGGAAGGGTATAGAAATTGCTTTTAAATAAACTGGGTGGAAAATACTTTTTTTTGATGTGGGAATTTATGAAATTATCCCTTAGAAGCTTATCGGAATATTGTGGGAATTTTCTAAAGAGTTATTGCGGAGCTGGTATGCAAAGGATACTCCGGAAGGAACATTGTGGGTTTTATTCAACAAAAGTCTGACACTGTTTCTCGCGGATTCTACTACTGCTTTCCGCACCCAGATAAACTGTAGTATGTTTATTAAAACTGTCATTATTGATATTTCTTAATTACTATCGTTAATGAACTAATTAAGAGTTGCCATATCTTTTTAATTGGGTAGCTGATATTACCAAACAATTGACATACTTTTTTGCGATTCCCCATAGACTGGTGACTTCATTTATTTACCAAGTCAATTGACCAACTAATTAGTAACTTCTTATTTGTTAGAACTGTATCTGATTTGTGATTTTCAGTGATGAAAGTTATGTCTTAATTAAAGATCTGACGCAACAAAACTATATTCATTATATAGTTTATTTAGCTTCACTACTTGCTCAAACCACATTTAAGTACAAACCGAAACAAATACTTCTTGTTTGTTAATGTAATTAATTTCCTGAGAGGATATGGCAATTTCGTCAGCGGAGGTTCATTTGACATTGCTCTGGCAAGGTCGCTGTCGATGGTTAGACTCACCGCCTGTCACAAAAGTACCTACTTAGTTTTAAGATCTATTGTGCCAGAGTACTCTATGGCTATGTTGGCAAAATGGCCAATAACCATCAAATGAGTGAGCCGATTTTGATAACACATGTCTGAGAACTACCGCTAGGATACCATCTTTCATCTTAACTAAAGTGCATCCAAATCGGTTCATTCATTGCAGAGTTGCGGTGCCACAGAAAGATTTACCATATTTCTGTACAAACAGCCAATAGCAAATATACGATAGCGGTCAAACTTATATCACCCCTCTTTTTGCGTCGGGTGTTAAAAAGGATTATTACCAAAAAGATTTCACTCCTACCATTTCTTGACACCTATAAATTAATGGCTCTTGAACATCTGTAGACCACCAACCAATTAACAAATTGATAACACCAAATCAACAAAGGAACAAGCTAATTAGCAAACTTACAAACGATATTCCAACGTGCTTTGAATACAAGAAGAATTTAACTGCAATTTTTCATTCGGCAACACTGGGGCATAAGCACCTATTGTGTTGCCGGCCTTAACCTGTGGTTAATGACATATACGGACGTTTAATGAATTATGCATTAACTAACCGTTGGTTGACATGACTGGTTAAAGGTATACCTATGGAATTTTATGGTGGAAAAGATGGTGGCAAATATACCAATTGTACAAAGTTCATAGACCAATAGTTGGACGTCTGTAATTTTTTTTTCTAAATTTTGAGTAAAAAAATAAACTAAATTCTCTTTCAAACTGATTACAAATAAAATATTATATAAAAAATTAAATTACCTAATGTCTTTAATTATTTTTTTATGCTACAAATTCGGAGTTGAATAACTTGAAATAAACGACATAATTATGTAGGTACCTTTTTATTCTTTTGTCTTTCTACTTTTACTTTAGTAACAATTACAGGACAAATAAAATTAAATGATCTAGAATAATGATAATGTTAATAAAACAATTTCTTAAATTTCGAGATCAACTTCGTTTCACACTTGACCGTTGTTGGTTTATCATAGCAAAGAGTATGAGTCATGAGACAGATGATAAAAATTCTTATAGATGGCAAAGATTTATTCGTCAAAGTCCTATAATGTCATAGAGATACTAGGTCATTTTTTCTACCATTATAAGGTCTATGAACCCATTAGGGATTTACCGAATTTTAAAATGTAATTGATCGATATTTTTAGCCTTTATTGGGATCATTAAATCGGTTTTGTTTGCGAAATAACTAATGTGCTGTCAATTTAAACCTCATTAGGATGAATAGTTAATTAAGATTTAATTTTAAACCACCAAAAAATAAAGTATTCGTTACTAATAGGGGATTAAAACAACACTTTTTTGTGGTATTCGAGTCATCTTATTTATTGACGGCTTTTGTCATTATATGACCTAAATTGAATTCTTTTTTTTTGAACTAGCTTTCGCTCGCAATTTCACTCGCGTCCCTTGGGATTTACTACCCCGACCGGAATAAAATATAGCCTATGTTACTTGACTTTAGTGAAAGAATTTTTTGAATCGTTCAATCGTTTTGGAGCCTTTACGGTAGAAACAAACAGACGAAAACATGTTTTTTGTTAATTATATCAGTATAGATTTTCGATCTAAGCAGTTTTTCTCTAGTCGTTTTACCACCAGTCTTCTACACGATACAAAATAGATCGCTCAAAAACAAACAAACTGCAATAATTAATTGGGTTCCATATAAAATGCTTATTATAATATTTTAGATCAGACCAGTATATGCAAAAAAACTCGATTAATCATAGCAGTTGAGATGGTTATCTATAGAAGATGATCGTCACGGCAGTAACCTATGGAGTTACGGGGTTACTCTGACCTAGACTAATGTTTCTTGAGGATATTTTTTGGTGCCCGTGGTGAAGACTTTAGAATAGAGGTCGCGTATTACATGGGGATTTTAAGCTTTATTTATTTATTGCAAAATATATGCAGTTACAGTAACAAAAATGCATCCTTCGTGCGTCCATACATTACCCTGTTAGGGCGCAGCAAATTAACTGAAAAGTTTCACTATTAGTTGTAAATATCTATGTAAATAAAAACGGTAACTATTTATTAAAAGTTTAAGTTGAAATTCTTTGGTTCTCTTTGGATTTAATTAACAGTACCCTCACACTGCCGATAGTTGGCCCGATGGTTGGCATTTTTTTAAAGATTTGATTGAAGTTTTTTCAGCCGGTCTGACACCGGCTATACACATGATCTTGGTAATGTGCTTAGGTGCTACCATCCATCTTTATACTGATTTATGAGTCCAAAACTATCGGCCGACTAAAAATAATATCAGTCCATTTTGTCAATTTTAAGTTTAGACTCTGAACTTACTGTCTTTATTTTATTTCTTTTGACTAAAACCTGCTTAGAATTGGTACCTATTCTAAATGGGTATGCGTCAATTTCGCCTTAATAAGATGAAATAAGATTTTCCTACTAATGAAAATTCTTTGAAAATCAAACATGGAATTCTTAGTAATTACCCTTCGGGTGTCATTCACTGTTTGAATCACGTAAAAATAATACATTTCCAGTGATGAATCAACAAATATTTCCTGGATACATTTTTATTTAGTGTTATTTTATTTCTAATTGTAATTTACCTGGAACCAAGTATTATTTCAGATTGGGAAACTAAATTATATCTATATTTGCATTTGAATCGTAAAACTTATGTTTCTATTTAAAAGACTAAACATACGTACTATTATTGAAAGCTCACCTTTTAAAAAGAAGAATTAACCTTTTAAGAAGAATCACGTAATAACATCATCAGTTGACGAAACTCGTAGTTATTATGAAAACAAACACTCCTACGCACTAATTAGTGCAAATAAGTGAATCTTTTAGAGCGACTTTACATTGTGAGAATAGGAGGATGAGTTTTTTTTTATCCTTCACTTTTAGTGTATAGTAGTGTAATGTTTCAGTAGTGGGTCATAAGATCATCAAATGAATCCCCTCCCGCTGTGGGTTGACAGCGGTGTTAGACTCCACTGGGGCTGCTGAAATCTCTTTGAGGAACGCGTGGAACAACGCGCGCCGCCGACACGGGTCTGTTGTCTATTAACTAGACATGAGCGATGAGCCACCAGAACTCATCGCCCACAGACCCACGCCTACGGTGGCCGGGAGTCGTCTCGCGACACCCGGCTCCTGTGGTGTCTAAATGGTCCAGCGCGGCGGCCGGGATGAGAGATGCGAACTCTCTGACGTTCCGCCGCCTCCTTCTCGAGCATGACTGGTTCGCAGAAGGAGGCGACGGCATCCCATTTCTTCTCTCCCTCGACTTTGGAAATTGCCTCGACGAGGACACGGCGGCGGTGCCCTTCCCAAGCAGGGCACACCTGTACTGTGTGGTCCATGTATTATAATTATGTAACTTTTTATAAATAGTACGGAACCCTACGTGCGCGAGTCGGACTCGCACTTGGCCGGTTTTTTTTTCAAATCAGTTCAGTAGTTTGTTCAGTCTAGAATAATGTCAATGTAAACACTCCTCACAAGTTAACAAACACAGCAAGTCACTTCCGTGTCATTTCCGACGCCTGAGGCTAAACCGCTTTGTAACAATATAACGATCCGCGATTGTTGTTACCGAGCTATTATAATAATTATTATTTGTTACACTGCAATTATTTTTGTACTTAGACGCGGCTGCCGATGTGTGCTTCCAATTAATATGTGTATTTGGATATTTTTGAGCTGACAAGTTTGTATATTTTCTGAAAAAAATAATTAAATAATGGAAATGCGAATGCATGTCTGTCTGTCTTTCAAGTTAAAACGAATGAACCTGTGTAAGTGCAATTTGGAAACAAATAGATAAATAATTTAAAAAAAATTACGTTAGGTACTAATAAATAAATAAATGTAAAAAAATTTTAAGTATTTTTATTTCATTTTCAAAATGTTCTATTTGTTGACAATTGCACGTGGAATTAAGCTATTGGATAAGATAGACAGCAACTTTATTGACATAAACTAAACATTAAATTCTTGAACAGCAAAACTTCGGAGTAAAACCCACATCGCTATTGTGCTATTGTTTAAATAATAACAAAGAGATTAAACATAAGTCGATGTAGTGTATCAATACAATATTATTTCATATCGTATCATCGAATTTGACATTTGGCAGAGAGCACGTTCTTTTCTCGAATTTGATTTCACTTTTTAATTTGATTGAATGAATGATGAGTATTCATTCTAATTCGTTCATCGAACTATGACTTACTGGTTTCCTGTATATTTTGATTTCATCCGAATTTAGGAGAAGTGATCTTGGAAATCATCATAAGTATCATTAGGTGGGTGTTTTTTCTTTTTGTTGACTGACTTCCACATTTTCATCTGCGACCCGTAAAAACTTCTTTGCACACCCGAAAAATATAGCCTTTCTCGATAAATGGGCTTCTTCTGAGTAGTTTTTTTTTTCATTTTTTTTTGTAGTTTAGAATCTATCTGAAGATTTTGTTTATTGGAAAGCGATAATCTTTCCAATAAACAAAATCTTCAGCTTTGTAATATAAATACAAACAAGTATAGTTAAATAAAATGTTTATTTCTTCTATATACGAGTCTGAGAGAAAAGATAAGAAATAATAAATTAGATACGTCACAAAAGTCAACGTAAATTGCATAAATATTAATAAAAACACCAACCTAATCGCAATTTATTTTTATGTTTATTTACTAGCTTTCGCGGCTTCGCCCGCGTATAGACTATCCTATGTTCTTTCTCAAGGTCAACTCTATCTATGTACCAAATTTGATTTAAATCAGTTCAGTGGTTTAGACGTGAAAGCGTAACAGACAGACAGAGTCACTTTCGCATTTATAATATTGGTAGGGATAGTAGGGATTATAAGATTGGGTTTACATAAGCCACAGAAAACCATTTACTAAACACGGTTTGCCTGTGATGTCTTCTTTCTTTTACAATTTTTAAATATTCGCAACAAACAAATATGAAATACACATCCAGTTTGTGCAACTCAACATAAATTATGACTGCATACTATTGATGCATATATATACCTTGATGGATTATTAAGAATAATATCGATACTAAATCAAATAGAGACGCGGAAATCCTTGGAAAAGCTATCGTAATTAACTTCACATGTTAATGATAAGTCGTAAGATCTTGAGCATCTTCCTGTACGGTTCCGTTTTATTTGTTTAAGAACAAGTTTTCGTATAAAAGCTGAGATTTATGTTACTGGCGTTCTGTCCTTTTGTGATTGCTTGCAGTATTCTGTAATGAAGATATTAAGAGATGTAAATAAAGATAAAGAGGACATTTTTTGTTTGTTTGTAATTTAAAGGCTCCAAAACTACTGAACCGTTTTGAAAAAATCTTTCACTTTTGTAACAGTGAAAGAGGTCCGGTACGGAAACGGAAACGGAAAGTGTAGCTTTACAAAGCTACACTTTTCAGTAACATAGGCTACATTTTAACTTGTATCTGTGGTTCCCACGGGCTACGGGTGGAACCACGGAAAAACAGTTGAGTGATATTATATAGCTGAAGAGTTTGTTTGTTAGCGTTAATATCAGGCAGTTCTGGAGTGATTAGAAAAAAATATTTTATATTATAAGCCCATTTAAAGTCATGGACACAGTCTAAGAAAGGAAAGAAAAAAAAATGCAAACTTAATATTTATAATACAATTAAATGTTTAATCCCATTACGAAAATGCGCTAATAGGTCTTTAAGAAAAACTGTAGAGGTAACATCAAGCATATTGTTTATTTTTCAAAAACAAATGACCATTGACTGTTACTTTTTCTACCTCTATAATCCATGTGCATAAAATAGGTAACTATTGTTCAAACTAAAAAGTAGTTTCCACTCATTGATATGCGTCACAAAATCCGGTAGGTAAGGTTCACAGTTCATAAGCACATGTTATAAAAATAATTAATTTTAAGAAACATGATATGTTATATAAAGTGATGTATTTCAACCGCAAAATGATGTCAACCAAACAGTCACATCAAACTTGTGCGACCAAAATTTCGTAGAAATAGTTCCCCAAGGTCTGAAAATATGCCAGCCAAGTGCGAGTGGACCTCGCGTACACAAGGTTCAATAGACACTGATATAATAAAGAGGATTTTTTTTTGGTTTTGTCCGAAACTACTGAACCGATTAGTTAAATTCTTTCACGGTTAAAAAGCTAGCAGTACCCTCGAGAAATATAGGCTATATGTTATTCGGGTACGAGAAGAAGTAACACCGGGACGCGGGAAAACAGCTAGTTATCTGTAAAGCGAGTCAAAAATATCACGTTTGCGGTATCTATACTAATATTATAAAGCTGAAGAGTTTGTTTGTTTGATTGAACGCGTTAATCTCAGGAACTACGGGTCCGATTTAAAAATTTATTTCAGTGTTAGATAGCCCATTTATCGAGGAAGGCTATAGGCATTTTATCCCGGTACGGGAAGTAGTTCCCACGGGATGCGGGTGAGACCGCTGGCAGAAGCTAGTGGCAATCTAAAACATTGATTTATATTCTAGATTTCAGTACTTGGTGTTATAGCATCAATAGAGTTACATCATCTGTGAAAATTCTATCCATCACTGTTCATGAGATACAGGCTGGTGACAGACTGACGGATGGACAGACGAAGCTTAGTAGTACCGTTTTATCCTCTAGTACGGAACCCTAAAAATACGGAAGTGACATCATGAACATGAAATTAGAGATTTTAAAGGAAAAACCTCCGAACAAAACCAAGGCTTTGTCACACAATAAAGGGAAGATCGAAACGGAAGCGACGTCAAACCGATTTCCGGTAACTACTTACTTTCAAAAAAAGAACTTTATGTACAGATAGGGTGAAAATTAATTTTGTTTTTATTTTATATTGTTTTGGTCGTGGTGGCCTAGTAGGTAAAGGACCAATCACTCAAGTATGAGGGGCAGTCAGGCAAGTACCAATGTAACTTTTCTAAGTTTGTATGTACTTTCTAAGTATATTTTAGACACCATTGGCTATGTTTCGGATGGCACGTTAAACTGTAGGTCCCAGCTGTCATTGAACATCCTTGACAGTCGTTACGGGTAGTCGGAAGCCAGTAAGTCTGACACCAGTCTAACCAAGGGGTACTGGGTTGCCCGGGTAACTGGGTTGAGGAGGTCAGATAGGCAGTCGCTTCTTGTAAAGCACTGGTACTCAGCTGCATCCGGTTAGACTGGAAGCCGACCCCAACATGATTGGGAAAAAGGCTCGGAGGTTGATTTTATATTGTTTTTGTAAAGAGGTTGGTTGTTCTGTTTATGGTTCGTGTAAAATATATGAGTTAGTGTTTATGGTTGACGGTTAAATACAATTCCTGTATCGTGCTGGGTTCTGTAGATTGAGTCATTCGTGGTAGAAGCGTAATCATAAATCGAGCACTTAATGGTAGAAGTAAATCAATAGTGTGATTGTAGTAAAAGCCTCAAATAGATACAAGTATATCAATCATAAAGTAGAATACATGAGGACCATAATTGTGTAACCAATAGGTAAGTTTTAAGATTTTTCTCTTTTTAATAGAGATATAATTTTAGTTTGTATCCAGAATTAATTGGTTTTTCTCTTTCTTCTGCTTATGTACTTTGTATTTGTGCCTATAGTAATTGGAGCATATATGCTCGAAAAACAATTGATTTCTATTGTTTTATAATTATGAGCAATTGATTTTAAAAGCTTCTTAGACCTAAAATTTAAGTAATAAGTTTTATATTTATACACAGAAGTTGTCGGCGTTCCTTTAGCTAATAAATAAAAATGTTCATAAATAATCTCACATTGATGAAAAACGCACAGTGGGTTACACAATTAATTACAGATTGAAATACCTTCGAACTCGTCATAAATAAGTCCAGTTTATTTTACTACATATTTTCAAACGCGTATATTATCCAACAGCATCGCGTGCGCATGATTCGCTACCAGTGGAGCATCCTCGGACCGGTTGATATTTTTAATTAAATAACTTCATAATAATAAATATTAGGTACTTGGTCGTTTGGTAGCAAGCTAAACTGTAGATTTCGGTTGTCTTTGAATATCTTTGGCAGTCGTTACGGGTAGTCAGAAGCCAGTAAGTCTGACGCCAAGGTAAGACCCAACGGCTATTGGGTTGCCCGGCTAACTGGGTTGAGGAGGTCAGATAGGCAGCTATAGCTCCTTCTAAAACACTGTTACCCAGTTGCATCGGTTAGACTGGAAGCCGACACCAACATAGTTGGGAAAAGGCTCGGGAGACGATGAAATATTACTCGGGTAAAGCACCCACCCGCGTGCTCTTGTCACTTGTCACTTGCACATGTTAACTTGCTCCAGCTACATGCACCGTGCAGATGCACCCAAAACAATAAAAAACTGTACCTACCAGAATATCTTCTTACGCGAAAATATGTATACTTTTACCTACCCCAAAATTCCAGCTACACACTTAGCCACATATTTTCAATCGCGTATTATCTAAGATTGCGTGCGCATGATTCTGAGCAGTGGCCTGAATGTCTACCCCTGACCGGGCGCACGCAGCCAACTCTTTGTGCTGGGTGTGGTTACATGGTTAAGTAGCCACTGGTTTAGGGGGCTGGTTGGTTAAAGCCAAACTTAATGGCGGCAGGCGAATATTTTCGGAGTACAGGTGCGCGCATATGACGTTACCTCTAGAGTATCTCTGTCACCCGCTGATACTTAATAATGGTTTAATGTTATACTGAAGAATTTAGAAATATTAAGGAATATAACAGGCGTGAGTATATTTTTTACCTATGACTTTTATTTAACAAAAGAACACTTTTTTTCTTCAACATATTTATATACACAAAAGGTAATTAGTTTTTTTTAATTAAATGTAGCCGAAAAATCTTCAGCGTTCCTTAACAACGCTGAACGCAGTCAGTCCGTGGATGGGTGACAATCTTCATCATTTCCCAAGCCTTTTTCCAACTACGTTGGGGTCGGCTTCGGATGGGTGACCATCTTGCTATGAAGAGTTCCTCCGTATTTCAGGATGCATGTCAAATTGATGGGTCCTGGAACGAACAAAAATCAAAAGAAGAATCATCACCTTAACAATACAATATCAATTGCTTTTACACACAAATGATTTCAAATGAAGTGTTAAATCGAGTATTATTCAATAATCCACTCAAACTTTAGGAGCAAGGTTAGCATATAATGAAGTTAACTACTGTAGGATAAGTTATTAACTGTTATAGTTTAGCTAAATATTTGTTTCCGATGCTTTTCAACAGACACGAGAGATAATAAATCATGTTAGCGCGGTTTAGTTTTTCTAGAATTATCTTTTTTATTGCGTGGGGTTGATTGGCAAAGTCTGTTATTAATTAACTGAATGATAAATTCCTTCAAACGAATATATAATTGTCAAAATTACATTAGACTAGATGGTTTTAACACTGTAAATTACGGTAATCTATCAGGGTCTCTAATGCGACTGTTCGAGTACATATAAAGTATTTACACTCACGTCTTAAGATTGCAAGAACAATGAGGTTACCCCCTTACGCATCATCTGCCTATCCTTTTCCCAACAGTGTTGGGGTTGGCTTCCAGTCTAACCGTATGCAGCTGAGTAGGTACTAGTGTTTTACATGGAGCGGATGCCTATCTGGCCTCCTCAACCCGTTTTCCCGGGCAAACCAATAACTTACTGGCTTCTGACTACCCATAACGACTGTCAAAAATGTTCAATGATAGCTGAATGATTGAGCGGGTTTCTGCACTATAATTATAACTAAGATTTGATACCATTTTCAAATTGCACAAAAATAAATAAAAAAGTACCTATTTTACAAACAGTTTAAAAAGTTTTTTTTTTCTCCAAATTAATGTTATTACATTATTTCCCTTTTAAATCATTTTTTAATTTGTATATTAGATTAGGTACTATTTTTTAGTTTCTGCAAAGTAAAGGTAAAATAATTGAAAAGTTCACGCTCTAGTCTCCCGTTGATGTCTTTTATAGGAACGACTGGAAAATTGGCAATTTTTAGTTTTTCACATAGATATAAAATACTTACTGGCTTATATTTATTTTATTAATTA
This sequence comes from Helicoverpa armigera, assembly GCF_030705265.1. Lineage (NCBI taxonomy): Eukaryota > Metazoa > Arthropoda > Insecta > Lepidoptera > Noctuidae > Helicoverpa > Helicoverpa armigera. Next base: position 5,770,151 of record NC_087144.1, read on the forward strand.
ATAATGTCGAGTAATTTAAGTATTGTGAATTAAATTAATTTTAATGTTATTTATTGTTTTAATTTATTCTTTCCAAGAAATATTTTTAGTTTCCTAGAATTATAAAATGTGCTACCTAAATAGTTTTTTTGAATTATTAATGAGTTTAAATTTTTGAGATTTGGTCTTTCCCCATGGCAATTTACGTCTATAAAAAGTGCCTTCTTTGAAAGAACTAATTAATTAAAAATACATCGACGTCATAAATGAAGGAAAATACATCTAAATACGCAGGCATTGTCACGTTGGTATGCTCTATATATTATTTTAATTTATTATAACGTTGTGACGTCATTTATCTTTTTGATTTTCTTTGTAAATAAAAGTACAATTTTAACGTCATCTTTTATGTTGGTCAATCGAATTTTCCAATAACAAAAAAGTAAAAAAATATTGGTGTAATTTTTTCTTACTTTTCTGCAAAGTAAAATTAGATTTAGAAGAAGAATCGTAATCGTATATTTCATTCTAACAAACAAACTTACTCAAACGTAAACAGATACACCCAACCACATAACAATAAATAAAAGTCCAAACTAAAAATAGGTCCCAACCAAAAACCAGCAAAGAGTTCCAATAACCTTTGCAAGAAAAACCCCAAAATAACGGGAACGACCTGGCAGGTAAGGTTCGGGTACCATTTTCAAAAAGCCGTGTCCGCCCCACTCTTGAAAAGCGAAGGTTTTATTACGTGGGGAGGCGCGCGCGCTCGCCAGTCACCGCTGGCCGTCGTACGCGCCGCACGCGCCGCGCGGCATCAGTTTTCCTCCTCACACGGAAATTTGTGTCGCGAGTGCGTTCGAACCTTAAAGACCCTGTGCCCTTTCACCCAATGAAGGATTATGTGCATGGCTGACAAGTGCTTCAACTGTGATTTTCTGTACTACAGTGTACCCGGCCCTCCCTTCCTACGCTAACCCTTACACGGTAAGTTTAGTATTATGCAACTCGGAACTGTGACTGAAAGTTGCGAAATTTTTCGTTTGAAATATCCGCCTAGACTGATGTTAGAACACGTCGAATATAATGCAGTTTGTATTAGTTTTTATCCACTTTAAGTGTTATTTGTCCGATCGATACCGATCCGGTTTTGTCGATAAATAAAATCGTTTAATCGGTCCCATTTGCGAAGGTCGTAGAAACGTCAATGTTACGTAAATCTTTATTAAAAACTTAGAAAAAAAAAACAATTAAAAATTTGCAAACCCGATCGAAAATTGCAATAAAAGGAAAAAAATGGTACTTTATATTTTTTCTGCGAATCGATGGATCGAAAACAAATATACACATAAAAATGTTAATAAAATCAGGTGTTGCGAACATTAACATATTTTATTTATTAACAAAAGGACCTGAAACCTGACACCCCGGGCCCTACTATTGTTACACGATCAATACTCGCTCGAACATAAGTGATTACGAGTCGAGTTGCTAGACAGCTTACCCAACAAGAAGTGAGGCAATTGCTTAATTAAACAGTGTTTGTAAATAAAAACGCAATCCGTAATACGTTGTTAAGTGTTCAACATTTCAACTTTGATATTTTAATGACGGGCGAAAAAATATGGGGCCTTTATTGCTGTGCACTTTACAACTACAAAATATGACAAGTACTACTGGCACATTAAAAAAGTTTTTATTTTTTAATGAAATGATCAGATTGTGATGTGTAAAATTATATATTTGCAATATATATAAGTAGAAAACTAGCTACTTATGCTTAGCGATTAATAAAAATAGAAACTTAGAGAAATATTAATAACTTAGGTAATTCATGAATATTCATAAATTCCTTTAGGTAAATAAGCACGTAAATATCTCCGTGACAAGGATTTGAAAACGACACTTGTAACTTGAAACTTGTAAAGTGTCATGTAGCTAATAAATAATTTAATTTATTAATAACATAAAAATACCTAAACTATAATTTATTTAAATAATATCTAAATCTAAATATAATTGACGATATATCAGCCAATAATCGGTAAAAATCAAGTCCCATAGAATAAATTAAGAAAAAAATTCCCATAGAAAAAAAAATAAAAACCATAAAGTTTAGGCACATTTGTTAATCGATTGGAGTAATCATAAATCGAGTTAAAATAGTACCTAAAAGTTAAAGAAACTAATATCGATTAAAAACATTCGAATATACCTTTTAGTGGGAAAAATCTGTCGTTTGTGAGGTAATTTTAAATATTTTATTAATTCTATAATCCGGTCAGTTGTTAAACCTGTATGGCAACCTTTGAACTATAAAGGTGCCTTCATCATGCGCGAATTTATGGTATTATTGGCGAATGTCACCAGTCTACCGTCTACCAGTGGATATGAGAAATACTCGACAAGTATTAACTTGATAACTTCAATTCTAAATTTATTTTGTAGTAATTTTTTTGTCATTTTTATACTGATCATCTCGTGTATTTTACAAAAATATCTTTAAAATCATAAATTTTTCGTGAGGTTGAATTTTAAAACGGACTCTCGAAATGATTTAGTGATTATCTATTTTTTTCCCATGTAATTTTAATTAGTCCCTACGATTAAGATAGATTTAAGTAACTGTCAATTCATGCAATTTTTATTTATCATCGTCCGAGCCTTTTTCCCAACTATGTTGGGGTCGGTTCCAGTCAATTTTTATTAATATTATTTGAAATTAATTAAGAAGCGAAATCTCCAAATTTTATCACGAATTCGAGACCTAGTTTAATTGTGATTCATAATTTGTTCAATTAACCAAAAGGTTATCTCCGTTGAGTGTTGCTGAACCAAAATATAGTAGTTTTGTTATCAAACATTGCCCTTGCATCGCAAATATATTTCTTCACTTTAACATAAATATGTGTACATGTGTGTACTTTATTATAAACGTACATAGTACATTACAAACATTTATTATACCTATATTATAAATAAAATAAGATGATTTTAATTATTGAAACAAAAAAAAAAACAGAAAAAGAAATTGGTTACATATACATTATATGTATTGTGATATCATATTCTAAGTAGCAGAATAATATTTCAGCTTCTAAATTTTTAGTATTTTGACAGAAAAACTATGGGTAATAATGTTTTCTGGGAGATAATTGACAGTATTATAGTAATTTGTAAACAGTCTCATGATTTTTCCTACAGTTTTTTTTTAATTCAGTTGACATTAGCAAAGTTTTTCGTCACGATAATAATGTTCATTTTTGTCCTCCTATGTTGTTATACCAATTGGTGTGTTGTATAAAAAAAGTGGAAAACCCGAGCTTAAATTAAGCATTGACGTTATCTGACCTTGAATTTTTGAGAAAAGAGTCTTTTTGAGAACTTTATTTGAAAAAAAAAATCTGATATGGCAGGGTATTTAAGTAAAACTTATGTTTAAGTGATTAAAAAGGCGTTTATCAATTAGGTGTTTTATACATAATTTTGTTATTCTTACTAATTTTTATATGATTTTTCAATAATGAAAGGACGATGGGCGTTTTGGTACCCTGTCCAACAGTGTTGATTCTAGTACCATTGCGTAGGTCTTGGCAAGGCAAAAAATGTTTACTATGACGACTAGTCCCAAATCCTTGTCCATTTCGCGTGACATCGACTAATAGAACGTGTAATGTTCATAAATCATCAACGTAGATGTAGTTCTTAAATCCAACTGCATTGAATAAAAGCTGGTAAAGTGACAAAAAAACAGGAATTTGGCTTTCTTAAAATGTTTGCCTGTCGACTGCTTTAAAAAAAGACTGTGCAAACCTTTGCAGTTCACGCAGAACTAGCTTATGTATTTGATGAAAGTCTTTCAGTATTTACAATCAATTAAGGTAGATAAGTCAGAAGACGATGTCAATATAGTACATATTACGACTTAATCTTGCTCCTCAAGAGGTGATGAGATAATGATGAATTTCTTCTTAAAAAAAGATCAATAGAAATGTTTTGAACTTTTGTCAAATCAGATGACGATGTGTTTCCGTAGTAGGTATGACTCCATAGACTATTACAACCTTTAGATTATAATAGAGTGTATCTCAAACAATGTAAGATGTCTATTAACTGAGTTTAAAATTGTGACACTGACGACATATGCCTCTTAATGAATTTGCATATATGGATGACATACTTGTTGTTATGTCGATTCAAGTTTTATCGTTACTCGGATCGGACAGCTAATTGAGGCAAGCCCCATAGTTTTTATTATTCTTCACGTAAATACCTGTCTATTGATATATCATACGTTACTGTTGGAGCGGGTACCAAATCCCATACAAAGTGCCCATTGTCCTTTTTTTACATTAAGTGTGATCTCGTCCTTATGCGCCGGCGTCGTTTAGCTGCTCACAATGTTGACTTGGTCTGTCTTGTATAAATATTTAAGGACCGGTGGTGTCAAGCGGATTCTGTTGTTTAGATAGTTCGCGTTACATCATCATTAATAGGGCATTTCAAGATTTTTTTTCTTACTTATATTAAAAACTATTTAGACGAAAATATTGGCAGGATAAAGCAATCCCGTTTTTACTTGATTTTCCATTAAAATTCATACAATTATAAAATTGAGATGATTAAGAGCATTTTCCTTTTCCTATACTGAACGTGAATGAAGACTGTGTTTATTTAACAATATGAAGAGTAGGTACGTCCATTCATCTTTTAATCCACAACCACAATTTTATTCGAAACAATAACATATCGTATATAAATCTAAAGAGTTTATTTATTTGATCGCGCTAATCTCAGGCTCTACCCGACCGATTTGAAAAACTCTTTCAGTGTGAGATGGCTTGTCTATCGAGAAAGGCTACAGGCTACTTTTAACTACTGCAAAAAGTTTCTATTAGCTAGGTACTATGAAGGTTGTAATGGCTATAGTGAAAAAAAATACAAACATTCGAATTGTACATTTTAAACATAAGAATTCGAAATATCCTACGTTTTCAAAAAAAAAACAGCTCTTCAAAGAGCGTCATTTTTGAAGTCGGCTAAAATGATCTCAAACAGCTACAATCGTTATTGTGATACATAAATAATAATAGATAATATTATTATCACTATATTGAATGATACGCGCCATTCAGTCTCTCGTTCAGAGGTAATTGTTCTCAAATACAATTAAACGGAAATTATAGTATAATTGATGCTGAGTATATTGTCAATATTATGAAGATGAGGAAGATCGGAGTAGTATTATAATGCTTTGATACATTTGATTTCATTTGAGTAATATCGTTTGAGTAACTTTTGTCTCTAAATAGACCCAAAAAATAAAAAGTGCTCTATTTTAGTTAGAAAGGAATTTTAGACGCTTTTTAGTTATGAGTTTTTTGTTTTGCTGTATTTTTTTATCATGTTATTTCTGTATATAATTTTGTTTTAAAAAGTGCCTTCAATCAATGTAGATATATGTGTTTGTACGTACATATGTAGGTACGTGCACATAACTATTTTAAGTCAAGACCCAAAAAGGCTCAAAAAGGCGTAATTGCAAAAAGGCGAAAAAATATTTCGCCTTGCAAAATTAATAGATTCAATTAATTTTTAATAATCGTATTATGAGTAATGAATTATTCATGACGATGACCATTCCAAACGAGTTTTTATTTAAATAATCTTTGTTTTAGGACGAGTTTACATTGACGATATAAATCGCGCGTTATGTGGCTATAGAATCATTTTTGTGGTAAATCATCATATGATCGCTCTCGTTGTGGGTGCGGTGTGAGGGAGTGTCAGTCCCTTATAACTAAAATACACCAAAATAAATCGAAAATAAATACATATAATTGAAACAGAAGATTGTTGACCTCAGGTTAGATCAAAAAAACTTAGGTGAATCTTGTAAAATCATAAAATATTTGCCATTTAACAACGCGTCATGTCTACATAAAGAACTAGCTATTTTCCCGCGTATCATTCCATCAGTGAAAACAATTTGAAATCGGTTCAGAAGCTTTGCAGTCTCTAGGTTAAAATAAACAAAAAATAAAGAACTAGCTATTTTCCCGCGTATCTTTCCATCATTGAAAGAATTTTCAAATCGATTCAGTAGCTTTGCAGTCTCGTGGTGAAAATCAACAAAAAATGTTTCTTCTTCATTATATTTATTATAAAACAGCGCGAACTCTAGCCAGTGTGAACTTAACCTTACTGTCAGGTCACGGGTGAATGCTGATGTCAACTTAGAAAATATATTCTCATTAAAAACGATGGTGCTAAAAAGCTGTCGATTCCGCAAATAATATGTGGCTAAGCAGGTATTCTGAATAAATTAGTCATAAGTGGTAATAGCTAGACTTAATTAACATTAAAAGTAATTAAAGTGATGTTTATTTGTTTGTTATTATTGAAACTTCAACTTTGACTTGAGTTTCGCAAAATAATTCTGATTAATATTGTTCAAAACATATATAACGGATAGATAAAAAATTGTCTTCAGTTTAATTCATAATTGAACTTTTCAATTTTATAGGATTTCTTTTTATGTTTACATTTTAGTTTATCTTTTACATTCTTACCCATAAAGTTCTCAATAAGAAAGGCACTAGCAGACAGCGATTGCAATAATTGAAAAGAAAAAAACTCATAAGGAAATAGCAAATCATTAGGCTTCCTATATAGGCTAGAGCTATTAGCCTAGCTCTCACATTCGCTCTCAGAGGCACTCTTGCGTATCTTAGACTTTTATCAATATAAAGAATACAGTTGCACAGTTGCACTATTGGACTATAACGATAACCGAACCATTTTCAGTTGTCAATTCTCCGATTTGACCAATAAGCGGCAAGTATACGGCTGGTTATGGTTTTTTTTAATCGTTATAGTCAAATGGTACAACTACCTCTAGATCTTAATCAGGTTATAAAAAAAATAACAAAAACACACCGTTTGTGCAAAACATCGTGCAAAACGGGTTATCGTGGCGATTTGCACAAAAAATGTGCAGATAATGCACAGGTTTGCACGAAACGTTTATGTAATGATTGCATGTTATTGTTATCGTTATTTTAGGGCCGGTTTCATAATTACCCTAAAACGGTCAGTGTTATGAAACAAATGTTGTAAAGAAATATTACTTCTGATCTGATTAATATTGTCCGATCCATTATCTATAATAATATGAAGTTAAAGAGGTTTTATCTTTTAACCGAATTCAAAAATATAGGTATGTTGTCAGTTTGATGCGATGTCTGTATGTTTTGGCTGAAATGATTTTGATACGGTTTTCAACTTAGCATATCTTAAACTTACGAAAAGGTTTAAAGTATATTACCTAGTGGAGTCGGTTTTATTTTTATGTACTCTGAAGGCTACTCGTTTTTTAGTTGTACTCTGAAGGCTTCAAAACTACTAAACTGATAATTAGAGGTATATGAAATTCAATGCATCAGATCAACTGTCGGCTCACAGTTTAGTCTACAGAGTGCGTCTCCCTTAAAATGCATCTAACATTCCTACTGAACTTTCGTTCATGAACTCGCATAACTGATAAATCTATTTCATTACCAGTTGCTAAGTAACTAAACATGTTATATATAGCTTCTGTACAATTAATAGCAGTATTAGGAGTTCGAAGGTTATCAATATACAACGTACAATGTTGATGTTATAAGTCTATCTGGAACGTGCTTATCGTAACCTAAATTGTCAATGAAATGAGATATCGCACGTAGTTGTGTATGACCGTTTCTGTTTTTATTTAATCTTTGGCATCGATTCTTCTTTTGTTTTAAATATGAAAGGTTTATCTTTTAATAATGAGAGGGAGTCGTGGTTAATGATTATAGGTTATAATAGTTGCACAAAATATTACATATGTAGCTTGGTACTTTGGCTTGAAGTTAAGAATTTCTGCCATGTAGTTTAACTTAAATTTACCTAATGTTTAGATATATGTTTCTCGTTTTATTTACATAATAATATATCCTATTTATACATAGGTACATATTTTACATATCCCTACCCAATCTAAATAAAATAAACAAAGATAATAAGAAAAAGCAAAAATAAAATTGTTTCTCGTTTAATTATTTTAACAAATTAGTTTGGTTGAGACATTTTGTAGAAATAAAAAATCTTAAAATCTTGGACTGTAATATTTCAACATTATTATTGTTATGCTTAACTTAATTAGCGCGACTTTTTCATCACACTTTGGGTGTTAAAATCATTATATAGACGTCTGTCAACGTCAAAAACAAGATGGCGTTTTTGACACTTTTTTGCTCATATTATTACGTTATAATACGTGATGTTCAACTTGTAGAAATTGACTGGTTCATTAACAAAAACTGTGAAGTTATGTGTATGTAAAACTAGTTGTTCTCATGGGTGGATAAAGTTTCCTTTGTCCTTTCTCAGGTTTTAGATTATCTATGTACCGAACGTTTTATTTAAATCGGTTTTAGTTTTACTATTACGCGTCATTAATATTGCAGTAACTTCACAACGGTAAAAGTGTGTAAACAAAACACTAAAGCATATGCTGGAGACATCAACTGGCTTTTTAATTTATAGGCAAAGGTATTTGACGACAACTATACAAACTTTTCTATTAAATACAATCTCCTTTTTAAGATACCTACATCTGTCTATCTACTTCGTGGAATGCTAGCGACACTTTAAGTAGTTCGTGAGTACATACATAGGTTTGTACCTACACATGTATTTACTTATGTTTAAAGAACAACAGTCGTTCCTTTTGCCTTTGTCCTTGCATAGTTTCGCATCCTTACAAAATAATCTTTACTAAGTTCAGTTCATCTTGAGATAAGAATTAAAAATAAATAGCATTTAAACGGCGCATGTCTGTTTTTTTTCTTATCTTCTATGTTTTACGGAAGTATTTAAAACTTCTGCCCGTTTAGTCACCCGCGTCTCGTGGAAACTATATACTTCTTTCCGTATCTGGATAAAATATGGCCTGGGGTACCCGGGGATAGTGTAGGTCCCCAACAGTGAAACATTTTTATCAAATTGGTTCAGCAGCTTTGAAGTCTTTAGGGCACAAATAAACAAATATTTTTGTATACATACATAGATTTGAGAGAACATAATGTTTTCTTAGGATACACTGTCTCTCTCATTTGCTTGATGCCTCCAATTTTTCAAATGGGGCTATGTAGAATATCAATTTGTTACGGACCCAACTGTACCCACAGACAGCAAAAATGGAAAGGGTTCATTAAACATTATATTGCAGCGGAAAAAAGTAAATCGAGGTATGTAGGTCAACCCTAATCTTGCATAAAAAACTAAGGCTCGCGCCTGCGCAGTAGAGCGTTGTATTGACGCAATGCGCCCGCGCCGCTCGTTGGCTAACGACTTGAGAAACTAACCCTGAAGGAAATTAGGGGACATTATTCATGCTATCATTTTCTTTATAAGTGGAGGAGTGAGCGAGGTCATCTTGGATTTGAGAAGCATGTAATTGTGATAAACCTATTTGCAAAGGATGCTATAAAAAAAATGCTCATGACTGCTTTTTTGGGGTGGGAAATTGTCAGATGACCCAGCTAGTGAGTGGGACCCGAAGTCGCAGGAATTACTCTCCGCACACGGATAGGTAAAAAATGTTCTTTCCTACTTTGATAAATAGGCATAATCTGACACTGAAATTATTTCTCAAATCGGTCTAATAGTTCCTCATTTGAATGACAATGTATTTTAGCAACCTGGAAGAGATATTTATAGATAACATACATGACAAAAGTTAACAAAAATAGCCTTTGCCAGTAGCAGAAATGAATGCGGAAGAAGTTTTATATTGATTAATGCCGATAAAAACGTGAGGTTATTCCGAAGATATTTCCTCTGCTATCGACGGTATCAATGTTATAAGAAGTGAAATCGCCCAAATTATTTGTTTGATCTCTGAACCTTGGTTTTAATTTTCTCGGCTGTTCTGTAACTGTCTACGAGAATAGAACTGATTGTAAATCTGTATTAGTATTAAGAAGCCGAAAAGTTTCTTTGGATAAGCTAATCTCTGGAACTAAAGGACTGATTTTAAAAATATTTCAGTGTTATCTAGCCCATTTAGCGAGGAAAGTATATTATCCTTTTATCTGTTTGCACGAAGTAATTTCCATAGGACGCTGCCAAGCTTAAAGTATTTCAAAGGAAAAAAGAAAAAAGCTAAAAGGATTTAATATTTTCTCAAAATATTAAATCCTTTTAAGTTTGTCATAATTGGAATGCAATTTCGATTTTATTCAAACAACAAAAGTGACGTTCTTGAAATTGATCCAGTGTTTACATAACACATCCAAACAGTTTTAGCAAATCATGAGTGGGTCGGAATGGAAACCCTCTATTAAATGCTCAACAAAACATGATGAAATTATAGGCTCACTCCATAAAAAAGCTATATAGTTGTAACAACTCTATAACAACGATTCGGTTCAATAGTTTTCACCTGTAGGCTTACAAATTGATGTAATAACTTACCGTTTATTTGTAAGGCAATAAAGGCCCGCATATTTCGTTTATGCGTACTTTTTTGTAGCTATTTCGGTAATCGGGAACCTACTTTATTAGAATATTTACTAATATTATATTTAGGTAAATGCAATAAATAGCCTGATCATTGCAATTTGCGCCCTTCCATTCATCTCCATACTGATTTATGAGCTCAAACAAACTATATATAACAAACCGACTAAAAGTTTGCAGTAAGCTGGTTCTCAACTTTATCTATTTTAATGCGAAAGTAAACTACTGAATAGATTTAAATAAAATTAAGTATACAAATAGTCTACACAGCCTGTGAAAGGACGTTTATTTTACTTCCTAAACTGTCTAATTATATGCCTATCTAAAGTGAAAGCGTTTGAATGGGTGCAGTTACGTCAGTAGGCAGAAATATTAACAAATCCTTACTAATAATATTATAAATGCGAAAGTAACATTGGCAGTCGTTACGGGTAGTCAGAACCCAGTAAGTCTGACACCAGTCTAACCAAGGGGTATTGGGTTGCTCGGGTAACTGGGTTGAGGAGGTCAGATAGGGCAGTCGCTTCTTGTAAAGCACTGGTACTCAGATAAGTACATTCGGTTAGACTGGAAGCCGACCCCAACGTAGTTAGGAAAAAGGCTCGGAGGATGATGACATGCGAAAGTAACATTTCTATTTAAGAAGTGAAAGAACTAAGAAGATAAGACTTTAAAAGTTGCACAGTGCAAATAACTTTGTCCTTGGGAAGTTAGTCATTTGACATCTCTCTGATGGTTGGTCGAACATTTTGGGCATCGAGTCTTGTAGCGAAGTTCAGAGCGGCAATATTATTTGACTAATGTACAGCTGTTATCTAGGAAGTATATTTAACAATAACTAGGAGAATGGCATGAACAAAATAAAAGTAGCATCACCTAGTGAAGCAATGATACGAAAAAACCTTTCAACTAATAAAGATCATACAACCCAGTGACAGTACGAATCGCAAGATGTGCCCAATGCACTACAAACTTACCTAACTAACCACAGACCTATGCACATGCAGACCTTACATAACACATAACCTTTTAAGTGTATATTAAGCAATCAGACGCTTCTTAAAAGCTATAATCGATGTGGCAATGCTTTCGCCGTGTGCTCGACCCCCTGACACGGTAGTTTGACCTCTCTATACATTTATTTGCTCTATGTACGTATTGCCGTCGCTGTGGGAACTTCTTGATCATTTTTTAGCAACTTTTTACGTAATATAGTGCCGTCAAAAGAATTGTGTTGATTTGTTGTGTGTGCAACTTTTTTTTTCAGTCTTACAAAATAGGTTGAAGACGGTCTAGATGTTATAGTAATTACGGAAATGCTTATTTTGTAGTCTGTAGACTAGAAAGGTTTGATGCCGAGCTCTGATTGGTTGAATTTGAATTTTGTAATGACCGTCAGTTGTTTTTTCTGGCCATTCTCTCGAAGATAAACTTAGATATTGGCAAAGACATCTGATGTTGTGAAATAGATTGTATGATATTAATAGTTAGTGTCTACAAAAGTCAAGTGAATGCGTAATAGATTAAAGTGTGATTGAAGTAACTTATTACTTTTTAGATTAGAGTTTATTAGTTAAAGTATGACATCATGTCTTTTTTATACGTACTTATCTATAAGTAGATACATTTGTTAGTTATCTATTGGGTTCAAGCTATGCTTAATTTTTGACATTGACAGTGTGTGAATATGCTATCCACTGAAATTATTTTTCCAAATCGGTCAAGCAGTTCCTGAGATTAGCTCGATCAAGCAAACAAATAAACTGTTCAGCTTTATAACATTAGTAATACCTACTAGCAGGTTAGTATCCCAGTAGACCAGTAGTACTCTCAGAATTAAATAAACCTTAAACAGATACCAATTTGAATTGTTTTTTGCTACTGTACTGTTTCCACACATTTTTTGCGCAGCCTTCAAAAATATACAATTGAACCAAAATGTACACAAAATAAAATGACATATATGCTAACCCGTAAGGACATAACCGATGTAAGCTAACTGTACCCGGGCCGTCGACCCGAGTTCACTCACTATGTACATATTATATATGTTTGTATGTATGTATGTATGTCTGCAGACGTGTCGTGAGTCCCTAATACTGCTGTAAAGGGATGAGGATTACAATAGATGTGTTAAATGGAATTTAGTACATGGTATTTATACATAGTGGGACGATTTTGCCGTGCATATTTTGATTTTAGATTGGCTGATATGTACTTATCGATTTTTAAATCTAGCCTTTATTTACATAGCCTAATCCATATGAGCATCAGAAATTGTACATTTAATAGATACTAGCTCTTTTCCGCAGTTTTATCTGCGTCCCGTGGGTACTCACTTCTTTCCGTACCTGGATAAAATATAGCCTATGTAACCCGGGGATAGTGTAGCTTTCCATTTTCCAACAGTGAAATTATTGTAATTAAGTATGTCAAATCTATTCTGTAGTTTCGGAGTTTAAGTCACCAACAAACAAACCAACAATGTTTCCTCTTTACAATATATATTTATAATCCAAATAATATAGAATATAATATAATTATAATCCATAAAACCCATAGACATTTATTAAAGGCTAATCAATAATAAAAATCATCTCTATTACTCATCATGTTGTTGTTATAAAACAAATTGATGATCAATAGACAACCGTTCATAAAAATCGATGTCAAGTGACTTACTTCGAAGTAAGTGCTCTAACGGTCGACAATATTACCATAAATACGCACGCGTCCAATAAAACTACTAAATATTCTAGTGGTAGAAATACAAACATTTCAATACACTTAAAAAAATTGTAATGGATATCAGGAGCCAGAAATTCTGATAATCGGTCTAATCGACCACAACATATGAGTAAGTTAGAAAAGTAATGGACACACTCCGAGACATTTAATGGTTACTTAAGCCGTTCCTTAGTGCAAGATTTCTATGGGAATCTGTCACTAAGGAGTGACTTGAGAAATCATTAAATGTCTCTGAGCGCGTTGGTTAGACAGATGATGAAGTCGAATTTGTTTTTCTTTGAATATTCATACGTAAATGCAATTACATTCAATAATATGTATTTGTATAACTTAGTTGTGTATCTGCCAAGTACTCAAAAAGTTTATCGATTTATCCTATAGTGAACAAAACACATACCTATTACCTCCCTATTGGGTGGTATACATATACAGTAGGAAGATATGTATATTTTTTGATGAATTTTATAAGACATTCCTCCCAAATTCTGGTTATTTATCTTCTGTAGACGATCTACTTACTTTATATGTGCGAATACAATCCCCGATCCAAAGACGCCAATGTGAGATTACTGTCAAATAAATCCAACAATAATAAATTACGGGAATAGTAGTTCATATAGACATAAGTAGCGGTTATTACACAAATTAACATAAGTCAATATAGATAATTTCTCAACACTTCCAGTGTTTTCCTTGGCTGTACATAACGGTGTTCACAAATATAATCTGTGTTGGTTTTCACACTCTAGTCTATGCGTTATCTATGCTTCTATTTATTACTTTTTTATTTTGGTAGTACAACGCTCTATGGTAACCTATAACGGGACGTTTTGTTGTCAAAGGAGTTTGTATAGCGTTGTAAACCTAACTTTGTTTATGATTTCATTATGATGACTGGCTTTATGTTATTTATAGTTTTTCTTGATGAACATCCCCGATCAGCTTAGATGATATTTCTAATTGAATTTCTAAATACCGGAGAAAAGGCTTAATGTTTTTAACAAAAAATGATTTCATAGTTCGATTTATAGATAAGCAAAAAAAAATTTTACACTCTAAAGTATATAATTATTCTAATTACGAGAGACCATTTCATGTACTATTTAATTGTCTTGTTATTTAAATATGACTTCGTATAACATTGAATTCTTCAAGTTAAACTTGTAGATTATATAACAATAATAAACAAACATGAATGTTTTCAATATGCTAACAAATCAGTTCCAAATCAATATCATAACATACAATATATAAACTACATCCAATCTAAACCAAGGAATTTCATGTCGATGACGATTTAAATAATAATTTAGTAACATAATATTTTCTCTACGCTCATTCGGTATGGTACACACACATTATTATATTATGTAGATTGCTATATATTGTTGCTGAGCGAAAACTTCTATATAAATAAACTGCAGCTCTATCCTCCCCACTCAGAGACATTTAATGGTTACTTAAGCCATTCCTTAGTGAAGGATTTGTATGACATTCCGTCACTAAGGAGTTTTAAGTAATCATTAAATGTCTCTGAGTGGGGAGGTAAGACTCAATTTCTAACCAAAGGGTATTGGGTTGCCCGGGTAACTGGGTTGAGGAGGTCCGATAGGCAGTCGCTCCCTGTAAAGCACTGGTACTCTAAATCCGGTTAGACTGGAAGCCGACCCCAACATAGTTGGGAAAAAGGCTCGGAGGATGATGATGATGAGCTGTGACTCAATGTTAACTTCCTTGTTCATAGATAGGTATTTGTGATTATTAATAGGAATGTTTTTGGTTCTTGACTTCTTTATGATTAAGATCGAGACAAACAATTTACTATTTTAATTTAAGAGTATTGGTTTAAAATTGTGACTCAGACCAACGTTGTATAGCACGAATGAAAAGTTATTTTTTGGGATTAGGTACACGTATAGTTTCAATTCCTAAAGCGTTCTTCGATAAATGGACTATCTAACACCGCTAATTCCATCCAAGCAATAATCACAGTCTTCTAAAAGTAGTAAAGAATTTTAGAAAAGAACCCATTTTTTACAATAGCACACTACAAACTTCTAGTCGGCCGATAGTTGGATTGGGTTCCTAAATCAGTCTGAAAACGAATGGTAGTACAAACATTACAAAGATCGGGTATTAAGTCGGTATCAGACCGACTGAAAACTATGATTGGATTCAAGATTTTCATTAAATTGCCAACCATCGAGTCAACTGTCGGCCGACTGTTTAAGTTTGTAAGAATCATTGAAGGTAATAAGGTCATCAGTATCGTCATTCAAACTACTCTTAATAAATCAAGACATGAAAACGTAAAATCGATCAAGTAATCAGCAGCGTCAACTATTGTTCGAATGATAATCGAATTCGGTGACGACAGGCAGATGTTTCTCAACAGCTCGTTAATTATGATTATCCGATTATTTCATTTAATCGATTTGTCATTTATTATGTTAATCGGTTACAGCTGTTGAAATGCTGAAGGAATATCTTGGGGAAAATGTGCAATGTTAATGTGGAAATTAATTTTAATATTTCTTATTTATTTAGTGTTAGCTTTTGACTTTTTATCTTGATTAGTAGTGCTGTTTGCAAATATTGTTATAGGTACATAAAAAGGCCTATAGATCCTATGGGTTCCTATTATGTAGTATTTTAACACTAATACAAAACATGGAGTTTCTTGCCGGCTCTTCTCCATAAGACCAACTTTTTGGAACCGTGCAACTAGTGTAACGTTTCACACGAGCCTGCAAAGGCCTATTTGATATAAAAACATGACTTTGAATTTGAATAAATAATATTTTGATTACGTTAGTAACATAATTGTACACGAGTAACATAAGTTTACACAAGTTTACTCTCAGGATCAGTAAGTTCGACAGTTCATAATCCGAAACACACAACGACACTGATTACGTAATCCGTAATCCAAACACTCCGATTACAAGATTACCAACATAACTTTTCATAACAAAATAATAACACGTTCTTACAAAAAGGTCAAAACAATTGTATATTAAATATTAATTTACAAAAATCGCAGTAACATTGTATAACAGGCTAATTTTACGTTTACCGGTCAAAGTGACATTCTCTGGTTATTTTGTATAACTTCCGGCTACATTAAAGTTAAATTTTGTTTCTCTCGTGACCATAAAGTAGGTTAGTGCACGAATATCATTGCATAATGTACTTTGGTCTGCATGAAATCTATTAAGCTATCACTGAAAAGATTTCGAATGTAATGCAAGTACTTTAGTTTTCGTTTATTATCTAAATGTGACTTAAATTGATAGAGATCTGTGTTGCGTTAAATGTGCTAATGTGGCATTAAATGATTAATTTTGAAAGATAATTTGCTATGCGCACATTACTAATAGGTTTTAAGCATTTTAGGCCCAAGTAAGATAAATGGGAATCGAACTCGTGTCCTCTCAAACGCCAGGCAATGTGGTAGTCATTGGGCTATTGCTGTTTAAAGCTTTTAATAAATCACTAGATTATTCTAAGAAAGTATCATTTGATCAAGAAAAACAACAATAAATATGAAGAAAAACTCAAATACGTAAAAAATATAAATAAATAAACAAAATAACTTCATCACAATTCACTCACGATTTCATACAAACCGTATTTCAGACAATAAGTGTAGCGTCTGCGCGCGCGCAACGAAAGTTGGTCAGTATAGTGACGTAACCCGGCCCTACTTCCGATCTCACGACCTTTAACTTATTGTATTCTAAATGTTAATTGGGCAAATGGGAGTGCAATGTCATTTTTTACTCGAAAATCTTTTGACTGTTTCGCTTCTGTAATATATGGTGTAGAATTTTTTGTTTGAGCGCAAAAAATATTGACTTTTAACGAGTTTTTGTGAGGATGTAGCTTTATCAACAGTGGTTTATGGCCATTCCTAATATTCGACCTATCTGTTTTTGACAACTAGAGATAGAATTTTGAAATAACTTGTCAAATTATGATATTAATAATGTCAAAATTCTTATTTTCAAATTGTCAAAATTTGATTTCTATTGAATTTGAAAATGGAACGACTGCCAATTCCGATTTTTATTTAAAAAAATTAAATTTTGCTACAAAAATAAACAGCCAGTATTATATTTTAAAGTTGTATTCTACAACAAGATTTTTATAGCCAAATGGACCCTGGACAAACAAGAATGAATGGTAAAGTGAAAGAAATATAAAGCAAGTTTGAGCGATGTTATCTTTCAAGTTTACGAACTAGTACTTTACATACTCTTTGTGACTTATGAATACGGTAATACGCGACAGAACTTAAAGACTTCAACTTAAGAGTACAAAGCCCCTATGGACTTAAGGTCATTTGTGGTCATACTTGTTTTGAGTATTACCTTTTTTCTATACTCTATGTTTTTGCTTAATCTATGGATTTGTTTTGACAATTTTGACATAACTTTGACGTTTGTATAGGATTTTAGTGATGGGCGTTACGGTTATTTTTGTTATCGATTGTTTTTCTTTAGTAAAATGATTTGTAGTGATACGGTATTCTATTATTGAAAATTAATGCTTGAGTTAAAAATAATGATGAAATAAAAACTCTAACGGTTATTATCAGCATGACAGTGACAGTTATGTAACAAACATTAAATCGATAAATACAACACAACTTAATGTATGTCCATAATATTATTTATTTTTTGAGCGCTTGTGCAACATTACGGTCGAGTGGGCAGCGTGGGCTTCGCAGATGTGCAAAACACTGTGTTGCAATTCCAATGCAAGTTATAACAAGTTTGTAGTAAATAGCTTCGTTGCGCAACCAGCATTGTATTACGAACCGCTCGGATTCACACTGACAATTCCACCGCCATTTGTTTTCTTGGTGACAGTTCCGATACAGTGTTGTCACGTACTAACACACTTTTTCTACCATTTTTCAAGATGATTTCGTTCACAAATTCATTGATGTTTTCCTTCGAATTTTAACTTTAGAATGCACTTTTTATTTCTAGTGTATCTAATTGAATTCCCGTTCTCTCTTTGCTTAATAAAATAAAATAAAAAAATGAAGTTTCGTAAGCATGTCCACAAATAATGGCAAAACAATTGACCGTGAACTTAAAGTTGCAATTAATTAGTGTTGCAAGATGTAACGGTGTTGCAATGCTAATAAAATGGCCAGTTGCATTTTTGAAAAGGTATCGCGTGAAAAGTTTCAATATCGAATAAAATTTGGATGCGCTTAAATTATGATCCGTTATATATTTATTTATTGATACATTAAGTTAGATGGATTAAAACATTGGATACAGTGTAGAATTTATTTGTAATAACTAAGCGAAAATTACATTATAAATAGATAATTAACCTGAACTGACCTCTTGGAAAATGTCAGACGACTGGTAGTTTTGTATGTGTGAGGCCTGCTATGACAACACCTAATTTACAATGGTTATTGATAAATAAATACATATGAATAAAACAGTGTTTCAATTTTGCAACCATTTTGGTGCCGGCAAGAATTGCAATTGTCGTAGCATTTTTAAATGTTACATATGGTCTTTTTTATATATTTTTTAAACATGGTCCATAGATTTAAATAATAAAAATAAACAAACAGTTTGTAATAAATGTGCCCTCCAATAAATTCAACGCATTTGAAAGCTAAGTTTTCACAATACCGTTAACAGTTAGGTTTTCTTCACAATTTTAGCATAAAATTAACTTTTTCATGACTCAATGTCATTTTTTTATAAATCACATTAAATAGTTGTTATGTGCGTATCCAATCGGCAAATAGGCAATTTATTAGTATTGTTAAAGCTTGCAACATGTAGGTTTAAAAAATAAATTTATGATTATTTCCTAATCGTTGAATGCGTTTTAAAAGAAATATACTTACTGTATTTTTTGTGTAGTTGACAGCTGTCAATTTTCAAGGGAATATACGTAGCATTTTTTGTAATGGTAGCAGAATTGTCAACTGCACCAAAAAAGGTCAGAATGAAAAAATACTTTAAATGCTGTTACATTGAAACTGCTGCTTGCGTTCGAATTTTATATGATTTATTTACAAACCTCGCAGTTACATTCGAAATTCAAAATTGCAAAAATCACTGGTCACTGGATTATCCTCAGCAGAAACAACCACTGGGTATCATAACATCACACGGATCCCTCGTAATCTAATTATATATGACGCAACGCGAACAAACCGTGACGCTAGAGGTAGAATCACTGTCCTCCGTAACTGTTACTCAATAACGCGTTACATTTCAACCGTTATTTTACCTGTTACGTTAATAACGTTTTTGCCCTGAACGTGAAGGTGCATCACTAGTTCGTTTACATAATCGTTGACTGGTTTGTTATGATTGTTTTTTTTTTTTCAGTTATACAATAGGATAGTTTGAGAGGCTGAAACAAAATACGTATGAAAGAGAAGCTTGATGACGGGACGTTCGTAACGTTCGTAACATAATATAAATTAATAGCTTTAAGTTGAGTAGTCCAAACCAAAATCAACTAAGTTCTGAATCTACATATTGGATACGTTAATATTATGAATTTTATCAATATACGTTAATAAGTAGTACAGTCATTTTTGATCGATCATTGTAAGAGGTAAAATTATTTTTTTTGTATCTAGAAAACTTCGAGAACGTATTTTGAATTTTACAGGGTTCTCAGAAATATGTTCAAGATTAATAGAAATATTTTTTGCCGTCAAAAACTGTTAAGATTTGCCTCAAACAATTTGTTTGCTGTCATCGCCTTAAATTTTCAGTTAATGGTTTCAGAAAGCATTGTCGTATTGGTAATATGGAACTAATTGCTTGGAGGAAAGTAGTGAGAAAAGTGACTGTTTTCGTTTACTTGTATTTTTATTGTCCTTTAGAACATTTTGAATTAAAAAAGTTACGTAAAAATGTTGTGTAAGAGTTAATTGTTTGTATATTGCTGAATTGCACACATAATGAAGTGTACAACAGTAGTAGCTTAATTAAAAAGTTGACAATACATTTTGTCGTCTAAGAGCTTTTAATTTCTCATTTTCCCGTAATTTCATAATCCCGTAATGTCATAAGGATTTTTCTGGAAACCCTGAAGGGCGTAGTCGCGAAAAAAAAACAGAAGTTTGTGAATTGGTTTAGCGGCGTGGTACCGTACCTACCGCGTACGTTTATTTAGAAAATTCGTTATTTATGTGTGACACTTTCATTTTGATACGAGAATTTCCCTCAAGACATAGCTATTACTATAAACACTCACACAAGAAAAAGACAAAGTAGCATAATGTCCTCATTAGTCTTAAAACACAAGCACTAATTCTATAATTAAGTAACAAAGCAAGAGTTTGAAAGCAAGTGCCTAAGTTGACCTCTCTATGTCGCAAGTGACGACGGCCGAGCCCGCTCATGATCAAGGAGACATTACTTTCAATATATTCTACGGTAGGTTTAAAGATCTACCGTTGTAGGTTGAGAAAGAAATGTCGGCTTTAGAACCCTACTTAACGGTAAGAAATAAAGAAACTTTTATTGCCACAATACATGAAAAGTTTATAAAAAAAATATCAAAATTGAGAACCTCCGCCTGTTCAGGCCGTGTACCAGAACGTTTTGTGTTCCAGATAGGTCAAGTATGGGACAGTATACTTGATACATTTTGTAGAGAAAGGCCCCTAAATTTTCCCTGAAATTTCCCTTTATAAGCTTTAGAAAACTGGTGGTATTCTTTGCAACATATTTTACTTGAGGTAATTAAAAGGACTTTTAAAAAAAAGGCAGAAATAAAATGTAGGTACAATAAACCAACCTACGTTGCAGTATTAAAATCTTGTTTATCAGTTACCATGGTAACAAAACGCCAGCTTAAACCAACAATAACAAGAGAATTATTAGCAAACCAGTGACACATACAGACATACAGTGCCTTACGCCTTACGTAACTAAGAGAACGGATATTCTTTGCAAAAAGCAAACAAAACTTAACAATAAGAATCTTATATCATCGCGATTTCAATTTGCAGTACTAACAGTGCTACTATAGTGTATTTTATTTGTTCTATAGTACAAATATTTCGCAAAAAAGAAAACGTATTTTTATAAATGAGGCTTGAGTATAAAATTTTGGTGGGCTTGAACTCACTCTCATTTGAACTTCTTTGGCAATCATTACGGGTAGTTAGAAGCCAGAAATTCTGACAACCAGTCTTGCTTAATGGTACTAGGTTGCCTTGGTGACTGGGTAGAGGTCAGATAGGCAGTCGCTCCTTGTAAAACACTGGTACTCAGCTGCATCCGTTTAGACTAGAAGCCAACCCCAACATAGTTGGGAAAGGCTAAGCAATTTTGAAAGTGTTTGTATTATTTTGTCAACTAAATTGATCTGTCTAGATAAAGTCAACAGTTTTGGTTCATGTTACAAGTTTTAAAAACAGTAATTGTCTCAGATTTATCTCTCATATTTATTACTTTTTCAGAAATATAATCTTTAAAACCAAGGTTTGCCTTTGTTTGAGATAATCATATTACAATCACAACGTGTTAATTGCAACTTAAACTAAGTATTTATGATTATAAATATTTTATTTTTATTATGCAGTATTTTTTTAAGACGTTCTTTTATTAGCTGAGAGGTTAAGCTACCATTATAACGGTAAGTCAGAGGATTGGTAACTATTTTTGTACAAAGCCAATATTTTGTTTTAGTTAAAACATATTTAACTCGCAAGTAAATAGGTAAGTAGAACAGTTTATTTTTTTTAGTCATTTCAAATGTTAACTTGAATATTATAAAGAGTTGATTGTCTCTTTGTTCGTTTGACATGAATATGCTCTGAAAATACTTGACCGTTTCGAAAATTTATTTCACTCTTAGAAAGCTTGAGTATCCTCAAGTAACAAAGGCTATATTTTATTCTGGTACGAGCAGTATGCCCCACAGTTTGTTCAAAAATAAAACTGTGAACAGGTTTCACAAAAAATGTAGACATTTATCGCTATCAGACTTTAATTTCATAACACCAAATAAAAAAATATCAATATTATCAATCCTATGTTAGGTGTAGTAGGCGGGATCGCTAAAATCTTTTGTCAATACAAAGTTAGAAGAGTAAATACCGTTGTCCAATATTGCAATGTTGCCAACTTTCTGTGTTGCGTTGTTGCCAGCTCTCCACTATCCTTACTTCCTTGGATGGATATTAATGCGAAAGTAATAAGTACACATGCTTGGCTATATTTTCTTGATCTTCGATTGTTTTTCTTTTAATGAAAATTTTCCAATTTGTATTTACTTATACTTATATATTAAAGACGATTTTTTTCTTTAATTGCTGAACCTATTTGAAAAATTGTTTCACTGTTGGGAAGCTACAGTATCCCCAAGTAACATAGGCTATATTTTATCCAGGTACGGGAAAACGCCTAGTTTTAAATATTTTCCAAGACATAGAATCAAATATTGAGTAAGAAATGTAAAAAAATATTATTGATAACTTCGATAAAATCCTACTTTCATTCATTAAAAATAAAGGGTCACGGTAGGTCAACATTATTACGTAAAATGCGATAATATGCGAAAGAAAGTTAATTAATAACGCATTCGTGACGTTACAATTTGCATAGAAAAGTCATAATCAATACAAATATATTAAAACCATAAAAGCGTAAAAAACGGCCTCGGAAGACGTCACACGCAATATTTAAATGAAATAAGTATTAAGTAAATAATAATGTTACGTCACTTGATAATGAAAATAGTAAATATATAACGAAACATATAACCTATCATCATCATTCTCCGAGCCTTTTTCCCAACTATGTTGGGGTCGGCTTCCAGTCTAACTGGATTCAGCTGAGTACCAGAGCTTTACAAGAAGCGACTGCCTATCTGATCTCCTCAACCCAGTTACCCGGGCAACCCGATACCCCTTGGTTAGACTGATATCAGACTAACTGGCTTCTAACCGTAACGACTGCCAAGGATGTTCAATGACAGCCATGAACATAGTAAATATATAACGAAATATATAACACATGACAAATATACATACATGTATATCTTTCTCTATATAAAATTGCGCGATCAGCTGTTCATAAAATGCCAACAGCACACGTATCACGCACACATGCGCGCGCACACACACACGCTCAGCTCGCGTGTTCGAGTCGTTTCCTAGAGTGTCGCAGTATATCTTCTATCTTTTTTGCATATTGACGACACATTGTTAGTTCTTTGCCGGTTTTACTAAGAAATTGTAGTAGAAAGTTACTAGAGTGTAAATCCTGGTAGGTTTTATTTATAAGAGGCCTATGCAGACGATGAATATAATCTAGAAGGCGATTTGAAACTACTGTTGCCAAATATCAAATCCTTACCATTGTTATATATTTGTAACTAAATTATTAAACTTAGTACATATTTGTCAATCTGTTACGCTTTCACGGTAAAACTGATGAAGATTGGTGAGATCAAGAAAAGTACGAATGATTAGAATAGGTGAAAAGTCGTGATGGATAATAATATGGGATAAGACCCTATGCTCTATAAAGATTTTGTATATGTAAGAAATACTTCCCGAATTACAGCGTTAAATTCTCTCACCATAATAAAGTTAATAATAAAGGCCCAACAATCTCCACTAATGTATCCATTATTTACATTTTACCTAAAAACTGCACCTTATTTAACTAAACTATCTCACTCAAGGTGACAACTGACCACAGACCGTAGGTTGCTATGCGAAAGTTCAAAAGGTTAGTCGGTGTGAGCCAACGTGCTCGAAGCGGTATTACAACAGGCAGCCTCATGAAATGTGCTACTTTAGTTGACTATTTGGGGCTTCATAATACGTTATTTGTCAAGAGTAATTTGTTAGTAGTCAAAATAAATAACTCTTAGGTAGAAATGTTTTGATATAAGGTTAATTAATTAATTTATGCTTGCTAAATAATACGACAGTAGCATAGCCTGTATGTGGCGCTTTCACGCCGAAACTACTGTACCAATTCAACTTTTTGGTACCCGTATAGACTAGAGCCTACGAAAGGACATTGCTCACTTTTTATTCAGGTGCAGGAAATAGTTCCCTTGGATAGAACACCGAGGAAAAGCTAGTAATAAGCACTTAGATAGCTAATGATACCTAATTTCCAACAATTAATTTAAAAGTACATATTGAATATTTTTAGCTAACAATTTTTCAAGCACTATTTTCCACAAGCAAAACCAGCTAAGGTCGCTGCTCTGCACTAAGGGTATATAAACACGTATATAAGTGCAATATATAACTTTCCTCTTTGTCGACGTTTGCCAGAAAGGCTGGACTGCCAGCGGCTTTTAGAGGGCAAAGACATTCATACATTCATCCTCCAAGATAAAACTGATCTAGATAAGTATGGAGATCGCTTATTTGATAAATGTAGCATAAATTGTACCATACATGGTACACACAACGATGTATGAAGGCTTGTACTAAAATAATATAGGTATGTGAATATTTTTCTGGGTAGAGAGGAGTCTTCTTTATTTTTATCATTTATGTTTTAGGTTAGGTACTTTAAACACATTTTTTTCATCTTAGCATATGATATATACCTATTCAATATACTAATATCCAATATCTCAGAAATAACGGGGTTATTAGAAAAAATATTTCAATGTTAGATAGCCCATGTACCGAGGAAGGCTTAAAAGGGAGGTTACTTTTTAATCTGGAGCCGGATGTAGTTCCCATTAGATACGGGTGACACCACTGGCGGAAGCTATTTTCATTTATATTGAGCCAATTTAATGTCTCTTATTATTTCTTGGTTCGACAGATTTCTAAAAGTAAACACAAAGCTAATATTGCATGACGATAGTCGATTGATTCAGAAGCAATCTTTTAAATATTCACGCTTAATCTGATTCTGAATGTTATATGTATAGGAATAAAAATATCTCGACAGGTCAATCTGAATTCAAGGCCTAAAGAGAGAGACGATTTTAATAAAACAGCAACGCTTTTATTTATTTATTATTTTAATGTCTTAACCTTTTGCGTAACATAGATTTACTCTTAAAATTTCTTTAAAATCTGCAACTTAAATTGGACACTATCCACCCAAAAATAATGTCCATTATATATTGAATATAATATCTTTGCAACTTTTCAATTTCCCAGTTCCTCAAAATGTTATGAACAGAATTCAAACTATTGCGGTTTCCTTGACAATTTTCTGCGGACGTAATCGATATAAAAATCGATATTAAATCGATAATATGATTCGATTCGTGTCGAGATTTTCACCGTAACTGTTGTCGGTCGTGATCTATCAGCTAGTCGGTTCTGCTATCGATATGAAATGTACTGGAAGCGATAGCAATGTGATTTATATAGAATTCTAGCATGTTTTTATCTAAAACATGTTACGTTTAGTTTGATTGTAAAACTAAATAGCAAAGTGAGGTATTTAGGTCATATTTCATTTTACATTGCAGATATTGCAATTTAAAATGAATTGACATTTACAGGGGTTTATTTAAAAAATGAGTTTAAAAATGGCGACGCCAGGATTTCTGGATTATAACATCCAATAAAAGAAATTATATTAAAAGCATTATTACCGTATACAAAAGATTTGGGTACCTATATGCCAAAATGAACTACCTACATACAAAATATTTCTCTAACTTCAAAAATACAAAATCAAATGCAAAAGAAAACCGACCAACCAACAGGCGTACAAAAGTAAAATAAATGGGAGAAATCACTACGTGACAACATCACTTCCATTGGCCCTGTCTCCGCGGCATTGCTACTTCCTTGCGGCGCAAACGCAACACGCACACAAGCGCTCGTGCATACACGAGCTGCGCATGTGTGCGTTCACGTTCACTTTCGATCAATGACTGCGAGTTAATCGCAACTAGTGTTTACAAAATTATTGTGATCTTATTTTTATTATACAATGTGGTATTATTTTCTTTAGAAATGTGTATACTTTCCTTGGTTATTCGTTATTTAAGGCTTTTTTGTAGCATTTAATAATAATGCACTCTTCCGTTGGACTGCTCTTGAAGATATTTTTACGACCCAGGATGTCGGAGGATCAAATGTATTTTTCTTGCTTCACTATAGGAGTAGCTAAGAATAGATAAATAGAAACTTTAATGTCATTGTAAATACCAAAATTAATCACTGAATGACAACATGGTAAAAAATAATCATGTTTTTCCCTCCTTTTTTTAAATTAGTGCTCTTTCTAATGTGTATCTTTTTCTTTTTTACAGGTAAGTGACCCATGATCTATCTCAAGCATTCTGACTATTCGTCCAAAAGTTCAAACTCAGTATGTTTATATGTGAGTAACAATTTATTATTTGTAACTTAGTTGTAAAGGTTAACACGAATATTAGAGAATGTTGTAACTGGCCACTCAGGAGCATCTTTTGCGTAACATATTTATTTCAATGTATGTATATTATAAATCTGAAAAGTATGTTTGTTTGAATGAGCTCATCTCAGGAATTACTGTTCCGATTAGGAAAATGATTTCAGTGTTAGTTATAGCCAGCCATTTATGCATGAAGGGTGTAGACGGCCATTTATTTGGGTAAGAGTAGCTTTCCAAGAGTGAAAGAACTGTTCAAATCGGTTCAGTAGTTTCGTAGCCTTTAGGGTACAAAAAAAAAACAAACAAAACAATGTTTCCTATTTATTATATTAGTATAGATTTGTAAGTAGCACGTATGTTATATGGCTACTAATAAACATTATATTCAACGACAATAACAACAATTAAAAAGGTTCAAGTACAAAAACACTTAAAACCATTTAAAAATACCAAGTGGGTATACCTTGCAATTATCTCAAACTGCATTAATTGTGTTATCAACGCTAGATAAATACTACATATTCATATTTATTTATACAATCAATTATCACTTTTTATGTAACACTTGAAGAATGTTGGCGTGCCTTGACCTGGTCGTAACTATGAAAAATAAATATCTAATAGTTTATGGTTCATTTTTAAATTATATATTATGTCTGTGTTTTGGATCCCGGTTTTCATGTGGGTTTGGCAGTCATTAAGGGTGATCGAAAGCCAAAGTGCCAGAACCAGTCTTGCTAAAGGGGCATAGGGTTGCTAGCCAACTTACTGGGATTGAGGAGGTCAGATACGCAGTCATAAAACTTTTTTGAAAATTTCATGTGTCTACAGTTCGTGTCAAATAACTTCTGAACTTCTTTATTTCTCACTGCATGATGTTCTATTCTCAATTTTCTTAACTATTCTGAGGTTAACAGTAGCTCATTTTACAGCA
The DNA here is from genome assembly GCF_030705265.1 of Helicoverpa armigera. Classification (NCBI taxonomy): domain Eukaryota; kingdom Metazoa; phylum Arthropoda; class Insecta; order Lepidoptera; family Noctuidae; genus Helicoverpa; species Helicoverpa armigera. Next base: position 5,797,730 of record NC_087144.1, read on the forward strand.
GCAAAGCTTTTCAAAAATATCTGTACAAACAAATGCATTAGAAATTAAAAGGCAAACTTCAAAACACACAAATTATTTGGCGCTTACTATTAATCAATTAAAACTATCAAACTTACACGTTACAAACACGAGATCAAGTAATTATGTATGTATGTATGTCGGACCGCCTACCTAAGTTACAAGGTTACTATAAACCAACATTGCTATTAGTTTATCAGTTATAGTTTTGGTCAAGGGTAAGTAAGACTGCTTTTCATATATTCCACATTCCTTGGGAGGCTAAATTGGTGGGTACCGACAGTCATTTGTTCATCTTGGGAAATCGTTACGGGCAGTCTGAAGCCAGAAAGTCTGACAACCAGTCTTAATCAAGAGGTATCGAATTGCCCAGGTAACTGGGTTGAAGAGAACAGATAGGAAGTCACTCCATGTAAAACGCTGGTACTCAGATGCATTCCAAAATAGTTGGGAAAAGGCCAGGCAGATTGGGATATTACAAGACAAAGGGCCAGGCCACAACAGTGCGTTGCGGCGTCGCATCGCAAAAACAACATTGCACAGCTATGCGATTAATATGATATGCGTCGTTGATTTTTGCGATGCGACGCCGCAACGCACTGTTGTGGCCTGGCCCAAAGTTGAAACATGTCTTAAGCTTTAATGCCCGTTTTCACCAACAGCCTCTTACCGTTTCCCTAACTAAATGCAACTTTTAATAAGGACTCCTCCCAATTTGACACCTACCTAAATTCATTTTCACCACACTTGTACATGGATCCCTTAAGTAAGTGACAGATTACTAGTTCTACAAACGATAATGCAAAGTCGATATTTTATCGATAAAATGATTTTTCTGTACTTCTTAAGAAATAAACGTCTATCGAGTATATATTACTAAAGCCTGTGAGTTTTTTTTCTTGTGATGTTATTTTAATTTAACTTAAAATACATTACGCTATGTTTTATGCAATAAAACAGTAAAGAGGTTTTCTATAGGTGAATTTTTACCTATGTCATTCGCGCGTTTGTCAAATTGACTGATGTGTATGTGTACATAGAGTGAGGTTAATTTTGGGTTTATTATTGTTGAATAGATAAGTTTATTTTGGCAGAGAAGAGAAAACGAGGATAAACCTTTCTTGCAGAAGAAAAAGACAAGCTAGTGAAATTGCTGACGTCTCATAGAGACACAATATTAAACAAAAAACGGATGGGACCACGAACGAAGCCAAAAACAAAGCTTGGATCCAGTCACAAATAGTTTTAATGCGACAGGAACCCTTTACAGGTAAATGTGAATAATATCTGTGTATAATAATATAGTGTATTAAGATATTGCCGTACAACTGTGTTCCTTGTTTTACTGTCGGCTTCATTGTATTTTTGTTCTCCATGAGTTGATGGATTTAAGTATGGGGTTAAAATTATATATTTATTTAGTTTCAGGTGGTGCGAGAAATTGGAAAGACGTGTAAAAACATGCTGCGCCCCGCCCACCTCAAATTGAATTGGTGCAGGAGGATGATGATAATGTTTGGTACATCATATGAGGACTAATATTAAAATATTTGTTTACTATCTTTGTTTTAATTTACATAATTTATTATGTTCAATGTTAGCCTACTTCTTACCTCCAGAGGGTATCCCCTATCACCTAGGAGATAGGCTCCTCCATATTCACCATTTTCGAATCATTGGTATCTACTGCAGTTTTGGTATTTAAGGCCTATTCAAACCTGAGCGATATTCGCTGCCGCTGTGGGTAGAGGTAGATACCGCGCCGGTTTCGCTCAGGTATTTAGTATCAAGTATAGTTACCGGCACGGATATTGAACTCTCGGCGGAAGAGTGGGGATCGCTTTGCGCACTGTACACAAGGCAATAAACCAATAAATGGCTTCTGCGCAGGTGAAGGTCAGGGCTCAATATCCGTGCCGATAACTATACCGCGGCTAGAGCGACCTGTGCGATATCCACTGCCGCTGTGGGTAGAAGTACATACCGCGCGGCAGCAGCGGCATGCATCCCGAACATCAACAGTAATATTAACGCATACCCACTGGGTTTTCTCTGTCGCAGGTGGTAGCGAATACCGCTTAGGTCTGAACAGTCATATTACCGCATACCCACAGGGTTTTCTCTGCCGTAGACGGTAGCGAATACCGCTTAGGTCTGAATAGGCCTATAGTTGTCCCGGCCACCGCGAAACTACATCAGTGATTACCAGATTTGCATCTGTTATGGTCTGTATATTTATGGACATGCAGGACTTCCTATTTTTGAATAATTCAGCGACATCACGACCTAGCAAGTGCATTCATAGCAAGTGATAACCTATAATCTTATAAAAAAGTCATGATCATCGTACTTTTTTCTCAGACATCTGCTCTTTCACGTAAGATAGGTACGTGGTCTTCTAATGATTATTATTTTACATATCCACAACCTCCACAGCTTCTAAACTTTCTAAAAGTTTACGTTTCATTTTTTTTTTTGCTTTTTAAACATGGTATTTTTGGTGTTACATAACATATAAAGGTACATTTCACTATCCATCGCCAGAAACGGTTCAAAATATATTTGTATTCTGTAATGATAATGATAGGAGTTGTTTAAGCAGGCATCAATCGGGCTCCCAAGTTTAAGTGAAATTTTTAGGTTAAAACTGACACCTAGGCTTTGGTGAAAATGAAATTCTTATTAAGTGTTCCGTAAATGCTCCCTAAATTTAGGTATTCGTTGGTGAAAACGGGCATAAGTGTCATTTTCGGTTCTAAATGTCAGTTACCTTCTAATCCTTTATTTCTTACACACTAATAAAAAGACAGCTGTAATTATTATGAATTATTGTCTACAAAATCATTATTCATTCCATAATGTTGTGAACTAACAATAGCAATGCATTGCAATAAACCTTACACTTATATTCTTTGACATCTCGCTACACAATATTAGATGGCATTTTCTACACAACGTACGAAATACTGCAACCAAAACAACTTATAACCGAAAAATTCGCGCACAAAAATGAACTTTATGACTATTGGGACAGAATCGATTATTAATTGGCTACGTAACATAGTTAGGTAGATATTTATTTATAAATAATGGTACACAATAGAGTTTGTAATATGTATCCCACCAAAAACATTAAATGTAAAAAAAGCCAATCCTCTACGCAATTCCTCCACCGTAAAAAGTTTTGAGATCGCATAGAAGCCAAGTCCTGTTCAACTTTATTTGTAATAATAAATCAATATTTTGTGACTATATCAATAGTTTCGTTCACTTTACAATAATATTGACTTGGCCATGAGCACAATAAACTACAAATATAATACAGCATATCTTGGAGAGGTGAAAGTCAATCATGAAGTTTAATATCACAGAGTTAAATACTTTTAGTTTTTTCAATTGTTACTAAATGACCGACAGTCAGTATCATCCAAAATCATGAACTGCACATTTACTATGGCGCATGTTTGGTCCATGGTGATCTCAAATTCCAATCAGTCCAATCGTAAAATCATGTCCATATAGAATGTATCAATTCAATGGTATTTACACATTATTTCAGGGAGCGACTATTAACTTGTGCTCATGGCCAAGACAATATTATTGTAATGTGAACAAAACTATTGATATAGTCACAAAATATTGATTTATTATTACAAATAAAGTTGAACAGGACTTGGCTTCTATGCGATCTCAAAACTTTTTACGGTGGAGGAATTGCGTAGAGGATTGGCTTTTTTTACATTTAATGTTTTTGGTGGGATCTAATTTATTTTTTGTAGGTCTCCTTCTTCTCTAAGTATATAACAAATTAAATTAACTTACATGCAACTAACCAAATATATAACAAACTAAATATGTAGACCTAAACTAGCACGTAAACAAAATATTTTTAAAATAAATTAAACAATTTCGAAATTGTCGAATTTTTTAATCGAATATCTTTTAGAATAAAAGAGATTTATTTCAGAGGTAGATGGCGCTATCACATGAAATTATTTGTTTTTTTTTAAACTAAAAACCGTAGCGCGATTTAGACCAGGACAACGCCATCTATCGAGCGAGCATGCAGTATTTATCGCACTGCATTAATATGAAAGACTAGCTGTTGCCCGCAACTTCGTCTGCGTGGGCAATATAGAATAGTCAAAATACTACTTATCCCGTAGGTGCATTCTTTCACGTGACAGTACGTGGACTTCTTCATAAAATCTAAGAAGATGTATACAAATTTCCATCCCCTATTTTATCCCCTTGGGGGTAGAATTGATCAAAATCCTTTCTTAGCGGATGCCTACGTCATAACATCTACCTGCATGCCAAATTTCAGCCCGATCCGTCCAGTGGTTTCAGCTGTGCGTTGATAGATCACTATGTCAGTCAGTCAGTCACCTTTGAGTTTTATATATTTAGATTTTATCATTAGGTATTCATGTTATTTTAACATAGCTTTTTTATTCCTATGTATGTATATTTAATACATAATAACAATATACCACACTACGTAACAATAAAACAAATAGTAACATTTTGTACATAAATAAATAACAAAGTTATCAATGCAGTCAAAATTCATACACAATGTTCTTGAAAAACCGCAAATATAAATTTGTTTCCTATTTTTTTATTAAGTTTTAAGGTTTTTATAATTTTCCCTTTATATGTAGCCAATAACCTATCTTGGTGCCAAATTTGAAGGTTCTAAGTTTGCTAGAAGTACCTTAGACTTTTGATGATCGGTCAGTGAGTGAGTCAGTGACAAAATGGTGTAACTTTGATCGCTCATAACTCGTAAACTGTTTATTCAAATTTCTTGTAATTTTGGGACTGAGCTTGTTCTAATACTTACTCTTGGTCATCGAAAACCTAAACTCCTAGCTTTGTTCACATGGAAGATACAGGGGGCTGAAATAGCCGCGAAACGCTTCGAGAAAAGATGGTACGGCCGTGCCCGCTTTGCTCGAGTCTTGGCTGGGGCACTGCCGTGCCCTCAGATAAGGAACGTTTGTTACAAAATGTCGACGGAACAATACTAGTTCGCGTGTGTATTATCTAAACTGAGTATAGTCTGTGATCTCGGTAGGAGTACATAAGAATGTACATAGTTGAAACGAGAACAAATTATTAGTAAGTAAAGTATTAGAATTCACATATTGTTATCTCTTGTTAGCGAGGCAAACTAGAAAGAGATATAGAATGACAATTTTGTTCAGCATACTTATACTTACTTATAATTGAACTTTATTTGGAATTTAAATCAGTGTAATTTTGATATTAAAAGAACTATACTGTATTCTTAATATTATGATTGTGATTGAAAGTAGTCTAAAACCTTTTTCAATAATTAAGCCATCTAACATTGAAAGTCATTACTGATATTATCTCGTTCAAGCAAAAAAATCTTCAGTTTTACAATATTAGTATTAGTATAGAATATCCAGTTTAACGACCGTTTCCAATATTGAACTGTAGTTTAAGTTATTAGAGATCGGAATTTGGTATTGCTTGTATGTGGCTATAGTTCTATCTCTGGTAACCAAAACAAAAGATCGATACATTATTGGAAGTCGGTTGTTAATTGTTATTACAAAATCCATTTCCCTGCGTTTAATATCCGACGTTGCATTCTTCCTTCAAAGATGAGGAAGAAATAAAGCTACAAAGATGATTTCCTATTAATTTTCCGGAACAAGCTACCTATATAATATTTATTATGTTATAAAACTATTATACAATGATTTTCCGGAGAATATGAATGTGTGAATGTTGCTGGCTTTTTTGTGAGGTTAATTGTGGAAAAGTATTAAAATCTAAGTACTGAAACTATTGACAAAGTTTTGCTTTTCCGAAGTAATGTAAGTTTGTCGCTTGCACTTTTTTATTTGAAAGCAGTTTCATGTGCGATTATTTTAAGTTTAACAACGAATTTTTTGGATACAATGAACTGTACCATCTACCTACCACCGTTGACATATACATTGTCTAACAAACATGGTGTATGAACGATGTCTTGACAATACTAACTACAGCATGTTTAGAAAATAACACACGTGCCAAAATGCTACAAACCAAATACTATCTTACACAACCAAAATATTGTCTTTTCACTAACTATAAATCGAAACTTTGTTTTAGACTTACAATCCAAATAATGATTACTTAGTATACAGCCGGTCAACCTACTCAAACCTGTCAAATTTTACCATTCGAACATCAACCTTCCGCTATTGTGATAAGGTTCAAAATCTATTGAAGAAATTTGACAGATTGAGGTAGGTAATGTGCTGTATGTACAGTCAACTTCAGGTCAGTGGTAACAGTTTTATAGGAAAATCGTACTTTTTACTATTGAGTTAAGGTGCATGACAGTTACCACTGATGTGCAGTCTACCGTACGTAGCTTAGTTGAAAATTTTTGATAGGTACTCGCAAATTTTCGTTGCAAAAATGGCGGTTGACAGATATCATCTGTCAGTTGCGACAAAGGCCGGTGTCACAACACTATTTCCTTCGCGGCCAGTGACTTCCTAATGTCCCAACACTAGTGAGCAAGTGGGTGACGGACGTATGTAATTGAATGGTGATTATTATATACTTGTGTGCTATGTATACTTAGTTGTATGTATGTATGTTGTTATGAATGATGTGACATTAACTTCCTTTACCTCGAATTAGGTGGTTAGATTGTTTTAGGAGGTTAGTCACTTTAATATTAAGGCTATATTAATATCTTTATGAAGCCGAAGATTTTATTTCAGCAACTCCTGATTTAGCTTGAAAATGTTTTCTTAACTTAACATAACTTGAGTAGATCTCAAAGAACGCGGGTAAAACCACGGCAAAAGCTAATATGCAAAATCTGTCCTGATCAGAAAATCCTGCTTGATCATTGTCAGTTTACGGTCAAATACAATCCCTTCGGTCCTAGAGAAACTAAAAGTCGATTTTTAGAAAAGATGTGTTTAAAATCAGCTGTTGAAATACTGGATGATCAAATTCCTAAAGAGCGTAGGTACTATTTATGTTCCTTCTCCGAAGCAAGATCCATATTCGCTAACACATTACCAGCTTCGTAACATACACTAATATGTAATGCAGTCTAAGTTTCAATACCAGATCATCTACCGTATTTCCCATACATCTGGTTGAATAACTTGGGCTAACGGTGCGTCTACACGGTGCAAGTAGCTTGCGCATGTTGAGGCACATGCGCAGTTTACATGCATTTTAAAAACGTGCGGGTCCAGCGACTCGCGCATGTACCAAAGCAGAATATAGTTATCGGCACGAATCTTGAGCCTTGACCTTCATTTGCGCAGAAGTGAGTTATTACCAAAGAACCAACCCCGAGTGACGGCTATGACGCGATGCACTGCGGGCCAATCACCGCTTTAGCCCGCCCCCGCGCCTCACTTCATACCACAAAAGGGACCCAATAAATTACTTCTGCGCAGGTGAAGGTCAGAGCTCAAGATTCGTGCCGATGATTATACCCACCCACGTGCTCTTGTCACTTGTCACTTGCGCATGTTAACTTGCTCCAGCTACATGCACCGTGTAGACGCACCCTAATAGTAGCATGTAGTTTGCAATAAATTAAGTTCAAACGCATTAAAATGCCGCGGTTACGCAGCGCTTACGTTGTATCGAACATGTTGGTTAAGTACAAGTGTCTGTGTGTGTGTGTGTGTGTCTGTGTGTGTGTGTGTGAGAGGATTAGTGTTGATGTAGTTACTAGGTTTTGGCAGTGGGATTTATTGTTTTGGGAAATTAGTTGACTTTTGCGCATCTTTATACACATTGATAAGAGACGGTAAAAATAATTGTCATTAGGGCAAAAAAAAAAAAAATTGTCTTTAGAACCTTAGTATGCGTTCTGAGAGTGTAACTATTAATGTAGTAATAAAAGGAAGAAAGAAAGGAAATACATTTATGCTCCCCGGTATGACACATGGACAAAACAAAAATCAGAGTAAAAACTGTAAATAAAACAACTACTAATCATTTCTTACTTATAACACTTATCTTTCAAAATAGCTACGAATTTGAGTTCCAAACATACAAAAATGTGTCCATAATTACCTCACTTAAGTAACACTCTCTTCAACCACGCAAAGTAAGAGACATACCTACATAAAGCAAGTCCACACTTATAATTTATGCACGCAACGCTCCAGTGGTCGACAGGCCTAACTACGTACAATTCAGAGCGGAACCATTGTGGCAATAACTTGTCTAAATACTAGAATGACATTGATTGTTACCGACTGACTGTTGTGTTCTTAAGTCTATGAGATATTCGTCTTTATAACCCAAAGAACATCCACTGTTGGACAAAAAAATACCTTCCCCTAAGCTGTGTGGTTTTACCGCTACCAGTCGGTTGCCATTTCTATTCTTACCAGGGTCAAAAAGGTATTTCCTCTTCTAGGAGAGAAGGTAAAGCTGTCTGTCCCGCTGCGCCTTGAAGAAACTGGAGCCACTAGACAATAAGGTGTCTTTTAAGGTCTTAAACATTCCTTAAAAGTAACTTCTTGTCCATTGCAAACTTTGATTCGGCCGATAGTGTAATCAGGCTCATATATCAGAATAGAGATGTTTGGTCCCCAGATGTAGTCCCAGAAAAAAGTGTGATTAAATTCAGGATTACCTATCAAAATAAACAGTCAGTCCAAAAATGTAGTCCACAGTGGATCTTTCAACCAAAATTCACTCCCTAGTAACCCAGTTTGTTAACAAAGTGCGAGTTGATTGCGTTTCTTATCTATACAAAAAGCACAAAGCAATAAAGAGGTCAAAGTTAAATAGCTTTTGTCGTACTCTGCGTGGGCGCAGCTCTAAGCGCCTCGACCTTGCCTGAGATCAAATAATACACCCTGTGTAATGTCCCGTTAATGTCATGCGGCCCACAACACTGTGGGTTACATTTAGCACTTAGGATGACCTTAGAACAGTGAGAATGTCAATTGACAAAAATGTTTGAAACGATTTTCAACTAAGTTATTTAATGAAAGCAGAGGCATATGTAGAACATGATGATGATGAATATGAGAGCACCCAATCTTCATCATCATTTTATCCTTGCCCCAATTTATTTGGAGTTGGCGCAGCATGTTTTTAACTTCCATACTTCTGTACTTGACGTCATCCTACCAATCTAGCATTTGTATTTTCATTCATATGGGAAGAGACCTGTCCAGATGACATGAAACTTACTAAAACAAACATTCTGTCAGATTTACGAAGATGCTTCTAAATATCTTAAGATTGATACCAGCGTATAAGAGTTTAAAACAGAACAGAAAATGAAAAGCAAGGTACTTTTGAGAAACAAAAAACTTTTGTAGTTTCATCCATCCAGTATTGATGCATTTAACAAACACGCCAGTTTGTTCTTTAGCTCTCTAACCTCCTTAAAACCATTAACATTTCGTCATTAAGCTCCGCGTCGAGTCCATGGCGTCTGAATGCTAGCATACAAAGGTCGTCACAATACGCATAGCCCACGCGACGCTTGCGCATACATTACCCAGTCTAATGTTGGGATGAGTGTGCTCTGTACTGGGCTTGGGGATAACTCCTTAAATTATAATTCAGTCTTATTTGGGTTAGGTATATCAACATTGTTTGTTAGTTCTAAATAAAAGAGAGTACTGCTGTTAAACTAGCCTCTGCTAGCAGATTTTCCTGCGTCTCGAGGGAACAACTTTGTTCATCTGCTCCTTTCTCACTAAATGGAGTCTCTAACATCAAATCGGATACCTAAGTAATTCCTGGGCTGACCGCATTCAAAGACCAACAAACCTTTACTATATTAAACCTTTATTATTTAATGTAGATCAAATTAACGAGTCTTGGCGTACCTCAAGACGACTGTCCATCAACAATTCAATTCGATTATAAACTATAACCCAACAATTATAGCATTGTAACATAATTATAGCATTTGTTAAGTTTTTATATAGCTGTAAGTCTTCTATAGTGTATTAAAAAAATAAATAAAAATCAATTCCCAGTAACAAAGTGGTAACAACCAGATGTTAGCGACACAATGCATCAGTCAGCTTCGTACAGCCACTTTCCAAACGCACAATGAACAAGCGCAGACAAACAATTATGTATCTCCATTATAATGTACAATATCCTCTATGTAAGTATATGAGAGTAGTCTTATTCTGTGTGTTGTGTTGTGGGTTGAACTTTAGGAGACTTCTTTAAGAAACTTCCATCATTTTACGAGGAATATTGTAGGATTAATAGCCATACATTTTGTCAGAAATTTTGATACCTAAAGGTAAATTGCGAGATCATGGAGAGAACCCAAGGAGGTTTGCACAAATGTTTCTTCTGGTCTACTCGCTAGCACACAGTAACAAATTGTTTGATAACAAACAAATGTGCGCGAACAATTTTGTAATTTTGCCTAAAGATGCATAAAAAACGGGGACAGGTTCATCTGATGTCAAATACTTCTTATAACTACAGTCCTACACTACAAAGTAAGTACTACAAAGTCCTATTATACTAAAAGCTTTGATTAGATCATCTCATCATCAAGATTTTCTTAAAAAAAAAGATTCCTAACCATCAGGTCAATTGTCGAGTGTGGCCAATTGTTTAGTCTGCAGTGTAGTTACTCTAAACGTTATTTGTTATCAAATGTATGTTTCTCAACAAAATCAGCTGTTACATCTTACATCCACATCATTATCTAAAACTCTCATCGCCATTTAATTACATACCAAAATCACGGAACCATTGACAATGTGAGAGAGTTTTTTTTTACAAACAATTCTTTGTAATTCTCGTTAGGTAATAAGACAGCTTGGTATAATTTCTAGTTTAGCCTTAATGCTGCCATTAAAAAGTTCTCAGAAACGCAACGTTTATTTATTACTTGATAACTTCATTTACGCTTAATTTGAGATGTGTTAATTAGGCATTCAAATTGTCTGGAAACCATCTTGTCATAACGAGTTCTTCCGTGTTTCGGAAGACACGATAAACTGTAGGTCCCGGCTGTCATTTGAACATCTTTGACAGTCGTTACAGCCAGTAGTATTGGGTTGGTATTGGGTTGCCCGGGTAACCTGGTTGAGAAGGTCAGATAGGGCAGTCGCTTCTTGTAAAACACCGGTACTCATCTGCATAAGGTTGGACTGGAAGCCTACCCCAACATAGTTGGGAAAAAGCCAGGCAGATGATGTCCCGAATAATAGACCTTGGGAAGTCAGCTAGTAAAAGCTCTACTATAGTAGGATAAATATTACCCGGTCCTTAATTTTACTGTTATTTATTATTGTTATTATCTACTAATAACACGCGGAAAATAATTAACTTCACATATGACGCCGCGGTACATAGTATATAAAATAAAACAACATAGTGTGCACAAGGTTGAGTTTACGTGTAAATAAATATAAATAATTGACGGTTATATACACAGGCCTATTGTTTACTTGACCACGTCATATAACATTGACAATCAGCGGGGACAAGTTTTGCAAAGGAATTTTGAAGTTCGAGAATTATTTTTTTGGCCTAGAGATTATGGTACTTATAACTTCATTATGCACTCTCAAGCTTTATCTATACTAATTTAATGAAGATTAAACAGTTTTTGTTTGTACTCTAAAGGTTCCAAAACTGCTGAATCGATTTCAAAAATTCTTTCACCGTTGGGAAGTTACTCTATTCCGAGTGACATAGGCACACACCGCGGGAAAAATCGATAGTACTTTATTAAGATAATCACAATACAGTGTTTTCAGATTTTTTTTTGAAGTTGGTATGGTCGTGGGGTAGATTTTTTTATCAGGTCGAAATTTTTTTGTGGATTTTCAGTAATTTTAGGTATGTACTAAGTGGCATTTATTACCAAATTACATATATCATAATTATTATACTTTATTGACATTATTACCAAACGATTGACCCACAGCACCGTTATGATCGCATTTTAAAAGATTTTTCCGAAAAAGTATAAAAGGAACTACCTACTTATTGTACGGAACATGTCCAAAATTACGATTTGTATCAAATTGAGCATGTTATGGCTTGTATAGCGGTAATTTCGACCATAAAGTTATCATTTAATTTTCAATTTTATACTGTTATTTAGTGACCTACTTGTAAAAGAAATATTTTAAGTTAAACGCTTACGTAACGTAAAATTATTTGAATCGTAAATGTAAGAATTTTAGGGCCTTATACCACTAGACTTTTAGACGTCCCTAATGGTTCAATAACTAACTTAGTCGAGTGAAATAAATACTTAGCATTTAGGAAGTTAACATTCTAGTTAAAGGAAGATCAAGAAATGAGAAGAAGTATAATTTCTGACTACATCCTACAGGCAAATGGAATAAGACTTTTTGGAAAATCTTGCGACTTTTTTCCCTTTTTTCTAATATTATTTTTTGATTTGCAATGGCTAAAGAAATCAGTTTTCAAAGAGGATTGTAATAAAATAAAGAAGTTTTATTAACTGTTGTGAAAGATCTGGTGTCATTATGACATCAACGTCAGTTTTTATATAAATAATAGTGAATTTTATTTAACTTTTAAGTTAAAACCTTGAGAAAATGCTGTCGTGATGCGATTGAGGAGATGAATACAACGTGATGACTTTAGGTAAAATATATTATTGCCATACGTCACAAATAACGGTGATTTCAAGGGAACCGGCTAGGCTGTTTGTCTCGAATCTTGTATCAGTTTATCAACTACTATGGGGTGGAAACCAGGGTTTTTAGGGCTCTGCTTTTTCTATTTATCTGACACTGTCTTTCTTGTTGTCCTATCGGGTTATGAGAGTGAATGAAATAGAGTGCACCTGTGTCTGTGCAAATGCTTGTGCACTGTAATATGTCCTGAGAACAGCTGCCGTAGCCGACAATCAGCATGCCATTACTATTGTCATAGTTTCCTAAACAAAATAGCGACTTTATAAGTCGACTAATCTCAGTCTGTGACCGAATAAAATCTTAGTAAAAAGCATGAAGACCAAAAAATCAATTACGAAAAGCGAAATCTAGTCCGCGCCACTAAAATGTGCAGGTAGATGAAGCAGCTAAGTTTTCACGGTTGGTTGACACAACCTTTACCCCAATGCTGTGTTTCGTTACTTTGGGACGCCTAAAACGACGCTTTTTGGTTAGGTAACTGTCTTTTTTTCGGAGGATTTAATATTTTTTGTGTTCTTTTTTGAAAGAAAAGGGAACTTTGGTTAAATAATAATAATTGATAGTATCTGCATTTATCATCCTAGTAGCTTATGTATTTGGGGAATTCTACGAGCCGTTGTTATATAATTTCTTGGGCCTTGATTTGACAAAGAGTCAGGAAGTTTTGCTAAGTAAACATAGTACGAATACATTGAATGAAAATTGAACAAAGCTTGTTAGTTATTTCTATTGACAAATAATTGAGTTACGACTATGACAAGTTTATATTATATGAGTACTTAGTTATTTATTATAACGAGCTTGCATTGAGAAGTACTTAGTTACGTTTGAAATTATTTAATTGTCAGTCTATCATTCAAGTATTGTACCACGTTGTACATTTGTACAGGCAATTTAATTTTAAATAAATTGTTTCTACACTTGCTTTGTAGAGCTTGACTGTGTTTTGTAAGTAGTGTGTATTGCATGAAGTTGTTATTATTGATTTATTAGCCCTAATAATAGTTTACGAGGTTTTTAATTGAGATGTATTGATGCATTATTATTCTTTTTACGACGACCGTTAAGTTCATCTTTTTTATTGCCTAAAGAATTATGACATAAAAATATTTATGGACGATATTTTCTTCATAATATTACCTATCATTTACTTAACCTATCCTTTACTTAACCTATCTAAACTAAATATGGTATAAACCCAAGGTTATTATAAAGTTGCTAATTAAAATTACCATGCACAAATAAGTGGGTAACAAAAAATCAGAATCCACAGCGTCATTTTAGCGCTCCCGCCAGATCTCAAGATCGTGCGACCACCGCTGCAGCGCGGTTTCAAAACTTATTGTTTGTCCTGTAATTACGGCGGTTGGGTAACAAGCGACACACTGTCGACCTACTGCCTACTACCAAGGGATATCTACCATTTGTAGGTAGGGTATGAAGGTTGTTTTATGCCCAACTCCTATAACGACTCGTTTTGCTAAGGGATGGTATCCTGTGACCTTTTTTTATGAGGCCGTGTCCAGACTTGACGGCGCATTCGTCGCGAACGATGACTCCACACGAGCATATGGTTATGTTGATATAATTTAGGCATTAGTTGTGCGCCGGTCGTGGGCCTCATAATGTCTAGATCCACCCTAAGGCATGTGTCATAAAACTATCATCCGTAGGCATATTCATCGTTGTAAAGAAAGATCCGTATCTAAAGGGTAAAACGGGACCTTATTACTGAGACTTCGCTATCCGTCTTTCCATCCTCCCTTGCTCTTTGATATCGCTGATAATGGTAGAGAACCCTTCGTGCATGATTCCGACTTGCACTTGTTAAGTTTCTTAACATTGATGTTTTTAAAGAACTTTGCATTAATCACGCATTTCATACGCAGAGGAAATTGTGAATGGTTTTTTAGGTATTAACGAGCATTCGTAAAATGTATACGACGGTAATTTATTTGGCTTTTACAAGGATTTGTCGGTTGTAAACATTGCAGGTTGTTTTAATTGTCGGTTGTTGGTATCCGCAGAGAAATGACGCAAAATGGTTTGCAATACTTTTATGAAAGAATTCTTGTTTTCTGTAGTTTCTCTCATAACTTGAATGAACTATATAGCTATACACAGATATAGATTATGCCTTTGTCTTTCCTAGTTTCAAACTATTTATTACAATAATAATTACATGTTCATTGATATCTTATGAAAGAAACGTAACTTATATTCCCACTGACTCTCTAAATAGTGTCTTCATAAGACAACTATAGAAAATTCTATATTTTCAAAAATAACTTCAATTGAAATGAAAACCTCCTCTTTTTGTTAAATCGAATTTTGTTAAATAAACATTTTAAGTTAAAATCGTCCATACCCTTATAAGAAGTTTTAAGACCTTTCAGCTTGCAAATATCTACTCAAAAATGTGTACCAGATCTTAAAAACTGCAAAGATTTCAAAAATATATTCTTGGGCTATTTAAATTACTTCTGTAAACAAAAACAAGTTGTTTGTCTCTTGGTAATATTTGCTTCAATCAGGTAATATTTGCTATTAGGTTTCTACATATAAAGACGTTGGGGATAAAAAAGCACATAGTTAGGTCAAACCAGAATCATTTATTATCCAAAACATGTTACAAAAAGGTTAACAATTAGTCCCAAACTATATATTTTGGACCAACGTATCAAAATACCAAAGATGCTGAAAGGGTTTAGTCTGAGGTGGTTGAAATTCACTGGTTGTCAAAGCCCATTTTATTTTAGGGAGAGAACATTTGCACTAATTGGACACAAACCTACTTATGAAGTAAGATTGTAAAGCCACTTGTGGGTGTTTGTCAGGTCCACACATTTATATGTACTCAGGCAAAAACTGTAACAAATTCTAATGAATGAAACAATAACAAAATATCAATAGCAATCAGTTTGACAATTAGCCCACTTAAACAAATCGGCGCGTTACGTTGGAAATCTTGTAAAATGGCAGCCGAAGTGTTGCCCAAGCGGTGTAATATGAAGCGAAATTGCATTATAATTAGTTTATGCGCGCTTTCTAAACGTTGCTAACCCTAATAAATTTTGTTACTGACTTCTGTGTAGTAGGGAAATGCGATTTTTCTTTTGTTGTTTGTGTTTTAGCGGTGTTATGTATGTCTGTGATGTCTATGGGTGTTTCACGGGAGTCTCGTCAATGTATCTGAACTTAGGTACGCTGTTTTGAAAATCCTGATAATCAATCTTATTTTTTTTTTACTTATTTTTAAATTTAAATGAAGGTAAATCACGGGCTTTATTTTATCGCTATTAAAAGAGGTCATTGTATTAAATTTAGAGTTAATCCCAGACTCTTGAATACCTGTAGTCATATTCGTCATCGACAATTGACGCACTCCAACCTAGCCTTTTTCCGCGACGCGTCTCAACCAAAATAACTGGTCACCCCATCAATCAGACATCCTGCTAAATATCTTCAAATGCCAACAGTAATTAATGACTAATTAGCTACAAACGTACATCAGATTGACAGCAGTTTTTGCTCAAGGCATTGTGTTTTCAAACCATAGACCATCGGCGGAGGGGCGCCATTTTTTACAAGTTTCCATAGAGAATCAGTTATGCGTTTATGGTAATTCTTTACGGTTTACGCAACTGTTCCATTGTTTGAAGACCTTGATGATTAAGTTCTTTTTTGGTGTTGTATCTCATTTGGTGTGCAAGGGTGTTGATAGCTCATCAAAGTATTTTGCATTTTTGAACCTCTGTCTGACAGTTATTGACAGGTTAACTACCTTAATATAAGAGTAAAGGGCTTATTACACTTTACTAAATTCAGTCGTCTAATTAGGTTTGTCTAATTAGGTTTCTAAATAATTTAATGAAACCTACCTTCCTAAATGCGATTACATTTGACTGAATTTAGTGACTGAATCATTTAGACGACTGAATTTAGTCAAGTGTAATAAGCCCTTTAGGGAAATTCCCTTATACACACAACAATCAGATAAACGATGATTGTGGTAAAAAATACACCTACAACTAAGTACATCGTGTCATTTTCCGGGAACTTGCAAAGTCTTCCGTAGTTTCTAACCTTCTTACAATTCCTAAAACCTTTAACCATGATCATTTATTATGGTTTAGCATGGACTTTGATACCATCTAATCATATTCTATAAAACTCCGTATCCACGAAAACATCTTCTTCTCGAAAAAGTTTGTCCCTTCAAGTTTTTATAATCTACTAAACAAGCCTATTTTTTTCCTGTTTTAACCTCTTCTTCACTGGAAACTGTACATACGATTTTGGACATGAGATTTGCAAGAATCCACACAAATTGACGCACAGATTTTTTTAGTTTAGTTTTCTGAGAAAGCAGTCACATTTGATGTTTGCTTGTTGTCCTAAAGATGATATGACGATATGTGACGCACACGAATGTTCCTTCTAATCTACTCGGTCTATCAAACAGTAACAAAGTACAAGCGAACATTTGTAAAATGTCCGCGAAACTGCAAGCTTTGTACGCGAACACATAAGCAGTAGACTCGCGCTATTAGCACAGTTTAGATATATTCTCTTGTAAACAGTTGTGAAGCTACATACTAACGTTCGTAACAATGTCATTTAAACACGCATGTGCTTGATGAACGACACTCAATATGTACTGACAGCACCGATAAAATCTCGTCGATGCACATGTGTGTGTGAAAGACATTGTTGCGAATGTTAGTACAGTCAACTTCAGGTCAGTGGTAACAGTTTTATAGGAAAACCATCCTTATTACTTTTGAGTTAAGGTGCATGACAGTTACCACTTATGTGCGGTCTACCGCACGTAGCTTCACAACTGTTTACAAGAGAATATATCTACACTGTGCTATTAGCGTACACATTTTTGTTCGCGAACAGTTTTGGTAGAATCTAACAGCTAACAAGGGTAAGATGAATGAAGGTATATAATTCATTAGTCATATTGTTATGTTATGAAGTTTTGACTTGATTGACGTAGGTAAATGTAAGTTTTCTTAGAAGCTTTGTATGTTTGTTATTCTTTGGTAAACTTTTCTAGTGTGTTTATTTTTTTGATGTTTGACATGATGATGATGTTAATAATGGTCCTTTTTTGAACTGATATTTAATTAATCTCAATCAAAGTCAAACTTTTTGAACCATTGTCTAATCTTTAAACAAATATTAAACGTTCGGAAGTTCGTGAAATTGGTTGGTCTTGAGTGTCCTCTGAACATTTTTGGCAGTCGTTAGTAGTCTAGAGCCAGAAAGGCTGTTAACCAGTTTTGCCAATGGTTATCGGGTTGCCCGCGTAACTAGAAGCCGACCCCAACATTATTGGGAAAAGTCTATTCGATGTTTCATAAATACATTTATATTTCCTATTAATGTACTTCTTGACAAATGCAACCAATATTTTAAAGGGTAAATAGCTCGACAGTCACCTCATTCCTACCAAAATGAGGAAAGAGGCCTGTAATATTTTATACACGCATTGCAGTGTTTTGCCTGAGGCGTTAATGTCAACACATTTGTTGTAGCTATTAGTAGGGCCTATTGCATTACATAATGTACTTATGTAAGTTATTTGTTCTTTTGTTTTATGTTTCTTAGAGGTCAATGACCTATTATCAGTAGAATACGTATTTATTTTTAAGTCGGCTAGAGACTTACTTTTTTATGTGACGATTTTATTATATGACGATATGACCCCGTTCCTTTTCCTTTCTAAATCTTAAAATATAGTAACGCTAAATACTGCATTTAAATACATATTTCTTAAAACGTAAAAATTTATATAATAAATTAAACGTTGCATTTCTTGTGGCGGTTTCCGCGATGCGTTTCATAAACTTTGTAGTTTACAAAATCTTTGAGTGATGTCTGCTGCAATTCTGTCTAAAATTTTAAAGTATAGTTTTATGCGTCTCCGTTAATTTTATAACTATATTGCACTGTATTTATTCATTTCTTTTTTTATTTTCAGGTAAGTGTCAAATCGGTTACCTACGTCTGCATTTGCGAAGTTGCAAATATTTGAAAGAATCCTACAAGGCTGAGTATAGCGTTTCTCTTTAGACATCTTTATTTCATTTAAATACTTTATCTTTACGTAAATAAAAGCTGGCAATTTTTTTGATACACTAAAGAAAACTCTTAACATTTCTGATTGAACTTTTATTTTCACAAAAATAATTCCAACTTTCGAATGTTTTGATGCTTTGTAGTAAATTTTTAGTTTTAATGTAGACTCTATAATTTTATATTTTGTCATATTATTTTAAGTGTGGTATGTAATATATTTTTTCTTCAATTCTGACTTGTATATGGCATGGTACAACAATGGATAAATTCAATAAGGAAGTTGTTAATGCCGTGATCCGCATGACTTAGCAGATCAAATGGTTTTTGTTGGAAGACGATGGGTGGGCTACTGTAAGTTAAGCTTGGAATATAAAAACCCTTAAAAACTACTTTGTAAATAAGGGAAAAACTGTAATAATATTATAGAGATGAAGAGTTAAGTTGGTTGGTTGCAGCCCCGGATCTTCAATTTTTTTTAGGCGGGGCAAAAACTGGAAAATGCCGCCCCGCATACCTACTTATGTTTATTTTCACCAATGAAAGTCACTTTTTTTGTTGGTAAAGGACTTAAAAAAATGTGTCCAAATCATTGTAGGCTCAAACTGTTGGCCAAGTTATGAAAGTCGAGACAGATGAATGTACACAAAAAAAAAGTTAATAAGTTTTAAAAAGCGCTGTAAAGCAACAAGTAGTCGGAAGCGCATTTAACATTGCGCGAGCGAAGCGAGCGCGAAATTTTTTGAGCCTATGACACAAAATTACCTGATCAAGTACATTGTCAAGTAACGAATTTTTTAAAGATATTTGTTTGAAGACTTACAAATTAAACTTTGAATTATGTACAAATAAAAATAAACCGTGATTAGAGCGAATGCCATTTGTGTTCATTGATTCGGGCGTCAATAAAGATAATAAACCATCAGAAAAATAGCACACACATTGTCATTTAGCCGCGAGCGTAGCGAGCGAGAATTTTTTCATTTAGTTGGAGGATGTTAAAAGTGAAAAATAATCTAAATGATCAATTAAAAAGTATCGTAATACGATGGAACTTCCTTATCAAACGGGTGTAATTTCATCGAAATTTCCTGGAGATGGGGCGTCCCGCGGCGCCCCTGAGACCGAGGCGCCCGGGTTATTCGTACACAGTGCCGGTTTTAACTCTACCAGTGCCCTGGGCGAGACATATATGTAGTTGTCGACTGCGCGAGCGAAGCGAGCGCGAATTTTTTATATTGTTACCAAGTCAAAGCAAAAATTACGTAAAATTTAACCCAATCGTACATAAGTTATTGCTTGTTGGTGAATGCAAAAACACGGGGACATGGCTTCTGATTGCGCGCGCGAAATTTTTTGTTATATTTTAGAACTCAAAACAAAATTACTTAAAATGTAGCCCAAACGTACATACCTCTTTGTTGGTGTTGGCGCCTATGTATTAAAATTTTGGGACTTAAAGTAGTACCGTAAATAAGGAAACTAGAAGTCACTTTCTTATTAATAAAAGAACTTAAAAACGACGCTACCTTTATACCTTTTTGAAAAATAAAAACAACTGTAAAGTGAAGCAAGCCCGAAAGGCTTGCTTCACTTTTTTCACTACGAAAATTTTTGAGTTTTGGGACTATATCCGGCGCCCTGGGCCGTCGCCCAACCGCGCCCTACCCTAAAACCGCTACTGTTCGCACAACTGCACCAAACTGCACCATAGGTTAAGACGGCCCTGTAGGTAACTATTATGGTAATCTGTGATGTAGGATTTAAAATCAGGCAGCCGCCTGATTTTGCCGCCCCCTGAATTTGCCGCCCGGGGCATGGGCCCCGGCTTGCCCCCCCCTAGATCCGGGGCTGGTTGGTTGAATACGGTAACAGAGATTTAACTGTATCAATTTGAAATATTCTTTTAATATAAGATTAGGCATCTTGATCATAATAATCAGAAAGACTAAAAGCTATGTTTTACCAGTTTTACTAGTGGATTTTCTGTGAACTTTTCCATACCGAAACATAGGGTATTTTAAATTAAATATTGTCTTGAGTTTCTTTCTTTATTTAAACCTCAGTGTGTGGTCAAAATCTTAACTTGTAAGCTAACCCAAAAATAAAATTATCAGTGCAAACTTTTTGTTCAAAAACTTTTTTCTGACATATTTTATTCGGTATACTTGTGCCCTTTTTGTGTTGGCATTTCAGAAACGACCTAATACGATTTGCGTTTTAAATTCGAAGGGTTACTTCGCTGTAGGTCTCACTTACTAAGCAACAAGTTTATTAAGACCATGGAGAACTAAATGACTAGCGGAGGTGCTATAACGGAAAATCGCCTAAGAAAGTAGCGCGCCAAAATGTGGGTGAAGGGGGGACGAGAAACGTTACTTACGCCCTTATACGGCATCTTTGGACCCGACAATTTTTTATACCAAAATAGTTCACAGATGTCTCAAAGAACCCGAACGCTCACATTTTGGTCATGCACACCGAACGAATTTAACCTAGAATAAGGCGCCTGGCCTACAATCTTGGCGAATCTTGGCATCTCCGCTCAGCTTTCTGTACTCCGTGATTAAGACATTGGGTATTTTATCGCGCGCTCAATGCAAATTTTGGCTTCGTAATTATATATTTTAATTTATTCACTTTTATCTTTGTGTAAAATAATTAGAATATGTTGCATTCTGTGTGGGGGCCCTTTATTTAATGGTATGTAAGTGAGTCAGTGGTATTTCCATGACAGCTTGATATTAAAAGCTTTTGATCTAAGTATCAGAAAATTCAATCTTTATACTTTGACTTGCTCTTGGCCCCATTGGCGTTAATGGATGTCTTGTTTTGCTAAGTCAGCATTTTATATTCATTGATTAAATAATATAGCAAAAGTGGTTCTAATAAATTCTGAATTAATTACCTAATAGGTGGTTTGTTGAAGTAAAGTAAATAATGTGTTTTTATACATACCAGGATATAATTCGCGCCAAAATCCTGTGACATTTGTCATAATTGTAACCAATATGGCGTCTTCTCACGTTCTGTCAAAAATCCCTTAAAATTTAACGAATTATCACCATTAATTATCCAGATTGAACGTCTAAGATAACTTTAAAGCTTTTTTTTTATATTCGCACTGTTTGTTAATTGAAAAACGGATACTAATACGAAAACTAATATCAAAGTTGAAACAAAAAAGTTTGTTTTGACAAATTGTTTGGCGATGGTTATCACCATAGAGGCAGACTTGTCAGGATGTAGACGTGTATGATTTATTTTATTGTCTCTGGTTGTTGATGCATTAAGTATCTGTTAGTCATAATTATGATGAAAAACTCATCATCCTTTAGGTGAATATAAAGACAACATCTGAGGTTGTTAAACGTACCTATTCAAAAGTTACTTATACAAATAAAATATAGGGTGTAGTCTCCGACAAAAGACAGGTATTCAAGTTCTTTTACACATAATGACGTTGCTTTGTAACAGCAAATATGTTGTGGTAAAAACACAGCGTTTATGTAAATTCGCAGAAAAGTTATGAAGTATAAGTTTAATGCCTCATAACAAATGTCGTAATAAAGAAAAGGTAAAATAACCTTTGTTTCGAACAACGAAAAATTTTCAAACAACTTTTAGCGGTAAAACTTTCAGTAATTTTACACCAACTGTTGTGAAATTACTGTCAATTTTTTACACCAAATTGCAGTGCCTAAATTGATATTTAGATTTGCAATAATAAGTTTAGCTGAAATAATAACAGTTTACAAATCCGTCGACAACGAAATTAAGTAACTCGTTCCCCTCAATAAAGTGGAAAGATTCGTGCGGAACAAACAATATGGCCGAGTTTTCCTTTCATTCTCATTCACGGTTTATTTCATTCACTTGAAGGCCCATTTCATTCGATTTGTTTATGACTCGTTCACTTTGTTCCGCCTCTAAACCATTGACAATAGGCCATTTACGAGCACATGATAATTTTGACAGCTGATAACTTTAATTCAAGGTCGAATTGAAATATAATTTAATATTAAATTGACTTTATAAAATTCGCATTGATTTTTTTTTCAAAATTATATCTTTGTATTAAAATGACTTAAAACTTCAACAATAGTTTTGTTTGTTTTTGATATCGTTACTTCCTGTAAAATTATGTCACTTCATGGAACTCGTTTCAAAATGTCAAATACACACAAGTCTATGATTTGTTTAAAAAAACATTATAAATAAATATTTTGTCAGTTTAAAGTTATGGTGACGGTAATATCTGACGAATTGAAGGTCGAATGCGTTAGTGACCTTAAATATAACTAATTTTAGTTTACTTTTAGTTTTAAACCGCGAACATTAACTTTCACTTGTAAATTCACAAAATTGGTTTGTGTGCCCATATTTATCTACGAACGCTTAAACTTTATTGCTTCCCCATTCATGAGAAATAGTTTATGTATAAATATTGCATGAAACAATTTATATAGGTAGTATAACTTATTACATTTTTTATGTAATTGCCTTAAAGTTCACACAGTAAGGCCAACCTTTTCAACAAACAATATACCTAGTAGTTACACGACATGACAGATACATAGACAAAATGTTTCGCTTTTTTAAACATGACTCACGCTTTATCTCGATTTATCAAATCATCTCGATTAATAACGATTATCGATTCTAAAATCGGGCTCCCAGATGTTATTACATCGGGCCATGGCTACCGTGACCCTGGCCGTTGGCCCGCACATTTTTTACTGTCAAAAGACCGAATCGAATCAACACTTTTTCGCCCCCCACTGTTCGAGCACTCATTACAGGTTTGTTGACCCTTTGATAAAATCCCCAATGAGTTTGCTTAACAGAAAACTGTTCATCCCGTTATACAATAATGGAGGTGACACAAAATTCATTAAGCCTCCGCCATATTTACTTTATTCCGCGCCATTTTTGTTTTTTTTTTTGTAAGCGTCGAGTGTGCAAAGGAACGTTCCATACAGCTTAATTTAAATTTAATACTTTATAGCAGAATGATGATAGGAATTTATGATTGGTACAAAATGTTATGCTGTGTGATTACTGTGTTGCCGCGTTTTAAACTGTTATCTTGAATGGCGAGGATTTTGTCGAAAGAGGTACGTTATCTTGTGGACATGTTAATCCTTTTTTTATAATAATGTATTTTATGTTGCGTGCGCTGTTGGATGTTACGCCGACTTGCGGTTACTGGGGGATTTTCCAGGATTACTTCTTCAAGTTTTGTTTATTACAAGATGTCCTGTGTTATTTGTCGCGTGTAATACGTAGGCTTTTAAGAAAGTCTTAAATATTTTATAAAGTTCATCCAATTTTGTTTCAGCCAAGTTCAGTAGGTTTAACAAGGCTTTAATAAAAGATTTTGACTTTGACTTAGAGTTAATGTTTAAGCCTCGAAAGTTGCATCAGTTAAACAGACACAAACAAACAAACTTTCTTAGATAACGTATAAAATAAAGAAAGTACCACAAAGCTTTAGATTCCCCTCACAAAGCGAGCAAGGCAGCAGAATTTATAATAATCGATGGTCCGGACATGTGAAAACTTGGTCGTGTGGAGAATCCTTAATATTCGTTTGGTAAGAAGTTCACTTTCATACAGTTTTGTTGTCTATCTAGTGCGATTTGTAACTGTGTGAAAGTGCTCTTTGAAAAATGGGTTTCTTAGGGTTTTTACCTTATATTAGTTGTTGAATTATTCGAAGAATTAACCAAAAAGTTGCGTTGTATTACGACCCATAGACAGTTGATTGTAGAATTAATTTTAGGTGTAAGACAAAGTCTTAGCTCGTGTCTTTTTGTATGCGATAAACTCACAAATTACAGTAATTTTCAAGCGGTTTTCACTGATACACAATGTTTCACGAGGTAGGTTTCGGTAAACTACAACCATAACCCTGCAATTCGTTATTTCATATAAAATAAGGGGTCCTATAATGTCTCCTTAAGAGTTAAATCACTTGCTACCTACTTAATGTTTTCTTTGTAATAACGTTTTTAGTAAAATTTTGAGTAACGTCTTTCCAATCACCAATTAAGCTAATAAAACGCCTATTACTGCCATCCTTACCTCGTTATGCAAAGCCTGCATAAACAAAGTTACACACTCCACTGCTTTCTTCCAGTTCCTATCGGTGCAAACCGGTTTCAAACTATGCAAGAGCAATCGTAATCAACAGAATCGATTACGGATTACCTAAGTTTATTCGCACACTTCAGAATATCAGTCGGCCGACAGTTGCGCGATGTAAAATTTTTATTCGATCTGATACCTGCCAACAATATCTGGCCCTTATTATGTCCATCTCCAATCGCTGTCATTGAACATCCTTGGCAGTCGTTATGGGTAGTCAGAAGCCAGTATGTCTGACACCAGTCTACCAAGGGGTATTGGGTTGCCCGAGTAACTGGGTTGAGGAGGACAGACAGGCAGTCGCTCCTTGTAAAACACTGGTACTTAGCATCCGGTAAGACTGGAAGCTGACCCCAACATAGTTGGGTAAAGGATCGGGAGATGACGTTAGGGTGCGTCCACATCTGGCGAATGTGCCGCGAATGTGCAGCACGCGAGCCGATTGCGAGCTGTCTGCGAGCTGCGTGCGTGCAGTCACTGCAATAGTTTGGTGTGCCTCTTTAGCGCAACTCATGCAAGGCTCGTACAGAGCGCGCGAGCGGCGCGCGATCTGCGCGCAATCAGTTCTCGCCCTTACAGTTCCGTATATTGGCTCAGTACTATCGAAGATGTCAGACGTCGCGCGCCGCTCGCGTGCGGCGCTTAGGTCGCGCGCGAAATGCGCGCGGGCGGCGCAGAAGCGGCCCACGAACAAAAATGTACGCGCGCAGCTCGCGGGCAGGTCGCAAACGGCTCGCGAGCTGCACATTCGCGGCACATTCGCCAGATGTGGACGCACCCTTATGTGCATCTCCAATACATCTCCGTAATTATCAAGCACCCGATGCAACTATCGGCCGACTAAAAAGTCTGCAGTGTGGTACTCTAAGCTATATAATGCAATTTATTAGTAGTATTTATTATTTGTTAGCTTCATCAGGAGCGTCAATCATTTCTAAAAGTCTTTCTGCTGATCACGAGGGCAGAGGTCATAAGAGGTGTTGTGTAGGCATGTAAGAAGGTTCATTGAAATAATAATAGTAATTGTGTTTTTTGCAATCGACAGTTGATAGAAGACAGGTGTTTTGATGCCTGTATTTGTGATGATAATGTCAAATTGCGTATAATGAAGGACGGGTTATGAAAATTGACGAAGAGGAATATTTGGCCGCCATAGAGTTGGGTTTGGTCAGATTTTTAAATTAACGCAAACAACTTATTTGAAGAAAATATCAAAAAGTTTATTTTTTACGGGTGTGGAAAATAGGTGAATAGGGCCTTTCTCATAGGTATCAGTTTTCATAAAAGAATTTGCCCCTTCTAATGTCTACAATTTGATGCCACGCGCATGCCTAGTGAATGAAGTCACTGTCAGCTAACTTCGGAACGGCAAAGAGCGAAAAATTAAGACTATTGTAGCACTTTGCGCAAAATTCACCTTCTTGCTAAATTGCACTTTGTATGTTCACGTATCACGAAAATACGTTATATTCGCAATATCTTATTTGCTACTAAACATAGTTATTAGGTTTCAACTACTGGAATAATAATTGCAACATCCGATTTTGATTTCATTTGTAATTATAGTGTTTATCTGTGTTTATTTCTCATGAAACGTCTGAGTAATTCACACGTCTTCATTTAATTATTTTAGTTAGTAGTTCGTGGTTTATTGCTAGTTATTTGTACTGGTATAACAGGTATATTTATGTTATATTGGTTAAAATTAGCCATAGGTAGATTGTTATCGAATTTTCTTCCGTTGGAAAATTTTGTAATTTTTGGATGTTTTTTTAAGTAGGTAAACATTACAGTGCAAAAATGTCTCAAAACACTAGCACTGAATTTAATGTTTTCGATAAAAATATATAGAAATATTCAACTTGAGATGATCTAATTACATTTTCCACAACACATCTTATCCCTTTGATCACGCAACAAAACATATGGCTCTTAAACAAAGTCATCGTTTTTGAATCGCAATAAATTCGTTCCCCGGGATATCCACTTCGCTTCCTTGAAGGCCCGTTCATTTTTTAATCTCGTATAAATAATCGTCAAAGGAGTGTACATATACTTATGCCGGTTGTCATTCTGCCGGCCGACAAAGGTCTTATCAAGGAGGCCAATTAGCAGAAAATGTTTCGGCGCGAGAAACATGAAATGTACAGTCAACTGCACATTAGTGGTAACTGTCATGCACCTTAACTCAATAGTAATAAGTACGATTTTCTTATAAAACTATTACCACTGACCTGAAGTTGACTGTACCAAAGAAGATTATTTTTCGGCGTGCTTTATCCTTTATTGAATGCCGGCTTTCGGTGTTCAGGAAAGGATTAACGGATCGTTCTCGTATTTTATGGGATCAGGAAATATAAAGTTAACGTGTTACAAGAAGAAGTAAATATTACTTTATTATTACTGTAATTGCCGAGTGTTTTGGGCCTCAATAATGCCGAAAGTACTAAACTGTTTTGTGTCAATTGATACAAAAATGCCGCGAGATATTTTACGGGAACACATTTTTTTTACAACTTGCATCAAGTTAATCCTTCATTGATCCAAGAGATTTTTTAAAGTTCCCATTAGGGCCGTTCCCAATATGTTGGTTTACTTACTATACATAGGATTTTGACATAAGCCCTATACTATACATGTCAAAATGTGTACGTATGTTACCTATATGTCAAATTCCTATTTTTCGGAAGCAAATTAGTAGATCTAGATAGAATAATAATAATTATTCTTCCATTTTTAAATGTATTCTTTGTACCTTACTGTAAACTTCCTACCCGTTGACTGGTAGAGAATACCTTGTGCAATTGAGCCTGATTAGCATGTTTTTGTACATGAAGTAAGTACCATTTTTTTGTACATAAAGTATAAATAAATAAATATTGGGCATAGTCTGACAGACCTATACCTACAATTGTTATTCTAAATCCTTTTCGAAATTGAACTATAACCTACTAATTTTGACACTGCGTCTAGCGCGTTTACAAATCGTAGTAAGCTTAATGACAGTGCCATGTCATGAAGATTTGTGCGTAGGCGCAAGTTTTG
Organism: Helicoverpa armigera; assembly: GCF_030705265.1. Lineage (NCBI taxonomy): Eukaryota > Metazoa > Arthropoda > Insecta > Lepidoptera > Noctuidae > Helicoverpa > Helicoverpa armigera. The sequence continues at coordinate 5,825,713 of NC_087144.1, forward strand.
ACGATACATTATATTTGGTAATTGATATGTGTGTGAGTGTTGAATATGTAATTGAATATGGTGTTAATATTATGATGGCCTTTTAAGGATTATCCATTTATATAAAATTAATTGATTAATATTGTTTATTTTGAGATACATTTTCATATACCATCAGAATTATTAGATGTGTCTTTTTCGGCAGTCAGGTAATTAATAGTATTTATAAACAATTTGCATTATTCTTCGTTGTATATAAAATATTGTAATCTGGTAAAGAACAGATATTTTTATACCAGCATATACACTCATGCACCCATGCACCAGTAATAGATAAATTAAGTTTTATAACAAAATGCCTTTCTCAGCAATGGCGACTATGTTTAATTAACAACAATTAAAATATTTTATCTTGTGTAAAAACATTCTTTATGACAATTCACACACTTCACAATTCCATACACGCTTCCAAGTTATTTGTAGTTATTTTTATTGCAAAAATAGTTTGAAAAATAAATTGTCTATGTCCGTGTATGTTGTGTAAAACGTATGATAACTTGTCTGTGGAACTATTCAGTAATACTATGTACTAATATTATAAACGCGAAAGTTGTATGCATGTGTGTATGGTTTAACGCAAATACTGAAAAACTGAATGAGTTTTCATGAAACGTTGCAGTAATATCACGCACCAAACTTACCCTAATCTGAAGTTCTTATCCGCACCAAAAAACAAAAGAAGATCATACAAATATTTGAATTGAGAACCCTGCTTTTTGTGCAATCAGTTAACAAATCATTAACCAAAAAAAAAAACAATACTATTCAATACATTGCTAAAATAAAATGATTGGCCAAGAAACCCGCCGAAAATAAATCAAAATGTCAAATTGTTTTTTTTTTCTTCAAATAATAAGACGTCTTTATTTTTGTGCCATCAATTTGTTCGGCTAACATATAATTATCTCGTTATTTCCATGATTTAAAGGCAGAACAATCGTCTCGTCTCTAAATTGGTTATTTCGTAAAATCGGCCATTTTGTACGAAATGTCGTAACTAACGTTCACACGCTCTATGCAACGTTATTTTGTAATATTACTTATAACGCGGTTTCTTTTTTTTTTGTGGGTCTGTGCTCTCACTTGGATATTAGATATTAAATGGCCTTTATTTTAACTTTTTTGAAAATGGAAAGTGCCATTAAGAATGGATGCGAAATTCGAAAATAGTTTAAAAAAGGATTTAATCTAGGAAATTACTGGAAAATACCACAAATACCATTAATAGATGGGATTTAGATTATCATTACACAGAAATATAATACCAAGTTTATATCTTACTCTTCGATAGTGTATTTACTAGACTTGCTTGCTTTATCGTTTAAATGATTTTCATTTATAGAGAGAGATTTATTGAGATTCTATACACTACCTATATCAATAAGACAATCATAACAATATGATAAAGTTTAGTTTCTACCAAGTTCTATCGATTCTAAATAATTCTTAACACATACGTTTTTTTAATAAAAATACTATTCAACAACGATATTAATTCTACTGTAATTAATTTCGAATTCCGCTTCCTAGAATTAAAATAAAATACTGTCATGCGGTCCGGCAGTGGAGATTATGTTCATAATCATAGACAATGACATTCGCTCGTTTAATAAGTAGGTTCCATTTGTCGCATGTGCAATTCTATTTTCAAATTGATTATTTTTTTTTTTTTTTTGATAGTAAGGCTTGTGATTTTTTTTTTTGTTATTTGGCCTTTTTTGTAAGTTTAAATAAAGTATTTTATTTTGTTTTTTAAAGGTTTAGTTTCAATTGATATACAAATAAGGATTTAACTGGGAAATGATACATCAATAAACGTATTGTTTTTGCATTATATCCTAGAATTCCATAGATATCTATATGCTCCATGATTTCGAACTAGCTTGATGATTGCAGTTAAATGCCTATTTTTAGTAACAAAGTCAGTTCACTGCAACAAATATGTGACAATATCGACCAATAAATAACTAACATTATTTCGTTTCTAACTCCAAGGCGGTTCGGTTAATTAATTAAAACAAAACAAACATAAAATAATTATGTAATTATCAGTCAGAGGCGATTTCCTTAATTTTTGTTAGCGATTGCGTTAAAAACGCAACTGGTTATTTTTAGATCGATATCGAAATATTTTATAGTATTGTATCTGCTGTTACGTAGGCCTATGATTTGCATAAAGTTGAATATTAAAAAAATATATTAATCATCTCTAATAATAGTGTTTCTGCGCGTATTACAATATAATAAATCAAATTATAAACTTAATCATGTTTAAAAGATCAATATAAAGGTTGGGACCTAAAAATATCTTTACCTTTTATTAGGTCAATTTTCAGATAGTTAAAAAAAATAAGAAACAATCGCGCTAATATTGACCTATGAACTTTAACTATTTCGAACAATCCCGCAGCCCCAGCAAGCATAAGCGTGTGCCTCCTGATTTTCAAAACAGGAAAATTCAACAGATTTAAAAACCTCCACAGTTGTTACGATTGCATAGAATAAAACCATTATTTACCATGTTGAACAATCTACTAGTACTGTACACTCGTAAACACTCAAGTTTCGCAAGCCATAGACAATGCATTGCGGCGATAAAACTCAATGGTCCTACACCGACACATAAACGGTTATTTCAACTTAACGTCATATACACATGCATGTCAAAATGTTACGGTTTTACGATAAAATGTAAGTGTTTTGTGTTGGTAGTTCGATATTGAAGTAATCAATAGATGAATATATTTAAATTGCTAATATTTTAATATAGCTAGTATGTTGAAATTGATAATGTAAAATGGGTGAGGTTGAATGTTTGTCTATGAGAGATACCATTTGCAAGACAAGCCCTGCCCTATGAAATTGGGTCAATTCCATGACAATAAATACTACATTTTATTTAATTAATGAAAGTTGCAATATTATGGTTTTATAATATAAGCAGAACCCCATAAATTACCATGTCATTTTTTCAGCACTTATCGATATAAATACTCTTTCCTAAAGGTTACAACATTCCTCACAACGGAACAGTGTTGCCAATTAATAAAACATCTAAAAATAAACGGAATCGTACTCGCACGGCGAATTAATAAAATGTTATTACAAGAGTACAATAAAATCGCAATAATTTACGCCCATTGAAACCTGATGCAATATATTTCGGCCCTAAACACGCGAGTAATTGGACAAACGGTCTTCGCATGATTTATTCAGTCAGCCGCCATTTTGTTTGTATTTATGACGCTGCGTGTACCTTGCGACATTTTTGTCAGCACCGTTTTATAAGGAAAAGGGGGACTGTAAAATATGGCAGGTTCTTAATTTCGGGATTTTCTAGAATTTTCCGGACAAAGATCAGGCTTTTTCTTTAAAATTGTTATTTATGCTCGACAAGGACCATCACCAGTAGATACGATCATAGAAAAAAAATCGATTTAAGAACCTCTTCCTTTTTGGGAAGTCCGTCAAAAATTGAGCCAATCAGGACAGTATGTAGTATTTAAGGTGTAAGAAAAGGATCATATATTCTGAAAGACGAATAAACATCAACATTAAATAATTCGTCATTTTGTCCTCCGATTTTATGGAAGAACACACCATTATAAATTAATTTATGATTTACGCATGTCATATTAAAGTATTTGAGTTTTTTTGTGCTCGTTGAAGCGACTCGTTGAGAAATTCTTAAAGGTGAATGAATGTGATAAAAGGCCATCTTTATGACGTAAATCATTTTAAAATTAATGTTCATGTTTTTTTTTTATATGGTCACTTGTGATGGCTGGTTAAGCGTCAAAATTGAATTATTTTTTGTGACTCTTCAATGGTTATTTACTTATAAATATTTTATTTTATTGATGATTTTTTCTCATTTTTGAATCATAAATAAAATTGTGGTTGTAATAAAACATCATAATTTATGATTTGTTTATTCCAATAGTTTATTTCTATCTTTCTTTTATTACTTTGAAGTACCTACCTAAAATCATTAGCAAGTGTGGAAATAAAATCCGTAGAATCAGCTTCCACAGAATATATTGCTTAATAGAAAAATAAGCTCATGATTTGGCTAGAAACACCCATGTTCCTCCAAACTAAAATAAAGGAACTTAGTCCTGAATGAAATAGCAATTCAGACACCACAATGTCTGCAAATCTGTTCGCTACAAAGACAAAATGCCTCGTACCACAACCGGGCATTATATAATTCTCTAAAAGACAACTAACTTGGTTTATTTTCACCTGTCCGGGACCGGTCGGCCAATGCGGAAACATGTCCCGGGCGCGAACGTTGCTTTATTAATATTTCGCCGAGTCCGTTTCTGCGAAAAGACATTGTCCTTCTTGGAGCGACGACCTCAGATGTGACTTTTTGTTTGTTTATGGTCAGCCGCTGTTGGCGGGAAACAGGACATTTTTAATCTATGGTTTTGATTTTTTGTAAGTTTAAAAATGTAGGAGAAACTATTGTTTTCTCTTACTTTTTATTAAAGTAGACCTTCATATTAAAATGTTAAGTAAATTTTAATCTAATCTAAAAGACAAGGAAATTAATAATAAAATCTTAGGTGTCTATTTCACAATAAGGTCACTATAGCAATTTCAGCATTACGACCATAAACAATTTGTAAATTGGTTTTAGCCATAACTAATAAGTTTTTAATTGAAGCCTTCGACAATTTAGATTGCTAACAAAATAAATAAGATTAGATATAAATAAGAGATATTGTAAAGTGATTATTTTTAGGTTTATCAAATTGAAATAAATAACATTCAATCTCGAGTTTATTTACTTTTTGATCCTAAATAATATTGTTTTTTTAAGTATGGGTTATTCAATTACATGCTTAATTTATGTTAAAAGGCGTGATTCCCAGTCCCATAAACCATCATTTAGACTAGTATACCTATTCAAAGTTGTTTGTGTCTGGGAAGGTGGCCTTTTTGACATTGTATTTTAGTCAGTGAACCCTTATAAAGAAGATAAGTTAATCACATATATTTTGATCAATCAACTTTGACATTGATTTTTCCTTAAATGGTAGGGTCCTAGCATTCAGATAATATAACACGACAATCAGGAACGACGATCTCAACCAGAATGAAGTATGGGATCGGGAATAATGCACGCGACACCTTACTATATCTAACTATGTACTTGCACTTACATAGCTACGTATGTGTGTGTCCCTACAACCAGAATAATTCTGATAAATTACTAAAAAGTAAAACCGAAATCAATAATTAATCCTACGTCTGACAAATACTATGACTAAAACCAATTCAAAATCGTTCTACCGCGCGCACAAGCATACATACACACAGCTCCTTTTTTCAAAAGCGAACTTCCTTTTTTCAATTCGGTTAATTATAATCACAGGAGCCTATAAATAAATCTGTATAAAAATCTCTCAGTCACAGGACGCCAAGCTTCGCATTGTAAGCTATATCTGATGATGCTGAGGCCGTCACAATCGCCGCCAGCGATCGCCGCTCACTTCCGATCCTCTTGACACTTGATGTGTCAATCTAGTCACAAGCTGGGGTGTTAATTAAAATGTTTGATACGTAATATGTTGAAGTGATTGATTTTTTATTTGCGAAGCTTTTATATACCTTCTATCAAGTATAGTAAAGATTTTTTAGTTCCAATCGCCGATTTTTATGGCAAGTCGGTCCGTGGATGGGTGACCATCTTGTCATGACAAGTTCTATGTTTTGGAAGGAACGATAAGCTGGTGAGTGCCGGTTGTCATGGTTGCTCGGGTTAAGGAGGTCAGAAAGGCTCCATGACATGAAACACTGGTACTCAGCCGCATCTGGTTAGACTGGAACTGACCCCAAAATAGTTGGGAAATAGCTCGGCGAATGGGATATACCTATGACTTAGATCCAACTTAATAGTTTAGTTCGTCACTTCTATCAATTTCACGGCCAAGTTACCTCTATACTTAACGAATCTAAGTATCTCTTAACTTGTCAATGAAAATACAGACGAAATTGAATATTTTTCCTTCTATCACCGAGCAAAATACAGCCAGACAGTACGACGCCCTTAATTAAATAAAAAACCAGATACATATCTGCAAAAGTTCCCAGTAGATATCAACAATAACTACCTTGTACCCATTATGAGATAACAAGACGTAATAAGGACACAATTTCTTGACACCAAGTGTTATTTGCAAGCAGTATTTGAGATCGCAAGATACGTCCATATCGCTCGATCTACACTGTGGTACTGAGAATTTCTGCGGTGAAAACTGGCAACACAGGCGCGGTGATTTATTTGTATGGCAACACGGTCCTTGTAATGTTGTTGTGATTATGCAATGGTTTATTGTTTATGTTTAATATGTTATTGTATAAAGTTTTATTACAACTTGTTGGCAGAAACACTTAATTTTGGTTGAATGTTCCTTGATGCAATAGATAGCTAAAGCAGAGGTTGCACGTACTTTTCTCAAAAACCTAAGAAGATTGTATATAACCAGATTTTTATATAAAACAGCACTGAAACTTAGATATCAAAGCAAATATTCCATGTCTTCTTCTTCCTCCTGCCCTATTCCCAGTTTATTTGGGGTCGACACAATTTTTTTCTCGTACAATACTTTCCTTCAGCCATTATATGAATATAGGTACTACCTACCTTTATATGATAATATTGAAGTCTAGTTTTTCATGAGTTTTTATGTTGTTTCAGATTCACAATGGAGTCGACGCCGTACGTGTCGGCCCACTGGCTGTCCGCTTTCGTACTTCTCTGCTCATTCTTCTCCACACACACACTTGACACTAAGGTAAGTTACCATTTCATATAGAGCTTCTTTAATTAGAATTTTAAATATTCAGGGTGTTATAAAAGTCCCCTGGCCCTAGAAACAGTTAAAATACAATATTTTCATTCATTTGCAAAAATATCACATAGTGATTTTACATCTGATTAAAGACAGAAAAATGGTTGGGGTAATTCAAAATAATCTACATGAAGTTGAGTTTACATAACACCCAATTTATTACATTGCAAACAAGCTTTTAAAATTACAATTGTTCAAATTATATAAATTCACCTACTTTTCGAATGCGTAATATCCTTAAATAGGTGCCTCTCATGACCCAATAAGCATGAACACAAACGTGTTGAAATATATTGACATAATCTCCGGTTTAACAGATATTAGACAATAAATAACAAACGTATAAAATATTATGAAAAGTCATAAAAAGCTAACGAAATCGACGCTTGACATTCGAGTATTTAATCGTGATAAACAGTGTGTTCTGTACGAAATTTTGGCAAAACCGGATTTCTTTCTCTGTACCTCATTATACATGCAAATGTAATGTAAAATTATTAGTTGCCTGATGAGCCAAAACATGTCTCCATGCTAAATGCGAAATCGTTTTATAATAATTTCTGATCAAGTTTAGTGTTGGGATTCTTAAAATTGTAATTAAAAATCACATTTTATTTGGTTATTCGCAACCTCTTAGTTACAGACCCCAACGCGTTTATTAAACATCTTATTTTATAGATATGATCTATAAATATTCGCTAATTTTGAAGAACACCTGTAATTTTTTATATGTCGTAAAATTCTGATTGGCGGTCTGCAATGCCGCGTGCTGTGTTCTTTTTGCCTCGAAATTATCAAGCTAATTCTTAAAAATTCTTAATTAAATCAAATTGTGTCTTAAATACTTACAAGAATTATAGAGGATATGAAAACTCCATTGAAAAAGCGCGGGATGATTTGACAGCTGTCAAGGGCCAGCGGCCATGTTGGCAAAAGCGTGCAAAACACGTGACTTATCGGCTGCCGTGCAGTTGTTGGCGTAATACGGATTTTTTTCGGAAGTTATACGGCATTCCAGTGGCTCGCACGTACATACATAATTCATGTAGTTACCGCATTACTTTCACTGTATCTGTGGTATTAAAACGTTAGTTTTGCGAGATATTTCGCAAAACTACTAACTTCTTGTAGGTTATTTTCAAAAGAACCATAAATAGAGTATTTTATTTAATAATAAATGAGGGAACCGTTGATTTATTGTAAGTTTAAATGGCCACAAACCACAAAATTACGTTAACAGATGAGTTAGTTTTAGAATAGCGATACTTTCTGTTGGCCTTTTGACATTTGAGAGTCATCAACATATCGTTAATTCAACTTGATGTTTATTACTCACGTTTACGCCCATTTCACCAACATCTTAAACCTCCGTTTTTCTTAAAACAACCTTTACTTTGAAAATTGAACGTGAAAAATTGTAGTAAACCGTGGTTTTAAAATTAATGTTTATGTTGTTGGTGAACTTGAGCCTGAATCAATGAAAAAAGTTTGACATGACGCTATTGTCATTTGAAGATGTTTTGGACATTGTAACATTGATCGGTCGAACACCTTTTTAACGACTGATTGACCATTTTTTGTGATCAATCGAAGATGATTTTACTGGCAAAAAAATATGTGTTATTCACACCATTTTTTTCTCTAGGTATTTATTAAAATAAATATGTAGATGAAAATAAGAATGAAGTTTGTTTAAACGATGAGATGGTAAGATTTTAACAAAGATGCCTTCAGTATTAGTAGATTTAGAATATAATTTCAAATGTAAATATAATTAAAGTATGTATGTAAGACCAGACGCCTCCTAAATTCGTTTAACAATAATTACGACCGCCTTATTACTGTATAAACTAACATTGATCATTTTCTTCACCAATAGCTCTAGTTTTTGCTCAGATCCGCATCACTAGCGCTGAAGGCGATAACAGTTTCACATAATATAATTGTAACACATAACATTATATAAACTTGAGTAGATTCATTCATTATTATGAACCACTACCATCAATGAACATTATAAGATGTTCTATTTTTGCTATCCGAGTCCTATGTTATTTAGAATCAGCGACAATATTTACCAACAATATCTACAGATACTTTTATTTAGATCAACACATGAAAAGCAATAGGCATTACTTCATAATGTCCCTTTACCTTCATTCTCTACTGAATCATGATGCCCCTTTTACTTCAGTTATCTATCTACTACTATATTAACCTCATCATTTACAAATCACGTCTCTAACGTATTTACCACGCCTCTATTATATCATATTACTTTACTCGTAAACAGTCGAGAAGTCGGACAAAACCATACGAAGTCGTAAAGTCATAACAGTCGAACAACTGATAGTAAAGTCGGCATTTGGTGTCGAACCACGCCCCGTGATCGGTTTCATAAGCAACCGGTTGATAGTAATGTGACAACATTTATTGTTGCCAGTGTGTTCACACCTTTATTTTGTTGAGTCAGAGTTCTTGTTGGTTTTGACAATAAATAATCTAGGAGTATCAATCGTTATCGTAGAAAATCAATCCGGAAAGTTTTGCAGTATCTTTGTACCAAAAGGGAATTATTTCAATGTGGGATACCTACATCTAATAGATATAATTACAGTTATATACTTCGAACTCAAGGCAATAAAGTGTGAAAATTCCATGTAATATAATATACATGTCTGTTTCATCAAATCGTGTCTAAAATAGTGACAATTCAAAGTTTTACTTATCGATTTTGTCATCGATCAGGAAACAAACAAAGCTTTAGAACAAAACCAAAACTATGCAAATAAAGTCCATTATAAATCAGCAATATATTAGTTTCTAGGCAAAGAACAGATTAAGACGAACAACAGACCAGTATTGTTTAGACAAGATGAGTTTAAATAAGAAGTCTATCTGTATGGAATAGTAATTGAGAGCTATATATTTCACTGACATTAGAATAGATTTATTTGCATTGAATTTAACGTGGTATGCATAGGAAAGTGATTCCGTGTAGTTACTGCGCTTTTTGGCTCGAGATCAGGGAAATTCGACGAAACCAATAGCAAATATATCGACTTAATAGGGACGACCCTAAGCTCGTGTAACATTGAATAGCGGAATTAACAATGACCTTTGACATAGGTAATCACAATTAATACAAATACATTTAGTTATATAACACCAATATTATCTTTTTCATTAATTTATATCATTATAAACAAGCAAATGTATATAATTTTGAAGTTATTAGTATTAATTTGAGAATAATACATTTGTTTTGATATACATATTAAAATGGCATGCCGCAAGGTACAATACCGGGTCATGCGTGGTAATAAGTCAGAACAGAGTTTCTCAGTATTGGAATCCAGATTTTATTTTGTAAGTAATGGCGGAAATGTAACTTGTTACAGTTATTTATAACGATCAGCCACAAGACCAGTAAAGCGACAATTTCTCATAAAATTTTCTTGTTCCTTTGAAATATCTCAACAATCGACAAGATCTATTCGGTTTTATAATTGAATCGATTAGCGTCTTCCGTTTGCTAATTGGTGTAGGTTCGATTCCTGTTATTAGCAATGACGGAGTTGCATTGATCGGAAGTCTGTAGATATTAATTTTGTTGACTTTGCACCGCAATTTTCGTTCATATTACTAAACTACCTGTATTTATGACTCGATGTGGCAGTATGACATTTTGTATGGTAATTGATTTTTGAAGGTGAAAATGAATGTTGGGAAATCGATTTTATGTACCTGTCTGTGCTGGCCCTTTGTTTGGTAAGTGCTGACCAAGGTTATAGATGATGGCACGATAGGTTTTTTTAACAATGAATACCTCCATTCATATTGTTGCATTTCATTCCATCGCTGACATTCTACAGCTGTCAAAAAAAATGCTGTCTGACAAGAAACTGCCTGCAACTGAAACCTCATTGCACAACATCTTACTCATCAGAAACTGCCCTTCATGAAGGGTCACCTCTTTTTCGAAACCACAAGTTCATCTTGACATTTTCTTGATAATTGCAAGTAGGTACTCTTCGATTAATTTGAAAAAATCGTTACACTGTAGGTTTTAAATCAATCGTGATGTCGTATGGTGACCCAGATCTGTACAAGTTTTTTGTATGGTTTTACGTAACTCTCTCATCGTTCATCGTGGCCTTATTCGGGTAAAAGGCCATATGTGTGAACGTATTGGGTGCAGTAAGAATCTCGTGTGTGGTTTGAGATATAACTGGATTTGGGTCCAAGGAATTTGGTTTAGAGAGGATCATTGACTAATGATGAAGTTTTCTAATAAAAAGAGATGTTATATCTGCTATTTTTAGGCTTATATTGTTACAAGGAAAAAATAGAGTATTTCTTGTAGTTATAATTTGTGCTCTGCATAAAATGATTGTATATGTAAGCTACAAAAAAAGCTCATACATCATTGCTGTGGTTACTCCTCTATAACTTATAAGTCCACTGCCATAATTCATTTAAATATTGACAGCCCAATGCCCGCAGAAAATATTGCAGGAGCTGTACCAAATCACCACTGGAAATTGAACCTTATTGCTTTAAACATAGGGTTGTTAATTTCTGGTTTTGCCACACACGAATCAAAGGGCCGGATCGTAAAGTTGAAGGACAATACTTTCCTTGACTTTTGTTTGTGTGAAGTCATTCTCATGAGACTTATTAAGGCTTTCAATAAGTTATTGCTTCAACACTGGCCTTATTGAATTTCCATTCATGCTGTGTATAAAACCAATGCTCTGTATGTCGCGAATCAAATGTAACCAAAAATTATGTATGCTTATATTATAAAGCTGAAGAGGAACAGGAACTGGCGGTTCAATTTGAAAAAAAAAGATAGCATATTTATCGCGGGAGTCTATAGGCTTTTTATCCGAATCCACGAAGGTGTTCCCAAGGGTCGCAGATATACAGTAACAGAAATTTTAAGACTGTCTAATCAGGGGTAGATGAATATAATGAATTCCCTTTATGAAGTACGATACCACAACCTTTTACATGTGTAGATATCTCTACAAGAGACAAGAGAGTCATACGATTTTTTGTACCCAATCGATGTAATTTATACAAAAAAGTTCCAAAGCAGTATTTCGTGATTAATCAGAGTGATCCATCTCACTACATAAGGATTAAAAACTAAAAGAAACACTATTTACATTTTGTTCCAGCAAAAGATGAGTCAGAATTTATTTATATTTTTTTCTCGTTACCATAGCAACCGAAGTTACTATGCTAAAGATTATGTATGAACAAAAAATAATAACAAATGTAGTTGAATTATGAATTATTAATGAGGCTCTTACTATAATGGGAGTACTTGAAGATATGAATGGATCCGAAGAGATTATAACTCTAAAATGATTTAATACTAAGTTAGAAGGAAGGTGGGCTCTTATGAATAAAATATATGGTTTTAATATGAGTTTGAGATCGTTCAGTGACCTGAGAGAGTAGTTAGAAGACATGCCTTGTTTAGAGATGTCAAAAGTTGCAGTTGCCCGGTTTAGTCTTTGACTAGCTTCCACCGGCGGTTTTCAGCTGCGTACCGTTGAACGAATCACGTACACCAATAACAAGCAACTAACTGACCAAATTGATCGGATAGTCCACCTAATCAGACAAGCTCGATATGACCGTCTGTTCCTGGACGTCGCCTTTTATCTACGGCTCTTTCACCGGCTCTGCGCGTGTGACACGTTGATTTAATTTTTGGTATATTCAATTTGATTTAGTCATTAAACCAGTTATTTAAAAACTTAGAGCTTTATGTCATTACAACATCAGATGTTTATTCTGTTCTGTACATTATTTTACTATCTGCTTAACTTTTAACTCGCATAACACTAACAGTTAATACAATAATCTTCATCCATTCCATCTTCTCTTTTAAATAAATCAACGTCATCAACATTAGCGGCCATTTTAAATTATAACAACACCTTGGTGAGAATGATACACCAGTACTTGGGATTTCAAATTTTGAAAGAGATTTCCTTATACAGTTGATTAGCATATTTTAATTTATGACTTCGGTAACATGAGGTCAATGTTTGTGTATTAACCACAGTATATTTTAATGGAAAGAACATGTGTACACTACCTGCCTTTTTAATATATGTAGGTATTGGTTACGGCCTTTCCCAATTTTCCATCTATCCAGAGATAGAATTTTGACTTCAGCCCCAATACTAAGTAATGTCAAATTCCTATTTCTAGTAAGCAAAACAGACAGGAGACGATGAAAGGTTCTAACAATAGAAAAGTATCCATTAAGCCTAAAGATTGGTAGAATCGATGGCTCCTGAAAAAATCCTTCTCGTAACTCTAAGTAAGTATTTAGAAGTCTAACAATTGGTAAATTCGAGGGCTCCTGACAAAATCGTCCTCCTAACTCTTAATAAAAATAAAAAAATGCTATGCAAGTTAAATATCATCAAGCTAATAATTTAACTTAGTCACTTGAGCATTAACCCGACAATAATCTTGCATCTTAAATTCTTTGTAAGTTAGATATAGCGATGTTCCGAAGATAAGTAAAATATTTAATAATTTTATTTTTCGTTTTTAAACAATTTCATATCAAGATTTTTCTACCGATTTACCGACAATTTTTTCGACCGAAACTCAAGTCTATATAATAGTTATATAGAAATGTATCTATGTTATATAATATTATATATCTGTATCTACGTTTACAAAAATTATGTCTATTATATGGTTTTCCCACCGTAACAACTTTATAGGCCGTTTACCCACTCACTAATCATGGTTAGATTATGCTCAATCACCATGCCGTTAATTTTGGCCAATAAAACGCCAGAACGTTGACATATGAACTCAATAATGACCTGATAAATAGTTCTAATACTATCTAAAATAAATTATTTATTATTATTAAATAGTTCTAATGTGATTTTTATTCTCACATAATCAGAAGAGACCGTTAAATTTTATTAATCATTAAATCATCGTTATTGGATAATCGATCGATGGCAACGGTTCTGCTTTGTAGTTTCAGATTACAATTTTGAATTGAGAAGTCGTTAAATTAAATATGGCAACAGTATTATAACTAATTATTCTGCTGGTATCTTATGAAATAACATATGAGTTTTGAACTTATGTAGTTATCGAAACAACCCTAGTATGTAAACAAATCGGATTCGTTTCTCTGATGATTGCCCCAAAATGTTTTAAACGTTGATTCTTAATTCAATTGATTTCGAGACCTTTTTCTATTAGATACACCTTATGTATATTCTATTGGATGTATCCTTCTTTTTATTAAAGTTCTGTTATTTAATTAATTTACAAGACCAACCATACTGTTATGTATAAGTTTAAATCCCACCTCTTTCTTTATGGTCTTATGACTCATCCATAAACTTAATACCATAGATCATAGATTCCGCAACATGTCAAAGAGTTTCGGCCAGTATAACGACCTCTTTCAAGAGTTAGCTAACAGACCGTTATCTGTGGTTTAAAAAATCATCAATCACTAACCATTTGTTTGTTATTTCGAATGAAATTCTAATATAATGCAAGTGGGTCTCTTGTGTTAGTGTAGGCTGTTGACCTATGACTAATATTACCTACGTAGATGCAAACCTTACTGTTACGAGAGCCATCGAGTATGGCAAATCTCATTAGCCGGTATACTTTATGTTGCTATTTGTCAATGTTGGATTATGGGGCGTTTAATAAGGATTGATAGTCGTGGTTTTTGATTAATAGTATCAGAGGGACAATTACTGTGGATAAGTATGTGTCATCTTTTATATTTTTTGCGTGTCTTCTTTCTTTCTCCATGGGAACCATTCTGCGCACCTTGATTAAAAGTATAACCTCTCTCTAAAACATTAAATCGTCCAGTAGTTCTTGAGTTTGGTTCATCAAACAAACTCTGCAGCTTTTTAATATTAGTAGGTATCAATTCGATACTAAACACTTTAGGTACCTCTAACGTCGGCTTCCTAAGAAAGCAACATCCATATTTGTTTAATGCAAGATAAAGTTAGACCGGTTTCATGGATGGCAAATGTACCATAAATCACTTGTTAAAAAACCCATGGTTTCAATGACTCAGGACATGATACTGAATCATCAAACAGAATTTAGATGACTTTGAGACAGGTAGACAGACTCCATTGGACAAATGGATATATGTAGGTACTATTTTTATTGGATGCATCTTTATTCCTCTATACTTTGGCAAAATTTGAGTGAAGCCGCATTTCCGTAATGTCATTACTAGCTGTTTATAGCGGTTTTACCTCCTTCCCACAATTGGGTAAAAAGAAGCTTCATTCATATTCTCAAACTCTTCAGCTTATATGGATTGGGATGGATGAAAGGGAGTATAGATTGGGGCGAGAGTTCTGACCCCATAAAAAACAGGACTTCAGGTTACAAAGAAATTCCATTAATAGAAAACCTTAAAAACACTCACCTTATCAGGGAATTAAATCAAGGACCCTCAGCTTAGCATTGCGGAAAACACCAGAAAAATAAACTAAAAACAAGTAATTAAAAAAAGATGTCCAAATTGAAATAAATGTCCAAAAATATAAGATAATTAGGTAGAGTTTTTACGATGCCTGTCGTAAATTGGTCCCAGAAAGAGCTAACGACACTTGTGGCAATAAAGTTGAGAATCAATCAACTCCCGCGCATCGTAAACTCGCGTGTTTTAAGTAGCTTATTAAGGTGTTTGTAAGATTTTTGCTTTGTTTATTTTTTACATTACTTCTTGTTAAAGAGTGATGACTTTTGGGTTTGATACCACAATTTTTTTTGTGAAAATATGTACACAGTTATTTACAAAAAAATTAAAAAGCAATTTTTTGTGATATTTTGAGCGATTGTAGATCATTCTTTTCTTCTTTATTCCTCTATGTCTTACTTATTTATACCCCTGGATTTTAGCTGACATAGAAAAACATTTGTTGCTTTAATTCACCAACATACATTTCAGCGCGAGTCCACTGCTAGCATGATTTGCGCACAAGGGTGGCTTTTAGAGGATATTTTAGAAATGCTCTTAATTTATTACTGTTTGCTAGAGGCGGTAGTCCAAAAGAAACATTTGTGTGCGTACCACTGCTGCAACGGTAGAATCTGGCCTTACCAAGCACTAGATGATAAACATTGCACAGCAATCTACACTTACCTTAACTCGAAGCCGATCTCCTTATACAGCTATTCACCCACCATGATCAATGTTCACCATTGCAACCACATTAACTAAAACACGTTAAAGTGTTACTGACCCGTTCCTATAGAAATTATCATCTAACAAATGAGTATATTTACCACAAACACACCAGGTGTTGTTTCTCTATCCTAGACTAATTAATATCACCTCCATTTTAAGTTAATTCTAGTTAATTATACGTATATTTCGAACCAGTTTTCTGAGAATCGGTTCAATCTTCTTTATGAGTTCGCGGAATTGTCTGAACTGATAGATGAAATTGATATGTTAATTTTTAAATTGATTGTCTGGCCATTACTTAGTAAGTATTTAACCGTTAGTCTTCTTCATGTTGAGTCTGAGGTTGCTGGATTGTTCGAAACCATTATCATGGGCCTGGTGCTAAAAGAGATTCAGAAGGAAGAAATATAAGCTTTTGTCAGTAAAAATCTGACACCCATAGATCCCTCCCATAGTCTAATCTATCATATAACGATTTCCCACGTGAAAAAAATAATAGTAATTTGTTAAATCTATCCAATAATTCCCGGGATTAGCGAGTTCAAAACAAACAAACTCCTCAGCTTTGTAATATTAGTTGGTACAGATAATGTCTGCTAAGTATAAAACGTTAATTTATAAAACATAATGACTAATATCGACCGCAAAAGATCCGTTACCGAAGGTGTATCGAAAATAATTGCTCAATAAAATGAGTTCCCAGAAATGGTCTGTTTTGACCAAAATGTGGACATAAATTTTGGATAAGGCTTACGTTTATCCGGGTATAGAACGTAGGTATACATATATATATTTGTGTGATGTAATTTTTCGCAAACTTTGTTTACCTATACATATTTGTTTAGTGGTCAAATGTCAAAAGGTTCCTGTTCTATAAATATTATCATCTGCCTAGGCTTTCCCCAAATATATTATTCTAACTGGATGCCTGAGTGCCTATCTGACCTCCTCAAACCATTTACCTGAGCAACCCAATACCCCTTGGTAAGACTGGTTGTCAGACTTTCTGGCTTCTGACTACCAGCCTACTGACTGCCAAAGATGTTCAAACGACCATTAATATCAAGTTATTTTCACAAATTCTATATCTCAAAATAATAATCGCAAATATTTTTAATGATTTGCAAAAAAAATTTGTATCTAAAATGCAGCTAGCATGTGTTAGTGCTATCATAAACTTTTACGTTTCTGAATATTCATAAGTTTTGCGCAAACATACGTGTGTTACGCCTCATTTTGATATTACTTTCAATTGAATCGATCTAGTCCGTTCAGTGATGTTATGTCTTCATATATTTTATCGTGTTTCTGTCGAATAACCATAAATATACATTGACATAAATGTTGTATTCATGTCAATGTAAGTAGGTTATTTTATAGTAACACGTGGTAAAGATGGATTGAATACAGATGTAAAAGTCTTGGGTCTGAAAAAAACTAATATAGTATAAGAAAAACCTAACTATATTACAGCAGTCCTCACTGTTCCCTTAGGTTCCACCAGCGTCCCAAGGGTACTACCTCCCATAAACGGGAAAAACATTGTCTATACTTTACTCTATACACAGTCTTATTCGCATTTATAACATTACTAAGGAATTCTAAAGAAAAAGGTTTTCCTGTGACTTTTTTCGAATATAGTTACTTACTTATGTGTTACATTAAAAATACTTAAATTTTCTATTCCTCTCTTATTTTACGATATTCCTGCTTACTCATAAAACGTAAATTTTCTTGTAAAACATACTCCAAACTATTTTACTCATGTCAAACGTAGTTATTAAGATGTGTGCCACGTCTAGTTCGTAATGAGGTTTTGTACAAATGGCGACGCGCAGGAATGTTCCTAGCCTTTGATACGCAAGGCTGTTGCCTGATAGGAATGTCTTTCGAGCTATAGATATTATTAAATTAGGCAATATATGAAATCAGTTGTATGATATCAGTAAATAGACTATTTATGGGGATATTGTAATCAATATTTCTACTTGTACCTATGCCGTGGGACGCCGGCTTAGAATTGCGCTCCCCCCAAATCATCCCGTGGGTGTCGTAAGAGGCGACTAAGGGACAAACCGGAGGTCGGGCAGCAGCGTCCTCCGTGTACTGCATACCCTCACTGCGATCGCCAACCCGCCTGCCAAGCGTGGCGATTAAAGGCAATTACCCCCCAATGAGAAGCACAGAAACCAGGCCCCCAGTCCCCGGCAGCTCCGCTATCCCTGGCGCGGGTAGCGGTCAAGGTAACGGCGGAGCAGGGGGTGCTAAGAATCTCCGGAAGAGATCCGGCTACCCACCCCCACGACGACTGGCCCTGGTAACACACAACATACGCACATTGAGGACTGACGAAAAGATCTGCGAGCTGGAAGAGGAGTTGAGCAAGTTACATTGGGACATTATAGGGTTATGCGAAGTCCGTAGAGAGGGAGAGGACACCGTAACCCTGAAGTCTGGTAACTTGCTCTACTACCGGGAGGGCGACCAAAAGTCCCAAGGTGGTGTCGGGTTTCTCGTTCACAAGTCCCTCGTAAACAACATAACAACCATCGACAGTGTGTCGAACAGGGTGATATACCTAATACTCAGAATATCCGAAAGATATTCGCTGAAGGTCATTCAGGTATACGCACCGACCTCGTCACACTCCGATGATGAGGTGGAGACTATGTATGAGGACGTAAGTAGGGCCATACATAGTTCCAAAACCCACTTCACTGTTGTTATGGGGGATTTTAACGCTAGGTTGGGCAAGAAAAGCGGTGATGAGTTGAGAGTGGGGCAATTTGGATATGGGCAACGGAACCCTAGGGGACAGAGGCTGGCTGACTTTCTGGAGAAAGAGGAACTCTTCATGATGAACTCTTTCTTCCAGAAGCCGCCTCACAGGAAATGGACCTGGTTGAGTCCCGATGGTTTCACGAGAAACGAGATAGACTTCTTCATGACCGACAAGAGACGGATATTCAGTGATGTCTCTGTGATCAACAGGGTAAAAACCGGAAGCGATCACCGAATCGTAAGAGCCTCACTGAATATCAATGTTAAACTTGAAAGGTCCAGTCTGATGAAGTCTACGCTCCGACCTACTCGGTCCCATATTCAAAACCCGGAAAGCTTTCAACTCGAGCTCTCTAATCGCTTTGCTTGCCTCGAGAACTTAGTGTCAGTGGACGAGATCAACGACGGGCTAGTGGAAACTGTCCGCACGGTAGGGGCTAAGTTTTTTAGACCTTGCCGTAAAGATAGGCCTCATAAACTGACCGACCAAACCTTAAACCTCATGGCTGAACGACGCTTGCTACAGTTGCAGTCTTCCCACGACGCGAAGTCATATAGGCAGCTCAATAGACGAATATCCAAGTCCTTGCGACACGATCTGCGTCTCTGTAATACGAATCGTGTTAAAGAGACCATACAGCGAAACCAAGGCTCCAAAGTGTTCGCAAAGGACAAGTCTATTGGGCAAAGCCAGATGACTAAGCTGAAACGGGAGGATGGCAGCATAGCGTCGACCAAGGCAGAGGTTTTAGGCGAGATTGAGAGGTTCTATGGACAGTTATACACTTCGGTCGCAAAGCCCGTCAACAGCTTGGCAGGAGATCCAAGAGCCAAGCTGTCCCGACATTATACCGAAGATATCCCGGACATCAGTCTGTACGAGATTAGGATGGCCCTGAAGCAGCTTAAGAACAACAAGGCGCCGGGTGAGGACGGAATCACTTCAGAGCTTCTGAGAGCGGGTGGAACACCGGTACTTAAAGTCCTCCAGAAGCTCTTTAACTCCGTCCTGTCCGAGGGCAAAACGCCTGAAGCATGGAGCAGGGTGGGGTGGTGTTGTTCTTCAAAAAAGGTGACAACTGCCTGTTGAAGAACTACAGACCCATCACACTTCTAAGCCATGTTTATAAGCTGTTTTCAAGGGTTATCACGAACCGTCTCGAACACAGGCTTGATGACTTCCAGCCTCCCGAACAAGCCGGTTTCCGAAGAGGCTTTAGTACCATAGACCACATCCATACGCTGCGGCAAGTTATACAGAAGACCGAGGAGTATAACTTGCCATTATGCTTAGCGTTTGTGGACTATGAGAAAGCCTTCGATTCGGTGGAAACATGGGCGGTACTTGAGTCACTCCAGCGATGCCATATTGACTATCGGTACATCGAGGTGTTGAAGTGTTTGTATAATAACGCCACCATGTCGGTCCGAGTACAGGAGCATAGCACGAAGCCGATTCCATTGAGAAGAGGCGTAAGACAGGGGGACGTTATCTCCCCGAAACTGTTTACCGCCGCAATGGAAGACGCCTTCAAGCTCCTGGAATGGCAAGGACTTGGCATCAACATCAACGGCGAATACATCACTCACCTTCGGTTTGCCGACGACATCGTAGTCATGGCAAAGTCGATGGAGGAACTCAGTATGATGCTCGAGGGCCTCGACCGAGTTTCACAACGGGTGGGCCTGAAAATGAACATGGACAAGACGAAAATTATGTCAAATGTCCATGTTCAGCCCACCCCAGTCTCTGTTGGAAGCTCGGTACTCGAAGTTGTTGACTCATATATCTACCTAGGACAAGTAGTCCAATTAGGTAGGTCCAACTTCGAGAAAGAGGTCAACCGCCGAATCCAACTCGGCTGGGCAGCGTTCGGGAAACTACGCAATGTCTTTTCGTCCGACATACCTCAGTGCCTCAAGACGAAAGTCTTCAACCAATGTGTGTTACCAGTGATGACTTACGGCACCGAAACGTGGTCTCTCACTATCGGCCTCATCTCAAAGCTCAAAGTCGCTCAACGAGCTATGGAGAGGGCTATGCTCGGTGTTTCTCTACGTGATCGAATCCGAAACGAGGAGATCCGTAGACGAACCAAAGTGACCGATATAGCCCACCGGATTAGCAAGTTGAAGTGGCAATGGGCAGGCCATATTGCTCGCAGAGCAGATGGCAGATGGGGCCGAAAAGTGCTGGAGTGGAGACCACGGACTAGCAAGCGCAGCGTAGGACGTCCACCAACGAGGTGGACAGACGACCTTATAAAGGTCGCCGGAAGACGCTGGATGCAGGTCGCTTCCAACAGGTATCTGTGGAGATCAAAGGGGGAGGCCTATGTTCAGCAGTGGACGTCCTATGGCTGAGATGATGATGATGATGATGACTTGTACCTATATGAATCTTTTCGATAAAAGTATGTGAAGTATTGACATCAATCATCATCAGTTTACTTGCTTAAATCAGTGCTTTTGAATACTCCAACTATCTTTACACTTAATACCATAAAATAGTAGTTTCATACTAGTGTATTATTTGTTCCAATTGATCTGCATAAGAATTCAGAATGCATTCAGAGTTATGTAGTTTCTTTTAAACCACTTCTGCAATTCTTATGAACGCTTTCAGTAAGAAATATCCCTCTTTCCTTTGACTATAATATAACACGATAGCTTACCCTTACAAATCTTATCAAAATCAATTTTCAAATTCCAATAAGACATTCATTACGCAATCAGCTTCCACTTCACATAACTTCCTCAAACAGCCTGTCAAATCATAACAAATGTTCACACCATTCAGTCTCTTATCAGACACCATCTAACAGTGATAACTAGCTGACAAGCACGGGTAACAAATGACTACACTTCGATAATGGCTGCTAATCTGTCAGGTAGCCACAAGGGCGACTGTTTGAGAGACGAGGAAACGAAAAGACCTTAGGTCAGGGTTCAAAATTACTGTTGAAGTGAACTGAACTCTATTGTGAAGAATGTAAGGTTGGAAATTGATTCGAGTTTGAACAATACACCACGTATTTTCAGGGGTAAAAGCGAGTACTTTTAAAATTATCACGTGTTTAAGTATTTATTAGGCTAAAGTTTTAAGTTATTGGTTTAATTACAATCACTATGGTAACAAATGACTGCGCTTCGATAATAGCTGCTAATCTGTCAAATAGACACAAGGGCGACTGTTTGAAAGACGAGGAAGTGAAAATACTCAGGTCAGGGTTCGAAATACAAAGGCCTACGATGGAACACGACGGTTTTTAGTCAGTAAAAGTCTGACACTCCGACTCCGTTGCTAACCCACAGCGGGAGGGGTCATTTGATGATTTTTGACGTCGCTAAAAAAAAACTACTAATCTGACAGTTACCCACAAGGGCGACTGTTTGAAAGACGAGGAAATGAAAATAAGACTCAGGTCAGGGCTCAAAAGAGCTCCTTTCTAGGCTTACCTATTGAAGTGAATTGAACTCTATCGTGAAAGGTTTAAGGTTGGAATTTGATTGGGGTCTGAAGGTGGTGTATTTGGAGTAAGGCGCGGTTTGTGGTGTAAGATCTTTTATCAGTCGAGACATTTGTATTGGCATTATTGTTCTGTAGGTTGCTTTAATATGGTTATCTTAGAAGTCAGTTAAAGTGGTTTGGTTTAGAATACTTAATACTTCAGTCTAACCAAGGGGTATTGGGTTCCCGGGTAACTGGGTTGAGGAGGTCAGATAGGCAGTCGCTCCTTGTAAAGCACTGGTACTCAGCTGAATCCGGTTAGACTGGAAGCCGACCCCAACATAGTTGGGAAAAGGCTCGGAGGATGATGATGGTTTAGAATACTTCTTGGTCCTTTTGCCAAGGTCAAATGTCAATCAAAAGGTAAACAAACTTTTCAGGACTTTATCTAAATCCAGCTAATTAAACTTTAATTTTAAACGGCGGCACGTCGAATTTATCATGTTGATTACAATGACACAAAAAGGTTTTATCCGTCATTGAACACCTGTTTTGAGTGATTGATTCTAAATAATGAAGCCTTAGGATTTTTTGTACATACTTAATTATTTTAATGCCATAAGTAGTAAGGTAATGAAAAAACTCAGGCATTTTCCAACCGAAAATCCCTTTGGAAATCAATGGGGAAGGCTCATGTTTAGCAATGGATGTCCTATGACTGAAATGATGACGATGATGATGACTTTAAAAGTCTCCGACATCGACGAGTGAATCAGACTCTTATGTATGCAGTAATTCCCTCAAGACAAACCTCCAAATATCATCAAGTATTTAAGTAACATGCCTTATTCATTAACAAACATACAAACAGCAGATAAACTGTTGCCAAGTGCACGTAAACTTAAAACAATTTCTCTACCTACAATTCCTCAGTAACGCATGACTAAGCACCTACAATTCCATCGATATTTGGCCAACAGCCGACATTGCACTAATTTTTCGCAACGCCCTGCGTACCACGCAACTTTGACAGCTGAGAAACAAAATGGCGGATAGCACGAACATTACCGAACGTGGCTGGGAATAAGCGAATTTATTATGGTGTGGTTGTTGAACTTCATTGTTATGTTATTTTGTAGCTTAATTTGGGTAATGACTGGGAAGGCACGTGCTGAATTTTTTGTTGTTATATGATAGACTATTTACTTATGTCATATTATTTCACGGTCATTCGGAAGGCACTCAAATTGGTCCTACTGGAAGTCAGAAATCCTGACGCCTTAACAAGGGGTATCGGGTTGACAGAGAAACTGTGTTGAGGACACATGTACCTACTGCAAAAATTTGACTGGAATCTGTCAAATAATGATCAATACTAATTGTCATACATTTTTGTTTCAGGTAAAATCTACGGTCTACATACATAAATACCCAGTAAGTTACCCACTAAAGTATAAGGAAAAGCTGTCGAAGGCCGACCTGTATTGGAAATTGTTACATTCCGTATATCAGTTTAGGAACCCAGAAACTCCAAAATATGCTTAAGGTATAGATAATCCGATGTAATTTACACAAGTATACATAGACGTCTCGATTTATTTAAACAAGAATAATCTTTTTATGATTTATCCATATTCATATCATATTTTATATGACAGGTCGAATAGGACTCAATAAGGTAATAAATATTCAGGTACGAGTACATTTACACTTTTTATAACTTTTTCAATATGGCGGCAACCGCCATGACAGACAAACGTCATAATTTTAAAGATGGAGAGTGACGTGAAGAAGTGCAAAAACATTAATAAATGCTAGTTTTGAATGACAGACTGTGTATAAATATGCTTTGTATAAAAGATTGATTGATAGTATTTTAAAATTCTATTATTTATTTGTCCAAAAATACCTAACAATTTATAGCGAATTTGACATCACACATTCCTTCATATTATCTATGGTTTATAGACCATAGACAAGTTACTTTTTTAATCAACCAACAGTAAAAAGTCTCTCTTATAAAATGTCATTCTAAAATCACAAAATAATATCCTCTGAGCAAGCATGCTCATCAATGGTGTCTATTGCCTATAAACTGCTTCCTAGTTTTTGCATCTTATAGCAAAAGTAATAGTTGATGATGGTCCATTCATAACTCAAGAGCAATGACCTTAACCATACATTAAGACCTGTTTACTTACAACATCGATAATATTGAGGAAGAGGTACACTAGACGTATCTTCAATGAAAATGGATGCAATATGATGTGTCTTTATTTTTTCGAAAAATCATTCGTCCTTATAAATAAAAATGTCCTTATAAAGTATAGAACCGTTTTTAATGGAATTTGGAGTGCAGATAGAGTAGAGCTTGTAAAAGGATAGTTCAGACGATTGCGTTAAGTGGTTATCTCGGCACCGGGATAAACGGTTAAGCTAACTTAGAAGATAGTCAAGAAATTATTTCGTTTCAAACTACCCGGAACTCAACACCTATCTACCATCAAACCACCGTTATCAGATAAAAACAACCAACAACACGTTACGTAACAAAATCAAAATAAAAATGCACACACACGCTTTTGCAATTAAGATAGACACTTAAACGCCATAAAAAAACGTCAAGCGAATACCAACTCTATTTCCATACAAATAGGGTCGTTATAAATTTGCAATGAATTATGTATACCTGCTCAAAATTACTTAATAGACACGTGACTTGGACTGCAATGACAGTCTATGTCTAATCCAGTCCAAGATCAAATTTCAAGGTTTTTTTAGGTTATAAAGATTTTTTTTTCGTAACCAATGTTGCTTGGTAAAGAAGTCATGGTGGCCTAGTGGGTAAAGAACCAACCTGTCGAGTATGAGTGTGTGTTCGATTTCAGGTCAGGCAAGTACCAATGCGACTTTTCTAAGTTTGTATGTACTTTCTAAGTATATCTTGGACATCAATGAGTGTGTTTCGAAGGGCACGTTAAACTGTAGGTCCCGGCTGTCATTTAACATCTTTGGCAGTCGTTACGAGTAGTCAGGAGCCAGTAAGTTTGACACTAGTCTTACTAAGGCGTATTGGGTTGCCCGGATAATTGGGTTGAGGAGGTCAGATAGGCAGTCGCTCCTTGTAAAGCACTGGTACTCAGCGGCATCCGGTTAGACTGGAAGCCGACCCCAACATAGTTGGGAAGAGGCTCGGGAGATGATATGAATATTTTTTTTTCGTAACCAATATTGGTGACATTGGTTTTGGCCTTCTTACGTGATGTTGGCATATTGGCAATGTTGGTGATTGGTCTAATTTCCGCTTTGAAATTGGCCCTATTAGTGGTTAATGTATGTCTTATGGTTTTATGGGTAGTGTTTGTGCCAATTATGGCTCATAAAAAAATTGGGACATGTCTTTAAGTTGTCACTTTTGCTTATGCGGAAAATATTAATTTCCTAACCATTTTTTTACCTTAAGAAATTACTTAATTCTTCTTTATAAATGGTATTTATTTTTTACGACTAAATACAGACCAGTGTACTGCTTTATATGAATTCATCATCCAAATAGTTTATGTGTAAGACATATTTGACTTCTAGATATTAAAGTCAAACCCCAGTCGTTGAAAAACCAAAAAAATTAATAAATAGGTAATTGGCTTGTTTACATAAATAATATTAATTCCTCAATTAGTCATGGCACTGTCAATTTATAATAGTTTTTAACTTATTTTATCGTTAATCGTACCTACCTAGTGTTTACTTTATTTTTTAAAGTGCTACCTTTTCGATTTTATTTTTGGGAAATACAAACATTAGATGTCGATTTTTATTGATTTATAACTTGTTTTAATAACCCTTTTATCTGTAGATTTGTTTAGGTACAGTCAACTTCAGGTCAGTGGTAACAGTT
Organism: Helicoverpa armigera; assembly: GCF_030705265.1. Taxonomy (NCBI): domain Eukaryota; kingdom Metazoa; phylum Arthropoda; class Insecta; order Lepidoptera; family Noctuidae; genus Helicoverpa; species Helicoverpa armigera. Next base: position 5,851,980 of record NC_087144.1, read on the forward strand.
TTATAGAAAAATCGTACTTATTACTATTGAGTTAAGGTGCATGACAGTTACCACTGATGTGCAGTCTACCGTACTAGATAGAGAAAATTTACATTACTTGTATGGGCGTAATGACAAAAGTCTATCTGTAATAAGCAAACCATAGATAGATAGCTTATTGAATTAAGATGATGCATAAGCCCCAGCTACCGTACTAGGAAGATTTCGAAGGTCTCATATGTCACATTCAACAAACATACAATCAATATTAATCGACTATTTTAATCCCCTGTCAACATTATTCGATTGTATCGGCAATCGGAAATCGTATGTATCGATAATCGTGAATCGATTCTCGTGTCTGTTGTGATGGTCAACCGGTCAGGTCCAACTTCCGAATGCTTTGGTCATACTTTGTTTTACTATACTCTTTTTAATTAATCGGATAAAAATATAATAAATTGCAAATTATAATAATGTAAACAAAACGCTTGACAGTTAGTAATTTATCGATTAAATTATTTCGAAAAAGTTTTATTTTAATTGTTAATGGTTTTTTGTACAAATAGTATTGTACAATTTATTTCGTCAATATTAAAAAGACAATGAATTAAGTTAAAGCTAAAATGTCAAATGATGCACATTAGCATTTACTTAAATATGGTCATCAATCATTTGCAAAAGAAAATAGTCGATTATTAGTTGGGCAACTACCTACTGAAGTTTTTAGTCGATTGTCTGCTCTTTAAGCTATTTCGTATACATTTAGAAGGAGTTTTTAAGCCCATCAACACATTATATTAGTCACCTATCGATAATCAGCAAAAAGAAGAGTCGATAATCGATAATCTATTTCAGTAATATTATTCTACTATTAGTCTACTAAAATCGATTTTAAAGTACCTTCAGTATTGCTACATTTATTAGAGCTGTTCCTCACTGTTCCGTCTCGATGAAGCTCCTTCCCGCAACCGGATAAAAACATAGTCTCTAGAGTATGTGCCCACCCAATTAGATTTGAATCACCAATTTAGTATTCAATGGAAGAATCTCTTATCGAACCAAGAAAAGTTACTATAACAAAAAATGGCGATTCACACTACATAAAGAAATGCAGATAAAGCCATTGCGGACTACACCATAAGCGGCTACATATCACGTTTTTATCACAATTACCGCGAGACGTCCTGTGTTTAATGCAAGCGTCGAAAGTCGTCTGAGAGGTTAGACAGGATGCGTGCACTTACCGGCTTGCGCCCGCGACGATTTGAGAGAAAATCCCACTCATGAATGAAATATTTTCCGCTGGGCCTTGAGAAAATTTTGCTGTGGATGTGTGAAGGACGTGGTTCTTTGCTTAAGTTTATCGATGATATAAATGTCCGTTTGCCTTAGAAGGTAACTTTTAAGTTCCTGTAGCGATTTGGAAAATTATTTCATTGTTTGAAAGATGCACTGTCCCCGAGTGATGGCTGTATCTGAGTTATCTGAGTAAGAGCAGAAGTTCCCACGGGACGCTGGTGAAATCGCTGTATAATGGTTAGTTTATTATAAAGACAAAGAAATAAAGATTATAAAGATGGTGATTCATATTTTATGAAACAACTAGGTATATTTATGTGTGTCGGTCATTTATTTGTAAATGACGTATTGACTTTGCATCCCATAAGTTCCCATATGTTTTACAAACAAACAGACAAACATAACCAGGACTTGTTGACCTGTCCTTTTTCAATATTTAAAGTTAATATGAGTCATTTGAAAGCTATGGAAAGGTCTTGTTATAGTGGGCAGAGTTAAGTAGGTACTATGTACTATTGGTATAATGTAGGTAGGTACCTTTCTGCTGTATATGTATATAGTAATGGCGTTTTTAGTATATAAACTATGTTATAAATTGATAAAAATATGTTATATTTGAAGGAAATTTTTAACTATTTATAAATTAATATGTACTTCTACCTCTCCCTAAACTTAAGATCTATTTACTACTAGCTTTTGCCCGCGGCTTCGCTCCCGTCAACTGACTTCTCTACTTTACCCTATTTTTTTTTCATAAGAACTTTCTCCTGACCCACAACACAACAAAAAAAGAATTAGCCAAATAGGTCTAGGCGTTGTTGAGTTATGCGCTTACCAACACATTTTGCGATTCATTTTTATATTATAGATAATACCAGGTTCAGACGAATTTTTTTCGCGATTTTCATTGTAACATAAAAATGTAAAGATGACCTAAACGAAAACGAGACGGTTCGCCTTTTTAATGTGTATTATTTGGTCAACTTTGTAAATATACATACATACCTTTCCACGGTTTGTGAAAACCTACCCAGGTAGGCCAAAGACCTTTAAAGGTAAAATTCGTGACTGATATTAAAAATAAATAAAAAGAGATATATATTTTTTTCCAGTTCACTCCACTTAGGTGTATTTTACAGGCTGTATGTGTCATTCGAACATGAAACGATTTTCTTTTGCATATGTAATGTCTTAGATTCAGGCAAAAAAACATATGTATGCTCAAAAATACATAATATAACCTTAAGATAAGTAGCCGACCTCACAAAAGGTACTGTTAATTATTTTATTACACACCACATGCGCCACTCTAAATCATATTAAAAGCATAGACAAACAACAGTCATAGTACGACCTCCGTGATGATTAGCAACTTCGCGGTAAAAATGCATTTAAAATAAACCATAGACATCAATGACCTGACTGTCAAAGGATTTTTTGTTCTGCTGAATAAAAGAGATACTTTTATACATAGTGTATAGACCTACCAAATATTTTGTGGATTTCAGGAGACTTTGATACAGCCTCTCGCAGTATGAAACTTGATGAATGATATACCCATGTATCGGAGAGTACGTTGGTTTCGGTCCTGCGCCTGATCTCTCTCCGGTCGTGTCGGATTGCCGTCCCATCGGGTTTTGAGAGTGAAGGAATAGTGAGTGCACCTGTGTCTGCGCAAATGCTTGTGCACTATAACATGTCCTTAGATAAAGATGAGAGAAAATCGGCCAGTAGACCTGTCTAATTCTAACAAAGGAAAATAAATGAAACATAAATAATAAAATCATGGTACCTATATAAAGTTTAAGCTGAAAAAAAGGCAATTGAATTTAAAAAGTAACAGTTGTTTTAGTAACATTACTTTGGTCTTAAAATGTTTGCATAACAGAGCGGAACGGCTAGTGTTTGTATTTATTTCTGAAAAAGAAACTAAATTACTTAGTGATATACTGATTAAAAGATATTACCGCCTTTCTTTTTACTTACTTCCCAATTCAAAGTTGGTTTACGTCATCAGTTTTGCCTTATTTGCCTCAATTACCATTTGTGCTATATAATTTTGCAATTGTGAAGTTAGCAATTTGAATCCTTGTGTATTTATTGGTACATATCTTGTCGAGAAGCTTTGCTAGTCCAAAGATGGCTACCATTGACGTCATAAGTCAAAAAAATGAGTACAGAATAAAACTGCGCATGCGTGAGGCGTCATATAGCTGAATTCATAATAAAAATGTTATAAGTATGGCACAAACTGTTAATGTTAGAATTAGCGAAAGAATGTCGCTCAAAAACCCGAACTTTTTTATGTTTTTGATTTTATTGTATACCTAACCATTATATTAATATAGGGACCCGGATTTAATGCTCTCAAGTTTACAATGTAAGCCCAAAAACATTAATTGAAAGTTATGCGCGTCCCTGACCGACCTTGCGACCTTCTAATCTATACTAATATAATAAAGAGGAAAGATTTAATTGTTTGTTTGTTTGACATGAATAGGCTTTGAAACTGCTTGACCGATTTGGAAAATTCTTTCACTATTGGGAAGCTTTATTATACCCTGGTGAACTTAAGCTATATTTTTAGTAGGTATGAGCAGTAGTTCGGCTAGTATGCACTTATAGCACTAAAAGTGTATTTGTTTGGACACGGTCAGCCCAAAAACTCCTAGACCGAATTGAAAAAATCTTTCAGTAATAGTAGTCCGTTCAGGACACGGATGAAACCACTGGCAGAAGCTAGTTCACAGATACAAAAATATTTTGACAGATCTTTATCGACGGGCCCTTGAGTCAAACACCTATTAAGTATATAATAATTTATGTCAAATTTTACCTCTTTGATTAACTCTTGATTGTCTTTTACGATAGTAATAAACATTTAATTATAAATTAATGTTAAAAAACCAGGTCATAATAATGTAAATACATCGTTTTTATTGCTCATAAACTGTTTTATACAAATTATTATTAGATCTCAAGGTCACATTGAGATTTTTAACCATCTGTCTAGCCTTTCCTCTTCTATGTTGGTTGGGGTCGGCATTCGGACTTCAAGAAAGTTGAAAAAGAGGTTGATGCTTTTTACCCGACTGCCAAAGAAGGAGGGTAATGTTTTTCGAGTGTATGTAAGTATGTATGTATGTATGTATGTATGTATGTCTGTTCCTTTGTGACCTCCTGTAGCCTAAACGGCTTGATGGATTTTGATGTATGAGGTATCGTTAGATTTGTCTTGATTACGGGAGTGTCATAGGATACATTTTATCCTAAAAGTCCCACGGGATATTTTTTCTAAATTTCCCTTTAAAAAAATATGTATGCGGTATCATTAGATTCATTTCAATCACGGGAGTAATTAATATAGGATACGTTTTTTCTCAAAATTCCCACGGGAACATGTTAATTCTGCGTCAACGCAAAGCAACTCATGCGTTAGCAAGCAAAAAGCGATTCTTTTGGCGATACAATCACGTCGTCTTGATCAAATGCATGAACGTCGTCTTGATCGTCTTGAACGTCGCATTGGCGGTAAATTTATGTTGCGGAGTAACATCACTCGTAATCTAAAGCCAAATGTCGTCGAAATAATTTAAAATGGTACTTACATATACATAGTCTTCTACATCTACAACATTTTCGTTAAATAAAACAGCTAAAAGTTATAAATAAAAGAATTATTATTAAAAACAAAATACCCGACTGCACACTAAAAAGAGTAAAACAAGCCCCACAATAATATTGATCAATACAACTTTACTGAATATAATTTATAAATATTGATGGAAAGCATCGCAGGCGGGGACCACCTTGACCGCCACCAACGAAAATTCTGCTAAATGGTGCACAACCGAAATGACTATAAATAAGCCTCTGTTGGTCCCCGCCTGCGATGCTTTCCATCAATATTTATAAATTATATTCAGTAAAGTTGTATTGATCAATATTATTGTGGGGCTTGTTTTACTCTTTTTTTAGTGTGCAGTCGGGTATTTTGTTTTTTTAATAATAATTCTTTTTTTAAATTGTATGTTAATAATGTACGCTTGAGTGGAGACGGACTAGCGAGCGCAGCGTAGGACGTCCAACAACAAGGTGGACAGACGACCTTATAAAGGTCGCCGGAAGACGCTGGATGCAGGTCGCCTCCAACAGGTATCTATGGAGATCTAAGGGGGAGGCCTATGTTCAGCAGTGGATGTCCTATGGCTGAGATGATGATGATGATGATGATGATGAATGTACGCTTAAAACTTCGGTTGTCCGAAGGAAAGGATTTATTTTTTATTTTACTCTTTATTAAAAGCAGGTCACGTCTGCTTTTAATAAAGAGTAAAATAAAAAAATAATCCTTTTTCTTAAATTCTCACGCGATAAAAGGGTAATAAATGGATTTGTTTAGTGTATATGTTCGAACCTTTAGGTCACTCCAGACAGAATTAATGTTTTTTGGCGCCAAAATTCTGTTTACAATGTCCCTTTTTAATTATATGTGACGATGATAACTTTAGAGATATTAAATTCCCTTCGCCTTGTCCCTTCGACTTTTCAAAGATTCTTTCAAATTCAGCTGTTGTTTTCTCTTGTCAATAAGTCTATAATTTTAACTACTAGTTGTACCACCTGTGCTAGTAGGGAACTGCTTCCTGCAACCGAATAAAAAGTAGCCTAGGTCCTTTCTCAGGATCTAGACTGTCTGTGTATCCAATTTCATTTAAATCTGTGTAGGAGTTATAGCGGGGAAACGCGACAAACAGAGTTATTTTTGCATTTATAATATTAGTAAGGACAAAGTACGTATCTAACACGACTTGTCACGAGTACCGAATACCCCTTACTAGACACACTATACTAGAATTTTTTACACTACCAGCCGTATATTTTCAAACAATCAACATTTCCAACTATTCTTGCCGTCTAATTGAATGCAAATTCCCCGTCTAAATAATCAGTCAGTTATGTGTTTTCTACATTTACGGTCAGTGGTTAAGAAAGCTGACCGCCGCATGTGGGTCGCGGTTTTGATTTCCACCTCAAGGAAGTAATTGCAATGAATTACGAAATTCTACTAGAATCCCACGAATTATATCTGTTGGATTACCTACATGAGGTTTGTAAGGAAATTGAGACGGTTGAATAATTTACTCATGTACATATGTATAGATGTAATAACCTAACACTTGGTGGTAGATTTTCACAGGTGAACAATGAAATCACCACCCTTTGGGCTTGCAAAGTCTGTTCTTTATAGTTAGTTATTCTGTAAGAGTCTTGTCATCTATACTAATATAATAAAGAGGAAAGTAAAGGCTACGAAACTACGGATCCAAATTGAAAAAATCTTTCACTGTTCTAAAGCTTCAATTTATCCTGGTACGGGCAGTAGTTCCCACAGGGCGCGGGTCCAGACCACGAGAAAACAGATATCAGTTACAAAATGGGAAAAATTACATTTGTGAATTTTGAGCTGGGCCATTAACATTTAAGGATATTAACATTTAATGGTTCCTACCAAACCCAAAAATAGATGACTGACTCTGATATTTTCTTTGAAATATGACGATAACGTATGTTTATTCTACCAAATATGGCATGAGACATCCTGCTCGTATTACTGAGCAAATATTCCTAATTGTTTGCAAATAATAAACTAAAGCATTTCCTTGCTAGTTGTTTGAAAAACTTCTGAGATTCTTCTTAGTGTAGTGACGGCGATAGCTTCGTGAGAAACCTTTGTTTCTAAGTAGAAAAGAATTATGCGCAATCGTCACTATTACATATGTAAATAATATGATGTACAGAGAATTTCTTCAATTGATTTTTGACCTTAATACAATAGTGGAAAGTTAATGATCGATTGGTATTTGACAGATTCGGGTATGTTGACCTGTTTGTCTGTAAATTCAAGCTCAAAATCTTTGCTTCAAATTAGGCTGATACATCAGGATTTTCAATGGTCAAACAAAAGACAGTCGCAAAACGCCAGCCCTACACCACTTCCTATGTGTTTTTGCTGGGAAGAAGTGGCGCAACAAACTCCCCAGCAACACATGTCTATCTGTCAGATTTGAAGAACCATATTTACCTATATCCAACGGATAGGCTATCATAAAAAAGGTATCTATGTAGACTTAGAGGTATATCTTTTTCAATATAACCCTTTGAATATCAACTCCAGTTTCGACAATTTCCCAACTACATTGAGAAAGGCTAGACAGAAGTTTAGACTATTTTTATTTTCACTCGACATCCAATCCTAAGTACATCTCCCCATTATAAAATCTCAGTAGAACAATATGTAATTAAGCTGCGTTGTGTAACCGCTCGTGTGAAGATGCGTTATGTAAGTCTGTGTGTGCGTAACGATGTTGAACGATGATCGATAAGCCACACTGACTTGGTTTCGATTTTTTTTAATCGATTTGATTAATCGGTTCGTTTGCATGGCTTCGTTTTTGTTCTGTTTTGCGGTTTTGATTTTGGCTTTTGGGTGTGTTGTGCAAGGTTTTTTTAAGTGTGTGTTAAGTTGTAGGTTTTATCGAAAGAATGCTGTGATAGAATTTTTTAAGTAAATGAGAACAGTAATATATAAAAAAGTAGTGTTGATACGCTACTTATAACTTAAGAATGGCTGAACCGTTCAAGCTAAAAATTAGAGGGGAAGTAGCTTAGACCCGGGAGAATGACATAGGAATTTCACCATCCGGCTACGGGAAGCAGTTATCTCGGGACGCGGGTGAAACGGTAGGCAAAAGCTAGTTTATGACAAATGTGAATTAAGGTGAAAAATTGTCAATATTCAAAACTGGGAATAGCTCAAAAACAGTTGCTCTTTTCAAGTTCTGCAAACATCTTTCTCCCGTCGCATCTTTCTTGTCACAAGCCTATGAATACGACTAAAACTGATGTTTCTCCTCTACCAAAAATAAAACCACCACAAAGGTTCAAGTGTATACTTTTTACATCTCTAACATTGACATTAATATCGCTCTTATATCTGTAATTGAGTTTTTTAATTACAAATCTTAGGGCTCATACGCACTATGCGGGTAGCCGCATTACGGCTAGCCGCGCGGCTGACCGCAAGCAGAATTATGTACGTAATATACATTTCTATGCGCACTGCGATGCGGCTACCCGCAGACCGCTCCGGTCGTTCGGAGGGCTGCGGCCCGAGTGACGGCCAGCCGGACGGTTGCTATACGCACTGTGCGGTTCACTCTGCGGCTGCCCGCCATTGAGTGACTGCTTTTTAGTTCTTCGAAAAATATTGCAAAATGCTTGCTCTCATCTTTTGTTTGCAAATAAGGATACACCCAGTACTTCTTTCTTTGGTTTTTCTTCTTTACGTAACGTGTGTAAATGTAGTAAATGGCTGCACCTTCTTCCACGTCCATCTTTGAAATGGATCGATATGACCGCAAATCGCAACGGTTCTTCAACCGCACGTTGCGGTTGCGAATGCGGCTGCCCGCGATCCGGCTGGCCGCATTCGCAACCGCCTCCTGCGGTCAGCCGCGCGGCTAGCCATAATGCGGCTACCCGCATAGTGCGTATGTACCCTTAATGTTTTCATAGACACGGCCGCTAGAATCGTGTCAATGGCGGCAGTTCGCTACGCATAATTTAATAGACCGTTGGCTTTTGAGATCGTCTGTTTTGTTTTTATTGTTTGTTGTTTGGTATTAGAAATTTCTCTTTGGTATGAGATAGTGTTTGTCAATTATTTATTTTTTTGTCGGTTATGCCCATATTGCTCGCAGAGATGCTAATAATTCGGAGTCCCTAATAGTGACCGGTAAAGTAGAAGGAAGGAAACCGAGAGGCCGAAGTCCCATACGGTGGTCTGACCAAATAACTAAAGAGCTAGAGATGCCTATGAATGTTGCAATGCATCAAGCAACAGAACGCAATAATTGGCGACATCTAGTGCACAAGATCAGAAGGAGTCACGATCCTCAGCAGTAAGGGGAACGACTAAGAAGAGAGGAGAGTCGGTTATTCTTCTTCTTTCGTGTCGATGACATGTCCTATAGCGAGACTGCACTTTGTCAGCCCATGCCGCCACGGTGTCGGTTATTTGTACAAGATGTTATAGAGGTAACTTATTGAAACTGTCTAGAGCGAGAGATCAATTTGAAAATTATATGTGCGGATTTGAGAAAAGTATTTTTCATGAAATATAGGTATTAGTTATTATTTCTCATTTAAGATGAACAAAGTATTTTACCTATATAAACCACTTTTCTCAACGATTACATTAAAAAATATGTGTATTTTGTGTATGCTGCCTTCGTGTTCCGAATTTTCTAGTTCCGATCACAAGTTCAAGGGTGACATCACTAGTAGCTAAGCCAGCCCAAACATGTAACCAGATATACAAACTTGACCTCCATACAACATGTCACCGGAAATTAGATAACATAAACAATAAAAACTTCCTATTTCCGTTTGACTATGCAATCACTTTCTTTGATTTCGCATAGTGTCCTTACAATGCGGAAAGAGGTATGCAACCTTGTGTTATTCGCCATAGAATTAAGAAAAAAAAAACACAAAGGGTGTTATGGCCGGAACGGCAATCGATAATTTGTAAAATCTAGTGTTAATTTGAAATTCGAAACACGCATTGTCTCAGCGATCGCGTCCAATGTCATGATTCTAAATCCGAATTTGACACAACTGCTGTGACAGAGACACTCAAAAATGGCATTTAAATCTATGAGATTAGTGTCGTCTTTCGCTTGACGGTAAGCCGCACGATTATGAAAGGTTTTTGCGCACGCGCCATTATTTGTGTTACTGGGTAAAGGGCAGACGTGCTGGGGTAAAACGATCTATTATGATGCCGCGAAAAAACCACGTTTAACCTACCGCAAAGTTTAACCTACCCATGAAACGTCGCCGTGAATATTAAAAAAATAATGGCTTTGTTTCGACATCCTAATTGATCATTTAAATTTCGAACGTAGTGAGATGCTCGTTACATTGAAAGACTGTAAACGATTCGATGCTATTCGGAAAATAATCGATTTGATTCGATTTGACTGATGTCACAATTTTTATTGTTTGCTTAAGATATCAGGTGATTCTAGCTTTCTATCGATTGCTCGATCAAATGTCGTCAAGTAATCGATTCTAAGGGACCTTTGGTTGACCTCATTGTTTCGGTCTTCGGACTTTTGAACTGAAAATCGATTACAACGATGATTTGCAAGATTATTGTCCACGTAACTTTGATGCGATTATAATTGATATGGTCGGTTTTTCCGGGTAAACAACTATTGTGGAGATGTTTATGTTACTAACTGTAACTGGTTAGGCTGCTGTGTTTTTATCTTAGGTTGCCAATGGAAAATTTCTATATCAAGTAAAAAATGTATTTGTCTGTATGTATCTAAGTCCAGAGAACTGTTTACTTTTGCTTTGAAAATTCAGTTCAAACAAAAATCATACACCTTCTTTTCAAAAACAAAGAAAAGACAAATTGACAAGACTTTGTTGTGAACATGTAAAAACAAAAACAAAAAAGATACGTAATAAAATACGCGAAACAGACAAAAACATTGGCTTGGAGTAAAATGAAGATTGTAGAACTCGACCCGAAATAAAAATAAAGTGAATGCATTTTTAAAGCGAAAACGAGTGTGATGTGTATATTTAAGCGAACTTTATGGAAGGGACAACTAATATTTTTTTTGTTCTTTCTACACTTTAAGAGCACACTGCAAACTTTTAGTCGGCCGACAGTTTGTTTGGGCTCATAAATCAGTATGAAGATGAATGGTAGTACGCACATTACAACGATCAGATGTTTAGCCGGTATCAGACAGACTGAAAACATTGATTGGAATACAGATTTTCTTCAAAAAAAAATTGCATAGACAAACATGTGTTGCTGGGGAGTTTGTTGCGCCACTTCTTTCCAGCAAAAACACATAGAAAGTGGTGAAGGGCGGGCGTTTTGGGGGCTGTCTTTTGTTTTTGACGTTCGAAAAGTGCTGATTTATCAGCCTAATTTGAATAAACGTTTTTGAGTTTGAGTTTGTACCAACTGTCGACCAACTGTTTAGTGTACAGTGTACGGGTAATCTTAGAGTTTATACCTTAAAAAGTATAATATCACCTTTTTGGTGAGATTATGAGTCACGCTCAGTTTGACCACCAAAACACAGAAATGGCAACATTTTTCATATCATCGATTTTTTTCTTTTTGAATTTGTATTTTTGGGTGACTTGATCATCGTGTCTGTCAGTAGTGCTCTCCCTAAAGGGTATTGGCCTTTGATGACAGTGAAATCTTGAATTTTGGATGTTTTTGGATTATTCCAGAAGGTTCTACGTCGGTTTTTGGTCCTAAACCTTCTTATTTTTGCTATATTTCTAAATATTACAGTTGAAGTATCCAACTTAATAATTTTATCATATTAGCCACATCTTTTTATGAATACTGTCATATATCAAATATAGACAATCTCAACATTGACTCAAATTAACTATTTATCAATGTAATATATACTGAACATCTTTAAGCTGTGTCCTAATGGGTCCATGTTTATTGAATACTATAAAATGTACGACCTACAACATATGGAATGCTAATAAAGAATTTATTGAGTATTGAATTCTACCCTTTCCAAAACCTATTCATGTTCCGCCTTTCAGTATGCTATGGCATTCATAGATATCAATAACTAGCTTCTGCCTGCCAGCGGTTTCACCCGCATCCCGTGGGAACTACTTCCCGTACCGGGATAAAAAAGTAGCCTATAGCCTTCCTCGATAAATGGGCTATCTAACACTGAAAGAAATTTTCAAATCGGACCATTAGTTCCTGAGATTAGCGCGTTCAAACAAACAAACAAACTCTTCAGCTTTATAATATTAGTATAGATCAGCTTTATATTTCTGCAACCGCTTTATCAAACCACAGCTGTTCTTGTTACACCTTATTACCTCACGATCATACCAGCAGTAAATCAAAACAACTACATCTTGGGAAAGAAAGAATCATTAAAGTTGCATGCATTATTACTGCAGAACATTAAGCTATCACGAACTGTTACCTCATCATTTGTAGGCCAGCATTACATTATGTTTAATGCATCTCCATTTTGAAAGGTCACTGGAGCACTATTGATGTATGGTTCATAAATATTTTGTAATGTTTACACGAAGATCGTTCATTTTGTAAAAGTTTTGACCTCATCGGTCAGAAATTCCCACGCAGATTTGAATTGTAGCAATCACTTTTGTTTTATTTGCGAGCATCAAAATTAATGTCTACTTATTTCATGCAATTCTACCTAAATGTGGTCCTACTTAGTCGGTTATTTCATTGTGCAAAAGTTACAAATAGATAAGCTAATTTTCAGGTACAATCAGCAGGGCGACCTACCCGAATCTGTCAAATTTTACCAATCGAACATTAACCTTCCACTATTGTGATAAGGTTGAAAATCTATTGAAGCAATTTGACAGATTGAGGTAAGTTGATGAGCTGTCTTTACCTTAGAACCACCACTGGCAAACCGCAACCAAATGATAACATTATGAAATATGGTTCGTATTATCTGGCGCCATATTGCGTGATCTTCGGCCCTTAGATGACCATCTGGAGTGCGACGGTTACCTGCTCACTGGGTCATTGCCCTTTGATAATCATATATGCATATTACCTTCATCTTTCAAACAACCATAAAGGTCTATAAATTAGTGCCATGTTAGGGACGTGTCACGTGTTTCAACAGGCATCAAGAAACTGCACTTGCTACCTTATAAAAACTGTAGCTTGTAGTCAATCGTATCTAAACCTTTGTTTTGTAAAACCCATTCGATTAATAGGGATGTTAGAAGTATTAGAATTTTCAGTATCTTCATAATCAGAACCTAGGTTTACGAAAGCCTAATCGATTGATCAATGGAGAAGAGAGAAGCATTGGAATTAAGTATTTTCTGCTCTACATGAAGCCAATTTTATTTTCATTTCAAACCAACAAGCAATAATTTCATGACACAAATTAAATACCTATCAAACCTATTTACCTTCCTAGACACTCATCACCCTATACCTGCTTCTAAAACCGCACTTTTTTATCCACAACTAAGTCTCACTTACGTCAATCCTTATTTTAGATTCTCACGCAACAAGTAAAAACCGATTTTAATGTGCTCACCCTGCGAACACTGTGTTTCCATACTTTATTGTTGATGTAGGTCATTGCCTCGAGGGTCCAAACTGACCTGAGGTTAAAATTAGCTTGTCGAAACATCTCCCTTTTCTTTCTTTTTGTAGCTAATTCTGTATGAATGGAAATTGTTTTTTGGGATTTGTCATGTGATATTTTGAGAAAATATATGTCTTTATTTTTTGGTTCGTCCTGAAGGCTTCTAAGTTCTGGATCAATCAGGAGTTTTTGTAGAAAAGCACTATGTTTTTGGGTGGTCAGTCTAACTGTCAATTGAACATCTTTGGTGGTCATTACTGACATTTTTATTAGTCCGAAGCCAGTAAATCTGACACCAGTCTAATCAAGAGGTATTGGGTTGCCCGGGTACCTGGGTTGAGAAGGTCAGATAGGCAGTCGCTCCTTGTAAAACACTGGTACTCAGCTGCATCCGGTTAGACTGGAAGCCGACTCCTACATAGTTAGGAAAAGGCTAGGCAGATGATGTTTAACATATAGGTGCTTATTATCCAAGTGGAAGAAGATAGTATCATCTATCCAAAGTATCTAATAATAAAAGTGAAAATGTATCTGTTGCTCAATACATACAATTACAAATTCGCGTCGGCTGACATTTAGTGAGCGCTCTCAGGTAGCTCAGGCCAAGTTTAAATCAGAACCGGTCGAGTGGCGCCACGTGATATAACCAGTGTGATGAGAAAATGTTGTTACCTTGTTTGTGATATATGAATTCTCTTTTTTTATACCAGAAAAGTGTTTCCCGATGATATATTAAGTTTGTAAAGGAGCGCCTGCTAATCTATTTTCTATAAAATGACGATTAATCGAGTAACTACTTACAACTCAAGGTTTTCCAAGACTTTCCAAGGCATGCAAGGATTCGCCCTAGAGTTAGGACCCTTTTTTCAGGCGTCCATATCTGATATCAGAAGTTCATTTAGGTAATCAAAATCTCATATGGAAAATATATGAGTATTTTAAAATTACCTAGTTTCAGTTTGGACATCTACTATCTGAGTAGCTAGCCCTCAAAAACCAAAAAATATTATATTTAGGTTACTTAATATACCTGTCTAAGTACATAATAATATTAAGTAAGTAAGTATTGCCCACTCGTCCGCAAACTCGCAAAGCTTTACCCAACAGTCACGGTTCATAAATCCCACATAATAATAACAATATATAAGAAATCACAATTTCTCCTAGCTACTCGATCTACAGTCATTATGACGTAACTAGTATTGTCATGTCACTCGCACCCGTCACTCGGAACGGGAAGCGACGCGGTTGCATGCTAGTTTTTATATATTTTTATTATTGTTTTGTAGTGTGATGGATGATATAATAATTTATTTTAGTAGTGTAGACTTTGGTAATTTTAAAGACGTTATGTATTCAAACAAACAGACTGAAAAAAAGCATTGACACTTTACGTACACCTCTACATATATTAGACTTTCCTCTTTCATTACTATGTACAAGCTTCCGACAACTGCACGTGCGTCCCACAAGAACTTATGGGTTGAAGAAAAATATAATGTTATTCCGAGCTTCTCAATATTTCCTTATTCGATAATATGGAACTTTATTAATTTTGTTATCAGGATATTTTTAACATTAAATGAATGAATGATTTAAAAGTCTAAGATTCGATAGTTACAATAAAACAAAACAAGTAATAAGCAGACGATAAGGATCAATTTGAGTACAAAAACGATTTTAATTTTATCTCTAGTTTTACAAGTTATCGAGCTGAAAACTATTTGTTCATTTAACTTATCGATAAAAAGACAAAAAGCATTTTTTCGATTTGAAAGCTATCTTTAAATTAATCAGCAAAGAATAATTGAATTAATTTTATAAAATGTAAAACAAGACATTTAGGACACTTTTTAACACTCAAAACTTTTATTTTAATTGTTACCTAGAGACTTCCTACTTTTTTTGAGTAGATACTAAAATATGATTTACATACATACTTGAAACAATATAATGTTATATTATACATACAGAGTAAACAGTTATTATGGGAACTTTTCGTCTGTATTTCCCATACGATATAAATAAGTATGTATGTGTTACGAAACTACTGGCATGTAATAGAAATTAAACTATGTTTAATATTTGAGAATGTTTGCATAATTTCACTTCATTGTTCTGTATTAGACTTTGCTATTATATGTGTAGTGGAATTAAAAACTTCCTTCTTTTTGGGAAGTCGGTTAAAAATTAAGGCTTTTTTTAACTGAGAAAGCCGTAAGCGTCCTCTGAGTTTTTGAAGGCTCTTTAAATTGGCATAGTTTAAGAAGTTCAAAAACTTTAAAATCACCACTTCAAAACATTTTCAATAAATAGGTACAAAATGACTCATGTATCATTAAAATGTTTTCGTACAACTAATATAAACAATATAATAAAAATCTCTCAATTCTCAGAATACAAGCATACACAGAGTGTCACCTGCACACTTTATAACTATTTTCTTACCAACACTGATTTATTTGACATTTTAAAACGTATGACAAATAAATTAAAAATATTTTATTAGTTTACCTCGCAGGAAAAATATACGAAAATGTTAATTTATAACGTTATTAAATAAATGAGCTTTTTTGTATTTTTTTCTAATTTTAACAATCGATTGGAACGTTGAATTTGTTTTCACTGTATTATTATTGTATAATTGTATTTTTAACACTTTTATTGTAGCTGTTAACCGGTTTTTACAAACAATACCCGTTGATATTATTGACATATGTTTATTGCAGTGTTAAAAGTCTATAATTCTGTGAAATCGCTATTTTATTAGTTATTCGATCTCATAATATTTCTGGTGTATGAAATCATGTTAGGAAGCTTTTGATTATATTTTTCTTCTGTCATTAATACCTACTCATTTTAAACGCTTAATTATGAGACCAATTAGTGCCGTGTAAAGGTCATATTGTAATGGGATTTCCCCATATCTTGACGAGTCACTGGTATTACGTATACCTATGTATACTATAATATTATAAACCTTATGAGTTTGGTTTTTCAAACGCGCTTTTCTCAGGAACTTACTGGTCCGATTAGAAAAAAACTTTCAGTGTAAAATAGCCCATTTATCAAAGAAGGTCAAAAGCTACTTTTTATCAGGATGCGTATATTAAGAAAACATGTGTTATGCCACTTGTTACTAAATACATATATACTAAGGTCGCCGGAAGACGCTGGATGCAGGTCGCCTCCAAAAGGTATTTGTGGAGATCTAAGGGGGAGGCCTATGTTCAGCAGTGGACGTCCTATGGCTGAGATGATGATGATGATGATTGTCGTTTGTAATCGTGGTGAACTAAACATTATAATATTATATAGTAATTGTTCTGTCTGCAATAAAATCCTGGTAGGTACTTAACTATCCAGACAACATTAAATAACATTACTATTCAACTAACAATAAGCAACCCAATAAATGTTATATTTTATATCACTATAACACTCCGATATAAGGAAGTTTTTTGCACATCAGTTGTCCAATCTTGTTCACGTTCCAATTCTCTTTAAAAACGAATTAATTGTAAAATTCTAGCGAGCAACTCGAGTATGTAATAAAAACCAGTTCATTATGATTATCTAGTTTACCCAGATTGTATCGGCATTGTGTAACAGATTATCCACTGTGACCTAATATGTCTGTGTAACTTGAACAATTTCACCAGTCTATAAAAGTATAAATAATTCGGGACTTAACTGCCTGTGTACCGCTAATTATAAAACAATAGAAAATAGATTGTGACGTACCTATATATATATTTATTCAATGATAGCAAGAATCATCAAATGACCGAATTCTTTCAAACAATCCCGCAGCCATATCTTGGCATGCGTATATCTACGCTCCATACGAAGGGTATATGCCCTTTGTATATAAAAGGACTGTATATAAAGATAATATATATTTTTATTTAGCTGTATTGCACCGACCGTATTGCGTTTAAGTCCCGATTATTTCTAAATATGTGTACAAATCTAAAAAACCTTTATTTCACCAATTATTTCACAGAACTCAAACTCAAAATCATGTAGTCGTTATTAAAGATTGGCTGCAAAACAACACTTTTTGAACGTCAACATTTACAAAAGACAGCCCCCAAAACGCCCACCCTTCACCACTTCCTATGTGTTTTTGCTGGGAAGAAGGAGTGGCGCAACAAACTCCCCAGCAACACATGTACATATGTCTGTAGGTTAGAGGAACCTTTTAACAGTGTTTACAACATATCAATTAAAATCGAATAATTAAGATATTAATTTTGTAGTTAATGACAAAAATATGTTAATTTAATTCTAGTTTCGATATTTGATGAATGAGCCTCTTGTTGGCATGTTTTGTTGAAACATAATGGATGTGCAATTAATTATTTTTTTTTGGGACATATTGTCAATTTTTGTGCCATATTTTATTCTTTTTAATAATTAAGTATGTTATGTAATTATTTCGATGTTGTTTTAAGTTGTTCAAGGGCGAATATATAACGAAAAACTATATTCCATTAATACTTTTAAAGCTAAAATTTGCGGGATCGAACGCGCTTTGACTATATTGCAATGCCTTATCAAAATTGCTCATATAAAAATAAAATTGAATTGAACAGTGTAGAAGCTGATCAAAATACTTATTGACACAAAGCATTACAATCTGATCAAAACTTTAAACAACAGCATTGACTAGAGTCAAAAAATTCAGAAACAAACTTAAGAATGAACTCAAATTAAATGTAACTTAAGTAAGAGGTCATTTATCATTTAACCAATACATAAGAGACATTCACATAAAACAGACTTTTCCCCCTACTCAAAAAACTGAAAAAAACACCCCAAAAAAGGCTCAAAACATCTCAAAAACCGATACAAAGTTATCTTCTACCGTGACGTCATACCCAGCGAAAACGAAAGTGCTCAGAGAAGGAAAGTGTGCGAGCGCGCGCCACATTCGATTACGTAGCGAACTGACCTGAATGTTTGAGCTGTAGCGATTAATGGGCGCAGTATCGTGGAGTTTGAGGTTATTATATCATGTTTTTGGTATTTAGGTTACACTAGTTTACAAAAAAAAATTTTTTTTTTGTTCATGAAATGAAACCTATATTATTTAAGTAGGCTATGGACGGTTACTAAAAAAATATTTTTTTATTTTTCGTAGCACGTCACAATTCGGAGATATCGATGGCTTTTTTTTATCTACCCGCAATTGTTTAAATGCGTTTATCGTTCTGTTTTGTAAACAACTGTGTGAATCAAAAGTCTCATTTTTATATAAAAATGACATCTAGAGTGTGTAAACTACATCCAGATCGATTTTGTTATGTTTGTGGGAAAATTGTTCAGTTAAATCGTGGTTTCCCTTTAACAAAACCATTGCAAGAAGCCTATTTACAATATTTTGGATTTCCGGTGTCAAATCAAGATAAAAATTGGGTTCCTCATGTGATTTGCACTAATTGCAGATTGGTCCTCAGCTCCTGGTATTCAGGTAAAAATAGATCACTGAAATTTGGTAAACCAATGATGAAAAATTTTACCAAAGCTTTGGATAAGTCCAAGCCTGCATTTCAATATCTCTGCTCTGTATTTACGAATCTTTCTGCGGCTAAATTAAAGGAAGATAAGAAGAAGATATTTGTGGGTCCTCAAATCAGGAGAATATTGGACGATACAAAATTCGAGAGCCTTTTAACCGATGTAGAAAAAGCAGCCTTGAACTCTTACAAAAGTGACGTTAAAAATTTTTTAGGCAATAAAAAAAATTATAATTACAAAGAGATAGTTGAAAATTTATTGCATAATTATGATCGTATGGGTGTAAATATGTCACTAAAAATTCATTTTTTGCATTCCCACTTAGATTTATTTCCAGAAAATCTTGGTAGTGTGAGTGATGAACACGGTAAGCGATTTCACCAAGATTTAAAATTATTTGAGCAAAATTATCAAGGTTTTTGGGACGAAAACATGCTAGGGGACTATTGTTGGTCTGTTGTGAGAGATACAGATGAAAATATTTATAAAAAAATAACAAAAATTACCCATTTTTAACTGTCTATCGTTTATTTAGATGTGTTTTTTGTAAAAATCTTCTTAATAAATATTTCAAAAACCTGACGTGCTGGATTTTTTTTAATATTTTTTCCGAGATGTAGATACCCAAAGTAATGTAACCGTATGTATTCCATTTCATGAACAAAAGTCATGTAAACTAGTGTTATTTTTTGTGTTTTTTATGTAGGTCAAACTTGGGAAATAATGTAATGTTATTGATTTTTCTGGTTACTGATTTAGGACTTTATTATGGAATTTTCTTATTAAATGGCCTATACTGAAAGAATTCAAATAGATCCAGTAGTTCAAGCAAACAAGCATTTTTCAGCTTTATAATTTAATTAAGATCACAAAAACAAAATAAACGTTCGTTCGTCATCTCACTAATGTAATACCTACTAGAAAAAAATATGTTGAGAGATAGCGAAGCTAATTGTATAATAAACTAAAGCGAGTATGTTTTATTTTTGTGAAAACTGCATTACCTTTTTCACCATATATATTATATGGTTTCTATATATTATGTCGTTAAATGGTTTCTACAGATTAATTGAACTGCTATCTAATGTATCTCTCTCCGGTCGTGTCGGATTGCCGTCCCATCGGGCTATGAGAGTGAAGGAATAGTAAGTGCACCTGTGTCCAAGCAAATGCTTATGCACTATAATATGTCCTGCGCAGTTGTCTAATCTCCTTACATGAGAACAGCCGCCGTAGACGATAATTAGCTAGGAGGACATTATCATCATTGTTACCAATTGTTACTGATCGATGTTTCTTCATTATAGTATTAAAAATATCACGTGCCTTTTTAACGGGAACTGACACGAATTACTCACTAATCGTTGTTTTAACCGACGATTTAACTATTCACACGCGATTTACGTTCCTTTGTTATTCACAGAAAATTAACATTACACCATTAAAAACTCAATTGTTTTCGGAACTGACAATTAAACAAACAGTTATTTTAATCTTTTTATTTTATTATTATATTTCCTTCCGGATACAAGTATGGTTTTAATTGAACAAGGCAGAATGTCGCCCTGGCCTTGGTGTGATTAAAAATAAACCAGGAAATGAACGAACGAATGAATGTAAGATTACTTGATTAGTTCAGTGACCTTTTTATAATCTGTGCCCAATTGTACTATGCGTGATAAGAAACGGATTTAGGTATTGTTTTTAAAAGTTATTCGGTTCCGTTATTGTGTCCTAGCCATTAATTTTAAATTAGATTTTTTGGTAGTTGTTTTAAAAGTCAATCATTGTAGGTTCCGGCTTTTTCTGAAGGTATTATTGTACAGATATTAATTTGCGATTTGTAATTTGTTTCAAGTTCAACATACGTCTTGGGTTTTTCATTTTTCTTAGTTTGATTAGTTTGACAAGGTAAACTGATGCAAAAAAATGTGTAGGTGCAGATTTCACTGGATTCAACAGTTGAATATGGCGAATGAAGGCAAAGAAAGTATATTTTAACACAACTTGGTCATCAAAGGATGAACTTATAAATTGATGAGGCATCATCCCAAACCAATATTGCATAAGTTTAACATTTTAAAACCACAAAGAAAGTGCTTATTCATAACCAAACCATAGCCATCTTTACTCGTTCTAACTTCAAAAGTGACATTTTGACAGCTGAGAACAGGCAAGCGCGAACTGCACAGATTATATAAGTACTTTCTATTGTTTACAAGGAGGTATTATTATATTATATATGTGGTGTTAACGTGTGTGTCTGTATGTTATGAAACGTTGCAAGGCCATGGGAGCTAGCTAGTTTCTCTCAAGGTAATTTCTATGTATGAATTGTAGCATTGTTTTGTGAAGATGAGGTTTTATGTAATTTTGTATTATGAATATTTTTTTCTTGATTTTGTAAACTGCCTTGATGGAATTCCACAAAGAATATTGGTATAGTTAGCAGCTTTACAGTCTTTTGTAATTCAAGGTTTGAAGATATACCACCGCCAACTTTCAGACTCCCGGTTGCTTTGTGAAAACTAGAGCCCGAAGCGATTAGTCTCGACACAGGAAATGAATCCGGGACTTACATTTACGCTTGCAACCACTGTGATTGATTCACAGTTCACCAAAAAAACTTCAATAAATCACTAATTTTAGTACCTACTCTATCTCTATTCACTCATGCATAACTTTAGCAGTAACAATATTTCACAAGAACTTAATGCATTATTTCCTTACAAACTATTCAATTACCAATTTTTAGTACCTATGTAATTCTGTATGTCCGTTTGTGTATGACCTTCTGAAGTTGGGAAATAGTGCATAAGAAATAATTAATATTGTAATTTATTGTTTTTACTCTTACTTTTAGACTCGTATTTTGATTTTAGTCTTACTAGTTCCGTGATTGAGTCATAGACAATATTGTCTTTTGTGTAGTTAATAATGTACTAGGTCTAGATATGGTATTATAAATATAGGGTTCATCTAAAAGCTTAGAATTATGTGGTTCTTTTTTGTTAGGACAAAAAATCTTCTTGAGACCAGTAGGAAGTAATTAAATTACTATAAAATGTATTGTTAGCGATAGATCGATTATACTTAAGTAGAATACCTGCCATCCAATAAATCCTTAATATAAATTATTAATCTATACTAATATAATAAAGAGCAAAAGTTTTTTTGGTTTGTCTGTTTGATTGTACCCTAAAGGCTCCGAAACAACTGAACCGATCAGGTAAATTCTTTCACTGTTGGAAAGCTACACTCTTTCCGAGTAACATAGGCTTTATTTTAGCCTTTACGGGCAGTAGACCCCACGGTACGCGGGTGAAACCGCAGGAAATCGGCTAGTTTAAAATAATGTAATTTAGATGTCTGAACTCGGATTTTTTGCAATTTTAATATGTCCGTTTCACATAAAGTAGGTATTACTCACATTGAGACGTAATCGGTTTGTAATCGATACCTACCTTGAGCATCACTCATCCGATTTCGGCAATCAATAATCGGAAATGAAAATGGTCTGATTGACTGATAACTTTGTTCATGGACATCTACATATATTAGTCTCTCTACACTAATATTATGAGAAGGAAAAAATATTGATATGTACCCAAAAAAATAAAGAAATAAACCTAAATAGTTCAAAACTATTGAACCGATTTAAAAAATTCTATCACCCTTACATAAATAAATAATGTCGGGACACCTTTTCACATACGGTCGGTTAGCCCCATTGAAATGCATAATGTAAAAAAATGTCGATACCGAAAATATGAAATACTGTAAAGGACATTTGGTAGAAAATGGGTAATATAATATATCAAAAAATATGTACTAAGTATAGAATATATTTATTACTATCCCTGGTTGACATAGGCTACATTTTACTCAAGCACGGGAAGTTATTTCCACGGGATGTAAGCAAAACCGCGGGGAAGACCGAAGTCTTTAATATTTATTTATAAAGTAAGGAGTGTCTTTACATGGTGTGTGGGTTATTCCAAAGCTGGCTGTATGAGACGTGGTTTGTATGTGAAATTATATCAATGAGCTGCCAGTTGTTCGTATGAACGAATATCAACCGCAAAGCATCATCAGGTTCGGTCAAGGATTGTATTTTTCTTTTAATTTAAAAGTATCAAAGGAGCAAATGAGCTCAAAGATTAGGTACTTGATTTTTAAGCAACTTTAAACTACTACTACTACCTACTAAGTCAAAGTCAAAATTCATTTATTAAAGTAGGCTAATTAGATAACTTTTAACATCAAAATTATAAAGATCACTAGACTTTCGGCTAAATACTGAAAAGTCGCTCAATTTTAACGACTGCTTAGCCATCATTTTATTTGAAAGAATTTTATGTCTTTCACACTTAGGTGAATTTCTGCAAAAAAAAAAAACACTTTTGAGTAGGACTTAAAGTTAAGTAGCATTTAAGGTTTAATAGCTATGAGGATCGAGGTCAAATACAAAAACCAAGTATTCACATATACAAATAAATCAATGTACTAACCTTCACCCCAACAATTAAACAAACCCAACCACATCCGATTTTAGAATCGATTGAAGTATCCGATTATCGATAATCGCACGATGCGAGTGGAAAGCCGGCTGACATTCCACATCAGTCGCATGGCCGCACTTCGACCTTGCTCCAGTATCGTAGTTTCGCAACATTGCTGGGAAAATATGCTTCATACAAACTATTAAAGACTCATACAAATAGTGATCATGGGTTTAGAAGGACTTTATATGTATTTGTATTAGATTGTAATATATGTATAAGAGACACCGCACACTGCAAAGGATTTTACACTCTTTGTAACCGTGCAACTAAGTTGACGTTTCGAAAGAGATGTTATAGATCTATTTGAAATAAAAAAAATACTTAGGCTTTAGCAAACTTTGAGTGGGCCGATAGTTTGTTTGGGCTGGTTTGATGAAGATGAATGGTAGTACGCACATTACAAAGATCAGATATTTAGCCGGTACCAGACCGATGAAACTTTGATTGGTATATAACTTAGAGTGGTTATTTTCTTGATAAAATATATTTGCTTGGGTCAACTGTCGGCCGACTATGTAGTCTGCAGTATGTGGGTACTCTATATATTTGAGCTAAGGTTGATCGGAAATGGGCAGTTTCGGTTGACGCAATAGTTTGGTATGAAATGTTTGTGAATGCATATTCGTTTGTGGTTAGGCGTGAGAAATATTTTCCGGATACTAGACTATGTCTGCGTTAGACCAAGGTTTTGGTTTTATAATATAGTTATCGGCATGAATCTTGAGCTCTGACCTACATCTGCGCAGAAGTGATTTATAAGCAAAGAACCAATCCCGAGTGATGGCTATGACGCGATGCACTGAGGGCCAATCACCGCTTTAGCCTGCTCCCGCGTCTCACTTCATACCACAAAAGGGACCCAATAAATTACTTCTGCGCAGGTGAAGGTCAGAGCTCAAGATTCGTGCCGATAACTATACCTTCCGCCCACGTCCTAAGGGAATTACTTTCCGAACCCGGATGAAAAGTATATCTTTTTTCAGGCTATAGACTATCAATTGTGTTTAGTCAATTTGTTGTGAAAAGCGCGACGGACAAGCACTTTTGCTTTTAAAATACAATGATTTAATTATTTATTGGATTAATTGTTTTTATCTTGTGGTAAACAACTAAAGCCAGATAAATCAAGAATCCATATGAAAGAGGTATAATAAAACATTACTTGCTGAAGAAGTTACGAAAATATTAAGCTATATTTGTTAGTTTTAAAATATATTATGTTATTTTGACCACATAATTTACAAAAAATGGGTCAATATTCAAGTTCACAAGTATGATGCTGTTGTGACGTATAAATTAATTAAGTTTTTACCCAAATATGGAAATACGCACATTTGTCATAACGTGATTTACAACTTGTTTTTGGTTCCACGTGAGTAATATCTATGTTTACGCCTATGTTCTAAGTAGCTACTTATATTATTTGCAACCGGATTCTTTTTAATTGATAAATATTATCGAGATAATTATTAAAATTTAAGAAAAAAACATATTAAAAATTACTGTATGTCAACATGACGGTTTTTTTAATAAACTACCTTTTGCACGCGGTTTCGCGCTTGTCCCGAGAAAAGTTAAAAAAGTAGCCTATAAAATATATATAACGTTGCTTATATTATAAGCTACATTAACGTCAAGTTTCATCAAGAACAATTCAGCAGCTTTCGCATTTAAAATATTTATCATTTGAAATAATCATTTGAACTGTTTTAAATTCTATTGAGGATAGACCAGTCAGAAGTACTATAGATCCAAACCTTACTTAGAAGGTACTCTGCATGAATGCGACATAATATTATGAAATGCCGAACCCAACGTCCGAATGGCGAGCGAGAGGTCGTGAGTTCGAACCCCACCCAGTGAACTGTTTACTTGTACGTTAACATATTTAACTGAGTGCCAAAATGACTAATGATTATTCTATTTCATTATGCATTATAATGTATTATTCCTTATTATGAAAACCTGTTTAAGGGTGCGTCTGCGAATTTGTCGAATGCGCCGCGAATGTGCAACCTTAAGAGAAGCAACTTCTAGAACCCTTTTTAAGCGGTAATTAATATTAGTGTAGGTACTTAATGTTTTGAGCATCAAATTGCTCCTTTAATTTACTAAGCAATTTTTCGTCTGCCATCATTCTTTGGCAGTCGTTACTGGTTGTCAAGAGCCAAAATGTCTGCCAAACAATCTCACCAAGGATTGCCCGAGTAACTGATTTGAGGAGATCATATAGTCAGAGAAGCCGAAAATCGATCTCAGTGGCGTGCACTTGGAGAGGCCTATGTCCAGCAGTGGACTGCGATAGGCTGATGATGATGATGATGATATAGTCAGACGCTCTATGTCAAGCAGATGTCAACATACTTGCAAAAGGCTAATCAAAATATTGCACGACCTTCTCACAATCCGTCAAACTAACTCAATCAAAAGGAATGCATTGAACCTATTCCCTTAATATTCTGCCAGTGGTTCAAACAGGCGTTTTCCTTTCATTGTGAACAACCATTGTTTTAGGGTCATTGTTCTCGAGTTTTTGCGTACAATTCATACATCTACATACAAATGAAATTCTCAGGGTATGTTATGTAAAGTTCGGTAGATGGCGCGATGTCCTATTTCGGTTCTTGTTTGGTTTACAATAAAGGTGACAGTGTTTTGTTTTTAATCAAATTAGGTTTCCAATGGAATGGGTGATAGTGATCTCTTTATTGTTTAAAATTTTGATAGGTCTATAGATTTTTTTGTAAGTGTGTAAGCAATTTCGTTTTGAAAGAACTCTCATACACCTATATATGACTACTACTATAAAGAGGAAAACATTGTTTGTTTGTTTGTAATATATAAAGTCAAAAACTACTGGCCCGATTTTAAATATTCTTTCACCCATTAGAAAGCTATATTATCTGCGAGTAACATAGGTCATATTTTATCCCTTTGCGGGCAGTA
Organism: Helicoverpa armigera; assembly: GCF_030705265.1. Classification (NCBI taxonomy): domain Eukaryota; kingdom Metazoa; phylum Arthropoda; class Insecta; order Lepidoptera; family Noctuidae; genus Helicoverpa; species Helicoverpa armigera. The sequence goes on from NC_087144.1 coordinate 5,878,522, forward strand.
GCTCCCACGGGACGCGGGTGAAACCGCCAGAAAATGGCTAGTTTGAAATAAAAAAAATTACTTTGACTTTGAAATTTTATATCAATGAAAAAAGTAGAAAATGGTGTTTGTTTATCGACTATCGATATATCTGCATGCTTTCAGCGATTTATGTGCAATTTAATTCCGGGGAATTCACCGCAATGACAACGGCACATTAAATGCAAAATTTACACCAAACGGTTTGTTATTTGACGTGTAATAAACTTCAAGTTAACTATCCAGAGTAAAAAATACAACATTAATGGTACTAATTATATTAGGAAAGAATCTATCCGAGAAAAACCTAAGGCAACACATAGTTTCTCTACAAACAAATAAGTATTAGTTAAGTATATATTAAGTCATCCATCAGAATGAATCTCACTTTTCATCTTAATATCCTGTATTATTATATACATATGTATAACATTATTATTGTCTCGTCAATCAAAATACTATCTATTCCAACTCATTGCATAATCCCTTAAATTATAATTTGTCATCTTTTAACCAATAGAAAATATACTCTAATTTTATTGTATAAGGTTCAAATTTCTTTAAAACACATTGCATAATCCCTTATCATTTTTCATCTTTCAATTATTCAAAAATATACTCTAAATTCCATTACATAAAGTTCAAATTTCTTTGCAACTCATTGCAAAATCCCTTATCATTTTTCATCTTCAAACCTATCAAAAATGTACTCTAATTCCATTATATAAAGTTCAAATTCCTTTGTACTAACAGTCTATTGTTAGCTGCTTTCTAAACGTACGGACAGCGGAATCAATTCAATGATGTTTTAATTAATCGAATAATTTCGAATCGTTTTGCTATTGTGATTCGATTGTTAGATCGATTAGAACTAATTAGCTTCCTTTGTTGCACTTGGTAAATAGCTGTTTCTACTATTGCAATGGACTTGTTAATATGTAGCTGATGAGCATTGTAATTCAGAGGATTTCGTGACTACGTGAGTCCAGGTGGGTATAGTTATCGGCACGGATAATGAGCTCTCGGCGGAAGAGTGGGGATCGCTTTGCGCACTGTACATAAGGCAATAAACCAATAAATCACTTCTGCGCATGTGCAAGCCAAGGCTCAATATCCTTGCCGATGATTATATTATAGTCAGAAGCCAGAAAGTCTGACAACCAGTCTTACCAAGGAGTATCGGGTTGCTCGGGTAACTGGGTTGAGGAGGTCACATAGGCAGTAACACCCCATACCAATAGACCCCAACATAGTTGAGAAATGGCTAGGCAGCTGATGATGAAAGAAATGCAAGAAAAGACGCTAATATCAAAGGATCGAATTAAATTCCGCATCTTACGAAAGTTTCATCCAACGGAAAGGTTACGCATAATAATATTTATAAGTAAACGGACATGCATAACTCCGCGAGTACTACAATTTATTATGAGATGGTTATTTAATAGATCAGAAGCGCCGGCAGGTCGTGATGAACGTGACAGCCGTAGCTTCCTATCGACGTTAATTATAGCTGCAGTTATGCAATTAACTTATATTTAGTTAGGATTAATTTCCTTAGTAAATCTGCATTTTATACTGAATTGCATGTAGTGTCCTAGTAAGCTGGTTATTAAAATATTATATTATGCTCAGCGAAATGTTTCCTAGTTATTATTTAACTGAGTAAAGTTATAGGAAATGTGGCATTTCTTCCAGGTTTTAAGACCATAATTAAGTAAATAAGTTTTATTAGTAATGTAGTCCTACATATGTATAAATACTTTAACATTATAATACTGATTTCTGTAAACCCTAGCGTAAAAATTGTATTGACGAAATTAGAAGTATAGAAATGGGACGCTCGTTGATGTCTTTTACTCTACAGAAACAAAACCAAAATATAATGCTCGAATTACTCAGCATAATGCTGATACATACCTACATAATTATTATTCAGAGTAAAAAAAAAAACATATATGTACGTTAAAGTTAATAATCCTATTATTAAGAGTAAATATGAAGTTAATTCACAAACCTTATTGCAAGAACCTAAATTAATTCTCAAATACCATAAATTGTTCTCAGTAATGCATTTGCAAGGCTCATATTATTATGTATCAACAGCTAAATCTATGTGCGTCCTTCACTGTGCTAACAGAGTCGGCAAACGCACTTGGACCTTGATGCACGCGTTGTGGCGTAGCGTCGGCAAATACGACGCTAGTACTTGTAGCGTTAGCAAATAAATCGGTGATTTGCTTGGGTAATTACTTGGGTACTTGTGAGTTCTCCTTCGTTTAGCTGTATGTAATTTTGTTTTTTATTTTACTGTTTTTGATTGTTTTGTAAAATGGAAGGGTTTAGTTAGATCATCTGTCTAGCCTTATCCAGACTATGTTGGGGTAGGTTTCCAGTATAATCGGATGCAGCTGAGTACCAGTGTTTTACATGGAGCGATTGATAGATAATATGTTTGTATGTTTGATAATATGTGTGTATTACTAAAGAGAAGGATTTTTGATTGATTTGTTGAATACAAGAACACTTTAAAATTTAAAAACAAACACATTAGAAAAACAATAAAACGATGATCTAATGTGAATGTTCACATAAAAATTATGCAAACTTTTTAAAATACGATAAGGTTTACGTTTTGACGAATACTAATGGGTGACTCTTAACATAAACAACATATTTTAGCCTAAATTAATGGTGACTTTTGACCTTTTAGGGTACTTTGGTAAAGCGAAAGAATCCTTTTATCGTGACCATTGACCAATCCAGATGTTCTATTAAGTTTAATCGCATATTATTATTTATTTATTAGTTTCTTTCAACATATGCCATATAAAGTAAATTCACATAAAACTGCTTTGAAATGATTACTTAATTTTATAAAAATGTCTAAATATGGAATTATTTAATAACATAATTTTAAACATCTATACTTTTATGGTGTATTAGCTAAGAATGAATAAACTTCAAAAATTAAGTACCTAGTTAAAATCTTTAATATAAGCAAACTGCTAACACGTATCATTTACAAAATAAAAATTTGCTGAAACTTATTATAGTAATTAGAATATTATGTAAAAATATTCAAAAGCGATGTTTAACTGGTCCCTTTCTTAATGAAATATACGGAACCCTAAAAATAGCACCACATCACGCACATATAATTTTTCCCACTAATGAAAGCTCGCGCGCTTTACATAACACACAAAAGCTTTCTAACCTAACCTTGGTACTAACACTCGGCATTCCGTGACTCATTACGAGCAGTTTCGCAACACCCTGTGCATGCCCTTAGAACACAAACAACAATAGAATATCGACCTTGTGTAAGCACCATTAAATCTCAAATTCAATTGTTCTACATTCGACGTCATGCATCAAACAAATTTGAGCTTTATTTTTCTTGAGTTATGTTCCATTTTTGATTGAGCGTGTTGTGTGATTGCATGAACTAATTTTTATGGGAATTTGCACTCTATTTGTTTTAGATTAAAGTAGGTTTTTGGTTGAATGTTGGTCTGGAAGTGAACGTAAACAGAAGTGGCATAAGGAAAAATGGTTCAAATTTTCGTGTTGCTGTACAAAATGTAATTATAAATATGTAAGAATTGTTTGCGGTTCTAATAATAATGTTAAGTGCTGTGTCGTGGGATACAGGTTTATTTCCTTAGTACTGTATTACATTACAATACGATATGGAAGGTTTATATGCAGTGTACATATAACCGAGGCTGCTAGAATTGCAAAAAATACTCCATCAGTAAAAATATTAATTCAACTTTTAGAAGCTTTTATCAAATAAAATGGAATTCACTGAAATCTAATATGGTAGACTTTTCCTTAAAAATCGCGGTTTGTCCGTTTTTCCCATAAAGTAAATAACCACTAGAGAGCGCACTCGCCAATTTCTTCTAAGAACACGACTCACCACTGCGGGCAGGGGGGGGCGACATAATCCGCGGCTACTATTGGTCAGTTCACGGTCGCTACTAAAGGATCGTACTGATCGTAGCCTTATAGTACGCGCAAAATCACTAACTTTTGGCGAGCGTCGGGGCACTGTATGCGCAGTCAAGTGGTTTTATAGTCTTTGGTTTTTCCCCTGTATCAATTAGCCATTAACATACTAATATAATACTAAATGGAATATGGCTTTGAAAATACCACAACAACACTTTTCAGGTTTTGAAACCTCCCACTTGAATTTCAGCCTTCATAAATGCCTAATGTCCACCTTCAATCAATCACATTCCTACAACATCGGAAGTTATCGGAACTATTCGTACATACCACCTTCGGGTACTTTCGGCTATCTCCGGCGGACTTCGGCTATTGTTCGACCAGTCAACCTCGACTCACTGATCCAGTTATGTCATAATCATCGAACCAGATTAGATGTAGTTGACACACTGCCTTATCTGTGACGCAATGAGAGTGAAATTAAGTCATAATTGTTTTTTTTTTACTCAGCATAATGTTGAGTAATAATTGTGTTTAAGATTAATTAATGGTAGTGGAGTAGTGGGTTAGGTTAATAATGTTAATGTTTGTTAATGTAAAAGTCGTTTAAAGAGTCAACAAAAGTAGTCACATTAATACTGATCAGATGGGTGACCTCAAAAAGGCAACCATTCATTCAGATAAGAGTTAATAGGATGCAAAAAATTACACCTCAATTTTCCAGCACTAATAAATTAATTCCATCACTCAACTTAAAAAAAATACAATAGACAAATATTAGACAAAAAATACAAATTCCGCGAAAAATCATTAAACTTGACGCCATCACACCCACGCAATCGATCTATTTATTCAAATAGTGCCCCAAATATGGCTGCCACCGTCAATATAACGTATAAATCTGGATATTATTGAGAAAGGACTGTTAATGCCTGGTACTATTGACCTCCGCCAAGGCTTTCGAGTTGAGCTGGTGACATTCAGACGTACGTATAATACGGATGTGTTACAGTTATTGTTCGATACAGGTGAGCTTTGTAAGGGGGTCTCAAGTTGTGGGTGGGCGGAGTGTGTCAATAATTGTGTCTGGCCTATCATGACATGGAACTAAGGCCGAGTCCACCGACAATATAGACATACGTCCGTTTTTAACAGGCTTTTATTAGTCGACCTGTATGTAACTATGTAGGGGAATATAAGGTAGGCTGTATGTACATAGTTTTGACGGCAATGCTGTAAAATGGTGCTATCGAACTGATCTGATGATGGAGCTGGAAGATATGAACTGGAACTACTTGATGGAACATCGTATCAGTTCGGTCTTGTTAGAAAAGTCTTGTAATTATTTTTATGTGTTTATAAAAGCATGTTTACTAGTGCTTGAAAACAAAAAAAAATATCTACAATTTTCAAAGTAAACAATTGTTGTAAAGAAACTGTCGTTTATATTGTCGGTGTACTTGGATCCAAGCTGTTAGTTTGTTTATTACAAGATTAGTTTAGTAGGTTGTACTTCCGTAATGAGATTAGCCTACATATTATGTATGGGTAATTTAGTATGTAGATTTATGCTACTCGTACACATACTTTCAAAGCTACTTTGTTGTGCTTGGTAGTTTTTTTACAATGTTACACTCGGGATTATCATGTTTTTTTACTTTAATACAATTAATACTAGGCTCTTAACAAGTAATTGAAAATAGTCACTAAAACAATCTTTCCTAATATGTATAATATTTTTATATTCTTTTGCTTACTTCAGCCTGTATGGGGCTAACGTAAAAATTCTATCGCTAGTTAGCAAGTCAACAGATAGATAAAATATTAGGAGCGGCCCCAAGCTAAAATCAATAATTTATTATATTTTGTACTAGCACCGGGATAAGATATAGCCTATGTTATTCGCAGATAATATAGCTTTTTAATGGTGAAAGAATATTTAAAATCGGTCCAGTAGTTTTTGAGTTTATCCATTGCAACTAAACAAACAAACAAAGTTTTCTTCTTTATAATATTAGTATAGATTTCTCAGTAACATCCACGAGGTCTGGATATCCGAAATTGTATATCTCATTCTAATGACAGTGTACCATTTACCTTTTCCCTGTTATACACACCATGGGGATTTTTAAGTGCAAAAATAATTATTATCCCTGATTGGATACTCATAATAACAGGTTGGCCTTCTTAGCTCGATCCTCATATAATTATCCCAATATACGAATTATGGAATTTGATTATGGAATAAAACCGTATATTTGGTTTCGCTGGCAAATTATATTCTGACGAATGCACCTCAATTCTTGATATCGAATATGCAATCAAATGTGTCGGATCTGACTTTATAAACAGATCAATTCAAAAAGGGTCAAGATTGTTTACAGTTTATCTCCAGTTTATCTGAGAAAGAAACTAAAATAATTGTACCACAGAAGTTTTTTGCGAATTATTTTGCTACCACCTACTACCTCATCTTTATACCAATAACATCAAAAATTAACATCAACCTCTCCATCTTTACAGATCCACGAGCACATGACACCCGAGGAGCTTCAGTCAGTCTTCCACGTAGACCACCACACCCTCGTTCCACCATACCACCTGGTGCAGCTCACCCACCACCTCGCCAGGCGGCACGTCGCACCCGGCCACCAGACCAACGTCATAACACCAACCAACACCAAGGTCCCTCACGAAAAGCCCTCAAAAAAACAATGGAAGACCGAAACCAGTCCACCATCATTGCTCAACGATGAAATGTTTGTCAAAGCGAAAGAAAATATTAAGGACGTTGATATAATAGGAGATTTGAACAACACAGTTAGTGTAAACTTTGACGTGACAAATTCTAGTGAGATTAGTGACAGTGCTAGTGTTTTAAGTGATTTAGAGAGGTTGGTTGAAGGTCAGGAGGTGGATGTGCATAAGATTGACTTGGAGGCGTTTGGGAGGCAGCTGAAGTTGGTGCTGAAGAAACAAGAGGGGCTGCTCAAGAAGGATGGCTTGAGGATGTGGAAGGCGCACCAGAATGAGTCGCAGCCACATGGGGTGGATTACGAGGAACTGGTTTCGGTAAGTTTTTTGTTTTCGTGTTTAAAAAGCCATAGTATTCATTATTCTATACGATAAATAAACAATGTATGTGTAATGTGGAGAGGTATAAACAAATATTGAGGAGTACAATAGGCCTCTGCTTTTGAGTGTCTGAGAAAGTTCTGACTTTTTTGCTATTCCTAATTTTGAGTGAAACGAACGTGAAATTTAGCTGGCAATTTATATGAATTGTAGGAAATTGACTTATTTTCTTTACAACAATCTACTTGTATCCCTAAATTATTTCTGTCAATATTTCTCAATTTTTATATAAGCAATTATTGTTATATCTTCCGTCTAAGTTTTCTTACCAATCAAGATTTGAATACGTCGTAAAGTTAATAGCAAATTATATCGATTTGAATAATCGATTCACATTCCCATGAGATAACAATCGTTCACCCATATACGGTTATTACCGAGTGAAAAGCGAAAACCCAATCGATATCGTTCGGAAATAGTAAACAATGCGGAGAAGTGACAACACTAATTATAACTTGCGGAGGTCGGATTAATTAGGGCTGCCATGAGAATGATATAAACATCTGACTTCTTACATATTTCATCTTCAGAGACGTCAGAGAATGTATATAGGACAGTTCACATAACATTACATTTCTGGACTTTACATTCTCACCTATTTGATCCATCATGCATGCGCAATAATATTTTGTGACTTTACAATAATCACAAAATATGATTTTGTGATTATTGTAAAGTCACAAAGTAACCACTTTCGGACAATGTATGACCGAACAACGCGTAAGGAATCAAACTTTAAAATTCCAATTGCAAAATTGTATTTCTAGAGCCTGAGAAAGGACATAGGCTACTTTTATCCAGTTACGAGAAGTAGTTCCCACAATCTGGGTGGAAAAATTGGTACGTCTATCTACATACAGTATCAAAAATATTCTCCAAACATACTTAAAAGTCAAATTTTCCAATACATCAACAGCCTCCTTTACATCCTAACAATTTAGCCTACATCACCAAGTCTTACATATAAGATATCGCCAAGTCTCAGATCTCGTAACAGCCCTACATTAAACAATAGTTGTATGTCGGATGATACAAAAAGTCGAGCAGCTCGTCTTCGGTGAAAGCGGCTCCCACGGAGGTCTTATCTAACCATGAAGTAGCTCTGTACGGAGAAATAGCCTGGGGGATGGAAAAACTATAGGTACCTCTCAGTTTAGTTTACATTTTCTTTTGGTTGATATAGTCAAGCTTAGAAAGAGGTATTATTGGGATGGATTTGAGTTTGAGAGTGAGGGGAAAAGTGTTTTGCTTTCTTTCTTAAACATTGCGGTTATTGTGCGGCAGTCAAAAAAAAAATTTTGTTTATAATTTATTCTGAAGAAGATTTTTATTAATCACGAGAATAAACTTGCTCTGGCACATGTACATATTTGTTCACATACATTTTTTAACTTTTTCGTATCAAAATGTAATCTGACTTGAACTTTTCCTAACGTATACTTAGGTAGTATATTTATCAATCAACAGTAGACATATTCTTTCCACGTAGGAAATATCTTGCAGTCTTCCAGTCAAATAAAATGAAGCAAATAATATTAGGCTACGCGTTTTTTAGCGATCTGACATTTTTAAGATTATTGTTTGTAACAGAATTTATTCAACAACTTCAAAAAATCCATTATTCAAACGATTCACAAAAGATGACATTCAAACGAAATCTCGTTCTAAAAAAGTCAATTTCTAGTCAAAGTCTATAAAATATAATAACAAAACGTTTCGACAACTATGACAAAATTATTCTCAATTGGATGTTTTGAAACGATATTGCTTACAAAAGACGTTTTAAAGAAAAATATCACAATATTGAAGAAACGACTTGACAAACCTTTAATTAATACATATCTGTGCTCATTACATAATTTATGTAAACACCATAAGAACAATAAATTGGAGTTGGTTTTTTACATGCAGAAAAAAATGACTAGCGGAGATTATGACATCTCCTAAGAAAGTAGTGCGCCAAAATGCGGGTGTTCGGAGGTCAAGGATCGTTACTAGGTCTACCCTTACACTATTTAGAAACAGATTTTGATGATCTACCAGACCTACCCAGTTTCAATGTATTACTGTAACAGCCTTTTTATCGTCCCACTGCTGGGCTCAGGCCTCCTATCACACGGTAAAGGATTGAACATTAATCACCACGCTTGCTCAATGCGGGTTGGTGATTTCAGACTATATAGTCCAGGTTTCCTCAAGACCATTTTATCAGCCATTGGTGTCCAAGATTTACTTAGAAAGTACATAATTACAAACTTAGGGAAGTTGCATTGGTACTTGCCTAAACTGGAATCGAATCCACACCCTCATACTCGAGAGGTTGGTTCTTTACCCACTAGGCCACCACGACTTAGTTTCAGGTAGCTTTTACACAGTTCCTTCTAATTTCTTATTTTTTACTACATATGTTAGTAATTTCATAAGTCGTTGTTTCTTCGTGTTTTTATCATATGAGGGAAACAGGCTCTTCCCGCCACTAATATCCGTTAGTTTCACTAATGCTAATGCAAATAAAATCAAGGAAGGATTAAAATTGCATTAAATATGTTTTTTGCTATGCAAACTCGAATATTTTTCGAAAATCATTGAGCATTTTTACATTTCGGACAAGTTTTTTTCCAACATTCCGAAAACGTAGGATTTTTTTCTGAGTAAACTCGGACTATTTTTGGTTATACTTAAAACAGTTTTTTCATAGGAATACGGGATAGTCATAGTTAATATCTAATCCTAACCCTTTCTGAACCATATTTTGAATATGTGCGCTTAATCTTATCGCGTAAACAAATAGTCTACTGTTTTGTATTCTACAAGCAATTTAATTTGCGAAGTAGAGCAGTTTCGTTAATAAAATGTAATGTATTCCACTTCATTATTATTGAAGTGTTGTCGCCCTCAAAATGGCTAATTTATGGAGATTTTTGACATTCAAATAAATAATGTTGGTTGTTTTCTATAAGAAATATGCGTAATTATTTTTACTTTTTACAGATTTTTTTCTTACTTTGACACTAATTATTAAAAATCCAAGCTATTCATAATATTTCAAGAAAAAATTTATATTCTATTTCTAATCGCAAATCATATGACCGATTCAGTCAAGAATCTCGGCTCAGAAATATTGATATTACAAAATCCCATTACTATTTAAAATGAGAACACACATAAGAACTCATCATCCTCCGAGCCTTTCCCAATCATGTTGGGGTCGGCTTCCAGTCTAACCGGATTCAGCTGAGTACCAGTGCTTTACAAGAAGCGACTGCCTATCTGACCTCCTCACCCCAGTTACCCGGGCAACCCGATACCCCTTGGTTAGACTGGTGTCAGACTTACTGGCTGCTGACTACCCGTAACGACTGCCAAGGATGTTCAATGACAGCCGAGCATAAGAACTCATTACACTAAAAAACCATAAAGAATCAAGTTTACAATTCAATACTCAAACAAGGTTAGTCAAAAACAGATCATAGTGGATTCGTTTTACTATTAGCATATTATCTGCGCTACTGACGTTCAGATGTCTACGTCTGCTTCTAGATCTAGTTAATAGACTAGACTTTATTACCATAAATACATAATGTAAGCCATAGAGCCCAAAATGGTGTCAAAACGAAATAAACACGTTTTTAGTACAGCTGTTTGTAGGTATGTATGTTTTACCTTGATCGTAAATGCGAGATTCAAATACCTAGATCGAGGTTAGGGTTTGTATTTAGTACTTAAGATTCTAGTGAACTGCTACAAAAAAGTGAAACAGGCGTTGTCACGTGTTTGACAATAATTTGTATGAACCTTTAAACACGTGACGAACGCCTGTTTAACTTTTTTGTAAAGTAGTAAGAGCATAGGTTTTTTATGAGTTATTTTTATATTAATAACCTTTTGAAATGCAGATGCAAATCACACATTATTGTTTAAAATTAACTCCTTTTTTTAAAAAAAAAGTTCACATAATTTACGGACTTTTGCTTCAAATGTGTCCTAATGAGGTAGTTTTTATAACCTAACCGTCATATTTTATTATATATTTAGTATTGCTTTATTCAGGATTGATTAACATCAAAAACAGAATAATCATTCATCAGCGATATTTAATATTCTTAATTTATTCTTAAAAAAGGCTTCGATATCAATTTCACATTATATCAACATCAAATAATCATGATTTTGTTAGCCAGTTTCTAATTAAAAAGGTCTTATTCAAAGCTGTCTGTATCAATTACCAATCCGATTACTTTAGGGTCATCTGAAGATTTTTATGTTGATAAATAAATATATATGGCGAGCTTTTGTTCGACTTTTATTGGGTTTATTTGCGTCAGTAAATACGTCAATAATAAGGTTAAATATGGACACAAAATTTATCATCATCATCGCTTTTATCTCGTCTGTAAGTTTTGTGTTTTAGAACATAGTGTGGAAGAGAATTCAATTATTATTATTTTGCATTGATAAGTAGAAGAGCCAGCCAATATTTTAGAATAATCATTTTTTTTATACAATCTCGATTCCTAGAGTCTGTAGTCAGCTGTCATCCTCTTATTATTAAATTAAATGATAGGCCGTACGATTCTCTATGGCCGATCTTGTATTTTATAGTCGGGGAAGATTTCAGAATCAAAACAAGTGCACAAAAACTAGATAAGAGCTTGAAAACAACCATTCATTCGCGTTGTTTCAAAATTTTTTATAAAATGTAAACAGGCAAAGGATTCTTTCTCTGAAATATTTTCGTAGGCTTTAAATTAGAATGAGCAGTCGATCGTTTATTTTAATTTACAATATTCAAGGTGCAGTAAATAAAATAATAGTTACATAACTGGACCAGACCGAATGCATTATTTAACAACACAGTTACTTCAGAGTACATCAACTAGTTATTTTAATAGGAACACGCCCAGATTTTATAGTTACGAATATTGATGAAGCAAATATTTTAATGTAACTGTTCCATTGCATAATAATCATTGATAGTTGATTGTCTATCAATAGTTTTTTTTCGTATTTTTGTTTATGGTTCAAAATGGATGAATTTGTTTCGAGAAGTTCTGTTTCAACCGTGTAGGTACGATTTCAAAATTATAATATGGGAAAAGGCTAGGCAGATGATGACTTTAAATTAGCAAAAGCAAGTTAAAAAAATAATAATCATTAACAAAGGAACTAACTTTGAAATGAACATGGCGATATTTTCAATTTCTTAAGTAAATAGATTTGCCTCATTTCCTTTCTTTTAAATATCAAAGTTTTAACTTGCATGTGTTAAAATAAATAAAAACAAATCCAATGACATATTTATTTTATTTCGATACAAATGTCAAGAAAAAGAAACGAAATGTAAATTAATTTATGTATAATAAAGTAGAATTTAATTTCTTCATTAGGATAATTTTCATAAAAAAAAACTAATACCAAAAACACTCTCTTTGTCTATGGTTTTTATTTTTATTTCAAAAGACACGTTTTTATTCGCGTGACCACACATGTGATAATAATTATCAAATCATTTCTATCTCATAAAACTATTAGAATTTATGATACGATTCAGAGATTTAATTAGATTTAAATTATTTTGATTTGTTTTTTTTTATATAATGATCAAGTTGGTATTTTATTTTTGTGTATAACGTTCGGGTCTTCTGAATGTGATTAGATTTTCCGATGAAATTTCCAAAAAATGCGTTATTCATTCTACGTAGGTATGTTTAAAAAATTACTATGTTAAAAAAATCTCTACCTAGACATGTTTCTTTTACATTCTATTTCAGAAATTAATCACCTACTGCATGCCTACTGCGTCTTGGCAATTCCATAATACTAGCTAAGAATAACAATATTAAGTTAATAAATAAATTAAACGTTGAATTCTCATAACACAAACTGATCATATTTATATCATATGGAAAATGAATCTTGTATTAATTTATTTATTGGCGTTTCCTCGAATTAACATCATAAAGAAAAACCGCCATGTTTGAATTTGTTATTTATGTTAACAAACTGCTCTACATTCATAGTTAATATTTGACGACTAGCTTGTCGTCAAATATCATAATAATTTTATTTAAAATAAATTTTTATTTAATAAGAAGCTAGTTTGAACATATTTACTGCTTGACCTTTTTCATTGATCAATGTAAGTAAAACAATTTATTAAATTATTCTTCCAGTGACCAACCACACAAAAATGTACAAACAATCCGTAGAAAATAATCGAAGATTTTGTAACCTGGTCAAACGATCATCAAACTCATTTGTGATTTAAATAAAATCTTGTTATTGAAATGAGGCAAGTTTTTATTCTACGCTCGCTGTGCACACGTGGCTTGAACTAGCGAATTTGTACATCCATATAAATTAGCATATTATACGGTATTAGCTGAATATACGACTTGAATGTAGGATTGATAATTTCGCTAGATTTATGCGGCGTTCGTGTAATAATTCAGAGGTTTTTTTTTCTAGGAACTACATTGGTATTTGAATGTAGTATTGTAGAAAAAAGTAGTTAGTATTTTAACGAATGTTGATTTTGTAAGCGGCGCTATGATCCGAAATTTTCACGTCTTTTTCGACTAATCAGTATGTCATTATTTAATGAGAGTTTGCACCATGTAGGTAACTGTATCTATACCCAAACCATAATAAGCCGTCAAATCGTCGATTTGGCCAATGGGCAGCCAGTTGATAATTATGGTTTTTGTTATAGTTATATTGCACTAGGTTCTCCAATCAAGAAAGAGGTCAGTTATGATTCAGTATTGAACCTCCTTAAGCCCACCTTGTACCACATTTCAGTCGTTTATCGAGCCGTTTGACACAAAACCAATAATTTATGGTCGCTGAACCCATAAGCATGCATTCTTGAGAATTGATCCTGAATTTATAGGCAAAGGTTTCTCCTACAGAAATGTTTATACGCAAGAAAGTTGCAGTAATTTTGCGCTCAAGTAAATATATTTCTGGTTTTGTTACCTTACATGTCAAAAGCGCGTGTTCCCATTTCTGGACTATTTATTGGTCTATTGTCAGCTTTTTTCAGCGTTAACATTGTTATATAAGACAATACATATGGCCAGTTAGTAACTTAGCTTTATGTCATTTTCAAACAAGTTAGAACAGTGATGGCTACGATTGAAAGGCGGATAAAAATTGTGATTTTTGGGGAAGCACACACAATAAAATTATTATTATAGATAGACTGGTATAATTTTCCCAAGACGCATAATTCTACATGTATTTTGTTGAAAAATAATACCTAATACAAAAATCTTTGACGTAGGTAAAATGTGATTTTGGACAAAAGTTTTCTTAAGCTAAGGCCAACTTAATTTTATTTATGTGTAAGTTTAGCCATTTATATCCTATAATGTGTACGATTATCCACGATTATGTATATTTTTACAATTTAGATGGGCTATTACTTTATCTTTGCATATATTTGCGAGCTCTATAAGCACGTGGTATAGTTGTTTATGATATAATTCTGACAGTACCTAGTTCTACTTGTTTGTGGTTTTGACAGTTGTTTTTAAAAATTTGGAATGGTATTAAGGCATGACGGTCTTTGGGATTTTTAGCTGTTTGTATACTTGTTGTATACTTGTTGTATAGTTGTTTTTAAGATGTTTTTACATTTTATTATTATATCAATTAGAAATAAGATCGGAAAGGTTTGATTGAGTAAGCAAATTAAAGCTCGCTTGACCTATAAAAATCTTAAAAAATAGAGTAGGTAAATCAATCAGCCCCTTTGGCAAGATAACTGAAGAGAGAACTTTAAAATTAAACATAATATTAGATGATATACGTTTCATTAAATATGAAAACTCTACCGCAAATAAAAGGAAAGATAGTTAACAGCCAGAGGTCAAAATAAACATTAGGGAAATAAAAAATGCGTGAAATGAAAACACCACGATTAGAAATGATAATGTAAACCTCATTAGCGATCACGTGCGTCTGCGCACCGGCCCGTGATGACGTCATGCGCGTCTGTAAACACACGTGTTGACTGCTTAGAGCATCTAAAAAACCGGACACGTCATGAGCAGGCCTTCCCATCGCTGGAAGAATGAGACTGCCGCATTTTCGGATGGAAATGTGTGCTAAATCGTCAGTTTTGTCGAGTAGCTGAGTAAAGATATGCTCAAAAATGTATGAGTGAGCTATCACTTATTTGTAGCGTTGCCTCCCGGTCGCAAATTGCCAGACTATTTTGCATAGAGATGGTGGTAATGGATGTCTCTAAGGTGGGCTTTGGTGTATATGTACTTATGTTAAAGGATATATTACTGAAAAGTTGTATGTATTTAGTAATGCCAGTTACATAAGTAATATAATAGATAATAGCTTTTAAACATTTATTGAAAATATTCTCATTATAATTAGCACTTTTTCGCAATAAAAACTATACTAACATCGGCCAGCAAATAAGCTCCAAATTGAGACTACATAGTGCTAGCTGCAAACTCCAGTGTTTTTCTCGCAAATGAAAAAGTTTATCTAATTTACCTAAAACATATTTTTATATCTATCAAAATTCAGCAATCTCCTCTGCATACTCAAATGACGCCAATAACCATACCGGTAACGCGCGAACCGACCATTCTTTTCTTGCGTTACCGCGCGAATCGTTTCTCGCATTAATTGCTCAAGTTTATCGCATTACCCGAATACGTGCGTAATGCGAGAGCAATTATGTAGCTCAATTACCCACTGAAATAGGTTATTGTTTGCAAACAATTCTTTTAAAACTGGTTTTTTTACAAGGCTTCCATTACGTGGTGAGCTTTAAGTTTTTTGAAAAAGGGTAAGCAAGGTTTGTATTTTGTGTTAGACCTTTTTTACACGGACTTCAAAAAAAGGAGGTTCAAGAATAAGAGGTACTTATGTATGTTTGGGCGTAGCTCATGTTTGACTGGCCCAATTTTGATGCGGTTTTCGGCATAGTATTTGTCAGTCATTTTTTTCTGAATTATTAATATTGTATGGCAGTCGCTTCTTGTAAAGCACTGGTACTCAGCTGAATCCGGTTAGACTGGAAGCCGACCTCAACATAGTTGGGAAAAGGCTCAAGGAGGATGATCCTCCGAGCCTTTTTCCCTACTATGTTGGGGCGGCTTCCAGTAATATTGTATGGCTGTACAACATATTATTATCTAATGTGACATTATTAAGTCCTTCTTGTAACGACATTCTGTCACATGACATACTTACCTACTTCGTGTCTGAAAAAATATGACAAATACGTAAGTATTTTTATTGCATTTCCTTAATTGGCACAAAAATATTTTCTTTGTTATTATTTATTAGGACAAAAACATACAACGGAATAGTCACTAGTTTGAAATATTATCCTTTTATAACAAAAGGCGTTCCATCAAAGGTAAATGAGGCATAATAATTATTATAATAGCCTTGTTATATTAAATTATTATTAATAATAATAATTGCGTTGAAGCAATAAACACGCATGTTATAAGCAATTTACATACGCACGAGTATCATCCTATTTGCAAATTATTTATTTTTCATTCAATTCTCACGGTTTTCTTACTAACGTATTCGGTTTTTTATTTATTGACATTTTTATCATTGTCCTGTCAACGGTTGTCAAATGAGTTTGACAGATGACATATTCGCCTGATATGGGTCGTGTGGAAGATGCTTTATAAATTATTCAGTTGTAAGATGAAATCTTATGTCGTTTATGGTTTTTATGATGCTCATTTAGCACACAATGTACTTAATTAATACTACTTTGTTGTAGGAACAATTAATTAGAATAATATATTATTTTTAAGTTATGCCTGTGGATAGATTTCATGACATGACAATTTTTCTATAAAGCTAATTCACAAAATAGGTACACAAAATGTTAAACAATTTATATTTTTGTATGGCTATGGAAATAATGGAAACAGTGTCTATTTTTTATGTATTGATGCTATTGCAGTCAAGGCCATTATGATACAATAACAAAACTACTAACAATTAAATGACTATGCAATAATGCATTACCTGTCAAAAACAGCGGGAAACTTAAATTACGAACTGACAGAATTTTTCTATAAAGCTAATTCACAAAATAGGTACACAAAATGTTAAACAATTTATATTTTTGTATGGCTATGGAAATAATGGAAACAGTGTCTATTTTTTATGTATTGATGCTATTGCAGTCAAGGCCATTATGATACAATAACAAAACTACTAACAATTAAATGACTATGCAATAATGCATTACCTGTCAAAAACAGCGGGAAACTTAAATTACGAACTGACAGAATTGGAGTAAAACCACAGATAAAATAATATGTATTATTCTTATTGGATTAAATACTCCTTACTGAATGTTTTATTCACAAGTTCGTTATATTTTACGACCTACACTAAATGCTGTTTCCAATATTTGATCTATCTATTGATTCGCTTACTAGAGATAGAATTTTGACATTAGCCCGATACTAGTAGGGCTGCGGGATTGTTCGAAAGAGTTACCGCGGCCCTGGTAAATAAAAGGCCTACGAGGGAACACGACGGTTTTTAGTCAGTACAGTCCCTCACCGCTGCTAACCTACAGCGGGAGGGGTCATTTGATGATTTTTGACGTCGTTAAAAAAGTCGTACAAGTCGTGTCAAGTTCCTATCTTTGGTTAGTAAAACAACAGATGGATTGAGTATCGGGATCGGGCATAAATGTACAATGGTCATTTGGATAATTTGATATGTATTTGTTACTGTTTTAACAATTCAATTGATATCTAGTTTGAAGTATTCGTGGCGATCGTGACTATTAATACTTTTCATAATTTAATATGGATTATCAGATTTTGTTTTGAATCTTGTATTTTAGTATTTATTTACGTCTTTTCAAATATGGAAGGATCAGAAGGTAAAGGGACTCTTTTGAAATTCCATTTGTTGAAGGAACAAAACAAATAATTACTTAAAAACCACAAAGTATACTAATACACTTAAGTTAAAAAGAAGGGTCATTTGTTTAAGTAAAGTTTATAGAAACTGCATCGCGGGTGACCTTGGAGGTTTAAAACAATTGCACCAAGTAAAGACTCGAAATCCACTACAACATATATAGATTAAAAAATACTTGTTAAGGTTCTTCTAACCTACCTACAGACAGACATGTGTTGCTGTTGTTCTTCTTCTCAGCAACAACACATAGAAAGTGGTGAAGGGTAGGCGTTTTGGGGCTGTCTTTTGTAAATTCCTGACGTTCAAAAAGTGCTGTACTGCAGCCAAGTTTCAATAAATGATTTTTTATTTTGATTTTTACTTGACAAATCATAATGGGAAAGAGTAGACTATCATAAAAGGATAGTTAATAAAGTTTTAAGAAAATAAAAGTTGGTATCTTTTAATTATGACATCACTGTACTCGATCAAATTATTGATACTATCGAAGTTTTTGATGTAACCCATATTCTTAGTAACTGGTTAGACCATTGTTGGATAAAATGATTGTATATAATAAATTCTACATTATGTAAGGCATTGTTGCATAAAACCATACTATTCAATTATATAATAATGCATTGTTTATGCGTTAACACTTTGTTGTTTTATTACCATATTTATATAGCTTAATACTAAGAAGCTATTAAGAGAAAAAAAAATGTTTAAAATTCTATTGTAACGTATATTATTTTGTTTTTTATTTTTTTCTATGGTTCACTTATGTAAGTGGATGTGGATGGCAATTAATAGATGTATAATAAAATTAAAATTGGTATACTAGCATAATTTTAAAATCCTTCGAATTTCTAATTTTTAATCCTAACATAGTCATTCCACATTGCAGAAGCCAACTAACTTAAAAAATCGTGAGAAGTTCCCTTCAAAGAAAAACAAGCTTGATATTTATGTAAAGTCATAATTAAATATAATAATAAACATAGAAGGAAGCATCTGCCACATTCCTTTTATTACCATATCAGCATATAGAATGGGTAATTGGCTAGAGGTTATAGTGGCAACACCGCACGCAGTAGGCATCGGGCAACACTTTACTTCCTTATTTTAATACCATGGAGTTGCATCTTAATTAAAAAAAGAAAAATAAAAACAAATATGAAAATACGCCACAGATTCGATCTATTACAAAATCATGACTGGCTAGAGATAATATTATTGTCATGAGGTCTCCAACACTCCAACCCCGTAGTCAGTAACTTAAGCCCAAAAAATAATTCAAAAAGAATTTCATTAATCCCCCATTCAGATAGTATCGGGATAATTGTATTGGTTGTTTAAAAACTTCGCCGCTATACGCTTTAATGGAGGCTGGGCCTAATGTAGCTAGATGCAATAACTTTCTCATGTAAGAAATCTCATGACGATAGGCTTTATCAAATCACGAATATCGCAGTCCAGCCTTTAAGAGCCCGTAGCAAAACGTTAAAAAAGTGTTATGTCAACGAAAATGTTTTTTTTTTTTAATTCTACTCTTGTTTGCCATTCATTTTGATTATTTTTTTACTAGACATATCTAGTACATAATTTTTAATTCTACTCTTGTTTGCCATTCATTTTGATTATTTTTTTACTAGACATATCTAGTACATAATTTTTAATTCTACTCTTGTTTGCCATTCATTTTGATTATTTTTTTACTAGACATGTCTAGTACATAATTTTTAATTCTACTCTTGTTTGCCATTCATTTTGATTATTTTTTTACTAGACATGTCTAGTACATAATTTTTAATTCTACTCTTGTTTGCCATTCATTTTGATTATTTTATTACTAGACATATCTAGTACATAATTATCTACTATTAAGACATAACTCACAATGTTGTAAAACAACGTTTTAAAAATAAGAACTACAAATATCCACCATTTTTCATTTCCCATCCGAGATTTCCCGCGCCGTTTTCTCATAAGAAATTCGAAGAGCAACGGAAATCATATTAACTACTTATTATTATAAGCTTGTGAGGACATCAAGGCAATTATTTATACAAACAAATGTGTCATAGACAATTATTTCCTTACTTACACTTCCTTTTACACCGAGATCGTGAAAATAACTCAAAAATATTTGCATGACTTCATGCTCGGTCGTAAAATATTAAATTCTTTGTAATCGTGAGATGATATTCATCACGAACACTACGGAAGCATATTCTTATTTATGTCTTCATACGTTTATTATACATATTATTATTAATAATACTTTGCATATTACAGCCGCCATGCAATTTGTTATTAATTGCTAATAGTTGTTTTATTGAGTAAACTACTTAGGTAGATAAACTTTATGTTTCTTGGTTTAATATTATGAGGATGTTAATGTTTATTGTACAAGACTTTTATAGTGATTATTGATTTACGGGAAAACAAATTGTAAGTATCCTTTTACTTGCCTATAAATTCAGTAATGATTTGATAGCCTCTTAAAAGGATAGCAATATTATTTTACACGTTTTAATCTTGTATTTTGAAAATACATACCACGTTCAAAAGCCCTGAGAAAATCAATCAAAATATATTGTCAATATAATAAATATATTACAATATATTCAATATAATAAATATATTGTCGACGTTTTGGTTACACATTTATTGTTAGTAGGTCAAAAAGTCAAATTATCATCATCTCCAGAGCCTTTTCGTCGTAACGACTGCAAGGATGTGAATGACAGCTGGGACCTACAGTCTTTCATTACTAACTATAACTTCAGATAAAGATCTAACACGTGCCTTACAATAAACAAAAAAAAATAGGTATGCTAACATTGAAAAAAACTGCAAAGGTTAATTTCTAAGAATGATGTGTTACTCGCGGCCACTGTTGGGAATTTCCTTGTGTTAAAACATTATTTATTTAGTACTCAGTTTGTTGGTCTAGTCATAATAAATTAGCGAGAATCATGATGCTGATGAAGGTAACATACTTACCTAGTGTGATGAATTGTTTATTATTTTCAAGCGTTAGAATACCTAGAGTTTATTTGTAGGTGAGAAGATATTTTGTGTTTTGGAGTTTTTGCTCTTCAGGCCCTGAAATCTAGAAGGATAGGTATAGGATTAATGTGATATCAATTCGAAGACAGTTTTTGCATTAGAAATCTGTCATTTCAATGATTAATTTAAATTTTTTGAAACCGGAATATAGGTTAACTATTTACCAAAGTTTCAGTTCTATTTTTCTAAGTATCTTATAAGTAAAAAATAGACTAAATTATTTATATAAAAGACATGTAAACGCATGTTTAACAAATAGTCGCATGCGTAGACTAAGATAAGTAAATAAATATATCACGCCCAGCCTCCGACGGGCGTAGATCACGACCTGTTTGTTCCCACGATATTTCACGTTGAGTTGTGAATTCGGGGTTTATGACTGTTTATATTTTTGAGAATATTATAAAAATAATATCACAAGTATATTGGTAAGTCAGTGCTACCAACATAAATCATAAATAAATATTTGCCATAAAGAAAAGTAGAATATAACATAAAATACTGAACAGCGAATCTGTCAAACGTCAAACGGACTCAAACGTCTGACATTGACAGCAACAGAGAGACTCGCATACAATTATGGAAAAAAGTATGGAAATATTGTTGTCAAGGCTAGACGAAAAACTGCAACAACAAACAAAAATCATTACTACAACAGTAACTGAAAGTGTTATGGTGGCAATAGACGAGAGATTGAAAACAATAACGGACGAAAATACTAAGCTCAAGGAAAAGATTTCTACATTAGAACAAAAACTAAGAGGAATGGAATTTGAAAAAAGGAAATATAACCTAGTGTTTTTTGGAATTGAGGAATCGGGTAAATCAGAACTGGAATTGGTAGACTACATTAAAGACATAATAATAGAAACAGGAACACACATAGATAGCCACGAAATAAAAAACACATATAGAATCGGCAAGAACCAAAATAAAAATCGGCCCTTAGTAGTCACCATTGCATCATCATGGAAAAAACACATCATTCTGAAAAATAAGACTAACCTCCCACCTGGTATTAATGTCAAAGAGGATTATACTAAGGAAGTAATTGAAAAACGGAAGCAGCTACAACCACAACTAGAAGAGGAGAGGAAGAAAGGTAACATCGCTTTTTTTAAACATGACAAGCTGATAGTGAAGAAACCAACAGACAAAGCCAGAGACAAAAGGAAGAGAGAAGATTCGGGCTCACCCAACTCATCAACCCAAAAGAAAATAAACTCAAGGGAAACCTCAAAACCTTCATTCACTAGGAGTGTTCCAAAAAGCAATATTCTCGACTATGTGGAACGTAGCAGAAATAACTCACAAACTGAAATCTCAAAAAACTAAGACTGACCACCGGCACAACAAATACCACAACACTACTACTAGAAACTTCAACAAAAAGTCCCCCAAGCCGGCTGGTCCCCGTGGGGGTCATCGACCACAACCCTCCAGAGAACTCCAGAGAACAACAAAAACACAACAGGCATTATGGAAACTCTAAAAAAGAAAATAATGAACTACATAACTTAAAAATATGCACCTATAACATAAGATCATTATCATCAGAAACAAGAATGTTAGAATTAAACAACGCAATAGAGAACATTAATTGGGACATAATAGGACTCGCTGAAGTTAAAAGAAATGGATACCATATAGAAGAACATGAAAAGTACATTTTTTGTTACATAGGTGAAACAGCGGGACTCCATGGCGTAGGATTCTTAGTAAATAAGAAATGGAAAGCAAATATCGTAAGTTTTATTGGTGTATCAGAAAGAGTCGGTTTGTTAAAGCTGATATTTAATAATGTGCCCATGTCAATTATACAAGTTTATGCCCCTACAGAGAGCTATAGTGATGAGGATAGGGAGAAATTCTACATGGACATACAAAGAGCACAAGAACAAGCAGATAAGATGCTATTAGTAATAGGAGACTTTAATGCAAAAATCGGCCAGCCTAAACTTGAAGAAAATCTAATAATGGGACAACATGGCTATGGGCAAAGAAACGCAAGCGGCGAACGACTGATACAATATGCCTATGAAAACAAATTGTCAGTGATGAATACATACTTCAAGAAAAAACAGTCTCGAAAATGGACCTGGATATCCCCCGATCACAAAACAAGAAATGAAATAGACTTCATACTAAGCAAAAACCCTAAAATAGTCACAAACTTAGAGGTGCTCAACAAAATAAGCTTCCCATCGGACCATAGAATGGTAAGGTGCTCTATAAATATTCAGATGCCAAAAATTAACAGAAAGTCATTTAAATCCCCAAACAACATACTTAAGTCAACTAAAGAAAAAGAAACATATGTGAGAAACCTTAAAGAAAATGCAAAAACACTATATGAAACCACTAAACACATAGAAGATATACAAGTTCTGAGCAACGAATTAGAGAAAACAATCATAAATAGTCTAAATATGGGAAAAGAAACCAGGAAAAAAGAATCCAAAATTGTAAGTGACCAAACGTTGAAACTAATTGCTAGACGCACAGAACTCCTATCCACAAAAGGAAAATCTAAAGCAATGAGGCGCGAATTAACGGAACTCTACAAAAAAACTAACAAAGCAATCAAGAAAGACTACGAAATCCACAGAAGGAATGTCATAGAAAGGAATATGACTACATTCAGAAGCTCAAAAAGAGCTTTTAAAGAACTTACAACACATAAAAACTGGATACAGTGCCTAACAGACGAAAAAGGCGAAACAAAGGACAGAGCAGATATAATCCACCGAGCCACTGTTTTCTACTCAGATCTCTATAGAAGCCCAGCCACAGAAAGAGACCAAGAAGATGAGAATGAGGAAACAGAAACTAATACTACAACAGAATCTCAACCTGCCTTGGAAAGTATAACCGAAAGGGAAACAGACTTACATATAAAGAAATTAAAGGTTGAAAAAAGTCCAGGACCAGATAGTATCCCCAACGAAGCCTTGAAACTTGGAGCACCTGCTCTGGTAACCTATCTGACAAAGCTCTTTAATCTAATTATAGAACAGGAACAAATACCTAAACAATGGTGCTGCTCAGACATAATATTGCTATATAAAAAAGGGAACCCGATGGACATTAACAATTACAGACCCATAAGTTTACTATCTACTATCTATAAACTGTTCTCCTCAATCATTCTAAGTAGAATCAACCCAGACATAGAGAGAAATCAACCAATGGAGCAGGCGGGTTTTCGTGCACACTACTCTACAATGGACCACATTCATGCTACAGAACAAATCATAGAAAAATACAAGGAATACAATATGCCATTGTACATAGCATTTGTGGACTACTCCAAAGCCTTCGACAGCATATCGCACTCGTACATATGGAAGACCTTGCGCAAGAACAACATCAACGAAAAATATATTAATGTGCTAAAAAATATCTATGAAAAGGGTACAAGCCAAATAAAACTAGACAGGCAAGGAGAGGAGTTCAAAATTGGTAGAGGAGTGAGACAAGGGGATCCTCTCTCACCCAAACTATTTATAGCTGTCCTCGAAAACATATTCCAGAACCTAGAGTGGAAAAACAAAGGCATATGGATACTAAACACAAGACTAACACACCTGCGATTTGCGGATGACATAGTCCTTTTCAGCGAATCTGCAACAGAACTAAAGAACCTGCTACATAGCCTGAACATCGAAAGTAAGAAAGTGGGACTTGAAATGAATGCACAGAAAACCAAAATTATGACTAACAGCTCCATGAAAGAAATAGAAATAGAAGGCAAACCCATAGAATATGTAAAAGACTATGTATACTTAGGAAAACAGATTTCTTTCGAATCAAACTGTAATGAAAATGAAATAGATAGAAGAATAAATATCGCATGGAGGAAATACTGGTCACAAAAGGAAATCCTTAAGGGGAAATGCAGTCTACAGATGAAAAAAATAATAATGGATTCATGCATTCTCCCAAGCCTAACTTATGCAAGCCAAACCTGGGTCTACACAGAAAAGGTGAAAAACAAAATTCAGTCCTGCCAACATGCCATGGAAAGAAGCATCTTAAAATTAAGGAAAATCCAGAAAACACGGAACACAGACATCCGAGATAGAACAAAAATAACAGACGCACTACAGCACAGTCTTAGACAAAAATGGAAATGGGCAGGACACATAGCTAGATACCAGGACAGAAGATGGACCTATACTACTACAAAGTGGAAAGGCCCTATTGGAAAGAGGAGCAAAGGTCGACCAAGAAAGCGATGGGTAGATGACATCAAGAGTATAGCAGGAGATGAATGGATGCTAACTGCCAAAGACCGGGACAAGTGGCTTAAGCTGGAGGAGGCTTTTACCCTAGAGGGACTACATAACAGTAACAAATAAACAATTAAAAATGTGAAATTCTATAACAAATGTACTGTTATGAAGACAAATAAAGCTCAAATAAATAAAATTGGTAACTCGCGGTTGAATTTAAATCCTCGCATATTTTTGGGAAATCAGTTGTAGGTAATACAGGTACCGCAAAGTTAAGCAATGTAACTCCTTGCAATGCAGACTTTTTACTATCTATGGTTATTTCGGTGACAGGTGAAAACACAATACCAATGCCTGTTGTTTGATTTACAACTTCCTAACTATCGGGATTTTAAGTACCACTAGGTCATTAAGTAATATTCTAATATTCTAAGTCTAAGAAGTAAAATGTTCAATCTTATACATATTTTTCTTTTGTTCACAGGAAGATGAAGAAGATCTAGGTGACTTATACCAGGATGAGGAAAATGGTGCTGCGCTTCTCATCAGGAGACACCCCAAACATGGCAAACTCGTTGTAGTAAGTTGACAAGCATTGACTCATTTATTTCACACTAAATTCTATCAATGTGATAAAATAATCTTTTGATAATCGACTAAAATAAAAGCTACAATGATCGATTACAATCGAGCCACAGACAACGACATACTGGCCAATAATAAATTGCACAATTCATAAATAGAACACACGCTCACAATTAGCCGCCATGCGTGTTGTAAAAAAAAATTACCGGATAACTATAGATAACTGATGTTGTCAATTTCTGATAACCATTTATCATTTCATAAAACAGAATTAAATGAAATTAGCGAATTGAAAAGACTGGCAACTTAATTGAAGGGCCTTAACACAATTGTTAAACGATGCGTGCCAAGAATGAATTTATTAAATTATAACAACTGCCTGTTGCAATGTTTGGCGCCATTTGCATAAAACCTTATTTGTTTCTGGTGTTGTTAAAAGCCAAAGTTCGCGTGTTATTCGTTATTCGGTAGTTTTGCTGTGACAGATTAATGACTACCTATTTACGTCTTAGTGGTCGCAAAAAGTTGCACAAAAATCTACGTACTTTTTATGTAAATTAGAGCAACCATGATTATTTTAGTACACGCTAGCTTGCATCCGCGATTTACCTTCAGTTTTAAGGGAACAATAGGTGAAAAGTATTGGATAATATGTTACTATCTGATTACTCCAATCAGTAGCTTTTGCATGAAAGAGTAAAATACTTAGCTATGAATACCTACTATTGATATCAAATAGCTATACCTACATTTTTTTATATTATTCAATAGAGAAAACCCAACATACGTCAAGATATTTCGATTATCATTAAAATTCAACAGGATGTGACTATCTCTGGATTTTGGACACGTACCAATGTCACTGCCATAAACTAAAGACTAGAGACGTGACTTGTCAAATATTATTATTAAAAAAACTATGATACTATGAGTATATGTCTGGCTTTACGGCTGTTCTTAATATTCTATCTGCTGTCTTGCTGACTAAAGATAATTAAATAATTAATAAATAATGTTAGGACACCTTTTCTCACATAACAAATTTCGGGACACCTTTTCACACACGGTCGGTAAGCCCCATGCTAAGTTATTAATTAACTTGTGTTATAGGTGCTAACACAACTGATAAACTACATATAACTACACATAAACATATTTATAAATACGTATTGTAACACCCAGACCACGGCCAACAAGCATGCTCATCACACAAATGTCCACCCAACCGGGAATCGAACCCGGGACCTCAGGTTCGGCAGTCCAGCATGCTGACCATTGCGCCATCGAGGTCGTCAAATAAAAATAACCTAAAAAAATTATAATGATTAAATGAAATAGTAGAAAATTAAAAAAACAGAGGAAAGATAGAATTTGACATTAGACCCTAAGTAATGTCAATTCCTATCTCTAGTAATAGATCGATAGATTATTGGGAACGGACTTTAGAAGGAAAATAACAATACCGAGATAGGAAGTGAAAAACGTGTTTTATTAATTTGCATACTAATCAAGTAATCATGAATGACGTTTCGTAGACTGGCTACGAAAATTGTTAGATGTCGATAGTTAAATCTTTTTTGAGTCAAGGACGATAGCTATTGAGTTGTCGGCTGTCGAAATTCGCTTTTTCTTAATGTCTACTAGTTTTTTTGTGATAAATTGATTAGCTTAGGTTTTGTTATTTATGGATTCGGCTTTAAAACTAAGCAAATAGATCGTCATCTTAGTCTTTTAATTGAATACTCTTAAAAATAGCCATTCTAACATTGTAGCTAAATAAACCCAAACTAGTTGTTCCCCGCAGTTCCATTCACGCCCGAGGGAACTACTTCCCGTGCCTGAACTAAAGTGCATATCCTTGTCCATGTCTTGCCAATGTGCTTTTTCAAGCTCTAAACTACATATATGCTTACCAAATATCAACACATCATTTTTAAAATCTCTGGCAGGACGATAAAAAAAATTTTTTGATCGTCCTGCCAGAGAGTTAGCTACTTTCGCTTTTATAATTAGCATTAGGTAGTAAGGATTATAAGTACAACCGTTTTCCATTGTACAACTGTCACTTTTCCCGCCATCGAAGGCGTGCATCGACGCTGTGAGACCATAGACACAATAGATTACAAACAAGACTGAGGTCAATTGCCCAACAGCGAACTGACGAACAACGTAGGTGTGAACGATAAACTGTGTTCTTAGTTCAGCCTTCGTTAGTTTTAAAGAAGTTTATGAATGAAAGAAGGATAGTTTTGATTTGACTGTTCTTTATCCTTTGGATGTCGTAATGTGGTTAATGTTTGCTCTATCTATAATAACATTAATGTTAAGATGTGTAGACAGTAGATGGATGGATGTCTATGACTCTTTCACGAAAGAACTTTTGATTGGATTTTGATGAAACTTTATCATAATATAGTAATCATGCAGTAGATATAGATTTTTAGAATAACATACAAGTACCTAGGAAGGCTAGTTTTTTCATTCGGATGTAGGAAGTTCTTTCCTCGGAAGACAGGATCCAGGTCAAACCGCGGGCAACAGCTAGTTAGTAATATAGGAAATCTTGTCCCATTCTTTTAGAAAATGAAATTATTAATTAATATTTTATTTAAATGTCACCGCCAGCGCCTCCGTAAATGCTCCAAATAAACTTGCACTAACATGTGTTTAAAAAGCAATATCAACACAGAACTCGTTTTGTAATTAGTTTGGTTGTATAATTAGCATGTTTTTTTTAATTTAATTAACAGCTTTATAGTTTATGGCTATTATTGGCTATACATGCCTACTTAATCAATCTTAATTAGTGTTTAGGTGACATCTCAACACTAATTAGAAGGCTACCGTTGTCATGTGACAACATTGATATATTGTTTTATAATAAAAAAAACCTTCAAGAAATATGTGTCATTTAAGAATATTTTGAAAACTCTGATATAGCCTATCGAACTAGTTAGGTAACAAAACAAAACAAGATGTTCCTCATGGTCTCATCCACGACCCGAAATAACTACCTACGGGAAGTAGCAACTGAATAAAAAGCCTGTACCATTTCCCAGGATATACGTACTTATATTATCTGTGTAGCCTGTTCTTATACAGAGGAGGAATGAGCGTTAATCACCACGTTTGCTCAAAGCGGGTTGGCGATTTCAGACTTTTAAGTCCAGGTTTCCTCAAGATACTTTATGTTACAATTAAATTGTACGTAAAATCCTTTCATTATAAAACTAATATTAAAAAGCAACATTGTTATGACCATAAAGTTTTGTTTGCATCGTTGGAACCTTCTTACAGATATTTTCCTTATATGTTTATCTACCTTGTTTATTGTCTGTACATCATACATCGTTTTACGATCGTAATAATTTGTTATTTTATATTAAATTTATACCCCGCTTGTTCTATTAGGATATGTTAATTAATCTTTAAAAACGAAGCGAACAACTTTCTTGGTCGTAAAATTCTTGATAACTTTAAACTAGTATCTATCTAAGTATAAAATTCAGAATCTGTTTTCCCTATGTCTGATGAGGAATCGGCGACTTACCTACATGTATTTATCAAATAGTAAATTACGACAAAAAATGGCAACTACATACCTATAACTAATTCACGAAATAAAACACAGAGTATTTCATCAAAACAGTCGTTCTTATCAAAATCACATGAAAAAAAACATGACTTTCAAAAGAGTTATTTATCAAAACAGTCTATCATATCTTTTAAAATAAGAATAGAACATTGAAATTGTTGCTAGCGTGCTGATGACCACTCAATGCTTCTCTCTATGAGAGGAGGCGGGCCAGCAGTGGGACGATAAAAAAGCAATTGATGTTGATAATGAAAATCAAACCCATATGAGAGGGGGCTTGTGCCCAGCAGTGAGACGAGGGACGATAAAAAGGCTTATGATGATGATGATGATTAAAATTGGTTGTTTTCAACAGGAGGGCTCAATAGGTCACGACCTGGTGATCCGCCCCATACCGGACTCGATGACGGCGGCGGCGCAAGACGACGAGATGTTCATGGACCCCTCCAGCATGGCTGACATGGTCTCCATCGATACTGGACTGCCTTTAGGTACGTTATAGTTAATACTGAAGTTGGTACCTAACTGTTAAGGAATATCTATGCTAATAATCTAAGGCCGGAGACTTTGTTTTGTTTGAACGTGTCAATCTCAGGGACTACTGGTCTTATTTTAAAAATTCTTTCAGTTTTAGGTAGCCCATTTATCGAGGAAGGTTAGTAGCCTTTCAGTGGTACATAGATCATTACTCAGGGAAGGATTTAGGCTACTTTTTATTTAGGTTAATCATTTTGATTCCGCGGTAGGTGGGTGAACCGCGGACAGTTAACTACTGAAATTAAGTACCTTTAGCTTTATAGCAGTGATTGAATAAGTGTCTGAAATAATCTCATAAATATAAAACGTTTTCCAGTGAAAAGAAAAAGGGAAGATCAGGCGAGGTTAACACAAGCGCTTAATGGCGCCCAACACGTCATCATCAAACGAGACCCCGCGGACGCAGAACACGACCATTTAGGAGATTACGGTAAGACATACACATCTAAAAATATTCCCAAAAACAACATATTTAATATCAATGAAACTAGTTTTAAAAAATACGGAGGAGAATCGACTAAATTCTCGTAAAACATACTAAAGTACCAAAGACAAGTGCTTACTTTTTATTGAAGACTGTTTTGTTTATGTAAAAATCATACCATAAATCAAGATGAAACATTTCAGCACATGTCATATAAAAACACGAGTTTCTTAACTCGTAAACATGTTTACTCTTCATACAATGAATTATCCAGTAAATCATTCTTTCCATAATAAATCAGCAAACAGTAGTGCAAACACCGAACAATATTTCCCCATTATTATTTATCTGTGCACGTGCGAGTGCGTCTTCCATAGAGATGTCACGTGCATTGCGCATCGATACTTTACAATCGAGATAATCGATTATGTTAATACGACCGGTTTTCGAATGCCACTACGTATCTCTGTTTCTTGAATGATTTAGCTTAAGCCGTGTCTGCTGATGTAAACTCGTGAAAAGGTTCAGCAAATTACTTTTATTATAATTAGCTACTTTGTTAGGTAATTACACGGTGTAATTTTCTCCTATATGATTAATTTACAATATGACATTGTTGTATTCGATATGTGAGAATCGATTTGAATGTGTAAGATTTGCCATCGACTTAAAACTAATTATAATAACAATACTAGTGGCTACACTTAATGTTATTCATTAGAATCGAATAAATTAATCGACTAAATTGTAGTGTAGATATGCAACCTGATTATAATTCGTTTAGTCGATTAGGTCAAAGGTCATAATATCAAATTATTTGTGGCGCCAACTCGTGCAAAAGGTGATATATTGTTTTGATTAAATGGGTAACACTTAAAAGTAATTTGAATGAATTAGACATTCATTTATAAACCGGTAAATTGTTGAATTAAACTTTTAGTTTTTGAGGAACTTAAATAACGGCTTCATAACGAGAACACCAGAAAAGTGAAAAACGACAGTTCTATTTATCTAGCTAGGTCCTTCTCGAATCTCATCAAATATCTTGACAAGACGTCTCGGCGCGACTGTTCGTGGGTCTGTGGAAGCTGTACCTAATTAAATATAAGATTTACCTAATGAAATAGACATTTTCTGCCGACTCTGCTTTTGCCTAAAATATCCTTTTGACGAGCCATCTCAAATAAAGGCCTACGACGGAACACGACGGTTTTTAGTCAGTAAGAGTCTGACACTCCCTCATCGCTGCTAACCCACAGCGGGAGGGGTCATTTGATGATTTTTGACGTCGTAAAAAAAGGTATAACTTGACAAGATAAGATACAAGTAATAGATTCATATTGGCAATAGGCATAAACAATCATTCAGCTACTTATACACAGTCACGCCCTACCATAATATAGTACACGTCATATATTTTTATTGTTTTCTTTCGCATAATGGAAGACGTTGATTTATTCTAGCAAGATTAGTCATCATTATTTTAAAATCAATTTTATAATAGAAAAATGTATTTATAGGGACAATAATCATATGCAAAAATAAAACAATATTGTACTATTGTTAATTTATGTTATTGTATTTCCGTCTGCTTAATAGCTAGCGAATACGTCTATCAAAACATTTGTTGCTAATGACAAATAAAAAATAAATCATTAGTCATTCAATTTATCATCGTCTTTACTTAATGTTATTTTGAATTTTGTTTAGAATGATGTTCTACGATCCGTGTTTGTGTGAATTGGCACTTTGCAGTAAGCTTGCGTTTTTAAAAGCCTTTATTTTTCGATTTGTAGACTTCTCAGTTCGTCCCAGAACTTTTTGACACCCTGTAAAAATTATGCATTTTCCATCACGATAACCGTCATTAGTACCCAAAAATCCCTTAGTAGGTAGGTACCTAGTACATGGTTATATCTGCTTAGGCCTTTATCACTATGTAAATCATTTTAAACTTCGAAATAAATTGGGCAACTAATTATAGAGGTAGGTGCTAATCAGATGGCAAACCATTATAAGTCAACTTTTTACGCAGGTGTCCAAGGGTGTATAGAACTAATTGGCAAATCCGTAGGTACAGTTAGACCAATTAACATTTAAATATCTCATGGATCTTATCGCAATACTAAGTCGTGGAGATTATCATATAAATGCCATTTAAACATTTATAATTTGTGGTCGCAAGTCACAGCAACAATTCTAATAAACTTCACATTGACTCAAAACTAGTTGGCAGTTTGACACGTGACATAGGATGTATACGAAATGAAATAACGTGAAAATAAGATAGTTATCAAAATCAAAATATAGCGTCACGTGTTTGTCCGTTATGTCACTCGCTTGTCAAATTTGGAGGCTCAAAAAAAATATTTACGTTGTTCCAACCTAATATTATTTACAAAGAACTTTGTAACCTATGACCATAGTCTAAAGAGCTTTGACTTGACCCATGACAATAGTTTCTCTATGATTTGTATAAGTCAGAACGGGTATAAGAGTAACGGCTACATCTCTGCCGTTTATCTTGTAACATATCATTGAATAAGCCTTAAGGCTTTCCCCTGTTATGGCTTTTCTTACAGGAATGTCAAAAATTCCCAGTAACAAGGATTTAGAAACTACAGGACTCATGTATAGTGTTGACATAATGCCAGCATAGATACTCAAACTGGTTTATTATAAAATGTTACCTTTCCAATCCCGAACCGTGACTTGTCTGTATCTATGTAATTAGGCACACTAAATACCTATATCTAGTTGTCTAATTAAAAATCAATCGATAGGGTATTTATGGACACTTTAGAAATGGACTTGCATTTAATGTTTTGATACTAATATGGCCTTTTTACATGCCCAACTTAATTCTAATTAGGTCTATATTGTTTTAGGTGAACTGTGAAAGATCAAAAGTGACTCGATTGTCTTGTATTATTTCCCAACATACAATGATAGCATAAGAATTTTGATGATACGGACGCAGCTAGTGGTAATCACGCTACGCTTCGTGGCTAAGTTTGTTGTTCCTGACCAGACTTGCATTTGGTCCTACTGTTAACAGTCAAACCCGAAATACTTACCTAAGTTTTCTTACTACATGATCAATTACGACATTTTTGCTATATATATTTTTCCCGTTGTCTACACTCCATTCAAGCTAGTTTTATTTATGTTTTCCAAAAAGACTATACCATAGCTTATTGCTTTTTCAGACGATTTTTTGCATTAGAGTATAATATAAATAAAAATGTAAAAACATATTGTGTCAATTAATATTTATATTTGGTATAAAATCGTCCGTATAATGTCATGTTATCATAGATTTCCGAGACATATCTCGTTTTGCTAATAAGACTGTTCGTTATTCCGTCTTGGACGGGGTCATAAGGTCAGACTCTAACGTCACCCATTATTTTAAATTCACGGTAGAAAAAAGCTTAAAATAATAATTCGGTTTATGAATAATCTACTATTTGGGAAAACCGACGGTACGGCAGCCTATTTTAGTCTTATTAGGTACCTTTTGGGCAAAAACCCCACAGGTGCACGATTTGAGTACCTATACCTATTCTTTTATTTGGTTATATTCGTCTTTTTAATACCTACTACCTACAGGTTAAATAATTTTGATATCGATTAATGAGTCGACCGCGCAAAAATCGACTAAACTCATTTATTACTAAAGTACAAACACGAGGTGACCTAAATGGTGTAAGGGTGACTCTAGTGTTGGTATTTTATTCTTTTTAATGGGACATTTAAATTAAGAACCGAAACGAATACTTAACAAATCGATTACATAACAACAAAAAAAATATCCAAGCATAGATATTTTTTTTAATGATGGCGGTCGGCGACGATTCCAAACGACCGTATCTATCGAATATTCTATCCATCTGTTGTAGATATTGTTACTACAGATAGAATGTTGACATAAGTTAGTTAAATAATGGTAGATATTTCACTAGGTAACTGAATGTCTGTGAAGCTAGTCGAGGTTCAAACACCGAATGATGACGATTTAAATCTCTGATGATGATCAATATAATTATTCAGACCTTCCTATACCTCGGGTAACTATATGCCTGACGCATTGTGTCTAGTATTAAAACAGCACTGTCATCGTCATTAAATTATTTACGAAGTAACAATGATATTTGAACACAATAATTATAAGTATATAATGTTATCAACGTGTTGTTATCTCAAGAAACTTGGCTATATTTACCTCCTTGCATATTCTGGAAAATGCCACCAAAAAAAAAGTAACACCTATTTGGTGCTTACCTATTTATCTTTTTAATTAAATAATGGGTAATTAATTAGGTCAATAGGTACCTATATACAGCTAATTGGCTCACAACCAATTTATAAAAACACGACTAATAAGCCATTAGATGATCAGCAAAAACTATAGATAGCAAGATGTTATTAGGAATGCAAAAGAACAACAAATTCGATCTAATTTATTAGTCATCTTTCATGGTCTGATATTAACTGGGTATGCCAATCTTTATTCAAATCTATAGGTATGTTTAGCATTTCAAATTAAATCTTCTATTTTAATAAAAGTTTATATGATTACGCAGGTATTACTACCTACTGATAAAAAAATGGTTTTTCATGCTACAGAAGAATTAAAATATAATAAAAATAAATCTAGCACTCCATCTAGCGTTATTCTTCATAAGTTTCAGTCATGTATTAGGTAGCGAAAATGACAAGAGATGTCTCTGCACTTATTTTTTTTTTATTTCGAACAAAAAAGGTCAATGAAACTCAAATCTTTTATATTTTTCATAAACTTTTATTACCTCTTTTCCAATTCACAGCATTCATGGAGCCAGATCACCTGGGTAAGCGGTTCAGAAGGAAACGGTCAGCGGAGCCCCATTCGAGACGGAAAAGAGAAGCGCCCTACGTCATCTACCCAGAGATTCTGGTCATCGTCGACTATGATGGTTATAGGTAAGGTTTTATGCAGCAAAAAAATGATAAAGCCAAGCGGAGAACCTCGTTCTTTCTTAGTCTCTGCAGTGTTAATCTTGCCTACCCTTCCCTTTTTTTGGCGATAGATATTTTTCAAAAGAAAAGTCTGCATTTTTGAGTTCGCGCAGCAACTCGACCTACTTGAATGCATTAATATCTGATCACAAGGAACCTCAAAGTATTAAAATTAAGATTTCATCGAATTAATGATCACGCATTCGGACTGGCATAGTTATTTGACGATAACTCATCCTAAAAAGAGAGTTTGAGCTTTATTTTATTTTCTATAATAATAATAAAACCTTGAGCCCCGCAGGGCATCTGAGGCGGATGACGGGGAGTAGCGACCCCGCGGGGCTATATATCCGAGTGCTCCAGGGAGAGTATACTGTCCCCCATCTCCGGCTTGCCGGAGTGAAGCATGACGGGGGATAGGTCTCCCGCCTCTTGGCTTGCCTTCATCAGCCGGTCAGAGTGGAGTCGCTAGAGCAAGGTTAGTCCTGCTCGGAGGGTAGGTGCCTCGTGGTAAGTGGCGAGTGGGCCGGTGATGCTGGACCCACAGGGAGCGCGTGATCTGCGTTTAAAGTCCGCCGAGGTATCCTCACCCTTCTCAGCCGCTCATGTCCCTGTTGCCCTCTTGTTGCTTTTCAGTGACTGATTCCCGGGGGCCCAGTAAGTGAGTTGGCGAGTCTCCACCTGCCATTTTAACATGTATTTAATACATTGTCATCGGCAGGTGCCATAGTTCCCGTAGTTACCCCATTCCTAGTCCATTAGCATCCCATCACAATAGCCCAAGTAGTTTTCATCCATAGTTAGCAATAGTTTAGCACAGAACCGGGGATTGTCCTTGGGTACATTTCTATAGTGTATACAGGGATAATCGTCAGTTTTGTGTCACCATTTCATTAAAGTTGTCTCAAAAGGGCTTCAGCGTGTTGGCTTCGGCCCCACGTTCGCCTCCCAAAAATCCGGGACTCTATAGTCCCGAGGTCTGGAAGAGACATACATTTATAAAACCTTGTTACAAATTTCAGGTTACACGGAGGCGACAACGTGCAGATCAAACGCTACTTCGTATCATTCTGGAATGGCGTCGACCTGAGATACAAACTGCTCAAAGGACCCAGAATACGGATATCCATTGCTGGTATCATTATTTCTAGGGTAAGTTTCTTGTTAGACTGAATTGTGCTTAAATACTTTGGAATATGGTTGGCTATTCTTTGGTAAATTATTTAAAATTTTGGCACACTTTGAAGATAGGTAGTATCTCACTTAAATTAATTTTCTAATGGTAATATAGTTTTGATTTAAAATATTTGTTACCTGTACTAGGTAGCCAATTTCTAGCAGAAAGTTCAAAATTATATAATACATAGGAAGATCAAAAATTAAGGGAGGTGTAAAGAAAACTAAGTTAGAAATCTTCTAGGAACACATTTATTGAAAATTGAATATTGCAGAAAAAAGTACCTATGATTTATTTTATGAAATGCAATGTAATCAAGTAATCAATCAACAGGCATCTCAAGAGTTAGTCATCAACTTAAAATTAACCATTTCATCTGTTTCTATACAGAGTTCTTCAATCAATGTCTTTTTAGATTTAGGATACCCTTCTAGGACAGCATCTAGCATATCACTGCAAATTCTTTTGCGTTTTCTGAAACAAAAAACCTATAAAATATTGTATAATAAAAAATATATTTTATTTATGTTTATAACAATTACCTACCTATATTCTTTCAACAATTTCTCATGCTCAGTCATAATAATTTTCTTTTCTTCAACACTTACAACCTCTGTGGAGGTTTTCAATATATCCAACTTTTTTTCAGTTGCCTCTGTTCTATTTTTAATTTCATCAATAGTTGTTTTTGCTGAATCTGTGGTTGGTGTTGATGTTAAATTTTTAAGATTTATTTCAACAGTTTTTAAGGCATTTGTTTTGTCTGCTAGTTCTTGAGTGAGAGTTTTGAATAAGGCATCATAGTCTGTAAGAAAGAAAATAAATTAATGACATTAAAACAATAATGATTTAAGATAAAATTCTTAAAAGAATTTAGTTCACATTTTAACCAAGTTTTGGGTAGAATATTTATGTACTGACCGGTTTTATCACTCTCTTCAGTAACTGTGTCTACTTGTATAGCAGCGTAAACTTTTTGTTTTCCATACAATTTGCACTTGATTTTACCAGCTTCACTCAAAGCGTCCAATGCTTTTTGTATTGCTGACTTAGGAAACGCTCCGCGCAAATTTACTGTCACATCTGCACAAGAATACGGACGATTCGTGTCTACTAAGTATTTTAACACTGCCTCACTAGCCATTTTAATAAAATATTTTAATGTTAAAAGGTAAACAAACGCCGAATTTAATTTCGTAAGCTCCCGCCAACGAGTCGTGTGTCAAGTGTCAAAATTTTGACAGCATATTTTGTTAGTGATGTGCGTTACTTATTTTTTAGTTTTAGTAACATTCAAACAAAAATCGATAAAAAATGAAATGACATTTTAAATTTCGAATTTGGCTGAGTGATGTGATGACATAAAGTAATAAATTATTGATAAAAAATTGAAATTACTTATTCATCGAAAATATTTTAGTCAAAAATTATGCAAATTTATGTATTGTGCTTAAATAGATGTCTGTTTTTTTTATTTACCCGGCCCAATAATATCAAATTCAAAACAATCTCCGGAACCTTTCCAATGTACCGAAGTCTCGTAATATTTAGCTACCATTACTACTCGTGGTCAATCGTCTGTAAACAATTACTTATTTTACAGTACGTAGATACCTGTTGATTTTTAAGCTTAGTTTCGGCATAAACATCAATTTATAGCCCTTCACTATAAAATATAAAAACTTTATCCAACATAGGTACAAGAGAAAAGAATACCACGAGACCACACCGATAAAACCTGAACTGGCGTCACCTACCTAAGCGACAAACATTGAATCAATTTGTATAAATTAAAAACACCTGCAATATTAATGAGATTAATGGTGGTTATTTAATTGTGATGGTATAAAATCATATGAATTTATAAAGCCAAACAAAAACACAAAAAGGCGACGGAAACGAGTTTTGTTACCAACTTGCGAAATTGCTAAAAAAACTGATTATTCAAGGTTAGGAAAGTTACCTGAAGACAAGGCTTTGACCTTTAAACCTTAACCATTGTAAATACCTACTCTCAGGCTTCTTGGGCATCAGTAAATCGACTTTTAAAATAACAAGCAAGAACTTGTCTTCGTTTATGTATCGATATTTTTATGGGGTTTACGTTACAGAAATAAGAATTTGAAACTTTAAGAAAGAGGCTGTCTATGTTTTTTGACCTTCTGGACCCGATGGTTACTTCCTTATGCTACTACCTACACACTTGAGTATATATTTTTTTTATCTTCCTGTTCTAGGGTCGGGATGCTACACCATACCTAGAAAGAAATCGTGTCGGACGCGATGCGATTGACTCGGCAGCGGCGCTCACTGACATGGGCAAGTATCTGTTCAGAGAGCGACGCTTGCCTGTCTACGACATCGCTGTTGCCATTACCAAGTAAGTATCCTGAAAATACTTACGGCCGTTTTCCTATCCTAGCTATCTGTAGTTTTGCAAACTAGAGACAGAATTTTGACATTAGACGCATACCTACCTACACGTACCTAATGTCAAATAGGTATGTCTAGTACACAAAACAACAGATGGATAGAATATTGGGATATGTAGAGATATTCTTTTTATGAATTCCACGAGTAAAGTTTGTGTCGCAATTGATCTTAAGTTTGTCACCATTTCTCAATATTTGAAAGTAATAAGTTGCACACGTTTTATGTAACTAAGACTGGATTTTGTTTTAAGTATTTCTAATGAATAAATTATGGACGCAACACTGAATAGCTAATTAAACAGATATTATATTGTATAGGTAAAAAACTTGGTTTTATAGCAAACAATATTTTTATGACTTTTCAAAGAATAAGATACGGTCGATCGATAATATCAGTGACAATCATGACTGGAAGATCTTAAGATTTATATTCTAGATATAAATATGTGTGTATAGGTATAAGTTCATGAACACATATCAATGCATTTAATTAAAATCAAAAATAAATACTTAGACCGTACCTACTTTTTAGGAACCTATTTTTGAACTAAGTTTTCTCACATTATCCTATAATTTTCTTTGACAGTATTGGTATATGTTTATGATATTGACCATTTTTGTGTAAAAACTCTGTGTACACTCAACAGAATTATCATAAAACAAAATATTTCTTGTTCATGCAACTCTTTCAGGATGAAAGGTAAGATGGTAAGTATATCAACGCTTCATTATCTCAATTTAGCGCCATTATTCAAAGTAATTACTGTATAAATACGGACTGTGGTCTCGATAGTTTTAAGACAAGATACGGTGAAGGTCAAGGACTTCTTATGAAGATGAGGATACTAATTTGACCAACAGGTATGACATGTGCCGACGTCGCAAGGGTGGTCGCTGTACAAAAGGCACCGCTGGTAAATTAAATTTTAAAACAAACGTTCATTAGGATGGTGTTGTCAAACGGCGCGGCATTAACCGAGGCTTGACAGTGAACATTAATTACTCGCTTCATTATTATTATTTATGAGGTAAAGGATTTGGTAATGGCGCTGAATATTAAAAATTACACTATACAATAGTCGCTTGCACAAGACGACGTTTTTGTCTACGTTGTAGTTTAATTTCATTTCCTACATGAAATGAAGTGAACGAACAGTAGCCAGATGATCCAGGTTTTTGTAGTACAACAGGTTCTAGCATCTTATTGAGTTTTATTCTTTCCATGCAATTTCAGACTAGACATGTGCAGAAGACAATTTCCCAACGATGCGTGCAATAGAGGGACAGCAGGTAGGCGTGTTACTGAAATCTTACATTTTCCAAAGCACGCCTTTTTCATCAAAGTCCCACACCTATTTGTTCACGATTATACACTTTGGATCCATAATCCACTGAAAATTACCTTTACCCAAATCCGTGATGTCATATTCGCACCTTGTGAATAATATTCTGTCTTTTCTGCAATTATTTCTTCTAGATTATTTGTAAATTACTGTGAATGCATCATTCTATTAGATAACTAGATGTTGTTGTAAATATTAATATTCTTCCATTTTATGTAGTTTCATCATAAAAGTTTATTGCATTTATTATGTCTACGTTGTCTCTATCTAGTTAATTATACATAACGTTATATGATTAAACTATTTAAGCATTTATTTTCATCATCATTTATTGTTTTCTAGATACTATCTGACTTCATCGAAATATAAATATCTCCGAGTACGTAAATAACAAAGTTATAAAGTAGGCATGATACTGCTTTTTTTATTAAACAGATTATCTAATAGCATGTGTTTATATATTAACTGATAGTATTTTTGTTGAAAATAGTATTTATTTTCGACTGAAACTTTTTGGCACAAATTAAAAATCGATTTAGTAGAGTATTGTAGTCGACTTACTAATTTGTGGCCATAGTGGCTACATCACTATTGGAACTAATAGACAAAATAAAAAGCGCGGGAACGTGAATGTTTTTTGCTTTCTGCTTTTTTAATTAGGTATTATTATAATTATTTTGAATTTGCTAAAAACATGTAAATATTAGGTTAAGTATTTATTATTTTTATTTTAAATAAACTAATCCTGCTTGCTGGAGATGAGACTAACAAGGGATAAAATATATTTGCAAATAATTCGGTGGCTTCGTTTTTGCATGTATGAATTATGCTATTATAAATAAGCAATGCATGTTATGTGTATCCTTATAATCTTCAACACTGCACTGTGAGTACCTATTTTACATAATATTTAAGTACCTAACTATTTTATGTGTCTACATACCATCTTCCACGCATCATTCATGAAAATGTAAGTAGCTAGCATAAGCTTGTAAATCTTGTATTATTTATTACTTACTTGCCTCTATTTACCCGAAAATCCTTAGTCCCAAGATCACGCATTCATTTTACGAGCTCTATTT
Organism: Helicoverpa armigera; assembly: GCF_030705265.1. Classification (NCBI taxonomy): domain Eukaryota; kingdom Metazoa; phylum Arthropoda; class Insecta; order Lepidoptera; family Noctuidae; genus Helicoverpa; species Helicoverpa armigera. The sequence goes on from NC_087144.1 coordinate 5,920,035, forward strand.
CATTTTTGTTATTAATCTTACCCACTTTATTCAATTTTTGAGTGTATATTTTCTGTTGCAACTTTTTGTACTTACCTAAATTGAATTTGATCATTTACATTCCTCCTAATTCCCTAATTTATTTGAATTTGCACTTCAAAATATAAGTTTTCATCTTTAAAATGGTTAGTAATCAGTTTAAACTCAATTAATTGTACAAAATTCTCACACAATATTAACTGCAAAGGTTTCGCGTACGTTGGCGGCGCTTGCGTGGTGAACAAGAGACTCGAGAAGGTGAACTCCGTCGCCATTATTGAAGATACCGGCGGTTTCTCCGGCATCATCGTCGCTGCTCATGAAGTCGGACATTTGTAAGTATATTATAGTACCTTTGAAGGAATATTAGGTATTTGACCAACTTTGAGAAGTTTAACTTTAACTTTTGATGAAGAAACTGGCTGTGTCTCTTTTTTACCCGACTTCTAAAAAGGAGGTTCTCAGTTTGGCATGTATGTACCTGCCTATGTGCGCCATTTTGATGTGGCTTTCAGCACGGCATTTGTCAAACTTAGAAGAGGGTTTGAGGTAGATATTATTGAAGTCAGTACCTAATTGTTTTTTTTATGGAATCCTTCTTTATTTAAAAAAAAAAACACCACAGCAGCTTACCATTGCCAACCTAACATCATCATTACGCTCTTTCAGACTAGGAGCAGTTCACGACGGCAGTCCCCCACCGTCCTACCTCGGTGGTCCAGGTGCGGAGAAGTGCCGCTGGGAAGACGGCTACATCATGTCCGACTTGCGACACACGGAGAAGGGCTTCAGGTGGTCTCCTTGCAGCGTGCAGAGTTTCCATCATTTCTTGAAGTGAGTTATTGGGATAGACGTATTTTTGAGAGTGCTGGTGGCATTGTAGTCATGATAGTTAATATCATTAAGTAGTGATTGTTATTAATTTAATTATTGCAAGACCTTAATTTCACACCTTTCTGCATTGTATGTTTATTACACTACATTATTGTCATGAGAAAATTTTATGTTAAGTCATAGCATCAATTTAGAAGTGTCCTATTAGAAGAGCTTTTACTTGCTATCCCTTAACTATCTTGTTAGTAACATCAACTATTCTCTTAGTAACATTTACTAAATTATACATGACTATAGATATTTAATTATTTATCGTAAATTACAGCGGCGACACAGCGACGTGCCTATACAACTCTCCCCACGAAGATGACTCATTACCACGCGTGTTGCCGGGACGACTACTCACGTTAGACGCGCAGTGTCGGAAGGATAGAGGCACTAGGTAAGCTATCTTACACTAATTGAAATAACTTCAAAAGTACCTACTTTTCATGTTTAGAATACAAATACTCTTCAAGTTTGGTAAGAAAAGCTGCATTATTATGCAGTAAAATATTATTATATGCTGGTTACTTTAGGGCATACCCCAAACCGTTCATAATTAAAACAAATGAGGTTTTATTTTTGTGATACTAAGATAACAGTAACATTAAAGGCTTTTTTTCTTTACCTAAAGACATTAGACAAGCTTCTAACAATATTTTCTTAAAATTTTCAGCGCATGTTTCAAGGACGAGCGAGTGTGCGCGCAGCTGTTTTGCTTCGACGCGGCGAGTGGGTACTGCGTCGCATACAGACCCGCTGCTGAAGGATCGCCGTGTGGCGATGGACAGGTAAATACTTGTTATTACGGTGGACTACAGTATTATATCACATCGTTCGCGAATCTTTTTACTAGCTGGAAGTCGACCCCAACATGGGAAAAGGCTCGGAAGATGAGCCTCTGCCAGCGGCTTCTCCCGCGTTCCGTGGAATTTACTCTGCGCACCTGCTAAAAGTAGCCTAAGGTCTTTCTCGATAAATGGGCTTTTTATTTTTGAACTGAAATAATTTTTCGAATAGAATTAGTAAAATAAATTTTGTTTTCATAAATTGCTTTTGGCCCCTTTCTTTTTTTTTGTTCGAAATAAGTTTTTATTATTCTATTTATTCCATTACTAATCTAATTATTTTAATTCCAGTATTGTATAAACGGGCGGTGTATAACAGAACACGAGAACATAATACCTGACTATTCACAACACACGCCGAGCTACGTGCGTCCTGAAACGAGCCCGTTCTTCGGTAACATTACCAGGTGTGTATAATTGTATCCGTTACTTGTGGGATAGTTCGTGTTACCGACTGGATAGTATATGTTACCGGTGGGATAGCTAGTGTTATCGGTGGGATAGATGAGTTATTAGAGAGATAGTTAAAATTATACGTTGATATGTTATAGTTTTTAAGTTGTTTCAAATGTGGAATGTATTCCAAATGCTAATTTTAAGGTAATTATGGCGAAATAAATATTAAATATTTATACAACCATACCACGAACACAGCCGACTCAATATAGCCACAACACTGGCTCAGCCAATGAGAACACAACACATTCTCATTGCAACCAGTTTGTGTACATACAGGGGCACACATTACTAATACTGTATTTTTTAACACATAGTTACGATGGAACGACACAGCCGTACGTAGTTAGTACATCGGCGCCACCCGCACAAACAACAAAATACTACCAAAAGAGCACAGAATACACAACAACAACCAAGAAACCATACTTCCAGTTCACTACAAGAAACCCATACTTCTTCACTGAAAAATCTACGACGACAACACAACCACCGAGCGTCACCTACCCGCCTTCGATAAACAAATACTCGATCACATCAACAAAAAGTCCTTACGACTTCAAAGACTTTACTACAAGACCAACTACCACAACTACAGCGAAAAGAGGTTTTTACAACAAGGAAGACTTCGACGGTTTCTTTAGACGGTCCACGACCAAAAGTCCTTACCAAGACAAGAGTGTAAAACCAGTCTTTAAGATAGGAACTTACTATTCTCAAGCGAAGAGTAGCGATAATTCTATTCGACCGGACGCTAACTCGCAACAAGTGCAAATAGAACCAGCGAGGTTACTGTTCTCTTATCAAAGGAATTTGACGAGCGGGACGCTAGTACAACCCTAGGTTGACAAATATTGGTAAGGATGGACGATGGATGATCATACTTTTCATGCGTCGACATCTATACATCGATTCTTCCAGCCTGGCCGTTTTTTGGTGCAGTTGACAGTTGCTGTCAGGCGGTATTTTCCCGTTGAAAACTGACAGCTGTCAACTGCACAAAATGTCAGCCTGTCATTTCACATTTTCTGGAATGTTCTATCGTAGTTTTTTCCAACGATGATGAAAATTCTACCTTATACATCTTATACATACTCTGGAATGACATCATTATGTACATAAATACTTCTACTACATACATATCGACTATCCTCCACTACTTCAAACATGATGAAAACATTACATTGTACATACATACTCTTATTTCTAAGTTTTTGTGCCATATCTATGTGAATAATATTATTTCTTATTTACCAGTATTGTAGATAATTTTACTTATATGTTCATGTTATGTGTCTAATCATAAGCATGTTTGTTTCAGTCTTGATTTTAGATATTACCTACCCACTTCATAAATACCTACTATGATTTTTAGAACATAAAATTCTATCCATACTGTATACAAGTTTCGATATCATTCATTGCATCCATATACTCCATTTTAATAGGCACTATAAAAAAATATTTTTTACACAAAAAAGATTCTAACGAATTGAGAAATACCTCCTTTTTGGGAAGTTTTAATTTGACTAAAATAATGCTGAGTTTTTAATTTATATCTTAGACGCCAATGACTGTGTTTCGGATGGCACGTTAAACTGTAGGTCCCGGCTGTCATTGAACATCCTTGGCAGTCGTTACGGGTAGTCAGAAGCCAGTAAGTCTGACACCAGTCTAACCAAGGGGTATTGGGTTGCCCGGGTAACTGGGTTGAGGAGGTCAGATAGGGCAGTCGCTCCTTGTAAAGCACTGGTACTCAGCTACATCCGGTTAGTCTGGAAGCCGACCCCAACATAGTTTGGGAAAAAGGCTCGGAGGATGAGGATGAATGCTGAGTTTTTAAATAAGATGCAATATCAAGATTATTGTTCTTTAGTTAAAGTAGCTAAAACTGCCTACTAAATTGGAGTACCTATTACATAATAATTCAGTGATAATTAAGTAATTATTTTTTCTAGCAGCCGCCATTAACGCTAGAGCGGGTCGAGCCTTGAAGACTGTCACGCTGGGGCGTCGCGTGGCCGCAGCCCACGTGCGTCGCTCCGGTCACCAACACATTTCATATTGTGACCGCACACACCCAGAAACACCTCTACATCAAATAGCCAACATTTTAATACCCCAACCTCTAATACTCGAACTATAATTAATTTCCTAAGCAATAAAAGCAAGCAGACAAACATTTTGCTTGTTTTTATTCCGTATAAACTCGTTAAGATACGGGAGTGTGCGTATTGTGTGTGAAATAAATTGCGTCCGAAGACAATGCTTTATGAAAGTGTCGGACGCAGTTCCGTGAGTGATATTACAATGTGATTGTGTTATTAATGAACTTATAAGTACACTAGAATATTAGAAACGTTAGGAGCAAGTCCAAGTGTCCTGCGGTCGATTCCATTCGCTTGGATAACGAGAAATACTCTTAGGTTTGAGATAAAAAGGTTGTAAAATATCATCAATGTTACATAAAAGAAACTGCCACGAAGTGCCTTTTATACAGTAATTATTAAGAAATGTTAAAGTAAGATTTATTTTTTTATTTTATTTTTTTGTTTTTAAAACTGACTTCAAGAGCGACTGGTTCGCGGTCTTCTGAAATTAGGTTTATTCTTATTTTAAGTAAATTTTACATTATACAAAACTTCAATTGGTTTTTTGTTCTCATGAAAATATCAATTTGTTGTATTTTAAGCTGTTTTTAATGTCTAAAATTATTTATGAAGAGATATTAAATCTAATAAAGTTACCAATAGTGTAAAAAATCTTTTGCAACGTACTTTGGTTGTATGGAACATGCCTATATAAGACATTCCGTGATATTAAAACTTCGACATCACTTGCCGTTGATATAACTATTTATTGTATGCGAACTATTTATGTATAAAAATCTCTATATTTCCTCCAAAACTGTTTAAATTAGGAAAAAATATAGAAAATAACGAATACCTACTGATTCTATTGTTTTATTTACCCTACTGCCAAAAAAAACTCGTAATTTTGGCAATCAGCCATTTCTTAAACTAGTAATCAGAGCTTGTTTTTCAGTGAGCCGAAAACTCCCTTAGAAACGATCCAACATGAGACTAATCGCGGGTGGAGCAACCTTAATTAAAATGTAATGGCACAGAATACTATTTTCAAAAAAGGCGCTAAAAATTGGCCTCAAATAATAATATTTTTAAAATTATCTAATATTGACCATGTCTGGAGTAAATTTTGTTAATGAAGTTATCTTTTCTATTACATTTACAGATAAATCAAATATTAATTAAAATAAAAAAATCGTTTATTCAAAGTAGGCTGAAAAATAGCACTTTTCGAACGTCAGAATTACATGAGACAGCCTCAAAACGCCCACCCTACACCACTTCTTACATGTTATTACTAGGAAGAAGTGGCGCATCAAACTCCCCAGATACACAATGCCTGTGTTTCTTATAAAAAAATTATCTTAAGTAATCATAAAGAAATTTTTTTAATAATTCCAATACTTGATCTCACTCATCATGTAGGTACCTACTTGATTCGGCTCCTTAAAGTTTGATAATAAATATTTCTGTTAATATACGTTATAATGCGCTAACTTTTTATACCTAAATAAGATTTCACTACCCTTAGCGCATCTTTCATGAACTGCAACCATTGAGCTTGTAACTGCAACTCCACATCGCGCTGACGAATCCTCTCTCTTTCTAACTCTTGTGCCTTTCGCTCATGCTCCCTTTCACAGTCTCTAGCTTTCCTTTCATACTCTTTAAACAGTTTTAACACTGAGACTTTTTCTTCCTCTTCTTCTTTCTTTCTTTCTTCTTCTTCTCTCTTCTTTTTTGTTGGTGGTTCCCAATCGGTTTGTGCTAGAGATGGTGGTGTATGTGGTGGCTGCGGAGAAGGATCAGGAACAGGTGCAGTAACTGCAGGTTGACTGCTCGTCCTTGGATTTTTCCATTCATCTGAAGACATTGTGATGCAACAATCAATGGGAGTACTATCCTGCTAGCTTTTGAAAACAAAACTTTGCAGTATTAAAGGTTATACATTGAAATAACATGTAGGCTACTTTTTGCCAAGGCTTAGGAAGATGTTCTCTCCACTGCTGGCGGAAGCTAGTGCTAAATAAATATAAATATGCCAACCTTCAGAAATAGGTGTAAATTCATAAAGAACATCATCTGCAGTCAATGCGTCTTCCGATTCTGTGGCCGGTGCTTGTAGAACTGACGATGTATCTTCTTCCACAGCATCAGTCTAATGGAATAAAAATAATAATTGAGTACTGCAAGCAAAGGCTACCTCTAAAGTAAATATAGCTTTAGCCACATTATTATATAAAGTGGTTTTATGAAGTACCCGCTTTAGTAATAGGTTTAGTCCACTAATTTTATTCAGAACGGTGGTTTAAAGGTGGTACAAAAGCTGGTACTTTTTTAAAACCGCGTTTTATAATAAGGAGGTAGAAGTCTAGAGTATTACCAAAGAAATCGTTAATGCTCATAAAAACAGCAAAGTTTGGATATTGTTACTATATTAACAAAAATCATAATAGAAATGAAGACAGCCACACAAGAATAATTTTAAATGTTAAATGACAAAACTCAAGTGATGAACCTATTTATTTGTTACAGGTATGTAAGTTACAGACAATTAAAACTTTTCAGATCATGTCGATTTTAGCTATTTATTATTATTTCTCTGACATTACACTCATTACTATGAAGATAAATAAATATGTACTACATTGAACATCCTTGGCAGTCGTTACGGGTAGTCAGTAGCCTGTAAGTCTGACAACCAGTCTCACCAAGGGGTATTGGGTTGCCCTGATAACTGGGTTGAGTAGGTCAGATAGGAAGACGCTTCTTGTAAAATATTAGTACTCAGCTGCATCAGGCAAAAACGGTAGTCAACCTCAACATAGCTGGGAAAAGGCTCGAAAGATGAAGCTAAAATAATAAGAAAAATATATCACACCTGTATGAATTCTGCTTCTTGTGTGGGCGTCCCAGCAGCAGTCTGCACTCCAATTATATTTAAAACCCTGATCTCCAAGTCTGTCATTGTTTTCTTCAGTCTCAAATTCTCCCGTGCTTGCCTATTTATTTTTAACCACTTTTTCTTGGTATTATTTTTGTAATCACACCAAACCTACACAAACATATATAAGAGCTGGATAAGACTGACATAAATTCAAGCACAGAGTACTTATTGTGTAAAGTAAGTTTATTGTGTTTGTTCCGTTGGCTCTACAACTCTTTGTGGGTCTTACCCTCCTCCAGTTATCACAAAGCTCGGCCGTTCTTCGCCAGTTGGTAAACTTTCTCATCTTTCTAAGGTGTATTCAATGCAATCTGCACCAATTTTTCTGAGCCCTTCTTAGTTTATTTTGTTATATGTGCATAATTTTACCTTTATACGGATTTGATAGCCTTACCTTCCGCCACTTTTCCCCTGTTCGAGCATCCCCGGAGCCCTCACTATTCAGCAGATCAACTAACTCCACCCATTTTTCCAGCTTATCAATTTTATCACGATTAGTTCCATTGGATTTAGATATATCGCCATGCCTGAAGTAAATTAATAACTATTTAATTATGAATGGAACATGTAAATGATGGAAAATATGTTCTCCACCGTTTACCTACATGTTGTGCAGTCATTAACATAAATTTAAATACTCGAAAACACCATGTTCGCGCTGGTTTCCCACTTGCCTGTGATAGACTAAAATAAAGTGCTTGTCAAGCGCTTTTTATGACTTGGGTTTCGTCACCGCTTGGTCCTATAATTCAACTTAATATTTAAACTATTTGGACTTCCGTATACAAAGACTAGCTTTTTTAAACTTCACGCAAACATATTTTCAAAAATTAATATTCTATTGAAACACTCATAAAATTAACTTATGCTTCAGAGAATGAATTACTAACTTTTCCATGAATTCAATCATAATGGTAAACTGCCGGTGGCTGGTTCTCATCGTATAAAATGAAATTATAGTTTCAGCCACGGGTTTCAGCAAACACCATACCTACACAACGTTCAACTTCAAAACAAAAGTTGGCCTTGAATGAGATTCGGTCTTGCTATTCCGTCGTTCGTTTAGGAATCATCCGTCAAACTAAACAACGTGTTCAATCAGTTGAATTATTATGCCATTAATTTAACAAAATCAACCTTTTCTTCTACAACTGTTTCCAAAAATATCAACTTTTTAAAATTAACTAAATACTTAGCCATTTTCTGAACGAAGTGTATGATGAATTAGTGTAAGATCATTTTTGTTCTCTATATTTCCCATCCCTGCTTACATTAGTATGACGTCACTAACGGTATCGTATCGAGCTCTCGTTTTACCGCCGTTCCCATATTCTATCTATCTGCGAGTATGCTTACTAGAAATAGATAGATAGATAGATATATTCTTTATTATGCACACCAATTAAAAATCAACAATAATAAACAAAAATTTTGAAGTTGGTGACACAATGGGCGGTCTTATCGCTAAAAGCGATCTCTTACAGACAACAGATAGGTAATTGACACTACTTGTATGGGGCTAATGTCAAATTCTATCTTTTATGGGTCGATTTATACTAGCGCAGAGTCGAAGCGCATCGAAGCGTATTTTTTTTTACAACTAACCAATTTGCACCAATTTGTGTTGTTCGCGCGCAGACGCGCGAATTCCGACGAATGTGCGTCTTTTTAAAATCTCCGAAGTAATGTGTGCGTTACGCCGTGGAGTTAAGATTGAATTAGTTATGTTCAGTTTTGGATAGACGCTTCGATGCGCTTCGACTCTGCGCTAGTATAAATCGACCCTAGGCAAATCAGCAGATAGAATATTTTGAACGGTCATTAGTCCGTTATAGTGCAAAAGTCGTGCTACCCAATTATGCCCAATTATGGAGTCGTATGTAACATCACACGATTTGTACATTTTCTATTCAATCATTGTTGTTGATCAGCGGGATCTAGGAATAGGGAATAGGTATGTGTTTAGGGTGGGACTCATCAATTCTGAAGTTTTAAAATAAAACCAAAAATCTTCCCAACACCATTTACAAAATCATACATAACTTGTAACTAAGTTTTACAAAATCGGTATAAATTAAACTGTCAACGCAAACAATTGAACACATAATTATTGCACTTATTTTGTGCAGCAACCTACCCTACAAAATATACAAAAACGTATCATAGGTACTTTTAAAAATAAAGTTACAGACATTTTAACATTGAAAAAAAACATGTATTCAAATAACAGTCCAAACCATTTCAAATAAATGTAATCACTGGTTCACTTAAAAAATAAAACCTTTTTATTTCATTTCAGGCCAGTTTCTCTTCTATTTTCAAATTTCATTGAATGTTGCCCAAAGAGTTTGGAAATAAAAAGGTTTATTATCGTGATTATCCTTTCGTAGCGAGCGGGGTTTGTGCACCAACATGTTTGAAGACTATTTTAGCCAGCATACCGACGGACAGACAGAAAACTAGACCTGCTGGCATGAACTTCCTGCTGTTGTAGTATCTGTAATTAAAATAAAGTTTCATTATTACTTAATCAGGAGGTACTTAATTCATTTTTAAGGTAATTATTTCCTGTAATTTCGCCACTTTCCTGAGGAAATGATATCTTGTAACCATAAAAACTTGTGACTGTTATTTTCAGTTTTATGTTCTTATAGTTTTTATTTTCTGCAAAATATAACTCAAGCGTTTTAATAACAGTATGTACAAAACAAAGCCTCTTTCCCATTTAAAAGAATAAAAGCTGTTGAAGATGAAGTAATATTTCAGTTATAAAATTATAACTATTTACCTGTAACCCATAAGACCGCCGAGAGCAGATGTGGTGCCCAACATGAGAGTGTAGTTTGAAGCATCCTGACTGAGCTGGTATGCTCCAACACCTGGAAACCAAAGGCAGAACGGGTTATTATAATGATAAGCTTGGCATATCAACAGAAATGGTTGATTACATATAAAATTATATTACATACAAATGGTTGATTTTTTAACGTTTTATTTTTTTTCTGGAGCATGGAATGGAGGTGTCCTGGTGGCCTGGTGGGTAAAGGACCAACGTCTCAAGTATGAGGGAGCGGGTTTGATCCCAGGTCAGGCAAGTATCAATGCAACTTTTCTAAGTTTGTATGTACTTTCTAAGTATATCTTACACACCATTGACTGTGTTTCAGATGACACGTTAAACTGTAGGTTCCGGCTGTCATTGAACATCCTTGGCAGTATTACGGGTAGTCAGAAGCCAGTAAGTCTGACACCATTCTACCTAAGGGGTATTGTAGGAGTTGCCTAGGTAACTGGGTTGAGGCGGTCAGATAGGCAATCACTTCTTGTAAAGCGCTGGTACTCAGCTGAATCCGGTTAGACTGGAAACATGGTTGGGAGAAAGGTTAGGAGAATGATGAGCATGGAGGTGCAAAAAAGGCTATGGCATTTATATAGCTATAAGAAAGAGTAGTTTTATTTTTCCTTACCTAAAATTGAACCGAAGATGAGACCAGCTCCCAAGGACGGTATGGATCCTGCAAAAAAAATGAACTTGATTAAGTAACATGTTTGATTCTCAGAATAACTGATAAGGTGGATTTTGAGGTTCTGTTTTGTGTAAGGAGGTCAGCAAGCTGCTCAGGACTTTATAGAGTACAAGCATTTGTGTTAGGACAACTGCTCACTCTTGCAGCCTCATGGGACAACCATCTGATACGAACATTTATGTACTCTCCCAGGCAGGCGTATACCAATCACCAACTTCCAGACTGCTTTGTGAAAGTTTCTTACAACCCACAAAGTGTTATTGAAGCAATTATACAAATAATTAGCTATATAATATATATTGGCAGGCTTTCTTTTAGTGAAATTATTTCTGAAATCAGTCTCTGTCTATGTCCAGAGAATAGCCATTCACTATAGATAAACGTTATACCATTAACCAAACCATAACCAGCCATATACTGCTGTCATTGAACATCCTTGGCAGTTGTTACAAGTAGTCAGAAGCCAGTAAGTCTGACCCCAGTCTAACCAAGGGGTATTAGGTTGCCCGAGTAACTGGGTTGAGGTCAGATGGGCAGTCAGTCCTTGTAAAACATCTGTACTCAGCTGCATCCGGTTAGTACATAGTTGGGAAAAGGTTCGGGAGAGGAACCAGCCATATACTTGCCACCCATTGGTCAAGTCAGCGATTAGATGACTGAAAATAGTGTAACTCACAGTGAGTATGAATTCTGACGTAAGCATGTAGTAAGTAGTATGGCATGTTAACATACACACATGACGATAATAAATAATGGTAATTATGATCAAACAATTCATGTCAGACAATTGCAAACTTCATGTACGTGCAGATGTAATGTAATGTAAACATGGCTATTCAATTTAAATACAATAGTGTTTTCAAAGTTAAAACTTATACATCTTTCATAGTGCCTTGTGCCTTAACTAAATTATTTTTTTTGTAAATAGGAGAATGATGATGAGTAATCTCCTTTGCTATTGACGGAAATGCGGAATGAAATCACAGTCTATGGTTGAGAAATCTAATTTGGATAAGGCTAAATATAAACTTCTTGAATTACTACAAATTAATGCATAATTATAATCCATATTTGGACATTCTTTCATACATTCCTTGGAAACTTCTGCTCATATTCGGATAAAATATAGTCTATGTTACTCAGGAAGTGTAGCGTTCCAACTATGAAAGAATTTTTTAAATCAGTTCAGTAGTATCAAAGCCTTTAGGCTAAAAAGAAACAACAAAATGTTTTCTCTTTATTGTATTAGTATATAAGTGTAGATTAAATAAATAAATGTCTATTGGTTTGCATAGGATCTTTTTATAAATCTTATGCCACTAATCATAATTTGTTTGTAATGATCATATGATCGTGAATCAGAATGAAAAAATCTGATTACATAAAAGGAGGAAAAAGTTAATTGTTATATTGATAAACAAAGCAACTTTGAACCAATCATTTTTAGTAATGATGATATAGCATTAAAAAGGAATAGAACCTTCTTCAGCCTATTGCGTGCAAAAACACGTACTTAATAAATAAGATAAGAAAAAGTTATCAATATCGAACCAATTTTGGACTGATTACATAAAAAGGTAAAATAAAATGTAGCCAGAAATAATAGTCGCATTTACCCTCTAATTATTAGCAAAACCGACACCTGTTACATTATGTATTCATACAATTAAATATATTCAACGCTATTAAATAAAAAAAAAGCTAACCTGCTTTAGCGTAACCCATAATTCCACCGGCAGCGACGGTAGCGGCGTACGCGAAACCCAAGATATCGACACCCATTTTATTGGTAATTTAGTTTTTATTTTTTGTTCTGAAACTTTATACTCTTCGAGTATTTAATTGTTTATTTAATCAACACAACACGAAAAGACGTGCTAATCCTCGGCGGTTGCTTGAAGTTTGAAGTTTCTGTTCGGTTCTTTTTATGTCACTGTCAAATTCAAAATGTCGTTGTCATTTAATGTCAAGAATCTTGCAACAGCAACTGGAAGTCCAGCTTGAATTTCAAAACTATGACGTGAGCTAAAGATAAAATTAAATATTCAAAATAAAAGATTATGAATCTGTAATATAATATAAACATGTCGATGAAACTATGATGCTTCTATTTAAAAGAATCGAAATCCAATAAGGAACACGAAATTCCAAGGCAGATGTCTAAATGTTACCTTCCACTTTGATTGTAATAAGAACTGATTCGGTTCAACCGAATACGTCTTCTTGAGAAAAACATGAGATTTATTGCTGGATAGTCACACTTAATGACTGCTCGGTTTGTGGTGAAACTCAAACTAGTTAACTTTTTGTGGAAAAATGATTTTCGTTGAAGTTCAAATGAGGACTTCTACTGTTTTCTAGTGCAAATAGCGAATTATTGTTTTCTTTTCTAACTACACAAATTAATTTAAAAATATACTTTTTATTTTGACTGAGGCCAAAAGACACTTTTTGATTTTAGTCGACATCTCTATAGTTTTAGGTATTCTTTAATTAATGATGGACGGAGGGTTAAATCGGATTGAATTAATATCGAATTGGTAAATAGCTAACTGGTAGATGAGCAGTAAACAAGTAAATACATGGAAAAATTATCTGTTCCGTACCGGTGTTGTAAAGGTAGTCATACACAGTTCATCATAATATTCTTGTAGTGTTTCTGTCTTTCAGTGTGTATGTACCTTATTCTTCAGCAGCTGTCAAAATGACAAATCTTTCCATCACTTCTGACATTTGTCTCATAATAAAATAATTGCGAAATATGAAAATTCCGTAAAATTCTAGTTTTATCCGTCTCGATAATCCATTCCGTACATACTTCCACCTACAAATTTCCCGCTAAAATGTTATCTTAACCGCACTGAGATATTTCGTCATACTTTGCAATACGTCATAGATACAACTTCTCCAGCTGATTGTGTATAAAATTATGAGTTTCCGCGTGCAAGGCCAGTATTCAGTCGTTCATAGTTGCCGATAGCCGTCGGCTGCGCATTCGTAATTCAAATACTGCGCTTGAAGTATTTTTTGTGTGTGTAATATTGGCCGGTAACCTTGGTTGTGAGTGAGGCCGCGAGTACCTACCTAGCACAATTAAAAAAGTTAATCTAGTTGGTCACGATGTTGAAGAGTGCGTCTAAAGTGACAATAAATACGGGCAATGTGCTGAACTTGATCGATATCAAGAAGAAGGCTGGACAAAATGTAACCGAAGAGGTTAGTTTCTTTACAATACTGCTAAGAAAATAATGGTTGCTTGAATAACTATAGTTTGTATCAGTATGTTTTGGCTTATGTGAGCAACCTTTCCCACTAGTTTCTTTTTAGACAGGTAATGGATGTCTTATTAGAATTAGATCCTACTATACAGAGTTAAAATATGTACTTAGTTTTGAATTTAGTTTTTGTTTCTTAGTTCTTTAGACTAGTTGCACTTAGCACTATTCATTTATTGTGCGCAAAATAGCTTTTTTGATGCTTACTACACATTTGTTTGATAGTCTGCAAATATCTTTGGAGACTAGAGTCAATTGAGCGTAAAAGTCAACTGTTGTAGTGATTCAGCCTTTTTTAATTTATAGCAAGTATACAGAGAGTTCTTCTAATTAAGCCTATTATTGCTAATCTAAATGGGATTGTTCTTTTAATAATAATTTCATCTCAGTTACTACGCAATAAAGATAGCGTAAATGATGTAGTAAAACTAATAATACTGTTGTAAAGAATGAATTCTTTTTATTAACATGTTTTGTGTTTTGATGCAGTTATTTTTTTTTATTCAGCTTACATTATTTCACAGCTGGGCAAAGGCTTCATCCATAGCCTTCCTTATATCTCTATAGTAAACTTTTTGTGACCAACCTGCTAGGAAGCTATCCAAGTCTTATTTCGAGTAAAAGTTTTATTTGACGATTTTCTTAGACGCTATCCATTCAGTTAACAAATAAATTGACTACCACCAAAAATATACTGTGCTGTAAACTAATAACTAAAAAGATTAAAATAATTGTAGAAAGAATTAGTCTATTAGTAATGCAACAAGCTTATTTCTAACAAACACTGTAATATTCATAAATTAATAATTTGATTCAACAACAAGCCTTTCTACAGAGCAGTTTCACAAATTGAACTAAAACCATAAATTTCGATATTCAAAGCAATCAATCATACATATTGCTATTTAATACTATATAATCTACCTAGATATAATATGAAGTACTCAATAACTTCCTGTATTATTTGTACAGATAACTAATTCAATATTGGTCTACTACTAACTTCTATTTCTTATGGTTTTATCACCATGACTGGCAGATTTTTAACATATTTCATATCAGGTAACTTTTTTAACTGGGGCAGGATTACATCACCTACTTAGATTTATTTTGGGAAATCAACTTGTACCTTCTTGTTTGAATTGGTCTTATTGCGAAACAGGTAAACAGATGTTAATTGCATGTTGTAAGCTACGAATTTTCCTTAAACACGTGACGAACATCTGTTTAACTTTTTGTAGTAAGACCAATCGATTTATAAATCTACTAGGCAAATTGAATTATCATATTTTATGGTATGTAAAACAATTTTTGGAACCTTTGCATGGGTATAATTAATGCATTTTTATTCTCAAAACAGCAATGTTATCTCCTTATATATTTTTTTGTATAGATAAGCTACAAATCCTATGTTTTATGGAGACATGCTTTCACATAAAGAAGAATTGAGCATTAATCGCCACACTTGTTCATAAATTGTTCATTTACAAGTACATTCATGCAAGTTAATATATTAGTCATAAAACATACAATTTCCTCATATTCATTTTCATCATGAGAGTGTACAATGAAAATACGTAAACAATAGTTGAATATAATAATTATTTATTACCGGTACAGTCAACTTCAGGTCAGTGGTAACAGTTTTATAGGAAAATCGTACTTATTAATTATTAATTACCGCGACAAATTACACTCACATTCCCGCTCACACCCTGAAGACTATATGAAACGTCACGTCTACAATAGATACCGCAACTTCTGCAACAACATAATTAAAAAATTAAAACAGCAATATTATAGCCAATTAATAGAGGACAACCGAACCGACCCTAAGCGTCTCTGGAAAACAGTAAAATCAATTTACAGCTCAAAAGACAACACAAAAGAAGCCTCAAAACTAACAGCCAGTTCTGACGATCCTACACAGACACTCAACAACTGTAACAAATACTTTACCTCATTAGGAAAGAACCTGTCAGACTTAATTCTCGCTAAACTATCCGAAACACAAAGCTCTCTTGCTGATAAATACTCACCCATCTCAAAAAACTCACACTCATTCTTCCTTCACCCAACAGACAATACCGAAATCGATTCCTTAATAACTCAACTCAACAACGACAGTGCACCAGGCCCCGACAAACTCACACCAATACTTATTAAAAAAATTAGATCTTCTATCACCGAACCCATGACTCACATATTTAACCTAAGCTTAGAAACTGGTGTATTCCCAGACCGATGGAAAATTGCCTCAGTCAGTCCAATTCACAAAAGTGGTGCTACAGAAATTCCAGACAATTACAGACCAATTGCACTGTTATCTATTCTCTCAAAGCTACTCGAAAAGATTGTAAATAAACGTTTAGTCAACTTTGTAGAAAAACACAATTTAATTTCCGAAAACCAGTTTGGGTTCAGGAGAGGCAGATCAACCGAAGATGCGGCGAGGCTTTTAACAAACACTGTTGCATCGAATATAGAAAAAGGAGAAAACGCCGTAGGGGTTTTTCTCGATCTAGCCAAAGCCTTTGACACGATCTCGATTGATCTCCTTCTTGTGAAGCTAGAAGCAATGGGCATACGCGGCACTCCACTAGATTGGTTTAGGAGCTATTTGTCTAACAGAAGGCAGTTTGTCAAGGTTGGAGATGTCTCCAGCTCACTCTTACCGATAAATTTTGGAATCCCGCAAGGCAGTACCCTTGGCCCGACCCTGTTCTTACTTTACATGAACGATATCCTAAATCTGACTCTTGACAACGCTAAAATTATAGCTTACGCAGACGATACAGCAATCATATTCCATGACACCAATTGGAATCTAGTATACAAGCGCGCAGAAGAGGGACTACTGAAAATAGCCAAAGCTCTTGATAATAACCTCCTGACTTTAAACATTAAAAAGACTAAATTGGTAACTTTCTATAAAACTAAGAGATCCAAACCCCCGCAACATTTAACACTTCAATTTCACACATGCCGAAACAACTCAGAATCTCAAATAGCAGGATGTTCTTGCCCCATAATTGAACGAATACCCGCAATGAAATACCTAGGTATAACTCTAGATGACAATCTCTCTTTTAAAACTCATATTCACTCCTTATCCGGGCGAGTACGAAAACTCATACACGTGATGAAAAAACTACGTGACTGCACGCCCATTAAAATACTTCGCACTGTATATCTTGGTCTGTGTCAGTCAGTTCTTCAATATGGCATCTCTGTATGGGGAGGAGCCTCAAAAACTGTCTTCATAGAAGTTGAAAGAGCGCAAAGAGCTGTAATTAAAGTAATGCTCAAAAAAAGTTTTATTTACCCAACGAATGCTCTCTACAGTGACTTTCCAGTTCTCCGCGTACGACAACTATTTATCTTGTCCACAGTACTTCACACCCATATCAATTTACAACGCAGACCCGACTACCAGGATATAACCTCTAAGCGTACTATCAGAATACCCCTTCCACAAACCAACTCAGTTATAGCAAGACGCTCCCCTGACTATTTATACCCAAAAATCTATAATGAAGTCTTAAAAACCTGTGATATAATCGGCCTCAAGTTACACTCATGCAAAAAGATTATCAAAAACTGGCTTCTAACACTCACTTATGACGAAACAGAAATAATTATAAACAAGTAATAAAACCAGAAAGCAGATTCGCCCCTACAAGCTCCATGGCCATCACACTCACAAACACACACCCACACACACACACACACACACACACACACACACACACACACACACACACACACACACACACACACACACACATGCACATTACTTGATTTCTATTTTTTCTTTTTATTATTTCCTTATGTCGTCAATACCTCAATACCTGAATGTCGCAACTCGGACCCTCAAGACACAGGCTGTAGCTTAGTTTGAGGGTCATTGCCAAACTTTATTGTAATTCTTTTTTGATGAATAAATAATTTTGAATTTTTAATTTTGAATTTTGAATTACTATTGAGTTAAGGTGCATGACAGTTACCACTGAATAGCAGTCTACTGTACCTACATATGTTGCTATAATAGGTAACAAGGTATTAAATATGAGTTTCTGTTCAAGGCTAAACCAAAGTATTGTCCGAATCTTTATAAGCAACATAAAATAGTCAAGTGATACAAGTAATAGGAAAACCCATATTTTAAAGTCACAAGTATACGAGAGGGAAAATATTGTTAAGAGATAGACTTCTAGACTATGTATATTAAAGAGGAATCTAATACCCATTAACTGTAGTATAATTTTTGTAGGTTTACAGAAAGAATTAGCAAAAAAAGATTTCACACAGTTTCTCAATTTATTTAAACCAATAAAGTTCTTCACGCTTAAAAAAAAATCTAGCCAGTTTCTACGAATCTAACACACATTTTTTATTCCGTATTATTTCTTATAAGAATCATGTAAGAATAAAGTTACAATTATTATCTTTTATTAAAAAAAAAAACATTTTATTATTAAGGAGCAATTATGTTAATTAGTTTATAATGGGCTATTAAGTAGGCATGAATGAAATATGTAGTTATCTTCTTAACAGGAAAAAACTTTCCACAGGAACAAGTATTTTAGCAAGTCATAGAAGCAGCAGTCAGCAGTAGGAAATATCATATATTATGATGCAATGTTTTCAGGTAGATAGTAGTACTTATCTACCTGAAAACATCAAGCTTATCATCTTTGTATAAACAAACATAATATCTAATTGATAATCTATATTTCGTATCATCACGAGGTAAATATCTATTTAAAAATAGCTTATGACATCGTGTTCAAAATAGTGGCCAGTCATCTAATTAATAGTAACGCTGACGACTAAAACCTTTAAGGATAAACTTTAAATATTAAGAAAAAAAAGTCTATTTGAATAAAGAATGATGTCATAACCGGTTGATAAAATATTTCGCAACGTCATGGTGCGTCCAATGCTTATCTATGCTCACTGAAAGTTCAATTGAGTCATAAGCTTTACATGTAGTTAGCACACACAAATTCACATGTCATTCCATTCCATTAGGCACCCCACTCATATTTTACAAGGACATGCGGTAGAATTAAATGTCATTAGCAAATAAACAAATGAATAGGTAAACATACCTAATACTAGCGTCGCCGCATCGAGCACTTTATAACAAACAGTCCGTTTTGTCGTGTCATTATTGAAGGATTGCCATGCCTGCAAGGACCTCAATCCTCTTTATACTCTGACCTTTTCCCGTGAACACCCATTTCAATTCCTTCAGGAAATTTCTGCATTATTTCCTTTTTAAAGCAACGCAATTCTATCACCTCTGGTATTGTGAAAGCTACTTACGTTATATTTTATCAGGATACACAAAAGGGAGTAAGTTCTTTTGGCACGCGGGTAGAACCTCTAGTTCATGCATGTTGGGCTGAGTGATTGTTAAAAAAATATAACACGGCCCTGAAAAACAAACTGTGAATGAGTTGAGGTTCATAAAAATCTACCACTCACCTTCCCCTCATAAAATCTATGAATAATGTCGATATCAAAGGACGAAGCAGCAATATATTTTTATACTTGACATCATAAATCGCCGTGACTGTTCAACTTTAACCTAATACTGCCAGTCACTATGAAATACCTTTTTAATACCTAGTTTTTCATTATAAACGCCAGTTTTTATTCTTCGTGACTTCTCATTTTTTCTGTTACCTACTGGCGCCAGTTTATGACTACCACTGAAATACTCATTGCCTACACTATCCGTTCTGATTGGTTTGTTCCCACTAGTTCTACTGCTTAGTTCTACCGTAGAAGTAATGGGAACTTTTTTTCCATATAGTTCTACTATGAGATGTAACAAAATAGTAGAACTAGTGGGAATTATGATTTTCACTGGTATTCCCACTAGTTCTTCTGAACATTTGCAGTAGAACTAATGGGACATAATTTTGTTCTACTATACAGAAGAAGTACAGTCGACGGCCTGGGTGACATCTCGCCGTGTCCGTGATTATCTGTAGTTACCCCATACATCTATTACAATATTCTCTTCTCTGCTCTGCTACATGCATACTTACACTCTTTTCTGATGCCGGGAAGATTATGTTAAAAACATAGGGTTATTTTTAATCGATTGCGCAATGTAACTAGTAGATATCTTCTTACCCATGCCGATAAAAAATATATCAATGTTGCTGTATGTATTATCGTGGTAATTAATCACTAAAAAATCTAGATTATTTATAAATCTAGAACCTGTTTTGCATCATCTTCCGCTGTAGGTGTATTATGAGGGAGTGTCAGACTTTTATTGGCTAACACCTCTATGTTCCCTCTGGAGCTCTTTGAGTACCATTGACGTAGTATCTCTTTCGAATAATCCCGTAGCCACGGCAGTACAAATCTGGCATCTGTGCAAATCCTGTGATACACATGTGACAATCGTTTGTAAGACTAGAAGTACATTATGTAATAACATTGTTACAACGTGCACCTATTATACTAATGAACTAAGAACCATGTTAAACATTTTGCCTACTCAGAAGAATAATTGCATTGTCATACCCACACACACGTCTTCTTATAGTTACGCACACATACGCGTATTCATGGTAATCAAATGATGTATGATAACAGTGGTCTGTGTACCTTCTTTCAGCATGAATGTGTGTCAACATTGAAAGACAAGCTTAGTTTTATGCTATACAAGTTCTAATGATGTAATCACCATGTTTTGTTTCCTTACTCGGATGACTGGTTGATTTTGCATAGTTTCTTTGCTTTAGCGGAAGGAAACTGGGTATTCTTGACTTTGTTATTGATAGTCTCCACTTAGGTAAAATGGATTTTCCTAATTGATGGAATAAGTCATCGGTATTTTCTCATCACTAGTTTTAAGAGCTTTGCTGGCTAAGCCGTTCAGTAAGGCAATGTATATCACGTCTGTCTTAAAATAGTAACTTTTGCTCATTGCAGAAACCCGCACATGTAGATCCAAGTTTACAATTCAGTTCTTTCTGTTTACAAAACATGTTACATGCCTTGCACTGCAAATCCGATACTAAATACCAATTTTCTCCAGCTTTCAGAGAGCATCAAGCTGACACTCTCAGAATGGGGCACTCAGAATGGTCTACCCGTCCAAAACGGTGTTGGCCCCACTGGGGGTCACCCACAGACTTCTCACCACCATTCTGACTATATGGTAGTGTCAGCATCCACTGCTGACAAAGCAGAGGCTGTCATCAACATCACCAGACCCCATGATGACGTCAAAAACAAAATGGCGGAAGAGGAACGCAAGAATTTGAAAATTGGTGTCAAGATTTTCATTAATGAAGACAGTACGACTGCTTTGACGGAGTGCTTGGAGAATGGTAAGTTCTTCTTTTTTGATGTAGCTATTTATTTTACGTTAGAAACGATACCTATATTGAATTGGGAGTTTATTCTGCCACATCTTGTTCCCAAGAAAAAAGAAACCAAGGAGGCGGTTAGAGGCTTTCCATCTTAATTTATTTTAACGTTCAAAATGTTAGGGATATTTTGACTAAATTGTACCCCCAACAAGTGCACATACTCAGTTGTATGTATTAAAGATTAGTCACCAGCAAAGGTGTAGGTACTAATAATGTCGAATCATGACGAATATTGAATTTCCAGCTCTATTCCGGATTTCGAGACCACACGTTACAAGAAGTGCTAAACAGTTTCGTTTAGCGTAGAAACGTTATTCGTTCTTTTTATTCTATTTTATCGGTTCAAACATGTGGTTGTATCGGAAAAAATATATAAAAATAGGTACTTTAAATAGATATTAATTTCAAGTACAACTGAGTTAATTATAAGCCAAAGTTCAATTACTTATTGATTAATTGATATGATTGCGAAGGCGCCATGGAGAACAAATGACGAGCGGAGTTGTCACTACGGAAAATCTCCTAAGAAAGTAGCGTTGCTAAAATGCGGATGTTCGGGAGACGAGGAAAGTTACTGTCTCCGCCCTTATACTCCTTTAGAACCCGCCCATTTGTAATACTATAAATTACTATTATTATTTTTAGCCCATAATGTCCCACTGCTGGGCAAAGGCCTCCCCATCTTGCTTCCACACTTCTCAATCTTTCGGCCGAGTCCACCAGTTTCGACGATAGGCGTCTAGATCGTCACGCCATCTCTTCCGGGGCCTACCCCGCCTGCGGTGTCCACTGGGCGACGATAGTGGCCCATCTTTCTGGATGCATGCATAATACTATAAAAATCGATGAAAAAACAATATATCTACTGGAAAGTATATTTTTAAAATCACTTACGTATAATGTGAAAAAAAACAAGTCTTTCCAAAAAATCTGAGGTTGAAAACTACATTTGTTTATGCCAGTCCTGTTTCTTAAATAGGTAGTTTAGTTTACTATCAGGTATAACTACCCACTAGGTCTTTGAAACGCTAGTGATTGCTTTCTGATACCTTATCTTATCTCAATGATGAATAACGCTTAATTATCTGCAAACATAACAAGGTTTCTTGATCAGCACTATGATAAGCGACTGTAATCGTAATGAATTGATGGACATTTAAGAGTGATATATAAGTGTACATGTTTAGTATAGGTATAGACATGTACAGACAGATAGGTAATAAATGAATAGAAAAAAAAATATATGCTAGTGTTGTTAGAAAATCTTTCGCACTTGTCTGCAAACCAGTCTTGCTAAACGGTATGGTGTTTGAGGAGATCAGATAGGCTGTATACGACACACGTCATAAAGTAGCTTGAAAGTAATGGTCAGGCACGGGTTAGATTAGATTAGTTATGGTGGCCCTAAAACGTGAAGGGCAGAAGGAAATAGGGGGTTCAAGCTCAATCTCAAACACGTTTATATAAATTAGGCCGATAAATCAGCAATTTTAGAACGTCAAAAATAGCAGAAAGCCTCCAAAACGCCCACCTTTCACCACTTCCTTTGTGTTTTTGTTGGGAAGAAGTGCCAAAACAAAAAAATTGCCCATATTTTGTATGAATAAAGTTATTGATGATAACAAAAGAACTGATAAAATGGGTGTGTTCCTACAACCGTATGATATATCTATCGAATGATAAAGTATAATAAATCGTGAACTATGACGTGTAAATGTATCTAATCTTTTATTTATGTAACATGTTAATTGCGAATAAAGAATTAAAGACTTTGTTAATATTTATTGCTTGATTGGAACTACTTTTAGAGACATATGTACGGTAGACTGCACATCAGTGGTAACTGTCATGCACTTTAACTCAATAGTAATAAGTACGATTTTCCTATAAAACTGTTACCACTGACCTGAAGTTAACTGTACATAGAGTAGGACCATAGTATATAGGAACTGCTTTTAGATACATAGGATAGGATTTTGGGTAAGTTTGACATTGTTTTACCTACTACAAAGATTTGCGTTTATCTATAAACTAGCTGTTTGCCGTTAGCTGATAGTTTTCCTCGATAAACGTCAAAGATTTCAATGGTCTTTATCAAAATCCAATCTGTATTACAGATTTTTTTCAAATCATTCAATAAAACAAACTATACAGCTTTATAAGATAACTATAGATAAAGATAGGAACTCCTTGGAACATATGTTTAATAGATAATCTTTGAACGTCCTAACATTGTGAAATATGTTGTAATTTTTTATAGGGGAAATTGACTATCATTCTTTATCAACAAGGATCGAACTTGTTAAATAATAAAAACTAGTGATAGTGCAAAATTTAAATCATATATATTTTCTTGGGGTTTTATGGCTAATATCTAGAAATACCTATTGCATTTTTACAACTTTCCTGCTATTAGGAAATACCTGAATGCAAAATGATATATTTCCTCGCCTATTTTCTTTCGAACTACTGGAATTTTCCGTTAAGCTTATGTATACTTTTATAAAACTTAGGCTCTGATTCCACCAGAGCGGAAAAGAGAAGTTTTTAAAAAAGCAATTACAAATATATTTTTTTTTATTTGGATATCAAATCTTTTCGATAACTGATTTTTATCCCAAAGCGGAAAATTTCTATTAGTAGTTCGAAAACTTCTCTCCACTTTGTCCTGAGAGTTCAGTTGTACCTTTTTTATTTTTCTTAAATATTTTTAAGCACCCTGGAACCTTACTAGAATACTCAAATCTGCATATATACAGGAATTGAATCACACAGAATTTTACAGGATATTACGAAATTTTACAATTTAACTGAATTTTTAATGTAATGTTCAACCTCCTTACTTCCAGTATTCGGCGCCCTACACACAGCGTACATAGACAACGTGATTCTAGCGTACAACCCGGACATCCTGCATCGTGATGAAGCTAGCGATGATACCAACCTCAAGAACACACACGCTACTAAAGCCTCGCCTATTTCTTTGGGGAGTAATGGTGAGTACCTTTAGATATAGCTAAAAAGAGTTCCCGCGAAAGCTAATGGCGTCTTGCAACTAATTTCAGAGCACAGTTACACGCACGTGGCCCATAACCCTTGTGCTATTACTCTTGCCCCTGATACCTAAAAACGATTTCTTCACAGCGACTCGCACAATGCTACAAGCCGCCATTAAGTTTGGCACTAACAGTGTCATGACCCTTAAATTCAATTGCGAATATTTCTCAAAAATCACCTCAGTGATGATAATTTAAAAAATTGTTTTCCAAATCAATGGATGGTACCTAATCATACCATACTTCTAAACTCATTTCTAGATACACGAATTGTCTCTTTCATTAATATGATTTAGGGCTGAAACCTGACCATGGCTAAGGCTGGCATGATATTAAGAGTTCTTCTCCACACACCAGTATTATAAGACTCTAGTAAATTCTAGAATGTTCTGCAATACTTATATTTATGCATTTATTTCAGTGCGCATGTCGAGCACGGAGGTGGAGGCCGACAACGAGGCGGACGCGCGCAAGTGCGAGGCGATACTGCCCGGCATCAAGATCCTGTGGGGAGTGCTCGAAGATTACGTTAAAGAAGGTAATAATTGTACTTTCTCTGACCTAAAATACTAACCTCCCCACTCAAAGTCATTTAATGGTTACTTGAGCCATTCCTTAGTGAAGGATTTGTATGACATTCCGTCACTAAGGAGTGACTTAAGTAATCATTAAATGTCTCTGAGTAGGGAGGTAAATCTGTAACCTAAAATAAAAATACTGTGTAAGCTAATATTTAGACTGTGGTTGTGTCTAGATTTGGAAGACTGTTAGCAGCCGACTGAATCAGGGAATTTGAGTTAGAGTAAACTCAAATTGAACCAAAAAACTAAATCAAATTGGCCACTAACTAGATGGTCGGTGCAAATAACGCTACAAACTGCGCAAAGTAAGCAAAACCAAGCTACATGTGGACACTCCATTTTAAATATGTGGAAGAGCGAAAAAAGCGAAGAGCGTAAACCAATACGCTGCAAACTCAGTCGGCTCCTAAAAGTTTGCATGCTGGGGATACAGCCTGCGATATAAATTCTATATTTGATGCTGGCTACATTGTAGCTTACCATGAGTATTTTTTTTATTTATTATTTTTCTTAATTTTAATATGTTCGTTCCCAGGTCGCGTCCAACAGTTAGGTGTAGCAGACGTAGGCGGTGGTTGCCTGCGCAAGCTTCACGCATGGGCTCGAGTACGCCCCGCTATAGCTCAGATCAACCTAGCTTCGTGCTGCGTGGTGCCGCCCGCGCTGCACGCCTTCTGCCGCGCTAATGACGTGCAGCTGCTGACGCATGCTGACCCGCCTGGTAAGTACCTGAAAATATCTTAAACATGGTCACAATCTCCCATGAGTGATGTCCTCCTAGCCTATTATCGGCTACGGTGACTGTTCTCATTTATGGAGATCAGCGAACTGCGCAAGACATACTACAGTGCACAAGCATTTGCGCAGACACAAGTGCACTCACTATTCCTTTACTCTCATTACCCGATGGGACGGCAATCCGACACGACCGGAAAGAGATCAGGCGCAGGACCAACATTTACGTGCTCTCCAATCTACTGGTGTATCAATTACCTACTTCCAGACTCCAAGCTACTGGATTCATTGCTGAACTTACCTTATACGTCCTCACCCTAATCATATTTATTTTTGCAAAAACACTCTATTGTAACAATTGTCCACAGATCTACTCTCAATCGCTGCCGTAAAGACGCTCTCAGACGCTGGGGTCGGTTGTAACAACTTAGACTGGTGTGCTCGCTACCAAGTCCACATCAAATGTAGGGGAGTTCTAGCTCTTAAGGGCTACGTATGTAAGGCCACCATCGGCAACAAATCAGAAAAAATAGATAAGATAGAAAACATATAAACATAGGTAGGTGTGAACAACATTTGTGTTAATATTAAGCTATTTATTTAAGCATTTTCATGTTGCGCGAATGTGGCGCCACTGTTGCTCTACAGTTTTAGTGGCGCTGGTATGCAGATTTATTCCCTTTTTTCCAAATTAAATTTAATACAAAATTGTATTTAAAAAACCTTCGAGAGCCCCCATGAATTTGTACACACTAGCAGGTCAACCTACCGTAATCTTACATATTTTATCAATCGAACATCAACCTTCAACTATTGTGATAAGGTCGAAAATCACTTTAAGTAGGTTGACTTGCTGTTGTCTGGACATTCGCAAATACTTATGAAAACTAATTACACATGTTAATAAAATAATATAAAAGTTATGGGATGGCAGGGAGGGAGTTTGGACTTTTAAGTTTCTGAAATGATACAAATTCCTCTTTATAAGAAAGGTGCGGATTCTGAATGGACTCAAAATATATTTAGAAAATATCCAAATCAACAATTATTTAAATAGAAAATTTCAGTGCAACCTTTTTTGAACATTAATTTCAGTATTTGTTTTTTGGTATTTTTTAAAATTCGTTACTAGCAACACTCCCAGTTTACAATTTGGTAGATTGTTTCTCAAAAAATAAGTGATTTTTCTAATGGTGCAATAGAATTTGTTGGTCTTAAAATGCAAATAAATACTTATCATTTGAGAAACATTCGATTACCAGTGCATTTTAGATAAATAGGCTCATTTTATGGCTTAAATTGTGATATAGTTCGATATACTATTAAAGCATACTATCGTATGTACTTATAATTGTTACTTACACTTTTCTTAGACACTGCAAACATAAACTTCACTTGAAAGCTACTATTTAAAATACAGAATATTGATTTTAAGACTGTTCTGTAAATCGGTATTTTCATGTCGATATTATCGATAAAATTTTCATCTAAAATATCGATAGCCTCTTATATTGTGCCATTATTTCTATCTTTGAAGGTATTACATCAAATCGAGGTTTGTTTTTATCGATAACATGATTATTAAAGTATCGATTTAATTGTACCCTTTGACTATCGTTATCAGTGTCTATGAAAAACAATATTATAGTTGGTGCACAAGCTAGGTTATGTGGTTATTTCAATACAATTATTTTAATGATTAATATATGTCAACTTGTCTATATTACGCAATAGAAATAGGTATATTCTGATTTCAATAAAACCTATCAAAACTATATCGTTATTTTAAAATCACTTTTAACTAAAATAATTTTGCAAATCGTTCCAGCCGTCTTTGAGTAATCGGTTTACATAAAGATCCCAAAACTCCACCTTTTTGGGAAGTCGGTTAAAATGGGCTGTGAAAAACTCATATATTTGCGTTAATTACATTATAGATGAGTATATACAAGTTGACATATATTCTATATTAAATAGTTACCTTATAAAATTGTTGTTTAATACAATGAAATGGTACTTCGCAGTTTTGTGATAAGAATTATTGTTAGAATCCATTTTGTAGGCAAGAAAAGTTTTAACGCCTGGACATTTGGTTAGAGCAATATTTCATATTTACAGCAAAGTCAATTCAATTTAACTATAATTATTTGATTTTTATTTTTATTATAGGCGAAATGGTTGCAAAGAGAACGTCTTTTTTGAATTGAATGACTACATTTTTTTTAAATTAAAGTATTGCAAAGTCCACATAATTAATTTCACAATACATTTTCGGGGTCATGATTACCATCATACCAAGGATGGATGACCAAACTATTGTTTTTTTTTTGCTATAGGTGCTACTTTTCTTGCCTATAAAAATGCTGTTTTTATACAGAATGTTACAAAACCGTAAGAGGGTAGATAATCTAACGGGCAGTTTTGTAACATCCTGTACAATATATTATTATAGTATTTCGATGCAGTTAACCATAGTTATATTTTATCATTTAAACAGGTTATAAATAAAATTGAATGTATGCATGTACGGTCAGGATAATTTTATGCGGATCGTACTTAGGATTTGTAATCTCATTTTACACTTAATTTTATTGGTTACTTACAGCCAGTTTCTTCATCAAAAGTAAAAATCAAAGTAATGTCTAAAGTAAAAGTAACGGTCAAATTCGCTTTTTCTATTAGTTTTGCTGTCACTTTAGCCTTGAAAAAACGAATTTGACCGTTACTTTTACTTTATGACATTACTTTGGCTTTTACTTTTGATGAAGAACCTGGCTGTTAATTTTGAAAATTCATCAGTTAAAGTAAAGGCGAGTTGCACTATGTAATTTTGATAATAACCAAACCTTAACCAGCCGTTAGATCGGCGATTTTAAACAAATGGGTGGTTTCGTTTACGTTATAGAGTGCAATCCACACTTATTATATTCAAATTATAATTATTTACGGTTAAAAAAGATTCGTTACTTAATTTTTGAGTCGCGCTTAAGTCCATTTTTAACTGGATATAAAATTTTATCTATGCGCCTATCCTATCAGTAGCGTTGCATTTTCAAAATAGATGGTGTCTAATAAATTAATACTGCCTTCATTAATAGTAAAATAATTGTACAATCATAATATCATAAACCCAGTAATAGTGAGATATAATGTAAAAAATTGTTACTATTGACATCTTGACATATTTTTACTATAGCAACATTCCGACGCAAACGCCCCCAAAAAGGTTGTAACACATCAAAATGGCGCCTGACGTATAGTTTTTTTTTCATGATTAACAAACAATATTACACGTACAAAGTATGCCCCTTTAAAATATAATATTACGATATATTAAATATATTTAAATAAGTTATTCATACATAGGTGCCTCATACTTAAAATTAAGATGTTCTATGTGACCTTAAAAATGCTTAAAAAAGTGTAAAAATGTTTATAATACATTCAAAAATGTATCATGTAAGATGAAACCCGAATTGTTTTAAAATTAAAGTATTTATTGAATAATTTGGCTTTGTTTTTATTTAGTTCCCTATTTAAATAATTTATACGTTTTTGTGCCCAAAAACAAAAACGTGTCTTGAGACTGCTTGCTACTATGAATATACTATCCTATACCTGTAGCTGGAATGGAGGGCCTATTTTAAATTGTTGTCGGTGTACTAATAGCTCATGTCTCGAGGAGTTTATAGGCTCCTCTATATACGGGTACGTGAGGTAATTTCCCGGAACGCCAGTGAAACCCCGGGAAAAACATCCAGTAATTTAAATCATGAAGCAGTCGAGAATCGATATGATTAAATAACTTGACCATTTAAAATTGTCTAAATCGGTTCAGTGGTCACCATTGCAAAAGCTAACAATGGATCAAATGAAACATCACCCTACTTTCACTGTCTTCAGTCTGAAAACCATGACCTGCTTTTTGAAGACTAAGTCACCATCCTCCGAGCCTTTTCCCAACTATGTTGGGGTCGACTTCCAGTCTAACCGGATTCAGCTGAGTGCCAGCGCTTTACAAGGAGCGACTGCCTATCTGACCTCCTCAACCCAGTTACACGGGCAACCCGATACCCCTTGGTTAGACTGGCGTCAGACTTACTGGCTTCTGACTACCCGTACCGACTGCCAAGGATGTTCAATGAGAGCCGGGACCTACAGTTAAACGTGCCATCCGAAACAGTCACTGGTGTCCAAATATACTTAGAAAGTGCATTCAAACTTAGAAAAGTTGCATTGGTAGGTACTTCCCTGACCTGGGATCGAACCCTCGAAACCTTGCGAGGTTGGTCCTTCAAATATTTTTTAGAGGACTGTTGAGTAGCCGAGGATATTGCAGTGTTCGTCTTACTTACCTGTATCTCTGTAACTAGTTCACCCAGAATTGCTACCTAATGCCAACTCATAATGATAATGATGACCGAATCATAACCAGCCGGTTATGATCAAATGAAGGATGGCAATTTAACGGATATGTATGTTTTTTTATCCTGATGCTGTAAGATATTCCCTCGGGACGTGGGTCAAACCATGGGAAACAGCTAGTATTTCATAAATGACCAAAACCTTCGTGTATTTTAAATTAACAGCTGCTTTCAATTCGGGGAAACGGGACAAAAGTCAGCTTACAACAAAAACATAATTAAAAGAATTCGACATTCGTTAAGGATATTTTAATACATGACTTATTGCATTCTTTACCTAAATATTATTATATTAAATTGAAATAGTTTCCGATCGTCAAATTGTTGTTGGTACTTTTCTTACTTTGTAGTGCCTAATTAAAATGTTGACATTTGGTTATTTTGTTCATGATATGTCAACGTTAAGAGCTTTCAGGTATTATTTATTGTGGAATTATTGATTCTGATAATTTTAAGGCATTTTTAACAATTCTTAAGTACCTAGTAGCAAGAGGTAGTAATGGCCACTGTATCTTATTATCAGATCTCTGATCAATTTCAGCCTTAGGGCTCAAGTACACCGACAACATTATCTCAGTTTTGCTAGAAACTGTTTATTTTGAACTTGTGAATGAAAATTCACAGTACCTAAGTAGTTGTTAAAAGAAATCTGTTGTTTAAGTTGTCGGTGAACTTGGGCCTTTAAGGGGCACAAAAACCATTGCCTCGTCAACATTTAGATCTCATCATCATTAATTTAAGAGCCCAGCTCTTGTCGGTGCAGCTCCTTCCATTTACACCTATCTAGCGCCAACTCCTGAACTTGAAAAATGCAGCAATGAATAAAATTTAGATCTAGAGTACGGAAAATCGCTTAGCTTTTTTTAATATTTGAAGAGTCATGAGAGAGTCGAATTAAGTATTTTGTTCCTTTTACTACCGACCGATCCTCGAAGCTGATTGGGCAGTTTTAATTATCTTCAATCAATTAAGATATACATACCTACTGCACCTAATAATTTATTATCGATATCCGAGCTAGGCAGACATTCCAATTTAATGAATCTAGGGCACCTTTGATTGGTTGCTCTCTGGTTTAAAACTAGGTTTAATGTTATTACCGGATACCTACAAAAAAATCTACTTAAGCAGCTTAGTAATTATATAAATGAACTTAAATCTTACTTAGCAGCAACATATTGCCACTTAATACATGTTAGGTACTTACTTGCATATTTGAAAGCGAGTGGGGTTTTCCTAGCTCTTGTTAGGAACCATTTTTACCAGGTTTATGATTTCACTAAATAAATAATGTTTTAGTGGTTTATTTATTTATTTATGAGAGGTAGCTTCATAGCATAGACAGTACGTTACATTGAATCATCATACCAAACCTTAGGTACCTACCATATGAAGTAGGTACACAAATATAACAATTTGTCGAAAGAGTGACGGATAACAGGCATTATTTTGCAATAGTTAGTCCAGAATATTTAACTCTAAACAAT
Organism: Helicoverpa armigera; assembly: GCF_030705265.1. Taxonomy (NCBI): domain Eukaryota; kingdom Metazoa; phylum Arthropoda; class Insecta; order Lepidoptera; family Noctuidae; genus Helicoverpa; species Helicoverpa armigera. Next base: position 5,951,755 of record NC_087144.1, read on the forward strand.
ATAGGTAAGTAGCAGTGTGCGTTCGCGCAGCGGAATGTTGTTGAATTTAAAGATTTTAATTATGCAGATAATTAGTGTAAGACGTCCTATAATTGTGTATGGTAAATAAAAATTTGTGTATGCAGCCATTGTGGAGAAATTCACTAAAAACAGATTCCGCTGGGCGAACGTTGGCGAACGTTGTCCTGGCGGAACTTTTTTTAATCCATAGACTTTAGAAGAAAAGCGATTTGTCCGAAAATTAGTGTGTATTTGTGTATAATTGATTATGTATGAATGAAATTAGTGCATGCATAAACTTCGGAGAAATTCAAGTTTCCGCTACGCGAACGTTTGGCCATTAGCTAGTTTTCATATAAAGCGCTTACATCGAGAGCTGTAGATTTTTACATACGTTGTTTTGAATTTGTTTATATTTGTTTAAAAAACAGATTTAGAAAAAGTCGTAGGGTTTAAAAGATAAAAATATAAACGTAAAATACACTTATTAGGTCTTAGTTCTTAAAGTATGCAGTTTGGGGTCTAGATTTTCACGTTTACACAAACCTTGTAAGTGTCTCCAACATGTTGCCAAGTATCAATGATATTCCGTTAGTAATTAAAAAGTTATGGGATATTTTACCACGAACAGATCACTGTTTACAAAGCAGTCGAATATCACGACGTTCTAAAGGAATTGCATGGTAAAATGTATGCCAATAATTAGTTTAATCATTCAACTATTCACTTGCAAAATTTCATGTCATTAAATTCAGTAGTAAAATACGTAACGTTTATTAACGTTATTTTTAATCACGTAGTCAAGTAATTTATGTAAGTAATAATAATAAAAATATTTTTGTACACGGATATTTAAATAGAGAAGTACTTGTTAATTGAAGATTTATTTTTATCGTAGATAGTGGTTATCGTAGATATGGATTATTATAAAAAAAATATTTTTCAATCAATAAATACAATTGTTTTATTTTTTCCTAACGCTTGTGTACGCAACTGTGCCATATTAATAAATACTAACCTACCAAGTTAAGAACGTTGCTTAGACAATGGCACGGCCGCTTTTTTGTAGCTATCCTAACTTGGTCGGATTATGTAGGGTTTCGATGCTCCGTCAGTATTATAATTGTCTTTCTTTAATTACTGAATTTAATGACATGAAATTTTGCAAGTGAATAGTTGAATGATTAAACTAATTATTGGCATACATTTTACCATGCAATTCCTTTAGAACGTCGTGATATTCGACTGCTTTGTAAACAGTGATCTGTTCATGGTAAAATATCCTATAACTTTTTAATTACTAACGGAACATCATTGATACTTGGCAACATGTTGGAGACACTTACAAGGTTTGTGCAAACGTGAAAATCTAGACCCCAAACTGCATACTTTAAGAACTAAGACCTAATAAGTGTATTTTACGTTTATATTTTTATCTTTTAAACCCTACGACTTTTTCTAAATCTGTTTTTTAAACAAATATAAACAAATTCAAAACAACGTATGTAAAAATCTACAGCTCTCTATGTAAGCGCTTTATATGAAAACTAGCTAATGGCCAAACGTTCGCGTAGCGGAAACTTGAATTTCTCCGAAGTTTATGCATGCACTAATTTCATTCATACATAATCAATTATACACAAATACACACTAATTTTCGGACAAATCGCTTTTCTTCTAAAGTCTATGGATTAAAAAAAGTTCCGCCAGGACAACGTTCGCCAACGTTCGCCCAGCGGAATCTGTTTTTGGTGAATTTCTCCACAATGGCTGCATACACAAATTTTTATTTACCATACACAATTATAGGACGTCTTACACTAATTATCTGCATAATTAAAATCTTTAAATTCAACAACATTCCGCTGCGCGAACGCACACTAAGTAGCACGCTAGAAATCTTCAACCAAAAGAAAATCATCAAACTGTTCTACACAAAAATCCTTTACAAATAGACAATAACTTATGTCCATAACCAATACCAATAAATATACGAAAACTGCATTATTACGTAAAATACTTGAGACCACCCCCGCTTCTACCTTTTTAACTCAATTTATATGCAAGCGAGCTCCGCTGACGAAATCAAGCGAATAACTTTATAATTGTGCATTAAAATAAAAAAGGGGTTAGCCGGAAACAGGATATTGCCTTCCGTGGCGACCCTACGCTACCGGCGACTGTTTTTTTTTATAAAGTTGGCAACTAGTAGCTTGTCTTGTCGTTATGTTGTAAGATTCCATAGAGAATACACAAGTAGGTCTGTCTTTCGTGAGTTCGGTCACACTTTCATTTTCAGCGTTGGAAATTATCTGGATTGTAGCAAGCTTGTTATAAACTAGCTGTTTTCCTCGGTTTTAGTTGCGTCTCTTGGAAACTAATTAACGTACTTGGATAAAGTATAAACGAGAAGGCTACGACTGGTAAAGGAATGTAAAGGCGAATAGAAATCATTATTGTTTAGGTACTTAGGTACCTACCTACCAAATTAGACTTTGCTGGGCAGTTTGTTCTACCACTTCTTCTTCCCAGCAAAAACACATAGGAAGTGGTGAAGGGCGGGCGTTTAGGGGCTGTCTTTTGTAAATTTATCGTTCAAAAAGTGCTGATTTTCGGCATACTTTGATTAAATGAGTTTTGATTTTGAGACGATTATGTTGTGTAAACCCGAGATTAAAACATTAAAAGAGTAATTATAGGTACATTTTGGTGTCACAAAAATATATTCTGCGTCCAAATAAGTACGAGTACCCAGCTGCTTTCGTAGGAAGTTTACAGTCCCCAATTAGTTACCAACAAAATCATATGAATTTCTTAACTTCTGTGTGTCCGTGTATGTAGTATAACTTGGACAGACAGACATTATTCCTGCAATCCATAGTCGTCAGTCGCCAATCGTTCGTCTTATATTACGACAAGTATCTGATTGACACTATCCAGTCTCGTTGAAATCTGAAGCAACATTGAGAAATTTAATATAACAAGCAAGTACTGAGCTCAGAAACTTAGGTAATCGAATTACCAAACATGTGTGCGTTACGCAATCATAGACAATATGGAAAGTGGCGGGAAATTGCGCAGAGACAATTTCGGCGAGATCTGTGCAAGTGCGCAAGCATCGGCTCGAGTCGGGGACTGGTAGCATAACAACGCTATAGATATTATTTGATACTTCATTTAAGTATAAAAAAGTTGTTAGTTAGATACTTAACTGATTATTGTTTTGGGTTTCGGCATTAAAATATTGATGTGATTCTATTTAGTCAAATCTACTTATACGTACCTATATAAGATTTTGTTTTTAGATCTGAACAAGCTACAGTTTCAGGAACTACGAAGAAAAATGGTTTCAGTGTTAGATAGCTCATTTATCGAAAAAGGATATAGGTAACTTTTATCCAGTTGCGGGAAGTAGTTCCCACAAAACCGCTTGTGGAAGCTACTAAACCCAAAGAAATATGAATTCAAAAAGTTTTACTAAGTATGAGTATAACTGTATAATGACCCTTTTCAAGGACCATAGCATACAAAAAATAACCTTGCATTTACTTATGCATTTGAATTGCATTGTCGGCGAACTAAAGGATAAATAGCGTTAAAAACATTATCATTACAATTGACTGCATTGTTTTTGAAAAATATTTCGCGTATACAAATGACACTATTACACATATATTTCTTAGAAGCCTACGTGATACATTTCGGAGATACATATGTATATTGAAGTTTATATATTTTTTAAATAAGTATATGAAATATGACCACGTGTGACTTTTTTGACCGCGGCGAACTATCAATACAAATTCAAAAGCTTGAAACATGCACATACATTATTAAAATGTGGTTTCGAAATATTTTTTACAAGATATTAAATAGTATATGACAAAGAACAAAACCGATCTTATTATGTATTTTATAGTTTTCCGTTGGTTCTGTTTAGCAAATCTACGTTTTCGTAATGAAGCAGCGACAAAAAAGATACTGGTTATAATATTTTAACTATCTGAGAAAAGTTTACAAAAGTGTGAGTGAAGCATTTCACAGACAAACCGTCATCCAGAGACTCGCTCTAAAAAATTAAAATGTTATGTACGTATGTAACCAGAAGAAATACCAACAACAACTTCAATTTCTAAACTCTGAGTGATATAAGATGAAGTCTGAAAGTAGCGCCAGTAACAGAAAAGATGAGAAAAAGAAGATTGTCATAGTATGGGCATGTAACGAGGAGGGATGATACGCATGCAACAAAGTGTGCTAAGTATGAATGTAGATGGATGGAGAGGAAGAGGAAGACCTAAGAAAAGATGGATGGATAGCCTGAAAGATGACATGAATAGGAAAGGAGCGAGTGTCCGTATGATGAGTGACAGGAGAAAATGGAAGAGGAAGACATATTGGGAACAGGGCAGGAGGAAGAAGAAGATAGGAGAAGTTTGTGAGTTCCAGCTTCCGACAGGAAATTTGTAGATCGGCTGAACCAATTTTGAAAATTTTAGATAATTTCTGGCTAATAGGCTATATTCCTTGCGTAAGGAAAGTAATATTATATCACAAAAAATAATTTCAACACAAAGTTTTCTCTGCTATCCATCCACAATCTCACATTAGACATGAAGTTCAGTGCGCGTGCGTCTGTGGCGTGAAATTGTCACACTCTTACTTTCTCGATGGCACGATATGGCCGTCCTTCCTTTCGCTTTAATTACAACAAATCATTATGGCGGCAAGGTCCCTGAACTGTCATTTGTTAATCACTAGTTACGTAAATCATGGTTGAAGAGTGGTTTTTTTGCTACGAAACTGCTACGGTACTACGAATTCATCGGACAAAAACAAAAGAGTATCTATCTAATTTGTAGTCTGCAAGCTGGGGTGGCCTCTTCTGTATAAGAGAAGGTAGCAGTACCACTGATCAACGAATATACATAATAGTTGTTCCCTGCGGTTTCAACCGCGTTCCGAGGGAATCACTTTCCGCATACGTAGGTATCAAATGTAGCCTCATAGTCATTCTCAGTAGAAAGGAATATCAAGCATTTCAATATTTTTTCAAATATCACCTATAAGTTTCATGAAATTAGGGTATTCAAACAAACAAACTCCTCAGATTTATAATACTTACAGATGAAGAAAGTTGTGTGATTCACGATATCGGGCTATTTTGTGAATCGCAGCCGCGATTTTGACTTCTCATACACATTAAAGGTAACTTGTCCCATTGCGCTATGAGAGTGAAGGAATAGTGAGTGCACTTGTGTCTGCGCATATGCTTGTGCACTGTAACATGTCCTGCGCAGTTGACTGATTTCCTTACATGAGAACAGCCGCCGTAGCCGATAATCGGCTAGGAGGACATCATCATCATCAGGTAACTTGTCTGGAAGCTGAAACACACTATAGATACAGACCAAAAAGCGAAATCTAAACAGACAGATACTTAGACATGCGGCGACGGTAATATAGGTATATATTTTCCCCTTTAATACGATTGGTAATGGATCATTAATAGTCGATAACGTTAGAATTTAAGTTTATAAATTACGATCGTAGGTCCACTCGTTTAACTATAGGACAATCGAGTTAAAGGCGGTAACAAGTTTATTTAACTTATTGACAGCTCGATAAATAACTGTTTCATGATAATTTCTGTATATAATATATTAGTATATAAATGGATAGTTGTCAAACTAGTTTGGAACATAACTACCTTTATGTGATTTAAGCACTTATCTAAATTGTTTCATTTATTTGTTTGGCAATCTGATTGTAGGCGCTAAATCATAAAGCAAGATGTAAATAAATACGTATACTATAGGTACTAAACCTCAATTGCTGCAAATGTGTTGCTGCAGGGTAATTATAGTAAGAACAGAGTCAGTATTTTCAGTACGAAACTCGATGTTTGCATGGGCAAAAGTATAAGCTTTTTTCAGATCAGTCAAAATTACATTAGGGTGATTGGGCATGGCACAGAGGACCAAGAACGTACATGAGTTAGAAACCTGCCTGTCCAGTGAAGCGTAGCGAGGCTGCTATGCAGAGAACGAAGATTATTTATGTACCTATAATTATTTCAGCAAAATAATACATAAACAAAAATTCATACTTAGGAATTCATGGAATGTAGCTTGTTGTGCTTGAAATCAGGGTGTCAAAAGTTTGTTTTCAATTACATTGAAAATAATTTATCGATTTGAAATCGGAATGTGATCTATTGAATTTCAAAAGTAGCCTTTCAAAAATAAGACACGCGAGTAATGAATTGCTTGGATTGTTCACTGGTCTATGTACTTTGATCTAACTAGTTAGAAGCTTTTATAAGATAACTTGCGACCCACTCCGGATTCGCACGAGATAACAGTATTTCCTCACTACTTAATGTATGTTATTGATGGATGTATGTTACTGTGCAGTCAACTGTACATATCATCATCATCATCATCATCTCAGCCATAGGACGTCCACTGCTGAACATAGGCCTCCCCCTTAGATCTCCACAGATACCTGTTGGAAGCGACCTGCATCCAGCGTCTTCCGGCGACCTTCACAAGGTCACCGGTCGCCTGATGTTTGTGTTGTTTTTTAAGAAAATCGTGAATGAAATCTAAATCTTTTGTCGGTCAAATTGCGGCAAAATACCTGATCGTTGTTATGTGCGTACTAACATTATTTTTCATACCAGTTGATAAGCCCGAACAAACTATCGACTGACTAAAAGTTTGCAGTGTGCATTCTGAGACTCCAATTCACGAAATCCTTTTGACAGAGTAAGTAAAGTAGATGAGCACAGTTTTTAAGCATGTGCTTATAATGTTGATGAAGATGATGAAAGAGCTCTTTTTGTACCAGTTGTCAAGGTTGATGTGTATCATACACGCCTAATTTAACTGAATTGCGGCAAACTTTCAAATGATGGAATATTTAATAGGAACCAAGTACTGCAGAACATTGATAATGTCTGTGTTACCTACGTTATTGTAGTATTTAGAACTGGATGTAGGAGGGGAACTTTATTTCCTGTGATCTATTTAATGTCTATTCTCAGACTCAAATCTAAATATCTTTGTACCAGACTGCATTGAAATCGGTTTAGCACCTTTAGCTCGAAAGCACGATCAGACGGATTTACTTCGCATTTATAGATAAAATATATTTGATGATGAAGTATTCTATCGAAATAATCATCAGCCTATCGCAGTCCACTGCTGGACATACGCCTCTCAAAGTGCACGCCACTGAGATCGATTTTCGGCTTCTCGCAACCATCGAAATAATTACTTATGTACAATTAATATACCTAGTTGAATCTGGAATTGACCCCAGGTTTACCAAATGTTATTATTTTTTTCTGCCCCGTAAACACACCTATCAAAACATTAAGCTTTCGTGCAATTTTGGGAACAATATGAACCGTGTTTTGTTTTTCTCTATGTAAGCACGTGCATAACGAAGCTATGTTTATGTTCGCGATGAACTACACAACTATTATGGGTGATTTTCCACTTTCATGATCTCCGAAACATGCGCGCTTTTGTGTACACCTGAAGGAAAATGGTTATGTATAGGAAAAGTAGGTGCCTATCGGAGAAAATAAAGCAATTTCGAGTGAGCAAAGTAAATTCAAACTCAGTTGCATAAGAGCACTTTTTGAACATCAAAATTACAAAACACAGCTCAATAAGCGCCTCCCCTTTTACACTTTTACTTTTTAGTCATATGTATTTCTTGGAATATTAAAAAAGACTAATAAAGTTAGCTTACCAGTAGGTATAAGATTTTGAGATTAATTTCATTCCCCTAGTCGTTAAGTTAGAGAAGTCTTAAACGTAGGTATGTTACATAAGTGCAGAAGAAGAAAAAAAGGACTGGAATCAAACTATTAAAAACTATTTTTGGAATCACGGCAATCAAAGCACGGAAACTCAATAGATAACTAGCTGTTATCTCTCTCTATGTTTAAAAATTAAATCAGCTCCGTAGTTTTGGCTTTGGGGCTCGTCAAACACGTAGAGTTATTTTCGAATTTACGACAAGTAAGGATTGCTGCTAAAATGATAGCAATTTAAATTGGAATATCCAAAAATACTAGTATGTCGTTTGCCTGTACTACAACAAGGCAGTTGACACAATCAAGATGTTATCTGGGGCGTACACCTCGAGTCGACAGGTTTCACACTCGTCGTCACTCGCATGAGCAACTGTCATCGCACTGTATCATGTCATATGCTAGCTTTACCTGCATTCTTTGTAGAAAAACTAGAATATTTGAAGAATATAAATTATTTGACAGGTAGCCTTCCTCGTCCTGGCTGTCATTGAAAATCCTTGGCAGTCGTTACGGGTAGTCAGAAGCCAGTAAGTCTGACACCATTCTTGCCAAGGGGTATTAGGTTGAACAAGTAACTGAGTTGAGGAGGCCAGATAGGTAGGCGCCCATGTTAAGCACTGGTACTCGGCTGCATCCGATTAGACTGGAAGCCGACTCCGACGCAGTTGGGAAAACGTTTGACAGATGATGATGATGGCATTGATAGGGAGAAGATCGTACAGCTAGGATTGATCAACAAGTTGGATAATGCTGTATTGACAATAAGTAAGTAAGTACCTAGTTTTGCGTTTTAGAATCAAGGGTAACAAAGTTTTGAAACATTGCAATTATTTTCTTGCATTTGTGTATGCTTGAAATAAAATCAGGATTACTTTGTAATGTTATTCTGGAGTCTACAATGTACAATCTTTGATATCTAAAACTAAGTATACAGGCTATGCCGACGACTTTTAATGCCGGCATTTCCCTTTTTTTGGACCCAAAGACTTATTAATTCAAGAATCCTAGTTGAAAGATACAGGTCCTGCATGTGTGGGTGAACGTAACGTTTACGCGTAAGTTAACACCTACATATTTTCCTCATCGTGATAAACGTTATAACTACACTTTGTTAATCAAGATTATATCTTTAAACAATTAATGAATAACATACTTATAATTGCTAAGAAAGTTCTGTCTTAGCTTTCATTTTCAATAAGAAGGTGCTTTCCTGCTTAGAAACAAACTTTCTTCGAACCTTCGTTTTATTTTGAACTAAACTTTAACAAAAAATCTACATTTATTAAGTTTTGAAAAATAAATAAATTGCATTTATAAGGTACTTTTTTATAAGATTTTAAGTAGATATAATGAAGAAATATATTCTAAAACTATTCGTTTAATCAATAAAGAACCAGTAAATAAAACATAACACGAGGCAAAACAAAACAAACTAACGAAGTACAGTCCACAACAAAAATCAATGACATACCTATAACAACGTAATAAAAAAACGTTATAAATAAAGATATAAATTAAAATACTCCACATGTAACTCGATGACTATTAAAATGCAGTCGTCTTTAGCGCTCAATAAATAACATAAAAAACAGGCCGCTATGTAAAACTGCTGTAACCGACGATTTCCTCCTACCTACTAAAATTAACCGATCACTACATCTGGGTAGATCCCATTAAGGCCCCGTCTCTTCGGTCCATAAAGATGAAAACATTACACGTCCCCCTCTAACGTACTGCCAAACTCAGTGAGCGAAAGAGACATCACCAAAAGATGTATTCTCGCAACTAATCAGACGTGTCCACTGTCCGGTGCGTGCGCATCCCGCGCCGAAATTATCTTTCAAACTTCCCAATTGGAGTACAACGATTTTTTATTATGAAAATAATTTCACACATTTCCATAGCTTCAATTTTAACCGTTAAACTCATTAAGTTATGGAAATTAACATATTTTAAGCTCATAGTTTTCCGAATTCGTGAAATCGGAGATAAGTACTTTTGAAAATATATCTTATTTCTGTAGTTACAGAGCTTTAAGTTAAATGGTTCGTAACAACTTTACTTACAACTTATTGAAACGGTATCAAATAAGCTAGGTCTATGCGGGATAACTTATAGCAATAGCGTTGTCCTTTTCTAATGTAAGCTCGATTGTTCCGTGAGTAAAAGAGACTGCTGTATTTCTCGGTTGCGACTCAAGGCTCTTTGCGTTCTCAATCGCTGACTTAACAGGTTTTTTTAGGAGTAACCAACAGTTTGTCGGATAATATTAATATGATGAAATACAGGCATGCTGATATAATTAACTGAAAAAGTAATAATTTTCTTTTAAAAAAGCTGAATATGTCGTTTTATGAGTAATTTCTAAAGAAAATGATGCTTATTATTTATTTTAGAAATGTTACAAAGATCTCATGAAGGAAGAGTTATTTTAACGATGAATCCCGTAAAAAAAGTCAAAACCTATGTTTAACAGCAGCGTGGACAAAATATGATATGGGTGAATAAAACTCACTAATAGTAGGTAACCTTCAGGCTGACATTTAAAAAAATACATAGTCACTGTACTTGATGCCTAAATAGTTGTGTAAAGAAATGAACACTTCAACTACCTATGTATGTATTTGATAAACCTTCCCCAATACAGACAACCACGAAAGAAACTTCGTAGTGTGAACCAAAGAAAAGACACAAACGTTGCGAGCCCCTGCGTTCAGCGGCGGGCCGCGCCGGCCTGCGCTTGCGCCTCCAGTCGATCGAGCACAGCCGTCTGCGCAGTGCCTCGCCGCGTCACCGTACATCTATTACGAACTTTTTTCACACCACCTCCGAAGCAAAGACATTCAAAATAATAAAAAAAACCTCGTGAAAGTGTCAAAGTGTAAAGTTCCCGTGTGTTAATGTTAAAAGCTAGTGACGAATTGCAGTAAAAGTTCGAATTCTTGGATGTACTGAATTTTTCAAGATTTTTTTGTGCTTTTTTTATTTTTTTTTTGTTTTGGGGGCAGTGATGTACATTGATAACTATATACATTGACGTTGTAACGTTTGTTATACAAGTTTAATGGTGCGTATTTATTGGTTATATTTGCTGAAGTCTAGATAAATATTTGATGGAAATACTGGAGTATGTCTCAGTTATCTGGGTTTATTGTGTGTTTTGTTTTCTTTGATATCTGAGTGCACATTGCAGATATTTAATTGATGTCTATATAGTATTTCTAACACATTAGAAATGAAGAATCTTGCTGCAATTCTAATTTGTTTACTTTACATTTACTAATTAATCCTTATTAAGATTAATTGAGTAAGTGACTTAAGTCTTATATCAATGTACCTATCCTGTTTGTACAATGTAAGTAGGTAATCATTTTTTTTCAATATACATTGACATGATAGGTTACAAGGGTAAGGGATATATAATGTATGCAACCCGTCTCACTTAATTTGAATATGCATACATAAATATATAAACGCGTAGGTTAAAATAACTTTAAACAAAATAAGGTCGTCTGAAGGCATTTTAATTGATGATCGTAAAAAACAAATTTAACATTATTTTTTTAAACTTAAATTTGTAATTAATGAGTAGGTACCTACTTTCTTGGTCATCATTACTTAGTTGGTACTTGTTTAAATAAAGCTTTTTTAAGTACGAATGCAGAATTAAAAAATGTTATATTTACCCAAGAGATAACAACAAAAAATTTAGAGTAAAATAATCAGGAATTTAATCACGATTAGATCGTCCCTTTTTTATTTATTCCATAAAATAATAAAAAAAATCTTCATTGCGCCTTCTTATTTACCAAACATTGTATCATTAAATAACTTCAAACGTATAAAAAAAAATGTAAAAAGAACAAAAATTAAAAAGTCGCTGTGACATCGCTTTTGACCACTTTTTCACGCACCGCAATGGAAAGCGTGTCAAAAATCGGCGAGCAATTTTCTATATATTGGTTATAAAGACATACATACACAGTCAAGCAAGTGCTATTATAATTGAATGACTTAGCAAGATGTTAGCTCTGTAAATATGAAAGTAATAAAGATTTTAATAGATTGCGTACACGCGATTAAGTACCAACATGTGATCGCTTGACGATCTCTGCTATTTGTCATTTGCAACTTACCATATTTTCGCACTTTGCCTACAACTCCGAACTATGTTGGGGTCGGCTTCCAGTCTTACCGGATGAAACTGAGTACCAGAGTTTGTCTTCAACTATAACTCTTAAAAAAAGTACAATTAATTGAAATAAGATTAGTTTTTTTAAACATTAAAGAATATAAATTTTATATTCGCTTTTTTCACTAGGTAATAAGTATTAGGTACCATAATTCTCCAAAGGGCCGTATTTTAGCAACGTCGTATTTTAACGTCAATGATAACTTTTATCCAAACAATATGTTTGTCGTTTTGACAGAAAATATGTGACACCGCCATATTTATTCCTCAGATAGAAGTTAACTGATGGTAGAAAAATCGGCCCTTAGTTAGTATTATAGGTACTTAATTTCGCAGAAAATGAGCACTTGACATTGCGAAAAAACTAGATTAATCTATAACAAGATTTCTTGTAATTATTAATGAGTATTTAAGTTATGATTTGTCCTTAGAAAAGGTCGTGTAAGTAGTCACGACATTCACCCTAGTAACAATAATATTGAACATAAGTATTGGCAGAGGTTACCACTTTCTTGCTATTTAAAAGAAAACTACAGAAACTTGAATTTATTCATATTTATAACAGTAGTAAAAGAGTAGTAAAAGAACAATTAATCATTAAAAGGATATAATAAGTGATCACCTTTAAATAAAACTTTTACGACTATAACTTCAAGAAATTACAAATTACCCTGTCTAGAATTAGATCGTAGAAAAAATAAAGTTTTAGTACCTATATCTGGTCCATAAAAAAAAATGATAATACAGAAATAATTAAAAAGGTAAAACAATAGCTTTGATTTAATAATATTTACTGACAAACAATTTTCTATTAATTACTTATTAACTATAATTTAATAACTAGTTCTTCTTATTATCCTTAAAATTATCCTATCTTTTTCCACGTGTCTCATCTTAAAGCAGTTTTTTCAAGAAATCGTTGCGAGATTACAATGATGTAACGTTAAGTAACTCTTTCTAGATGTTTTTAATATCTACGTAGACGCATCTAGAGAAAAAGATAAAACTTGCCTTAAGTAACACTTTTCTTTACAAGAAGCATCATCATCTGGCTAACCTTTTCCCAACTATGTTGAGGTCGGTTTCCAGTCTTTGCAGAAGCAGCTTAGTGCTTAGGGATTGATATCAAAGCATCCCTTGAAATTATTTTTTTTCCTTTAGGTGTAACTTAGTCAAGAAAGCAGTTCATAATTTTCAAAAACTAGCTTAGCTTAAAAATTCGCTTTTGTTAGACCTTATATCAGTAAGGGTGATTTGCACTATGAAACTTTAACTATAACCCGCTGTCAAGTTGGTCGAATCAACGATTTAACGGTTGGTCATGTTTGGTTAACCTTTATTATTATAGTTACATGGCACAATCCCTCTCTAGGAGCAATTTTCTGATAGCTCGAAAGGGAAAAGCAACTATGTTCCTTAAAAAAAATCTTATTCCGTTGTGTGGTAGAATCCTTTTATTGGCTGACTCTACCATCTTTATAGTTCACTGAAAAAGCATGATAAATAAATAGATAGACATACCTAATTATGATGGTAGAAACGACAGTACCATTTAAATAGATTTTCCGATCAAAAATCTATACAAAATCATAATTCCAGTAGCAGGATCTACATAAAACAAAAGCCGACATCATAAATTGCAAATTCCCAGTAATATTATGATTTACAAGACTATGCGTGGGACCTCCGACTAATGCCACAATTAGTACATAGAATATAGTCAGTTATCGACATTATACAAGTTGTTACAATGTTAATTTGATATTTAGTAGCTTTGTAGCGAGATCGGAATAAACTAGATTGGGGATTAGACTTGTAGAAGCTTAAAGGTCGATGTTGGGTTTGAAATTTCTAAATGACTAGCTGTGTTTCCTGGTTTCACTTGCTTACACCAGGGAACTATTAAATGTATTTCAAGGACCTGTCCATATTGACCCTAAGAACGTAAATAATTAATATACCAATAAAAAACTCTCGAGGAGTTAGGTTAATTTCAAAGTATCCCTAATTAGTTCTAGAAGCCTATTTTGTACAATTATTTTGTAACTACATTTTTCAGAAAATAAACAGTAAATATTGCCATATCCCAATTAAACTTCGACTGTCATATTTTATCTATTTTTTGTTATTTATTAATTAAATAAATTAGATGGTAACTGCTCCTAATCTCAATAAAATTATACGTGATGGTAATTTTAATACCAACTCTCAAACTCTAATAGTATATTGGTTGCAAAGCTAAATTCATCTAGCAAGCTAGAAGCAGACCACTAATTGAGTTTTTATACAGCCGTCAGTTTTTTTACAAGAGCAGACTAAGTTGTAAACGACAACTGGCCATTCAGCCTCTCGGTATGTCGATAAAAATATCTTGCACTATTATCTGTACAGAAGTATTTCTTTAATAGTTTTCTACACACCTTATGCTTTTACTAAATGACATTTTAAGTCTATAATTAAGAGCACAAGCAGACTGCAAACTTTTAGTCGGCCGATAGTTTGTTTGGGGTCTTAAGTCAGTATGAAGATGAATGGTAGTGCGCACATTACAAAGATCAGGTCTTTTGCCAGTATCAGACCAACTGAAAACTTTGATTGGATTCAAGATGTTCTTTAAAAAAAATTGCAAATTATCGGGTCAACTGTCGGCCAACTGTTTAGTCTGCAGTATGCGGTTTCTCTTAAATAGTGAAGTGGGAATTTTACAGTGTGTTTTTTTCATGGTACTAATTAAAATTATGGGGTATTTTCGCATAAGTGTTCGTTAATGTAGTGAACTTTAATCTTAAGGGCCATTTTGTGATGCTTTATGGTAAATTTTTATGTGTTCTAAATTCCAATTTTCGCAATAAAATTGGAGATTGTTATAAAATGTTAGGTGGCAAATATAATAAGGAATAACTTAAAATCGAATTAAGAAAAGAGTTTTCATAGCTTGGAGCTTTTTACAAGGGTTTTTAATTGCTTTTTTTATTATTAAATAGAAATGTTTCCTATTACTTAAATCCTTTATATTTAAATAAAAATACACAAAACCTTTTTTTAAAGCTTTCTCACTATGAAACGAAAATAAGTCAAAATAAATAAATTGCTAAAAAGAAAAACAATTATTTAGTTGTCTAACTTATTTTTTATTTAAAAAAATTAATAAAAAATATTTAATTCAAAACACAGGCATATCCGCGTAACAACACATATCACAATCACACGTACATTGATATCCCAGAGGCCGGATGTTATTTTTTAATACCGACTGTACTTAACCAAAACATGGCTGTGTGTTTTACTAACCAGCTGTTTGGTTAACATTCTAGTCATGTGTTATACGTATTCGTACTTTCAAGGTAGAAGGGACGGTTATTAAATGGTAACAAAATTATTAATTGTTTTATTGATAAGTAACATGAATATACCTAGATGTTACTTGTGGTAGGTACCTGGTGTGCACTTAAATGAAAAGTTCGCCTGTGTCCCTTTTCAGTCTGTAGAATAACTTTTATTGCAATAGGTTCCGTAGTTTTGGCTTGAAAGCGCGATAGACAGAGTTTCCGCATTTATAAATAGATATTATATGAAGGGTTTTGTTTGTTGTTGTATTATATTCAGAAGAATGATGTTGAAACTGTTACAAAAAGGTTATTTCTATGCATGATTAGTTATTGCATTTGTCAAAAAGATTAAAGACACAAGAAACAAAAGTTTTTATTTTAAAGATATTTTTGTGCAATATTTAATTAATTAAACTTGCCATTTATGCTTGTTTGGAAACTAAACTTTGATCTGAAACTTTTTATATCATTGAAGAAAATATTGACAACTCAGATCATGTTACATAGTTTTTTATTGATTACAATCTGCCATCAGTTGAGAGATGAAGCTGGTTATCTTACAGCAAAAAATCAACTTCAACAAGTTTTAGTTTATTTTCATAATTTGTGCTGCACACGTAGTGACCGCGTGGTTTAATTGTTGATACATTTCCACTTGCCTTGTACGTTTTATCTAACACATGTAATATTAAAATATTCATACAAGCAATGGCTATCTCGATCTTACGACCAAAAATAGGAATTATTATTCCTACATCTGCTTCAGAGCAAAATAAAAACTAATTATTTTGCAGCCTACCAGTTTTTTACTAGGCTCGAGTATTTTTTTACCCCTTATAGGTTTCAAGCCAGCTTCGATTTTGTTGCCCTTTTTCTAGCTATTATTTTCAACGTGTAGTCTGTTATTTTTTTATCGGCTTACACAGTGTTGTGTCAGGCCGTCCACATAGATTACCATCTACGTCTAGAGCGGTGACACTCAGTGATTATCGATAAGTTCGGTAGCAAGATTTTTATCGATACATCGATCGAAATGGGAACGACACTGTCTTGGTAAATGTCAAAACAAGTTTTTTTGAGCTTTGCTGCAAAGATTTGAAATTAGAAAGTGTGTAGGTATGTGCTAGATTTGTTTTATTTGTGCGAGAAATCTAGAAATAATGAGAGACTTGCAACGTTCATTTTTGTATTGTACGAGAGTAAAAAAAAAATCATAGATGAAATAAGCGCTCTAAAAACTTTATTTACAAAAAATACAATAAAGATAAAAACCAAACTAAAAATATAAATTAACTTCATCTAAAAGAGGTTTAAAAATTATTTTGCCCTCTTAACTTTACTTTATATAAAAATATTAACCCCCAAAATTAAAAACTTAAAAGCTAACCTCACTTTTGGCATCATCAGTTTTCTCTCCACAACATCGAGGTCCCTCGCTCGTCAGCATTCCTGTACCTTTTCCTCGGCGTCACGGACGACGCATGCGCCGGAAATATACGCTTCTTGACCATAAATATTAGATATGTCTCGCCTTCCGTTTGTCTGTGGTCTCAAAATTGTTCTTCCTTTTAAAGAGGTGAGGTTGGTACTTAATTTGGTAGGTTATTTTGAAAGTTGTGAAAAGTGTTAAGGATTTTTGTTGATTGACTTGTCTTGACTTAAAGTCCTATGTCCCCTAGATGGGGCAGAGGGCATTCACAGTGCTCCGCCATCGCGTTCGGTCTTGATAATTAATTGCTTTTGTTTTTCAATTTCTAATAAATAATGGATAGTATACAAGAAAAATGGATAGGAATAATATTAAAAAAATACCAGACAACATAGAGGTAAGACAAGAAAACTCGGGAAGTTATTATAAATTGATGTTTGAGTTTGAGATGTCTGCGGAGAAAATCTAATACTTAATCGAGATGTCTTAAATAACACAAGTAAACTGCCGTATTCTGTTTTTCTTTGACCGCCCCAGAAAAGCCTACATGTAGCTGGTGCAAGATTACCACTTTTCTATACCATCCATTAGGTAAAGCTTTTCTTTCTCACTAACTTCATTCATACTTATATACAAGTATATAATCAAAGAGGTATAAAATTACTACTTATTCCATTGCAGGAATGCACCAAGTGCCATCAATTACATATCCTCTGCATAACGTGGTACATTTTACGACAACAGACAACGTCATTGCAATATAAAAAACGATTTATTACTCGATGCTGTATTAATGATTTATCTAGCGGTTTTCCTCGTGTTTCTATGTTTCTTTGAGTTTTGTTAAATTATTGTCGTGAAGTATGTTAATGGGGAATAAATAATTTATTTATACTTCATCCAATGGTGATAAAATCGACGAAAATCTTTTTCTTTTCTTATTGAACTGTTTTTACGTTTTAAAAGTCTAACTTTGGGCGGGTAAAAAAAACTTAAATATTCCTTGAATCGTATCTAAACGATCAATAAATATGAAAACTGAGAAAAGCCAAGAAAATCCCAAATCATTGCAGAAATGAATCGTCACAAATATTCTTAGGAAAACTTTCTTTTTGAAAGTAGAAGACTTTATTTTTGCTTTTCGTATAATTTTCATTTTGATTTACCATTAAATTAAAGCATGCTATAAATCAAAAGCAAGTTCCTGATTTTGCTTTGACAACCTTAATAGAGGAACTGGTAGATTAAAACTCTATATTCTAATAAATACGTTTGTCAGTTGCGGTAATTATAGACTGAGGGAATTTCTACGACTTTCCCGCCAGTTAAATAATTAGCGAGATGAGCTTAAGTAATGAGGAAATCAGGAAATGTCTAGGGACCGTTCATTTATGTTATACTTACTTATAAGTAAATGATGCTACGAAAGATCGCCATATGCAAGATTGTCAATTGTTTAATCATGTAACAAAAAACACTACAACTACAATTGAAAAAAAAAAACATTAAAAAAACGAACATTATTTTCAAAACGAATTAGTGACGAGCGGTATACCGTAGTGCGCAGGCGCGGCGACGCGTCGCAGTGCCGCCAACATTGACAGCTGTCAATCAGGGCCAAGATGGCGGCGGGCCGGTTCCGTCGGTATACAACCGCGGGTCGCTATCTCCGTCAAATCTGACGCAGGGCTCACAGAGATTAGAAATGTTTTTATACAACAAACTGTTTTGTGACCTCCTTAATCAGTTCAGACACAGTTGAAATGTCACGCGAACGTAATTGCTTTCATTAACACACGTTTATTCACTTTCTGCTAGGATACCCGCAGATGTTGACGATAAGTCTAACGAAGTCTATTAAACTATCACGACTTGCTCAAAATCCGATATGTTCGAATGTAATTTACTAGTGGTTGAGTATTAATTAGGAATGTTTGTACTGGCACTATTTGTACACTTGATGAAATGATTAACGATTTTAGTACGAAGGCAATTTAAGTTACAGTTGGTACACCTATCATTAAAGTACTTAGGTAGTTAAACAAAACTGATATAGGTTGATCTAATCTAGGTTTATTAAATTATTCTTACGAATAGGTTATAACTAAAGTCAATCTCTCATTTCAGGTATGCCACAAACACTAGTGATGTGACGTACATAATGTGCGAACGCGTCACAGTGACGCCCGCGCGGACTTTTAAGAACCAATAGTGAAGTGCGTGTACCGATAGATTGTAATCGATACGTTAATCGATCGTGTTGTGAGAATCGATCCCGAATGAACACCCTGATGCTCACAACCGGCGGAGCGGTGGACGATCAACCCTGTGACAACAATATGGCGTTCTCCTCTTACAAGTGAGTTCTACAAATGATATTCTAGACTAAGTGCTTGTTTATTGAGGAATGTTGATACATCTCTGGCTTGGAACTTCAAATGATAAACAATTACCATAGGATGAGAGAATGACTATAAAAAAGGTACAAGGAAAGATTTACATGTTTTAAGTGACACTGGGGCACGACTATGTCTTATGAAGTTGCATCTGGTAGGTAAAAAAAAGGTCTGCCAAAAATCTGAAATGACCCCGGAATTCCGATACTGTTCGTAAAACTAACGGTACTTCACAAATAGGAAACAAAACTCAGTGTCAAAGAACTGCAAATTATTTAGTACTAAGCAAGTGACAAGTTGACATTTGACACTAAACAGTTGTTTATATATCTTCTTTATATTTACAGCTAAAGTAATTTTTTACAGCTATTTAATACAGCGTATTAAAATCTCTCGCGCAAATGCACTCATGTCCACCGTTATGCGACTAAGTATTTCATATAAAAACTAAGAAGAAACCAAGTTTTCTCACACACAATGCACAATGACATCGATCCAGCTTCACAAATAACGTTAGCTACAATCGAGACAGGCAAATTACCGCATACTTTTTGTAACGACATAATGAAATTATCTTCATGAAACACGTAAAAAGTCGTCATAACCATAACTCGAAGGAGTCTTGACAGCATCCCGTAGTGCGGGATGAAGCCATTTATCCAAAAACTGCAGCGGGGATCTCTCGACCAATCGCATCCAGAATTCAGATGACAAGATTACTTATACTTGGAAATCGACACAAGTTTTCGATGCATCATTAACAGCATTACTCGAATTAATTATACATTTTTTGTTTGGATGACGACCAATTTCTAGATATACGCACAGACAGACGCGTAAACATTTTTAATTTGTTCCAACTTCAGTTGTGCAATATGAAGCATCCTATGACATTTGATTTTTTACGTTCGGCAAGGCGAGGCGTCATTTGCGGTTAGACTATAAACTCCATATTTATTGTCAGCTGTATAAACTGTTGCCATTCAAATGGATTCATATTCTAAGTTCAGTAAAAACCCTGCTATTGGCATTGGGACAACAGAACGAGATCGTTCGCGTGCATTAATTTCATTTCATAACCTATAAAGTAAATACAGCAATTACCGAACGCAAAAAGCCGTTGACCAATGAATTCGTCAGGCGGTTACAGTCCTCAATCGGGCACCTTTCATTTAAAAAAAGAACCATACGCCATTTCATGTCAATTTTTGAATTATTCATCGTGCGAATGCGCGAGCGCATCGATTGATGCAAACAAAAAGCGCGCGCTCGCTAATCTTCGCCCTTTTTCGCCGAGCTTCGGGCTTCCTCGGGCCCAGTGTTGCCAACCATCGCATTTATTATTCAACTAGTTTTTATAGTCACGCTGCGCAAAGACATAACAGAGAATGCATTTATTTGATAAATGATATTTTTTTTCTAAAACCCCAAACTGGAGATTTTTTCAACTAATTTCTCGGTGTCAATATTGGAGGACATCTTTTGTTAATAATGTGTGCTCCATTCATGTCCATTCAATCAAAAGAGAAAACATAATGCCGTGTCATATAATCCGATACGTTCTCATAACAATGTTCTGAGAATCCGATCAGAAGTTTTAATTTTATACTTCTCATATTGATTTGACGAGATTAACTGAGCCGAGTTTTTGTCTCGTCACATTCTAACAAGCGGGCATGGTGAATACTTTAGCCGGATAACATCTGGCTTCGCAAATATCTCTTAATGATTAATAATAACTAGTTATACATTTTTCACATAAAGTACTAATTTCTTGTTAACGAAAGTAATAACTCATAAATAATTGATTGCATTCTAAATTCGTTATCATTGGCCGTCAAGCCAATTACAAGTAACATTGCGATGCTTTGAGTGCAGAAAAAATATAGTATTCGAATTTCCGAGCGTTCATCCCCCGCGCCCGCACGTCCGCCGCGCCTCGACGCCGCGTCTCGACTGTACGTGATTGGTTTATTAATTAGGCGAATCATCGTCGGGTTCCATTTTTAAAAATAGGCGGGATTCTTGCTGTGCGAGTTTTCTTTTTAATTTTGGCCGGCGTTGAACGCAATTAGACCTGGCAGTAAAGCTTTTTGTCATAATCACTGCGCGGCGATAATGTTAGTTTTAAATACTACTTAAGTTAATTAATAAGCCAATCTTAATTCTATGATACTAATTAAAATTGTACATAGTTTCTTCTATCAACTCTTCCTGAAATCAATTTCAATTTGAAACTGGAGACAAAATTCAACTAACTTGCATTTCAGTCATAACTCAGTCTGAAAACAGAACAAGAGTGGAACTTTCATATTTATTTTTAAGGAGGACCGATTAAAAAGATCGAAATCGATCGCAAACGACCGTGGTCAGTAGAAAAATAACATAAAAAGCGTTGTCGCGTCCGTCCCGATGCTATGTCTCCCGAATACCGTTAGGATGCCTTCGAAACTTAAAACGGAGAAAAAAAACAACTGAAAACTATTCCAATTGCCAGTATTTGGAATCCGTTTTGTCTGCTATCGCGTTTTAAGGTTATTTCGGTTACGGAATATTTGTAATTTTTGCTTTTTGCTCATCATAATGTCCCTTTTCACTTCTTACGCATGTGATCCGGATTTCTGACATTGATCCCAGTTTCTTTTGATTAGCCAATTGTTGAAGAATTCAGGTCTTAAGGAATCATTTTGTCCCTTTATTGAAGAATATAAATATCCGAAAGAGGTTTAATTTGAGAGCTTTATAATTTGTTTGATGGATTTGCGAGCCGTGAGGTATTGTAAGCAACCGCTGAACGACCTTTAACAAATTGACTTCTTACATCATTTGTTACTTGCAAATGTTTCATTATGAACTTTCTTGTTATCCTCTTTAACTCCTCTCGTACCTACTATGTATAAATTCAAATTATTGTGTACCTACATAAAATAAAGAGATGTCTGGGCTGAGTTCAATATATTCACTTCAAGAAGAACAAAATCGCTTCATCACCTCTGAACTTACAAAGAGGAGTCTGTGTCACGCAAGTATGCTTATCTATCGATCTACAAGAAACTAGGTCCATATTTAAGAATAATCTTCCCTGAAAAGATCTGTCCTTAAAATTGTTAAGAACCAACTATCATTTTCCACTCAGAGATATTGACAATTAGCAGAAACACAAATGAGACTATATTAATGCTCCACCCTTCACAATCACCAGTCCCCATATTCTCCCATCCTAAGCAATATAATATGAGAGTGAACAATATCAAGTGATGTGGTCTGTCACGACTTGGAGACACGTGCTTGCTTCCGATGGCCATTGTTTCATTACGTCACTGGCTTATGTAACGTGCTAGCACTCTGATCTGGTTTGTAGGACGGTGATAGTTCATTCATTCAGTGGTATGAGGTGCCAATGGTACTAGCATACAAAAAGAGGATAATTATAGAAAGCCAAACGTAACTGTGTTCTCTTAAGAAGCATCAGTTAATGAGGATCATGAAGCATGTGACTTTTGGGCTCTTAGAATCAAATGAAAGGATGCGGTGTTGAGGTAAAACCTTTTTTTGTGTTATGAAAACTTTTGGAAAGGTTCAGGCGGCTTTCTTTTGTCCAGATAGTCACAGGACAGTCATTAAGCAGCCTCAACTCCCAACTTGAAGTCGGCTTCAGTGAAACTAAAATAAAATAAGCCGAAAGCCGTATCACAAGCACACAAACAAAAATGCAAGTACAAAATACTTATAGCGTCGCGTATCGAAAGGCCCGAACATTTCTCGGAGCCGGTCAGCGAGCTGGCGAGTTGACCGCCGCTACTAAGTAAGACGGGGACATAAATTCTTCAAAGGGCTAAACAAAAATAAAAAAATACTCAAAAACCCCTTTAACAGAGCTACCGAACTATAATTTATGGGAGTTGGCCCGCGACTGCCATCGTATGAAAAAAGTAAAAAAGGCCACAGCCAGAGAGGCAAAACGGTGAAATTTGGAATAATTTCGCGATAGCATCGCGCACGCCGGTACCTTTCAATTTCTTTATACGTTTGCAAATTTGTGTTTTTGTTTTGTCGCAATGTGGAGTTATGGTCGTTGTGAAGCCGCGGTATATTAGTTGAGTTTATTTTGTGCTAGGCTTGTAGCTTCACCTGCCACTGCGGCAGCGAATTGCGCTTCAACTTTTTGCCCCTCGATGTTTTGGTCAGAATTAATAGTCATTGAAAATGCTCCTTTATGGTCTAGCAGTTCAATGGTGGTTGTTCCTCAAGGTTCCTTCGTACTGACGTCTCAAGAGATTACATACAATTCTACAATGCAGACATAATATGACGTTGCTTATTAACTACGTAGGTACTTGATATTATTATATAACATGTTTTCATTGTTACTTATCTTTAGATTAATGGCATTGCGTTAAACGCTTCAAAAATTAAGAAATGAAATAGAATGAATTTGTGATTTTTTGTGGCACTCAAATTAATTGCCGTTGCTACTGTTTCGAAATGTTTTAAATATAAACTTTGAGATTATGAAACAAATAATACTTTTAGAACTAAACTGGATAGGTTTGGAATAAATTGAGATATATTTTAAAGTTTATCTAGTGACCTCTAGCCTGTAGAGTAAGTACTCATTAGTTAGGTCTATTTCTAAATACTGGCGTCTCGTTGGCTTACGTAACTCAGGCCTCAAGCGTCTGTGACTAATGCCCAAATGGTTCATATCTGTCGTTGCTATTCAGGAGTTACATGTATCTTTACCAAAGATAGATAAACTAGAGACAAGGTAACTTTTTGCAGTTGCATCTCTTGCATGTGGAATGTGGAATGGAGTGAAATGTACTTGAATTAAAGTAAAAATCGTCTTCTCCAGATTTCAAAATCTTGCCAGATTTTTTTTGAATAATTGCAAGCAATGTCTCTTTACTTTCTTCCTTTCATTAGCTGAGTCCTGGATAAAAAAGCAACCTTCCTCGATAAATGGGATATCTAACACTCAAATAAAGTTTCAAATCGATCCAGTAGTTCCTGAAATTAGCACGTTCAAACAAACAAACTTTTCAGTTATATCTGTAGACGTTAAATGTTCCCAAGTTATTGTCATAAATGAATCACATTTTTATTGACTACTGAACCCTAACGAGGTCCGAATTATGAGGTTCATTTTAATTTGATTAATCTCCTATCAGAGGCATTGTAATCCGATTACCTACTTAAGTTTTTGTGTAACCTAATTTGTTTGAAAGACTTTGTTTATTTATAAAAGTCAGTTTATTGTTGCTGGTGGTATTGTTAAAATCATGTTTTTTGACTGGTATTTAATACTTGTTGGTCCTTTAAAATATAAAAAAAATGGTTTGAAAGTTTATTCGATAATCATCGTAGCATTAGTTTGTGGTGATCTAGCTTAGGTATTACCCACGGTTTCACTCGAAATCCGAAGGAACTTCTGTACCTATAAAATTTTTCAAGTCATTTCAGTAGGTAGATTAGAAGCCAAAATAAAAACATAATTTTTCCGTTTGACGACATTAGTTTAGAGCTAAAGTACCTACAACCATTTTTTTCCGTTTTCGAATATAAGTTTAGATAATAGCGTTCGGTAATTGGTACATTGTTGGTATTTTAAACAATATAATTGGTAGCGTAGTGTCATTATAGATCACGAAGCATCAATAACGATTTGTCAAAATCCCCGGCCACAGATCAGTGGCCTCGTTTGCGAACGTTGTGCTTATGGTTTAGGGTTCCGTAAGACAAACGGGTCGTTTGATGGCGGATGGCTGTTTTTTGACGTTTATTGTGTCAAAAATGTATATTAATTGTTGAATAACCAAAGAACATCTTTAGCAGGCGTAACTGTTAGTCAGAAGCCAGTAAGTCTGACTACCAGTCTTATCAAGGAGTATTGGGTTGAACGGGTAACTGGGTTTAGGAGGTCAGATAGGCAGTCGCTCCTTGTAAAATACTGGTACTTCGTGTATCCAATTATACACCAAGCCGACTCCAAGATAGTTGGGAAAAGGCTAGGCAGATGATGATGATGATAGTTTAATTTGATTCTGCTGTTATCACATATTGAGAAAATTGTAGGTACATGTTGTGACTTGAAGCTTAAAATATAATGTTTTGTACCGGTAATCGTAATTCCGGAATTACCAGAAGGATAGTGTACAACAAAATACCCAACGTCACAATAGGTAAAAACGTATTTTATGAACATATGTTATATTTATTTTAATGTGTTTAGTAGACCCAAATGGTCGTGTTTTATTTGAGATAAATAAAAAATAAATAAATATTTTTGTTAATAAAACAATTTCTTCTAAATTTTCCTTGGATACTAAAATGGGGTAAGTTTTTTTAATTTGTCGTTATAGAAATAAAATATTATCTATCCTTATTTCTGTGTATTGTAGTCCTTGAAATACATTTTTGATTTCATTTACCTTTAAATTGTTTTTTCATGTTTCATATTGCATTGTTATACATGTGTCAAGTTTATTGATATTATAGAACCGAAACCTAATGATTTGCTGACACCGACCATTTTCTTTGAAAATTCAAATATTTTATACGGAACCCCCAATTTAATTGACGTTAGGCTTTGTTTCGAGACATTTGAAACCGGTCGGGTTCGTGAGGCGCTGTCATAGAAAGTTATTCAGTAGTTATTTAATTATCTATAGTTAACACGTGCCGGACGTCGCCCCGGGGCTTCGAGAAAAATAATTGTACCTAATCATAGGCCTTTTGTTGCTATCTGGGTTCAGTATTTCCTATACTGTTGACTGGTGTATACTCTTTGCCAATAATTTACATATAACGTAGCCTTTAGTAATTTAGGAGAAGTAAGAGCTTTCCAGGGTATAAGCTTTATTAGATTTGTAGAGGTCGGTTGAAAAAATATTTCAGCATTTTTTTGAAGTTTTTAATGGATTCTACCAATGTCAAAAATGTGTCAATTTTGTTTGATTATACACTAGGTCTTGGTTTTGACTCTTGGATCGGGCTGTCATCGCTTTGCGAATTTTAAGAAACTTTCACAAAGCATACCACATGCAGTGGTTCTGATCGTGTCGGAATGCCATCCCTTTAGGCTATGAGAGTGAGAAATAGAGTACATATGGGTCTTCGCAAATGGTGGTATAGTCCTGAAAACTATCTAACTTTCATAGAAAACATTTAAAAAGTCTTCGTATACTTTTCATTTATTTCAATGGTTGCATAAACACTAAGTACCTATGTACATAAATCTTCAGCGCTGAACTAGTATCATGTGAGTGCAATACTATTAACTTCTTATTAGCACTGAGGCAGCACGTGCATGCTTATCATTTGTTATCAATTTCTAGTATATTGTCCTGATGACGTCGTGTTTATTCAGTTCAAGTTGATTCTGTTTCCATGTTACAAGTGTTGGATTTTGAGGGTATGTTGTTTGTAGATATCTCAGCTGGTTGTTAAGTAGGTAGTGTAATTTTCTTTCAGTCGTTGTGCGTTTTTCCCAGAGATATAGAAACACCCTAGAATGCTGTAGATTTAGAACTTTTGGATTGCCTTAATCTTAACTTATTCTTATAAAGCCTGTCAAAGAGTTATTCTTTGGTCGTCATGTTCCTACTGGAACCTCATCATACTCAAATTTTTATATTCTACCAACTTCCCAACGTTTATATGTCTTAAATATAGCGAATGTCTTCAATATTTTCGATACTAACAAATATTCTTCTGCTAACATCACTACTCAGTTACCAGGGCACCATGCTTACATAGGAGGTAATCTCTTCCATCACCGAAATCACGAGGAATTTAGCCAGTAGGTACACGTTCCTAATCTCAGTAGCTAGGCTCGTCCGTCGTCTTTCCCCGAACTGTTTGTTGTACCCCCCAACTCCGAGTACTAAGTGTTTACGTACAACTAACAAATATTCTTCAGCTTACATCACCAGCTACCAGGGCATCAAACTTACATAGGAGGTAAACACCCTTCCCAAGAGACCAGGGCATCATAACCGTAGACACATATTTTCTTCATCTGAAATATTTTCAATACTAACAAATTTTCTTCAGCTGACAGCTACCAGGGCCACATATAACAAGGGAGGTAAACTCCCTCCAACGACGTAGTTGAACACCCTTCTCAACTACCAGGGCAGCATAAAATCAAGAAGCTATCCAGTACACGTTCCTAATCTCAGTAGCTAGGCTCGTCCGTCGTCTTTCCCCGAACTGTTTGTTGTACCCCCCAACTCCGAGTACTGAGTGTTTACGTACAACTATCAATATTCTTCAGCTAACATCACCAGCTACCAGGGCACCAAACTTACTTAGGGAGTAAGCTCCCTTCACTATGTACCAGGGTAGCATAACCGTAGACACATATTTTCTCAATCTGAAATCTTTTCAATACTAACAAGTTTTCTTCAGCTAACAGCTACCAGGGTCACATCTAACAAAGGAGGTAAATCCCCTCCAAAAGTTACTACGACGTAGTTAAACACCCTTCACAACTACCAGGGCAGCATAACAGCAAGAAGCAATCCAGTCCACGTTCCTAATCTCAGTAGCTAGGCTCGTCCGTCGTCTTTCCCCGAACTGTTTGTTGTACCCCCCAACTCCGAGTACTGAGTGTTTACGTACAATGTTGTGCTATGTGGACATTCACAATGATGTATGTTTCTCCTTCACGAACGACACTGTAAACTAAAACGGTATTTTTCATTTTGAACCGCGAGAATTTCTTATGACGTGCTTGTGAGGTGATATAAAATATGTGGTGGTAGAATAAAATAGAATAAAATCGATGGATTCAATTAAGAATTAGGAATCTGCAAGTTTTAATGAGTTCATTTTAGGTGATTTTAAGCTACTTATTTTGAGCATAATTTCAGCTTAGAAAAGAATCATTACTTATCTAATTTAAAAGTTTTGATATGTTGCCTGAAAGATGATATGAATAGGAAGGAAGTGAGTGTCAGTATGACGAGTGACAGGGGAAAATGGAAGAAAATTACATATTGCGCCGACCCTAAGTAAAATTTGGGAACAGGGCAGGAGAAAGAAAGAAGATATGTTGTCTCGGGAAGACGAAAATTAGCTGTTCTTCCCTGTCAAACTTTTTAAATGTCAGCAGACTCATAGCATTCTTACTTTATTCTCTCTAAAATAACTAAGGATAGAACATAACTACACACATTTAGTTTAAACGCACCAATCACAAGTCAATCAATTGCAAGTTGAATTTAAAAGTTGTTATAGGTAGGTACTAAAGTTATCAGACATAATATGATCTTTAGAGCTTAAAATTGAGTATCATTTGACAACCTTGCCATAGACACATTTAGCATCTAACTAAACTAGAACCTCTACATACCATACGTCACAGCACCCACACATACAAACATATCACTCTCAGTGCAACATGCAGTACTGATAAGCTATCACTGATATGCGATCTCTGTTATCAGACATGCAACAGACCGCAGCCGCTCCACAATCAAATTGTTTCAGCAAGCAAACTAACATTTATATGATATTACTAGTACTACTAATCATGAATGTGATGTTATTAAATATTGCACGTGGAGTGTTTTCTGACGTTATAATTCTTGGATGGTTTTAAGTAGGTAAGCGAACACAACGAGAGACCACGGACTAGCAAGCGCAGCGTAGGACGTCCACCAACAAGGTGGACAGACGACCTTATAAAGGTCGCCGGAAGACGCTGGATGCAGGTCGCTTCCAACAGGTATCTGTGGAGATCTAAGGGGGAGGCCTATATTCAGCAGTGGACGTCCTATGGCTGAGATGATGATGATGATGATGAAGCTAACGCAATGCTGAATTTTAATCAGCCGATAGTTTGATCTAGTCGTGGTGGCCTAGTGGGTGAAGAACCAACCTCTCGAGTATGAAGGTGTGGGTTCGACTCTAGTTCAGGCAAGTAACAATGCAACTTCTCTAAGTTTGTATGTACTTTCTAAGTACATCTTGGACACCAATGGCTGATAAAAAGGTGGAGGAAAACATCTTGAGGCAACCTGACTGAACCATTATAGTCTGAACTCACCAACCCGCATTGAGCAAGCGTAGTGATTAATGCTCAATCCTTCTCCGTGTGAGAGGAGGCCGCAGCCCAGCAGTGGGACGATAAAAAGGCTGTAACAGTAACAGTAACAGATAGTTTAATCGGGCTCTTAAATCAGTCATCATCCTTCCGCCCTTATCCCAATTTTATTTTGGGTTAGTGTACAAGCGTATTCACTGTAAAAGAGCTATGTAAGTGAGTAGTCGCATATAACTCCAAAGTTAATATACTACACTAATACATTTTTCTGTTTAGTTGTTTGTTAAAAGGCTCCGAAACTACGGAATCGATTTGAAAAATTATTTCACTGTTGGGAAGCGGCTCTATCCCAGGAGATATAGGCCACTCTTCATCTGGTTACAGAAAGTAGAAACCGCGGGATATAGCTAGTCAAGGATATTGTAGGTTCCTTAAAGATGACTTGACAAGATTCTTTACCGATAACTTGGGGTTTTTCGATACCAAAGTTGACAATACAGGAGTCCCAAGTATAATGAATCATACTTATTGTAATGACATGTCATGTTTCATGACCAAGAATACCATAATATGAGTCACGGACTTCTCAAAGTCATAACCGAAATTCTGTTTAGTGATACTTACTTGAAAATGTTCTGCTGAGTTTAAGTTTATTAGTTCCATGGGAATATTGGGTTCGGATTAGTCATTTGGTTTAGAACCTTATCGCTTTTTGTCTTGCAGTAATTTGTTTGATTTTACTCGCGACTTTTGTGTGACAAGGTTCTATGTTGTATGTATCTGGGGGTCTTGCAGTGCTCTAGCTAGCCATGTCTCAAGCATCTGATTTTCAGTGAACTATGGCTGCATATGATATGAAATAGTCTACAATACGAATTATATGCTATGTTTATTTCCCTAATTAGTTTTGACAAGTATTGGTACTACGCATAGGCGACACGGTGACCATATTTTTTTTAAAGTTTGAAGTTGTATATTTCATATCTACTTAATGAAAATTATCACCCTAACGCTAAGTTGATGACTAAGCAAACAAAATAAAGCAATCAAGCAAATTTTCTCAAACACCAATTCCTGAAAGCACAATCGCAAAAACAGTTTATCTGACGAGGTCGTCCACGAAAAATGTCCGATCTCATCAAATCGATTGAATCGAGAGAAGAATCGAGTTCTACCGTGTGCAGTTTTGGTCGATATCTCGGTGCGGGTCCTCTGAACGCTGACGGATGGTTTTGTCAACAATCGCTATTGTCTCGGTCGATGTTTGAAAATAATATATGGACATCACCCTTCCTAAGTGCAGGAAATTTTCAAGATCGTCGCGTCAGGGCGTAAATGTGTCTTGCGACACGTTTGGGGACTTATCGATATTTGCCATATCAGCTATAGGGGACATTTATGATGGGCATAATTCTTGAGCTAAAGTTGGCGGAAATGACTGTCCTTTTGATTGATTAAAAACTTAAGGGCTGAAAGATTCATTAAGTCATATAAATTTTATCTCATGAATGAAATATACCTATATGTTCATTGTTTTTACATGAACTATCAGACCTCAGATATTTTTAATCTGGCAAACTTAATTGATTTGTCTCTGGGACAAACAGAAAATAATGATCATCATAATGTAAGGACAAAATGTTAGTCTTTGTATTGTTTATTTAATTTAAATCTATTTCTACTCCGTTAATGTCATTATCCTCTATGCACAAATAGAATTCATGATTTCTTCATTTGGGAAAACCGATTATAAATAGTTTCAGTATGCGCAAACGCATTTGCGAAGTTGAAGTTTCATTTAATTCAGTGATAAAGTGCAATAATCATCTCTTATTTGTATACGACTTTATTATAGTCAAACACCTTATCTGGCGTAGGTAATATTTTCGGTGTTATTTTCGGTCAGCATTTCTTCTTCTTCCATACTTCTCAGCCTGGTGTCATTTTTGAAAATAAGATTTTTTTCAGTCACTTGGGGAGATCTAAATTCATCATTAGACGGAAATTGTCTAATGGAATAATCGTTTCTTTGGTCGTTCCCTTCATCTTTATATCATACAGGGCAATTGGCAAGACTGTTGATATAGACAGCACCCATAGGATATTTAATTGTAGGTGTACTTACTGAAACATATTTCCATTATTGTACGTTTTTTGACATGGTTTATTTCCCATAGGTACCCGAACTTCCCAAAACTTCAATTTATTACAAGCGGTTTTTTATGAAGTCCTAACCTAACCTAGTTAACAAGCTCACAGTTAATTTTCACATGATTCTTAAAAAACTTCATTGTGCGTTAGTAAAAATATAACAAGAAATTAAAGTCATGAGGCATAAAAAATATTTGTTTTTCATTTTTAAGAAAATACATAGAGAATGCGTAGCCTTCATATTCATTCATGCATCGAAATTGACGTCAGTGAAATAAGAACTCTTTCAATTATAAGTATTATGAATGACATCTATTTATTCGTTTTTGTTGTTTATAAATATAGTTTTTTAAATATTTCATAGAAGTTTTAAATAATAATTATCATTATTGTATCTTGAATTAATTCTTTTGTCGTGAGTTATAAAATAAAGTAAAAACATTGGTTGTTTTTTTTGTTTTTCTATTTCAGCCATGCAGGTAAATCTTAATAATATTTATGTACAAGTTATTTGGAGCAAAATATTTTTGTAAGAAGATGATTGTTGATGGCAACATAATGGTTAAGACAAATATCTCTAATGAGTCAAAGTAAGTCCTGACCCCAGTTTTAGATTCCTAAACACATTACGAATCAAGAATCTACCGCACAATGGTTATAGTGAAAACATTAAATGTTATTTCTCATTCTTAAGCATTTGTTTAGATCGTATGGAATGCGATATTTCTAACGTGGACGACGTCGATTGTGACAATCAGTTTTTATTTATATTTACACAATAAAACGGAGAAAAACAATAGAAATGTGTGCAAGCGTATTATATTTACGTTTTCACTGGAAATAATACTGGTGATGGAATAGATTGAGTTTGTGAAACACTTCTAATGGAAAGTGTATTTATTTCGTAAACAAATGCGATTCGATCATCAATAGACAAGGTTTTGTATTCCGTCATTCTTATTTTTATTTAGAATGTTATAATAATACATTTCTGTACATAATACTTATGTTGAGAAAGAAATACTAAACAGATAACAAACTGCTTGATAAATGCTACAACGTTTTAAAGATTTTCATTTCAAAATCGGTGTTCTGGTCGTCATATCTATAGTTTCTTAAACCAGTTGTGAAGCGACATAATACGTATTAATACTTTGTTATAAAATACTAACAATTTTTAATTTATATTGGCTAACAAATTAACCAAATTAATTCTGGTCACAATATCAACCATCCATTCTACATGCCCATGGCCATAGATCACACACATCCGATATGACATTTCGTTTTGACAGCTGTCAAATAAACCGCGCAAATTATTTGACGTTTTCATATTAAGGTCTTGCGTTGACAATTAAACGTTCATTTTATCGTTTACTTGCACACGTAAATGGTTTAGTTAAATATTTGCAATATATTATTTCCTTTACGTTGTAACGGTGGTAGTGAAGCGGTACTTCGAAATATGGAGTGTACCGTTGGCGACTGTTTTGCTATAGCTTTAGAAAGATTTACTTTCAGGCTTCGTACATTTGAACGGCTTTGGGAATGTTGTTTGATCGTTCATCTTCATTGAATCATTAATATAAAATTATTATTGATATAAAAAGAACATTAGTTTACTCAAGCGCTTGAGCTAGTCATAGTTTATGTGACGGATGTATGAGAATGTTCACTAGAATAGCATAAAGTATAAAAATTTAAATTCCTGCTGTACAATTTCTTAGTTAAGACAAATCGGAAAGCAGTAATGATGGTCTAATGTATAAATTGCATTGTCTTTGGAACCTAGGAATGCAGAAATCACCTCGGAATTAGTTATCACCTATTTCGTTAATTAATTTGCCGTCGAATTGTCTGAAAACAATAAACAATAATAAAGTCTTTATTTTTCAAGTCGAAACTAAATTTACCAATCACCTAATGTTTTAAATAATTCTCGTACAAGACAAGGTTCCTACAACTCATGTTAAGTCAACGAAATTGGACGGGTTTGGGGAATGCGTGCCTTTTACGGAGCAGTTTTTAATTGTTCAGCATTCACCCAAAAAGGGAATAAAGTGTGGCGGCAATACTGATGAAGTCTCGCTCTTTGTTAACGAAACATGCTTTTTAATTTATTTAAGAAGGTTTTAATCTAATTTTGGGGACGTCAAAAAAGTTTTTAATGTCTTGTTCTTTGTTGTCTATGGCACAATTTTACCAGTGTCGCTTTGAAGGGTACTGGCATAAAAACTTAATCGAGCTAGTGGCCTTGACTTTAATTATGATGATAACCAATTAATAAGACCTTGGGAACCTTGATTGAGTGGCGACGATAGATCAATTTGCAGTTGCAATGTTACACGCGACAGGCTTCTCTCGGGTCTAGGTACTCTAACAAATAACTCATAGGGTTTTATAAACTAAATAGCATCCATTTTGTTTCCATAAACCTTAATATACATAAGTTACCTACGTCACATGTAGGTAAGTTATTTAAATAATAAGGCATATAAGTTGTTGAACATTATTTAAATTAAAAATTTTACATGGAAAGTTATTTTGAAACATTTTCCTAAACTCAGCGTTCAGTCAATGGGATCCCTATGCAATCTTCACCACGTCTACTCTTCCTTGTTCATGCATCTTCATTTCATTATTCTTCTGCTCCTATCCCAGACTTATTTGAATTCGGAATAACATGTCTTCTTCTTCCATTCGACTCTATCTGAATACATCTCAGATTCGAGGTTATAAGAGCCATATCAGACAGTGTGCTACAGGTACCGTAAGACCTTCTCGACATTTCTAGAACACCATAACTCTACTTGTGACAATTTGCCGTACCCTCTTAATGAACTGTTAGCAGTAGGTACCTACCTGCCTACATATGTCGGATGAGTAGTGAAATCAGAGGAACAATGCTTCGTAGTTCCCACACAGTGGCGCCTCTGCCGGCGTTCCGAGAAACCACGGTGTCGAGTGATCGGCGCCCGCTTTCCTTTAAATTGGGAATTACTCATTATTTGTATCGCGTTACCGGCGTGTTGACAAATAGTGTCTTTAGTACTGCGTGGTCTTGTAGGAAAAGGTATCGAAGCTAAAGTTTCGAATTTATATGTAGGTACTAGCTTCCATCCACGGTTTCGGCTACGTCCTGGACGAAATTCTCCGGGAACCCGGATTAAAAGAGGCCTATGTCCTTTCTCAGGCTTTAGACTAACTGTGTGCAAATTTTGATTTAAATTGGTTCAGAGATGTCGTGTATGCGAGACAGACAGACAGTCTCTTTCCTAGTCCTATAGAGGTAGAGGTACAATATTTCGTTTCAGTAAGTATACTTGCGTGGAACGGAACATTTTTAAAGTCAATGGTACGTACCTAGGTCTGTTAGAAGTCTACCGTTTTCATACATTTTTAAGTTTTTTTATAATATTAATCAATTTTTATACCTAGCTATAATTTTGATAACTATACTTGTTTTGTAAATATGTTGTTGGTTTGCCTGAATAAATAAATAAATAAATAGCAAAAGACTTATTCTTTAGCTATAAAAATTGTCTAGTACGACTTAAACCTTGATTGATGGGTGATGATAGAATAATTCATGGTAAGTCGGCAAACATGCAATTTGATAGAGTAAATTATAAACTTTGCAGACTCATTAAATAAACAATTTTAATGAATTTAACACTTAGCTGTCGTAAAACTTACTATCAAAGATGACATTCAGAATTAATATTAATGAATTTCTTAGGTAAACTGAAAAGATAAAGTGAATCATCAATGCGAAAATTACTCTGTCCGTCCAGTATGACAAAACTATTGGACCAATTTAAATAATGTTTGGTTATATACACAGATAAGTCTAGAACTTTTTGTTCGGATGCGGGAAGTTGTTCCACCGAACCTCAGGAAAGAGCAACTATAATAAACTTTATGAAGTATTTTTCAACACACTGCAACATACATACAGACAGGCGTCTTCTCATACAGAGAAAATTCCACCGCGCTAATAAAAAATTCTCAAATCAAGTGTCATAGAACATACAACCAACAAGATAGTACAATCGTCTTACCATGGACTAAGCAACGACGATTCACGAAATCAAGAATTCTCTTACATATACTTACAAACATAATTCATGCGTATATATAAGTACATAACTTATTCATATACATACATAAGTTCTTCATATTCATACATAAGTAAGTGTCATAGAACATACAACCGCCCAGATAGTACAGTCCCCTGCCATAGACTTAGCAACAGTCTACCGCTAGACGAGACGATTCACATTACGGGTGTCGATCGATTAGCGCGATCCCTATCGCTTGCGAGCTCTTCTTACCAGGTTCCAGCAACCGAGTTATGTTAACGGTAAGCGCTATCGAAGAAAATGACACCACGGCACAGCAACGGATTTTTAAAATTCCATTCTTAGTATAGTTTGACACTTTACTTGAAGCTTATCTGCGAGGTGGGAGGTGGTTGCTGGCCGAAGCATAAAGACTTTTTTGATATTCAAATATGTATGTGTGTTCTAGAATTAAATGATGTCCTTTTAAAGGTTCGTTTTGATGTCGGCTTGCTAAGGATTTCTATAAGCTATCCGTTGTTGTGGACATGGATAGATATGGGACATAATTTATATGGGGCTAAAGTTATAGATATAGTCATTGGCCTCTCCCTTGAGAGAACAAGGAGGTACGTTACAAAAAGTATGGCAGCGTCATTCATTATGTATTTTTGCGTGATTTTATCATCATCATCCTCCTGCCCTGATTTTATCATAAGGAGAGAAAAGATAGTAATCGTATGATTCTAAATACTAAACTGTTTTAATACTAGTAATACTTAAAAAGATAATGACAAAATAAATAGAATAAAAATAATCAGATTGTGTACTTTTCACGTGAAGATAGTTGAACAGTCTTTGACGAAAATTGCGAATATCCATTTCAAGAAAAATCACTAACAACGAATATTACACATTATAACGTACATTCGCACAAGTTAAACGTGTAGTAGGTAAACATAATTCGATTGCAGACAGTTTTTTTAAAAACATCCAAAAGAACAATGACACAAATAAATTATGACTGAAAACACTGAAAAACTTGTTTATTTTTGTACGTAAATGTTTTTAAATACAGTACCTACATGACAATAATAAATATACATTTTATTCATTGAGTTTTCTACGTATGTTATTTATTTTTCCACGTGCATATTTAGTGCGTTTGTGATGTATCTGGAAACAGTCCACTATTACGACAAATCTATTGTGTTTTTTAATATAATTTTTAAGTTACTAATGAGTATTTTTTTTCGCAGTATAATGGATACCGGAGGAGCGGGCATAGCTGAATCACCCCCTACTTACCACCGTACCTACGAACAATACGTGCAAGGCGCCGTCGAGAACAGTACTGACTCCGTGCAAGAACAAACCAGCCCCGAACTCGTTGTATGGCATACTCTACCTTACGGCTTAGAATATAGAGGTCAATATGATTACCGAAGCCCTTACGATACTGGTCGAGATTATTCTACGCAGCAATACGCTAGAGCTCCCTTTACCACGAAGATGGGTCAGGCTAAAGCATTAAAGGAGGCTAGGATAAGGAGGCCGATGAATGCTTTCATGGTATGGGCGAAGGTCGAGAGGAAGAAGCTGGCTGATGAGAATCCGGACCTGCATAACGCCGATTTGAGTAAAATGCTAGGTAAGTTTTTATTTTCAATTTTGAATTTAGAACGTAGTATTGTTTTCATTTTCGTACAGGTGTGATATAGGCTCAACGGAATATGAACTATGGTACTACACGATAAGATTCAATTTCGTGTGCAGATTAGTAACAGATGTTTTAGTAGGCATATTTTATGAGCTAAACTGAGTTTTTATTCGAAGTGAACCTTCTGTATTCTATTGTTTAATCAGTGTAGCTTGTTGCATACATTTAGATAAATAAATGTAATAATATTTATGAAGCACCTCAAATGATAAATTTGATGTGAAAATAATATAATTTGTGACGTCAAACAATTTTTGTGACCTCAAAAATTACAATTATATTTGTACGATTTATGTTTTCCTTGGGATTATTTATTGCAACGACCTACAGAAACTGATTTTAATTTGTAATTTAAAATTAAATTATTATCATAATTTCTGAAACAGAACAATTAACTTGAAACATGGCTAAGAATTCATTTACTTATGTATTCAAATTGTAAATGAAGGTTCACGCAATTTTTCATTCATATTATTATGTAGGATAAACAAATTATATGTCATATTGTGACAAGTTTCTTCAATAAATCTTTCGTTTAAGTATTATACTCTATCTTTGAAGGAAACAGTATAACTACGATTTTAATATTCATTACCTATTTATTTATTTACACTTCTTCACGGATATAATATTTCAGCAACATTATAGTTGACGCCTGAATTATGCATATACGTATGTATACATACATACTCATAATTCATATAAATACTTCGAAAATATTACGTTCTAAAATAGACCTTATTACAAACACATAAAGTCTATTGCTACGTCAAATTATTTCGCCTCTGTTTTTACCAATAGAACTGACATGAGTCAGCACAAAATTCCAATCTTGTAGACAGTTCGAAATTTGAATATTTTTAAATATGTATTTCTTTGTGGCCAGGCACAGAACTGTTCCACAGATACTCGCATAATTAGTAGTGCATCATAAATTATTAATTAGATCTTTTTACGTCATGACTTGACAAACCATTATTTTTTCATTTTATATTATTTTTCAATGATACGTTGGTTTGGTTAATCTTTATAAAGAGGCAGGCAAGTATAAGTGTACCTTTGACACCTATGGCCGTGTTTTGGAGGGCACCATAAACTGTAGGTCCCGGCTGTCATAGAACGTCTATGACAGTCGTTACTGGTAGTCAGAAGCCAGTAAGTCTGACAACCAGTCTTACCTAGCTAGGGGTATTGGGTTGCCCATCGGGGCAGACAATTATCAAGAGGTAGGCATTTACTTAGTTTAATTAATGCCTTCTTAAGAGTTGCAATTAATAATCACTATCCCTAAAAATTGCATATCCATCATTCTCTAACCACAGACAAATTAATACACTACGGCCGAGACGACGACTAAAATGGCAAGATCTACTTTCGTCACAACCTTTTTGCTACAATATTCTTGTCTATGAATCTCGCTCGATAATAACTTCATTATGATCGAAGTATCTACACACATTAGCAGTCACTTAGCCATATTAATAATAATGTCTTTACCAACACATAATAAGAATTCAATTTAATATACAAAGATTAATTAGTAAAGCAAATAAGAAACTGGTCATACATTTATGTGTGTGGAAATATAAAAAAAAATATGTCGTTCGGAACTCGCAATATTGTTCCTTATTAGTAATGCGAGTAACATTCCTACTTGTAAAGGCGATACTTAGTAAGTAAAACAAGTTAATTAAGCTATCACGATGATTATACTTAGTTGTAAAACTTGTACGGGCCGCAGGAAAAGGACCAGTGTAAGCTGAACTTTGTCTTCTATATCTATCTATACTAATATTTAGCACTTTCGAAGTATATCTTAGACACCAATGATTGTGTTTCGGATGGCACGTTAAAGTGTAGGTCCCGGCTGTCATTGAACATCTTTGGCAGTCATTACGGGTAGTCAGAAGCTAGTAAGTCTGACACCAGTCTGTCCAAGGGGTATTGGGTTGCCCGGGTAACTGGGTTGAGGAAGTCAGATAGGCAGTCGCTCCTTGTAAAGCACTGGTACTCAGCTGAATCCGGTTAGACTGGAAGCAATATAACAGTTGGGAAAAGGCTCGGAGGATGACTAATTTTAAATAGAGAAATGAATTTTTGTTTGTTTATAATGGATAGACTTAAAAAAACTGCCGGAACGATTTCAAAAATTCTTACACCAGAAAGCTACATTATTTGCGAGTAACACATTTTATCCCAGTACGAGCAGTAGGTCCCATGGAACGCAGGTTAAAACCACGGGAAAACTGCTTGTCTATCATACATTCATACGACGCTGGTTCATTTAACACTGGTCGCTAATTGACGTGAGGTTGTCAGTGCTTTTTCTTTTTCCACAACTTAGTTTTCTAGATTTCTGTAGCAGACATTACTTTGCATGAATAGTTGGCTCCATGTAGTTTTTATTTGGTCTATCTTCTCTCTAAAGACCTTTGTCAGTCTTCGTTTATTCCTATTTAGGACTAGAAGCGAAGATAAGAGATTCGTTTTCCCATCAGTATCCCTACTGATATTATAAATGCGAAAGTAACTCTGTCTGTGTTACGCTTTCACGTCTAAACCACTGAACTGATTTTAATAAAATTTGGTACAGAGGTAGAGTTGACCTTGAGAAAGAACATAGGATAGTTTTTATCCCGGACTTTTGAAGAATTTTCTTGGAAACGCGATATAACCGAACTTTACGCAGGCGAAGCCGCGGGCGGAAGCTAGTTTACTCATATTTCTGTCATATATGGTTGAAAAAAAAAATTACCATCATCTGCATGGCTTTTCCCAACTAAATAACCGAAAGCAGCTGCCAGTATTAAAATGTTTTTTTCATCAATTATTTATTTATTTTTTCCCCTGTGTTTTACGCTTGTAACTGCATTACCCGATGTCAAAAATAGAATAAAAACAAAGGAAATCGAAATATAACATATTTACCTCATGTTCACATTTTGTTTTAGATTATGCATTTAATATTTGATTAAAACTGTGTATTTTAAGTAGAGATGCAGTCGCCGTGTGATCAAATATACCTCTGATAATAGACCTCTACTTATTATTATAAAGCTGAAGAGTATGTTTGTTTGCTTAAAAGCGCTTATCTCAAGTGACAGCTCCGATTAGAAAAATTCTTTCAGTATTACTTAGCCCATCTATCAAAGAAGGGTAAGTGCTATTCTTTATCCGGGTACGCGTATTTCCCTCAGAATGCTGGTGAAATTAAAACCGCTGGTAGAAGCTAGTATTTGGTACGCGTAATAGCACCTTTACCTATGTCTTACAACTGTTTGATATTACTGCTAAAATTCAACTAAGTAAGCTTTTAATCATACACTAAGTATTGTGGTAGTAAGTATTATGCAAATGCTTTAGCTAGTAATAATTAGGTTGACCTCGTAACTTTCTCTGCGAGATAAAACACGGGAGGCGAGGACATGAACTCGGCGCAACGCAATGAACGTAGTGACTTAGTATAATCGGTTCAAAAAGTGTTTTATGACTTTATTATATCCCGACTAATATTAAAATGCGAAAGTAACTCTGTCTGTCTGTTACGCTTTCACGTCTAAACCACTGAACTGATTTTAATAAAATTTGGTACAGAGATAGAGCTGACCTTGAAAAAGAACATAGGGTAGTTTTTATCCCGGACTTTTAAAGAATTCTCTTGGAAACGCGATATAACCGAACTCTACGCGGGCGAAGCTGCGGGCGGAAGCTAGTAAAAAATAAGCGAGGCAAAATATTGTACCGATTGACTTTTTGGTACACAGATAGCCTAAAAATGTATTTAGGCTACTGTTTGCCTTAGAGACTGATAAAGGACCTAGGTTAATATTTGTCGAGTTGCGGAAAGTCGTTCTTCCGGGACATATGTACATATGTGTAACCGCAGAGACATTATAGTCGATTATAATTATATGTGCTTGTATGTAATGTTGTTTTTGAGATTCTGTTAGGACGAATTCTTAGCTGAAAGCCCTTGTAAAGATTTTAGAGTCAACTATCTAAAATTAAATTATAAATTTAAAAAACCCCCGACCCAAAAAAAGTACGCAATAATTATGACAAAAGGTTAAAAACGCTAAACCCTATAAAAAGCAAAAAATAACTTTTAACACTAGGTAAACTAAATTTTGTCGTGTCGGGGGACCGCTCTAATTCATTACTTTAGATACGTGTTTTTTTTTTAAACGAATGTTGTAATTAGGTAGGTATCATTTGATTTATGTAAGTATTTATGAAGGTAGAAAGCGGTCCCCCGACACGTCAAAATTTAGTTTACCTAGTGTTAAAAGTTATTTTTTGCTTTTTATAGGGTTTAGCGTTTTTAACCTTTTGTCATAATTATTGCGTACTTTTTTTGGGTCGGGGGTTTTTTAAATTTATAATTTAATTTTATTTCATGCTTTTTAAAGGAGCTCCTTAATTTTTCCTTCTTTCATTTAATTTATTTTATCTTAAGATGGGGTCGTTATATGCGATCTCGGCCAAAGGAAGCTGTTTAACAATCCTCATGACAAACTGGCTCTGGGAGAATTGCACAGATTGAGAAACAATAAAGATTAACCTTTGGACATTCTAGATTTTCAGCAAAAATATAAATCGGTTTATCCGTTTCATTCCGGCATTCCAGGGTTTCATGCGCCACATCCCATTTCCAGCATCAGGTTCTCGTCAATCAGAAACATGAAGAGAACTCGTCAAGACAAATTCAACGAGCCCAAACTCGATGGGTTTACTAAAAGGCAGTTCAGGGTTACGTGCCCTATCTTCGTGCCCTAACAGCAGACCAGCTCAGTGGTTCCAAAAGACATTAGTGTTTCCAATTTCAGATCCCACATACACTTGCAAGTAAACTGAGCGTGTAACATTCCTATCACATCTAGCAAACGAGCTGATGACCTTGAAGACCTGAACCGATTTCCACCAAACATAGCTAAGAACACTCCCGACTGACATACCTTTTAAACAAAAAAAACCGCATTACAATCGGATCATCCGTTTGGGAGTTACGATGCCACATACACACACACACACACACACACACAGACACGTCAAACTTATAACACCCCGTCGTTTTTGCGTCGGGGGTTAAAAATAATC
The DNA here is from genome assembly GCF_030705265.1 of Helicoverpa armigera. NCBI lineage: Eukaryota > Metazoa > Arthropoda > Insecta > Lepidoptera > Noctuidae > Helicoverpa > Helicoverpa armigera. The sequence goes on from NC_087144.1 coordinate 5,994,012, forward strand.
TAAATACATAGTTATTAGTATTTATTAAATGTTTTTTAGTTATGTAGGTGTCCGAAATATGGCGGATATAAATATTATGTCCCCTAACCGATAATTCATGTCATATTTTCGTAATATTTTCCTGTAGTTATTTTTTGGGAAACATTATGATTATTTGTAAAATTATTACCTATAAGTTACGGTGTCTATCGAAATGTGTTTATTTTCCTTTTATTTTACCAATTAAGTGCCTACCGTTGCTATGCAAAAATATACGACGTTTGAGTAAAATAACAATATTCTTGGGAATTACAACCAAGTTCCTCAATGAATTATTTTGTTAGAATTATATAAAGTGGCAAAATATGGTTTTATTAATGAAGACCCGATTCCAAATACAGGCAACGAATCCAACTGGACTAAACTTATTCTAGTCACATTTTTTTTTATTCGAACCAGGCATTTAACAGGAAAGCAATGATTTTTTTGTAACTGAACTCAAAGGCAATAAATTAAAATGTAAATTACTTACATATTTTATTAAAAATAACCATAGTGAAATTAAGGTCAAAATATTAATAGCATAATTTAAAAAAATATCTTAGACACGCAAACAGTATATCAAAAATAATTCACCAATAACCATTCAATTGGACTAGATAACATTTATAACACGCCTTATATTTTATTATACCTACAGCCAACTACAATAATTCAACAAACGCTGAAGACATTGTTATATCGCTACAAATTAAACAATTAATACAATTATAATAACTTCCGCCAATAGAAGCACATGTGACTAACATTTATTAAAAAAAAATGGGTCAAAATTAACGGTTCATTTGTGTTCACAACTGTACCCAGTTGGATATGGCAAGTCATTATAGACCGCGTGGGTGGCTCGATGGTATCGCTCTTAATGAAATAAAGCTCGGAAAAAAAGTATGTACTTGTAAATAGTAAGCTCTACAACTATCTTCTACAACCCAAAAAATAAGCTACAGTTCTTATCACGAGGTGACAGAGTCCACATTCGTTTGTTTTTTCGTTTTTCAAACGCGTAAGTAAGTTGGCGCGTCTTAAAGCTATTATTCAGTCGTTTGATGAGTAATGGTATATATTTTTATCGGTCAAATATGGGATTACCATTTGATAGGAATACCCAGTAGGCGCTAATAGTCTATAAATGGTAAGGATTTCGTTAACTTTGAGTAAAGGAAAAAATAAACACGGAAATAACGAAGTGGTTATTTATAGAGGTATAACTACTCCAGTTGAGTTTCATAATAAGTTGCACAGACATAAACCTGTGAAAAAATAATTGTAAGGCACACTAACTTAATTAATATACTAATTAATATAATTAACTGAATTTTGACTGAAGTGCGAAACCCCAGTTGCCTAAATCTAATCCAAGAAATCTTTGAAATTCTCCTCAAGGCGATCTTGACAAGACCTGACCTTCGATTTTGCCATGCTTAGCTTTGCTTGGCAAAGCTTAGTATCTAAATAAAATAGCATCATCTTGGGTCGACCATAAATGATGACCATATTATACCATACCAAAGCTACCCTAAATTGGTTAGCATCTGTAGCAGACAGTAGCAGTCGTTAAAGGTCCTAGTTAGAAGACAGTATATATGACAACCAGTATAACTTGGTTAAAATGATAGGCAGTCGCTCCTTGTAAAATACTGGTACTCAGCTAAATCCGATTGTATGAGAAGCCGACCCCGACATTTTCGGGAAAAAGATAGGCAGATGTTATTTTTGAGGCAAATAAGTATTTTCCTTAGTGATAGATGTGTCCTTATTTTCAATAAAACTTAGAAATATTTATAGTTAAAATGTTATCATAGTAACATTTCCAAAATTGGTAAAAGGAAATGAAAACCAGAGGAAGTTGTAAGTTGTTTATTAAGAACCCAATTTGGTTTTTCCACTAATCTAAATAATATATTTTTGTTTACTTCTTCTCTAACCACAATATAAATTAATATAAAATACATAATTCATAGGTACCTTTGATAATATAAAGTAGGTAGGTATGTAGGTGATTTAAACCAATACTCAAATCAATAAATAGAATAATTAGTTTGGTTTTCCGACTTCAATGACGCTGAGCAATTCCTAAATTATAATGTCCTAATTATCCTAATTATCCTTCTAATTATGGTCGTTTATCCTCCTCGCAAAGACCTATTGAAATTATGAAACTTGGTTGTAATATACCTAGCTTTTACTTTCGTATAACATATAAGCTACTTTTTATCCAGTTGCGGGAAGTTAGTATAGCTCTTCTAGTTCTCTTTCTTTTAAACGGTGGCAGCTAGTCTATCATATTCTCAAATTCTTAAGTAGTTTTAGACATTTATGACGTTACAGATCAAAATTTGATCTTCTATCTTTTACTGTTTATGTTCTCTAGATAACCAATCAATAATTCAGTCAAAAAATTAATCGATGTTTCTAAGCAAATTTTGGACCACGAAGCGGATATATGACACAACCATATTTAGTTTATCTACCTCTATTTCCGATTTATTTCAATTATCCTGTTTTCCAATACCATTGTCCCTAACGAATACGTCATGTTCATTTGTTTACACCATCATTTGGCAGCACATACGTACATTTGGACGTATGAACGTGGATACAGTTTCCTATATTTGTACAATATCTGTTAGAATGACGTCATTAAGAGTCGTTCGGTTCATTAATTAATATCGAGTGTAAACAAACTTCGGATTTCCCCGATCATTATTAGTTTGAAGTACCTATAGAGGTTGTAGGTCAGACTTATACCTTCATAGAGATGGAAGGTTATTTATGAAGCAAATATTGCTTACCATAATGTTATAAATGAGAAAGTAGCTCTGTCTGTCATTCTTTCACACCAAGCTATTGAATTAATTGGGTAAAGGATCAGTCTAACCAAGGGGTATTGGTTTGCCCGGTTAACTGGTTTGAGGAGGTCAGTCAGATAGGCTGTTGCTCCTTGTAAAACACTGGTCAGCTGCATTCAGAAAGACTGGAAGCCGACCCCAAGATAATTGGGAAAGGGCTCGGGAGATGATGATAAATACCAAAGTTACTCTGGCTTTCATGTCAAAACTACTAAACCAATTTAAGAGTTTGGTACACAGACACTGCAGGGCCCGAAAAAGGACACATGTACTACAAATGTTTTCATAAACCTCAAGGGTATTTCTACTACTGTTCGCGAGCACAGACGATCACCAAAAACATCGTCACCATATTTGGCTACTTTCTGAGAGCAATACCGGACCAATGATCGTTTTCTAAAAATTGGGTGAAGTATTTAAACATATAGATCTCCATTGGAATCTTTTCTTTTATCATGACGCTGTTTCTCGTTCTAATTAGGCCTTCAAAGTAAACATTTTTTTTTTACCAGCTTACTTGTCTATGTCGGTTGTAGGTATTGTGTACGTTCCGGATAGATCCTCCTTTATTTCAAATCTAGAGGTACATAGGAATTTTATTAGAAATGTTTTTGAGAACAGAAAAAAATGGCAGAGCAAGACCAACCATTATCTTTATACATTTGTGTAAAATCACCAGATGACCCCAGATTTTTACTGACCAAAACCCACTTTTGTTCCTTATGGACCTCTTTGCGTACTTTCCGTAGAACCATAAACAACTTTAGAACGAAGAAGGTTTTCAATCCCCAACTATCAACACTACGCCTATCACTAAAGGCTGCGTTACACCACGTTTTCTCAATAACCGACCCGACCTTGAGCCTGCCACCATTAATTGGCTAAATTGCACGCCTTTTAAGGGGACTCCTCACTGCGATAATGACATCCTTGTACTCGGAGACTACGCCGTACATACTTAGAGGTTCTAATTAAATGGCCGCCATTATTGGTCCGACTTGAGTCAGCCGTATTATATTATAAATGAGTAATGTTATGATTTGAATGTGCAGGAAGCTTTATGTTATTGAAATTGCTTTTTTATGCGTGCTTGAGTTAAGGGCAGGGTTTTTTTGGTGTGTTTATAAGGCCAGGCTTGTTAGTTGGACATTGGTGTGCGTAAGGATAGGGTGTACGAATTTTAGAAATTAAACCGGTTTAGTTTGCAGGATATCTAATACATTTTTATTGTCACTTATCTATGTATTAAAATAAAACATGAATTATAATTATTATAAAATTGAAAAAAAGAAATAAGTATATAACATTAAAAAAGCACCTCAATTTTTTATCAATTTACGTATGCTCAAAAAAATCGAGTTTACGGCTGTTTTAAGCAATTTAATCGGCGTTGTTTATAGGATTATTATTAATTAATATCATCATTATGTTTCAATTATTAATGTACGTGTATTTATTATGGAGAATAACTTCCTCTGTACATATGTACTTATTTAGAATGAATGAATTATGGAAATCCATATAAAGATTACAGTTTTATTAATGACCAATTACTTCATTCTTTGAATAACTGTATTTAATGTTTATGTTATTATTTCTATCTTTATTCATAGACTTAATGACAAGCTAGCTAGAGTGAACTATATGGCACGCGAGAGGAGAGGCCTATACCCAGTAATGTATTTACTTTCAAGATTCAATTCTTAATTATATAATGTCCCCAGGCCAATTTTCTGCCACGGTGTTTGTTCTCGACAGTCAGCCACACAGGTGCAATCTATTCTCTTACTCATAGTCCGATGGGACGGCAAACCGACACGACTACACACTGATCAGGGGCAGTGTCGATAGTTGTACTTAGCAACCTTCCACTGAATCTGCAAAACCTTATAATACTAATTATCTTTTTAAATAACAAAATATTATATACAAAAAATAAATAAAAATATATAAAAAAACACTTATTAGACGACGAAGTATTCCTCCGCATCACTGCCCGGAAACGTGCCCAGAAGACTGGCTGCATTGCCACGTTGAATGGCAATGCTAATTCTTTGTCCAAAGAATAAGCCAGCCCTTTGGTCACGCGAATCGTCTTAGCTTACATTGCTTCAACAATGTCTCGAATATCGGAATCGATCCAAGACAAATCGATATATTGGCCTAAAATATCGATTGTGCCTAGTGATTGGCTTGCCTACCTCGCCAAGGCTGCAGTCACTTCAACTTTTACTATTTATGGGGAAAACAAAGCCAAACGATATTTGTCTTTCAAACGTTTATCGATTTGTATTGTTTGTTTGTTCTTGTTAGATTTTGTAGTTTATTTGGTGATTCTTTTGCAGTTATCTTTCAGTTGTGTTAGCAAATATTTAAACATAACTGTTTTATGTTAAGTAAAAAATTGAACAGGTACCTACTTACATTGAATTTTGGAAAAACAGGACAAATCGTCAAGATTGAAATCTACTTTTCTCACGAATATTTTAGTAATTGAGGCAAAAGGACATTGATTCCTTGCTTACTTGCCATGAAAATGACCCATGTTAAAACTAACGTTGAATCTGCTATTGAGCCTACGCAACTCTCATACCACCGGGTAAGGAAAAACAAACTAACATTACATTAACATTACTTTTGGGACCTACACCTTTCACTCCTAATTCAAACCCCAGTGAAACATTACGTTTATAATTAAAACACTTGAAGAGACCCCCAAAAGGCATATCTTGGATATTTCCAACAAATGCTACTGTTTTTGGTGTTATCTCGCCCAGCGGCCATTTTGGGCCAGAGACAAGTTTTTACACTCGTCTAAATAAGGTTAGGTCTTACTAATGGTAATATTAATCTTGATGTATAAATATATTTTTGTGGACGCCATTAAATATGAATTTAATGAAGCAGGGAGGCTTTATTGCTGTGTTTTGTGTGGTTGATGATCTGTGGTTGTGATTTCGAATGAATGAGATAGAAGATTATTTCTTGTGGTGTACAAGTATAAGTCTGATTCTCTGATTGTTACCATTGACGATGCGAAGGGACTTAAGCAAGAGAATTCTTTACCTATATTATTTTATAGCCTTTCGGTCTTGTAAACCGATTGCAGCTGGTTTAGATGACATTAAGAATAATGCTAAGATACGTGATAAAGTTTAGAAAACGTGGCAAGGACTTGCGGTCTCTTCAATGAGAACGTTACGTGACTAGCCAAACTTCAAACTCCAAAATATCACTCTAGTAACAGTCTAACAGATATAAGTGGATATTTCACGTTAACTCGAAGCCTAGACATATTCATGCCGTGCCGAATTCCCCGAACGACAGCCGAACACTAGCGGAATAACACGAAACTATTCTAGGAAATACTAACAAAAAGCAAACCGACGAACAAATTATTAACATTCTACACACGTCAGCTATAATAATACAATTAATTCTGTTTGTCACATCTGATAACCAATGTACAAACTTATCTTTACAGCTACAATAATCCTTATGTCGTTAACATAAGGGTTATTTTTGTGCGTTCGGAGTGTTAGTTGGTAAATTGATGCAGCTATAAAGAAAATCTCAAAATGGTCTCAACGTTATGGGAGGTAGACCATTGGGAAAATTGTTTCTGCGCATATATGATTTCCTTCTTATATAAATAAGTTTAATTATAGTTTATCTCTTTGTAAGATCTGATGGCGTCTAGATCTCAGATAGCTATGTAGTACAAATTGTATAATCGTGCAGGAAGTTTGTAATTTTCACGATTTTGTCAACATTTAATTTTGGCACACTTGAGACGTTTCGTAGAAAATGTAGTGTTTTCGTGTGTCATTCTATGTATAAAAACTTTGAGTCACTCTAGTTTTATACTTTTGTAGATTCTTCGTGATCTTAGCACTACCTAAACCACAGCTAATCATACTTGTAAAAATAGTTTTGATTAAACAAAAAAGTTTATGAAAAAATATTTTGAAACATGTGTTCATTTTGTTAGCCGTAGACTTTCTACAGCTAACTACTAAAGTTTTAAAATATGACCCTCACTTTAAATTAAATAAATACTTTAACACTCACACTTCAAACCTACGTAAAAACTAATAACAGTACATCAATTAAAATTAAATATTAAGATAGACAAATTTGACGCTTCCCAGCTGTTACTATTGATTTACTGAGGTTAAGCAACGCTCGCGGTCAGACATGGAGTGGTGACCCTGAGTCTTTGATTGAGGTAATTAGAATTTGCGAAAGCGTGTGCTGTGTTTTAAGTATTGTTATTAGTTTTGAACGTGTAATAACCTTTATTGACATGTAACTTCATAAAGGTATGCTCGAGTTTTGGCTTTACACTCTATGCTATCTCTGTTTTTAGTCTATGGCTTATTTTAGTGTCACCTGTTTTTGGCAATACAAAGCCAATTTAAAAACTCAAAAACGTTTATTAAAATTAGGCTGACAGCCCCCGAAACACCCACCCTTCAATGCTTCCTATGTGTTTTCTGAACAATTCTTACTAGATACAATTTAAGGTTAAATAAAATTACAATATCACCTCTACTTTTGACAGCTCTCGATGACATCACTAAATTCTAAAATCACCCTTGAAACGTCAAAAATCTAAATAAGATTGTCAAATTATTCAAATGCGATGCAGTTTAACTGGGCTTCAATTAGTAATATGTAATTACTGAAACAACTAGCTTTGAACACTTATAGACCCACGCTACGCATAATAGACTCGTTACGCGGCACCTCTGTTTGTCTATGAAAATGTTTATCGATATGCGTATTAATGGTAATGGTACATCACTATTGTAAGTTGGTGACGATAGAGTAAAAGTTCCGTGGTGGCTTGGACAGTTGCAGTGTTTCTTTCTTTCTTTTTACATTTTCTGGTATTAAACTGTCCATTTCTAACATAAAAATGGAAAATCTATCTTTATTGAGCAATCATAATTTGCATGTCCTTTCTTTCTAAAGATGAGGCTGTCTCTTACTAATCAGGATGAAAAGATGACTAAATGAATTCATTCTCTGCCATTGTATTACCTACTAGGGGTTGTAGCACAAGCAAAACAAAACTGGTGTAACGTGGTACATAAATTCTGTAACAAGAAAGCTTTACTTTCAAGTAAAAAAACTTTTACCGTCTATAAGAGCTTTTAATATATACCTAAAAGAACGATTATACATAGGTATAGCTTCTGATTCACGATGGCCATTCCGTCGCCATAAACGCACATTAAAACAATAATCTAATACAATCACTGCGTGCCTTATCGTTCCAACTTAATGCAAATTCGAATATTCGAAATTTAAAACCTCAAAGTGTTGCGCGCGCGCCAACATGAGTCACACACGCAATAGGGTCACGACACTCGTTCCTACTATAGAGTATAGAGGTATAGAGTATAGAGGTAGTTGTGTATGTAGTTTGTATATGAAACTATATAAACGCCGCTTACCAAGTTTTGATTGCGTTTCGTTATTCGTGGTTGGTGAAGTTTTGATCGTGGTTCACTGTATTATTAGTTAAATAACCAAACTATGTAAAAGTAACTGGTATTCTTTAATAATATTAATTCTTTACAATGTTTAAGAACACTTTATAAAACTGCAGGCTTCCTCTCATTCATAACAAGTATTTGTATTGAGAGTCAGTCTTTTCTCTTCGTGTGCAAGTCTAGCAAGTCTTTGTGTAGGTTTTCCCAAGGCCTTTGATAGGGAAGAAAAAATATATTAATAAAGTCCGATTACTCTTTTGAAATTCAATATACAAATCCTCAATATAAGAACTTATGTATTTAATACAGCAGATTTTATAATTCAAAACATGGACATCAGACGGTTTTGACTAAACCATAGCTCTTGCAAATAAACCACGCAACACCATAATCAACAAAACTTTTTACCATAGACAAAACGTGTACCCATCACTGTCAATTTAAACACATGTTAAATTTGACAGTTAAAGTATCAAGACGTGTCAATCACGACCTGCGCCTACGCATCGCCGCTACGTAGGATCGAGAGACGAATACATTATTTTATTGTAAGTAGGCGAACTCCATAGATATGACTGGCGACGACAAATTGTTATTACGAATTAATCGATTCTCCGCAATCGAGAGATCGAGTAATCGAGTAATCGGTTGATATTAATTTTGTTTTGTGATTTATGAATGTTAGGTATGTGGTTCGTTGTATGCTAATTTTGAGCTTAAAGTGCTTTGTATAATGTTTAGTTCTTATTAATAGGCGATCTCTTAATCAATGAAGTTAACACCTACTTGAACTCATTGAGATAATTATGGGTTTAATAACTGGGTATCAATTAGTTCAATATTATCTTAATAAAAAAAGATTTGCTCATGTAACGTACCTCTAAATTGGCCCTTCGTTTATTTTGTTGATTACCAACTTGCACCTCACTAAAATAATACTTTTGGTATCGTTTTAGACACCAGACTATCCCATATTTTTCTTCATTTTTTTCTTTCCGTTACGTCGTTCATATAGCCTACCTTTAGCTAGGTTATGATGGTGTAGCTTAGGAATTCAGACTGAATGCAGCTTACCAGAAACCATATTTCAAAAAACGAACACCACTATCATGCTAGCAGCATCGCTTTAGGACACTACCGCCTCTAATTTCTTGACAGCCAGTGTCAAAGAGGTTATCTGCTTGAAAACTTTCCAGTTGGAACTAAGGATAGCAATCAATTCGAACAAAATGCCATTTTTCACTACGGAGAGCGTTATCTTATGAGGAAACCAAGGCTATTAATACTTTTTAGTATTATTTTCACTTGAAAATTCCTTTTGTTTTAAAAGAATCTGGTGAAACTTGTGTTTTCTCTCCCATAAGTGACAGTGTCAATAGTACAATGACACGCCGTTTATTTCAAAAGTCAAGAATCAAGTATTTTCGGAACGCGATAAATCCAGACGTGAGTTTCCGCATTCCCGCCAATATTCCATGTTAAAATTGCAATTGACAGCTGTCATTGCGGGCTCGATGCGAAACGTCTGCTTGGCTTTTTTTGTCGATGTTTTTAAAAAGTTATCTTGTGTGGTCTCTGGCGATGTTGTTTATGACAAATTCGGATGTGACTGTTGATGGTGGATGATGAATTGGCTGAATTTTAATTAAACAGATACATGTTTTTTACGTTTCTCTAGTATTATTCATATCGTTTTGTGAGAACCACACCTGCCTTCTGAAATATTGCCTTTTTATCTTCCTTAAATAGCAGTACCTAGTTCTCAAACCCTTGCAGTATTATTAAGCCTGTCTTCAACCTATAGTCACCATCATCCTCCGAGCCTTTTCCCAACTATGATGGGGTCGGCTTCCAGTGTTATCGAATGCAGCTGATTTAACGGTCCTATATTAAAAAGCCACCTAAATTAAGACATAACCCAAGAAAACCAAGCATTTACTAAGTGTTGACATATCGTAGGTGTTTACAAAGGATTCAGTTGCAGATAAATTGCCCAGATCAAGTGGTCTTGACCCAGTCTACAAGTGGTTACAAGTAGGTTGTGCTAATCTGTTAACCGTATCATTTGTTATAAATATACAAACATCAGATATTAGCACTCATTTTAAAGGATTTATGTCGATGTTGCGTTTGGATAAGATCTTAGATCTGTTTGAATTATCATGTAGTGGGGAAATTATAATGAAGGCAATGTAAAATAGACTGCGTTTCGAGAAATAGCTGTCAGCTTTCAATTGTTTTAAGGGTATGATGATGAAATGATCAGGGATGTAAAGCATTTTCTAAAGAACGTTTTGGTCAATGACATTATGACTTTTTGGCTAAGCTGCGAATGGGCAGTTTGATTTTGACCAAACTATCAACCATTCAACACTCAATTTGTCTTCATTCTCACAAAATCTATGTAAGATTTTATAGGATAGGGAAGGAAAAACTAAAAACAGTAAGTATTCTTATCTTGTGTTGTTACACATGTCTAAATGTCTATGAATGAAGCAGACGTGAACACTAAACATTCATAGGCAGTTGTCATATCAGTGGAGATGAAAATGAACGTGAAAAAGTTTGCAGTCTCAGTGTGTGGTCCCCAGTCCGCACGCATGTAGCTAAGTAGACAATTGCAAGCTATTTGCTTAGTTTGTTAACAATGAAAATTACATAGATGTTAACGGCCGTGCTCACGTACGCTACATGAGTCAAACGTTATAAACTCAGCAATAACCAGACGAACCATAGCTACACAATCGAGAACTTATCGATTCATCGTTTGTCCTGCGTCGCGTGCCAAACCAATGCTATTCGCGAAGCCATACGATTAATTTATTTATTGAAATCAATACTAATATCTGCCAAGACAATGGCCCCAAATGAAAATGCGTACACACATATGGCATGTCGGAATGCTAAACGGAGCGGCGTCATTTATTCAATACGCCATTTTGCATTCGATTTTGAGGTTATTAGATGCAATCGGAATGCGTGCGGCCATACTTGATTCGGTTCGTCTATATTCGGCCGTCTTCGGCTCCCGTCGGCGGTATATGGCGACAATTGACGTATGTAATGGTGGTGTCATAGATTTCTGGGAAGATAATAAGTTAATTAAATTCACAGGGAAATTGTATTCAAAGAATGCCGAAATGTAACGTCTTATAAGGATGGCTTTAAGTATAGTTGTTTTTATTATATTTTTATGTGGCATGTCCGTCATTCGCTCATCCCTTATTTATAACCACAGATACATAACAAACAGATTGTCAAAACAATAATATTTATATGTTCCGTATAACTTCTAATCATAGGTATTATTTATAATTTCCTATGTTTATTGTATTTTTCCAAGCATGCCTTCAAACACGATTATTTAATAAATATCGATATTCATTAGGCGAGCGTCGCGGGTAGACAGAAACTATTAATGAGGTAAGTGCAAGCGGGAGTCACGATCTACTTATATTTTATTGAATGGCTATAAGCCGTATGTCGTAATGGAGTCGGCACGCGACCACATACAACTGATTGTCTCGTATTAAAATAGGAAAACTCATATGAATCATTCACCTTTCTACGAAGATTGGTAGGAAAATCGTTTTTCTTTCTGTTACCTGCTAAATACGTCGGCTACACAAGCTCAGCTAATTTGACTATAAGTTACCGTGGTTTTAACCGTCTCCAAGGATCTTTCAAGCATCTAGAACAGTAGTTCCCAAACTTATTTTTCTCGTGGACCACTTTCAAAATTTTACTGGTTTCGGTGGACCCCTGCTGCTACATTTCTACCACATTCTTAAAGTCGCCAAAAAATAAAAATTGTGTCACTTCTGAGTTCTGTCCCTATATTCCGATATGTAAAATAAAAACGAAAAATGGTACATTTTATATCACTATTTATTTTTTTTTTTTTTTTTTATTATTTATTATTCAAAATATCAGATTTACAATTTGGTTACATAACAGTAAATATACCGACACAAACCATCGCGGGTTTAACAGTGGTATGTCAGCCACGGCAACTCGGTGACACATTTATACATAGGTATACATTATATATACATAAGGAGTTACTTTCTAGATCTCACTGCAGTCTAGAAAGTACTTCTTTAGTATCTTTTGACAGTTTTTAGGATTTATTTTACTGCAGAGTTCAATGGGCAGGTCATTTAAATATGATGGTAGCATACATTCCCACGTCCTTGCTCCATAGATATTATTAGATTTAGGTATGATAAATGTAGGTAAATATGTTAAACAACGCAACGACTTTAGCCTTTCGTATTTACGGATATTGAGAATATTGTGACAATTTTCACTTATAACGCGTAAACGTACCTTATCAAATACATTAACAATTTGACAGTGCTTAAATAAACCCGAGTCATCATCTTGGAATTGCTGTTTTATTTTTTGGGTACTATCGTTTTAAAATGCGTAACTGTAACTTGTAAATGTCTTCAATATAAGTCTTGTATGTTCGTCCGTAGCTACTTAGGCCGTAATCAATTACGGAATCAGCCAATGCCAAGTACAATGTTCTAAGTATTTTATATGGTAGTTTATACTTAAGTATCGATAGTTTTGCTATTATAGACCTGAGCTTATTGCATACATGATCGATGTGCGGCCTCCAGTGGAAGTTACTATCTATTATCAGACCAAGGTACATATGCTGAGTCACTAGCTCCAATGAGGAGCAACTACACGCTTTGACCGGTCGGTGAAGACACAGGTGCTCATGAGCAACGACAGAAGGCACACAAGACGCTGTCAGGTAAGGTGAGTGTATGTAAATTAACTTAGTTTTTTTTGTATTAATTACAAGACCAACGTCATGGGCCCACTTGCATAAGAGGTCGAAGTTACACTGCATCACTCTCTGCGCCTCACGTATGTCTTTATGTGCAGCAACCAAACATGTGTCGTCAGCAAATTGGTACACGGAGCCTTCTGTGAAAATGTTACACATGTCGTTCACGTACAGTAAGTATTCAGTTGGCCCGATAATTGAACCTTGTGCTGTGCCTTTATCAGTTGAGACCATGCTACTTAACGAACCCGCGACACACACCGACGTGTAGCGGTTCTTGTGGTAGTTTTTGAACCAATCTAATAATGGACCCCGTATACCATTTTGCTCTAATTTATTAAATAGTGTATTATATTCCAAACAATCGAAAGCTTTACTAAAGTCAATGAGGACAACAAGTACATGTTCGCGATTGTTCAGGCACTTGTTGACCCCATTACTAAAATTAGATAATAATTGTGAGGTATTTTTATTTTTTTGAAATCCGTATTGTTTATCATTAATAACATTATTTTTTGTCAAGTAATTGTTAATTTCTAGTCCGAGATACCTCTCAATTATCTTATCGATACATGATAAAATAGTAATAGGCCTGTAGTTGTTTACATCTTTGTACGAACCATTCTTATGGATAGGTCTTACTATACCAATCTTTAATTGATCAGGGTACGAGGACGTGGCAATGCATCTGTTAATTAGGTGCGTTATAACGGGGGTAATTTTTTCATGAATATATTTTATTATTTTCATTAATATATCTTTGACGCGGATGCCATCGAAACCTGGACATTTCCTCTCATTGAGGTGTTTTATAATAAAAGATACAACCTCCTCTTTGGCCTTCTGTAGTCTCATTGATAAGTGACATTTATTAATATAGCAATTATCGTCTAAAATAGGTGTGTTACACTGAAATTTGCATGTATTTTTGACATTATTTCTGAATTCAGAGGCGAATTTATTGGATACAACATTTGGCAATAATTTAAAGTGTTTTATAATTATTTCATCTATAGATTTATTTATTTTTCCACAAAGGGTATTAATAGTTGCCCAAATTTTTTTAGAATTATGAAAATTTGATTTTACCTCTTTCATAAAGTAATTATTTCTTACATTATTAATATGTTTATTTGTTTTATTTCTGTACTTATTATATAATAGTCTGTTTGCCAGATTACTTTTATCTTTAAGCCAGATATCTAATAATTGATCTCTTTTTTCACACATTTTTTCTATTCTGGTACTTTTCCATATACAAGTTTGTCTTTTACTAGTTTTAATTTTTATATTATACTTGCATTTCTCGTACACATCAGAAAATTTATCCAAGATAAAACATAAAATATCTTTAGGGTTGTCGTAATCCAAGGCCACACTCCAATTAATATTAATCAATTCATTTTGTAGCTTACAATTATCTAATTTACTAATGGTTTTGTATTGAGTGGCTTTGTTTACATACGTATTGTCGACTAGCGCGCAACCGGTTATGAAGTGGTCGGCTAAGGCATTTTTTATAACAGCTGTTTGTGCAGTGCGACAGTCGACACTACGTATAAAAATATGATCAATACATGATTTTGTTATGCACTCACCTCGCTTATCTATTCGGGTAAACTGGTTTATTCCACATTCTAGACCCAATTCACAGAGTGTGTTTAAATAATGATTTGTTATCGAAGATTTTGTTTCAAATCGATGTTCATGTCACCTACCAGGATGAAATTATTTTTTTGCGAATATTTGTTTATTAGCCTACCTAACTCTTCGATGAACAGTCTCTTATTTGTATCAGGAGGTCTATACACAACACACAAACCAACAGTTGCACCATAGTCCGTTTTTAGCTCGCCGTTTATAGACTCGAAGTTTAGTGTACGCGAAGGTAGTCTGGTGAAGCAAATGCTCTTGTGCACATACACGATGACACCGCCTCCCTTCCTATTATCACGCAGCTGAGTCTCCATGTCGTAGTTGTCGAGCTCAAACAATGATTTCGTCCAATCAGAGATGTTTGCCTCGGTGATAATGACCAGGTGAATAGTCTGAGGGCAGTTCGTAACGACGTATTCGAGTTGGGAGAAATTCTTCAACATCGATCTGATATTTACGTGAAGCATTGTTATTGAGTTATATGTATATGGTATATCTTCTGTGAATTCATTCCAATGTTTGTATGTATTTTCAAGTAATGTATTATCTAGAGTGTCATCCATTTAAGGTGTTATTTAATTGGCAGGGGGTAGATAATGTGATGAGGAACATCTTCAAGTTTCTTGATTATTTTAAAATCGGAGACAAGTTTATGTATGTCCTTCTCCGATCGAATGTTATATGTTTTCCCTTTTCGTGCCTTTTGACTAAAATGTGACCATTTTTACACCAAACGAATTTACATATGTTTGTTGTTTTTAGAGCATTCTTAGTTGCCCAAAGTAGGTAGGCCGTGGTGGGTGATAGACTTTCTCTTAGATATATTTTAGTATCCTCACCGCTACCTAAATCCTTTCCAGAGATGGTGTGAGTCTTAGCGACTTGCAGCCATGAATCCCGACGGCCTTCCTTAAGGGTCACGACAATTGGTGGGGAGTTTCCTTGTTTGGCTTCAGGTCGGTTACTTTTCTTGCGATAAGTGCAGACGACATCCTCCGCTTTTAAATTCAGTTTAATACATAAGTTCTTCACCATGCCATCCACATCCTCTGTTTCCTCAACACCACAAATATCAATATTGTTGGCTAGTTGGCTTTGTTCAAATGCGTTAAGTTTTTGTTCCACTACCTCGTATTTAAGTTCGAGGTTTTTATATTTATGTTTTAGCTCCATGTTCTGGTTATCGAATAATTTTATTTTATTTTCAAATCCATTTATCTTTAATTCGTACTCATCGATTTTGTCCGAGTAGAACTGTAGGGTACTTTGCAGTTCTTCTTTAATTATGTCCCGTACCTCTCGCCGTATATCGCTAAGGATGCGTTGGGTTATGTTATTATCCATGAGGTTCTCCGTATCTGTGATGTCTTCGTCATCAACGTCGGGCAGGATGCAGGATAGACGTTTGGGTTTGCCGTTACCCATACACGGTCGACATTTCCAATCGACAGCGTCCGTTGAATACAGTACGTTTAATTGATCTGCAGTTATTGACGCACATGATGCATGAAACCATTTACTGCACTTTGAACACTGTATACCAGGATTTTTTTTCGTCACCATTTTTCCGCACTTAGCACATTTCACCATGTTTATAGATCGATGGGACGTGCAAGTTGTTTACGAGTAAAAAGTTGGAAGCGTACGCGCACGTAAATGAGCGATAGATAGTAGATACACGTCTAATTGCTTCCGCACCGAGTGCGCGACTGAAAGAATAGAATTACAAGAAAAAAATATTAAGGTAATATAGGTTCAGGTTATAATTTTAATTAATGGGAAAGATGTATCTGATGGAGTGTCAGCAAACGATCAATGTTTGGCTTTATTTTTGTGAGCAATAACCGCAAATCCCCCCCGCTCTGTGATGTTTAATTTGCTCCTTATTTTGTTAAGAGGTTTGTAACGGCACTAAAACTCCTTTCGACAAGGTTTGACGAGGGAAAGGCTATTAAAAATTTCCTTGCGATTTCCCACAGTCCAGGATATTTTTCGGGTATTTCTGCTTGCAGCTAAAATGTTGGGTAGCCTTTTCTAAAAAAAAAAAGGTAGGTTACTTACTTTTCTCCGGCACTAGCAAACACAGATATAAAATTTCTCACAACTTTTTTTCGAAATTCCGCCTTTTTTTCGAAATTCCAAAAACAAATGAATGCGTTTGCCTTTGTCATCAAGTATTTATAATGGTGATGAAGTTCATGTCTGAACAAGCACTAAGCATTGTCGGGCGGATAGCGCTTTGCAAGTCTGTACACGAAATTGTACGTAATATCGAATACGAAAGTTTGGACAAGTAACAGTCGCTTGCCTTATTAAAATATTATCTGCTTAGATAGGTACTTAAAACAATGTAGGTAGGCCCTTATAAAAACTATGCTTACATTTTTACTCTTTTCTATCAAAAGCAGATAAATTTTCGTGGACCCCCATTAACATCTTATGGACCCCCATTTTTTGTTCACGCCTACGTAGACCCCCAGCAAATCTCCCGTGGACCCCTGGGGGTCCACCTGGACCACTTTGGGAATCACTGATCTAGAAGAAAGAAGTTTGCTATCTTCAATCATAATCTCACCTGTCGTTACACTAGACGAAAATTGCTGGCCAGCAATTTTCGGGAGAAAACTTAATCAAATGGATAGACTCACTTTCGCATTATAGTTAGAGACAGTTATGATTTGAAAACTATTACATCTAAATTAGTGGCCCAGGGCTGCGGGATTGTTCGAAAGAGTTACCGGGTACACAGTCTGTAAGAGTCTGACAGTCCCTCTGTCCCGAACCTGGACATGGACACATTTGATGATTTCTCACCAAAAAAGGTAGCACCAGCTACGATTTACTTCGTATATCATTCCTCATAGCTCGACACTTTAAGGCAAGTGTCCACGAGTATCAGCTATTTAGACGTTGTAAAGGCGTTCGCGCCACACCGATGTAGTCGATAACCCTTATTCACCTATCAGTTCATTCCGTTTCACGCATTTGATCTGTTTAGACGTATCAATCTTATTGAAATTGTGTTTGGACACTAAGGAGAGAACCTGTAGTGTGACTTGATTGCTGGATTAATGGATAATCTTTTCTGTATTTGACGAGATTTTTTGCATACCTATTATTGTTGTAATATGAGACGCTTACTTTTTGAAGGAGAATGAAGAGTCTGTTTCATATACTTACCTAGGCTCTTATACATAGAACCTTATATACATATAGTAGTAGTACCTGGTACATCATCCTCCGAGCCTTTTCCCAATCATATTGGGGTTGGCTTCCAGTCCAACCGGATTCAGCTGAGTACCAGTGCTTTACAAGAAGCGACTGCCTATCTCACCTCCTCAACCCAGTTACCCGGGCAACCCGATACCCCTTGGTTAGACTGGTGTCATAATATAATTATGCCACTCCAAACTACACATACTGAATCCGGTTAGACTGGAAGCCGACCCCAACATAGTTGGGAAAAAGGCTCGGGAGATGATGATGATGATGACTCCAAACTACACATATTCAAATCTACCTATCTGATTCGTGTCTAACAGTTTTTACATAACACACAACCTTTTTCAACAGAAGGTCTCATGAAAACCTTGTTCATAAAAGACCACCCTGAAAATACTTACTGTCTATTCGACTACTGATGTGCATGTTAAGATAATAATCACCATAAGATATTACTTATATAGCGAGGGATCTGGCACACTTGGCAAGCGGCTTGGCACAGGCTACCAGTGGATGGGTGTTCGCTCATTTCCTAATATAAATCCTTAGTCATATCTTACGGTATTTCATAGATGGATACATACTGTATTCTATGTACTTTAGATTAGCTCGTATCCTGATATTCATCCTGTATTTAAATATTCTTATGAACCTGCCTACTGCCTGCCACTTTTCATTTTAAAAAGTTAAGTAATTATTTAATATATTATTTAATAATGTGGGAAGTCGGTTAAAAACGCGATAGACTTGACTTTCTTGCCAGAATTCTACAACAGCAGTAAAAGACATACATATTGATTTCAAAACGTAGTTTGAAAATACCACGGCCTTTGGTTTTAACTCCATCGGCTTCATTTTTGCTATCAAAGAAAATTAATACCTTTTTTAAAACTATCTTCTAAATGGTGTACCTAATAGCTGGATGTCCAATGTCCATCCTGTCATGACCATACTTTCTGAAACATTCGAGATTATCCACAATCGATTCGATTCCTAACTACCGACCTTCTGGAAGCCAAGAGTATCAGTATCACATGGAGCGTCTACCGCGATCTGATTGCTGGGGAACACCGATATCCGATATCGAATAACATCGATGTATCGAGTTCGGGTTCTCCGAAGTCTTCATAGCAATCGATTGAACTTTGATAGTCGCAAGGTCTTGAACGAGACGGTATGCGAGACACAGTGGTGTTAGTACACTTAGGTGGTTTTTATTTGGGTATTTTGCAATATTCTGAATTATTGTAAAGTAAGAAAGAACTGCAGATGAATAAAAAGCTTCAAGGACTTTTCACAGGCAAAACATATATTATTTCATCAAAAGATATGTACAAATCAAGTCAGAAAATCTGATAATGGCTGAATAGCCGATGGCAGATGTGAAATGTGTGAAAATAAAAGATATCTATCTACTTTCTTCTTTTCAGAATCTGTGTAGCATTTTTCTTCTTTTAGAATGTAGGTAGGTAATGTTTAATTTTCTGTCCGATAATACCACTAGTACGAATTTAAAAACATATTGAGGTAAAACCTCTATACTACCTACATGAATACCGACGAACTTTAAAAATAGGCAAACCTCTACCTCTTCCTCAGTTATTTTAAACATCCACACAGTTCTGTCACTAAAAACGGTACCTACCTGTAAAATTAGTTACCAATTTTCCTTCATAGGTTTTGCAAATACTTCAACTTTTTCTGAGATGTTTTCATAGGTAGAAAAGTAGGTAGTAGGTAACTGGGTGGTGGAGGTCAGATAGGCAGTCGCTCTATGTTCATCCATCCACTGGGTCTCAGCTGAACCTGCATCCAGTTAGACTGGAAGCCGAACTCAACATAGTTGGAAAAAGGGTAGGCAGATGTGATGATTTCATAAGGACAAATAAATGCTTGTAAAATGTTTATTCAATAAACCGTTTTATTTACATAGATATTTACAATACATATTTACAATAAATATCAAAAACTATCCTAGTAAAACAAACAACTAAAAAGCGTCAAAAAATTCGTCCCCATCGCTGTCAACTGGGAGCGTGCCCTGGGCTGGCAGCATTACCTCGTTGGATCGCCATTATTCAATTCATTTACATTTACATAGAAACTATTCTATTATCAAACATAAAACTAAATAAATACCATACCTACTTTTATTTATTACACGAATTACTTTTTCCTCCACATCATCATTTTCTTTTAACCCCATCTACCAGGGTACCATATAACAAAACACGTCGCTTGCTAATGTTCTAAGTTCAAACACAGTCACCCTTGTCAGTCGTACTAATATTACTGGCTGTATGGACATCGCACGTTTACCTACAGCGATGTATGACTCACGTCCTGCGAAGCCACAGGATTTTCCTTCTGGCTTTATGATTTCCTGGTATGTTGTCGATATTTAGAAAAATGTTTTCGATAGAGAATGATTTTGCCTGTAATTTAACTAGGTATGTCTCTGAAATTGTTTCGGATGGCACGTTAAACTGTAGGTCCCGGCTGTCATTGAACATCCTTGGCAGTCGTTACGGGTAGTCAGAAGCCAGTAAGTCTGACACCAGTCTAACCAAGGGGTATCGGGTTGCCCGGGTAACTGGGTTGAGAAGGTCAGATAGGCAGTTGCTTCTTGTAAAGCACTGGTACTCAGCTGAATCCGGTTAGACTGGAAGCCGACCCCAACGTGATTGGGAAAAGGCTCGGAGGATGATGTCTCTGAAATGTAGGTTTAATTTTGGACACGAGAGCCATGTATTAATTTCATAATGTTAGTTTTAGGTTTATAACGAAACGTAGGTATGTGTATATTATGAAATTCACCACCACATTTTTGATTTTACATTATTATATCTACACATATTTTCATGTATGTAGAACAATGTCTCTGAATTATTTCGCTCTTGAAACAATTCATCATCATCTAATTACTACTACAACTTGCAAATTCATCAGCATTTCAACGTCACAAAACTGCAATGATTAAAAAACAGCACCGTAAAACGTAGCCCCGACAAACACCTATAAATAAAATTATGTTTAATTCATTGATCTATCCGCAATTAATCGTAAGCGCTATAATTACCGACTACAGCAAAATGCACTCGCCCAGATCATGTTTGTAGATCAGTGTTATCGCAACTGAGATAATTAATAGCTAATTGACTTGAAACTCTAGGAAATTATAGACTCTTCCTGTGTTACGTCACTGAAGGGTGTGACAAGATTTAGATGCGCAGTTAGCAGCTTCTATGCTAATACCTTATTATGGTTGAATTACGTTTGAGTTTTAAATTGCTTCTCGAGGGAATTACTTTCCAAATACTGATGAAAAGTAGCTTGTAGGTACCTATGTTGTTCTGATTCTGATGTTTAGGCCGTATTACTATAAAGTTTCCTGAAAATCCGCTGAATAGTTTTTGCATAAAAGAGTAACAAGCGTCTGTACTTAACTTTCATGTTATTTACCTACATAATTTAATTAGTGTTTTTGTTAATTTGCACTTTGTATCTTACTCGTTAATGATATCTGGATGTGTCATAATTATAACTTTAATTTGTACTGGCTTGTTCTTTATTATTCTACATAGAGGCATTAAGTACCTTTGCGGAATGAGCTCCGTGGAATAATATAATGTACCAATTTGCACTTCTTATGATGACATATGTGTTCTGATTTTTAGATCAGACTTACTAACATTTGATCACCATTTATTTTTTACCTAATGACTGCATGCTTAGGTGTCTAATTGCGCAGATCCAATTGCGAACATTTTTTTGTTAGAGCAACTTAAAAATCTGATGTATTTACTAATTAAGTGCCTTGGTAGGTAGACATGTTAATGAGGCTATCCATATAAATGACAGCATTAATATGTATCTAGATTTTTAGATTACATCGAACGCAGCAACGTTTAATGTGACCAAAAGTGCTCATTATTTATTTAGGTAGGTATAAGGTAAAGTTAGGAAACTCAGTCTTACATTTTTACGAGCAGAAATAATTTTACAGGCCTATAAAGACGATTTAAATAATGCATTTATCTGAATAGCCCACAGTTATTCTAATTCAACTTTACAATGTGTTAATCCGTTTTATTCGACTCGATTAGCAAACACGAATCTGTCGTCATTCGAATAGATTTATCGCGTCGAAACCCCACACTAGTGGCACCGTATCAAAGGACCAATTCATTTGCAGCCCTGCGTACGATTTTCCAGAACGCAGGTATCGAGAACATAAATATACTCGATCCATATTCATAGTGACTCGGACAGTCGACATTGCAGCCGCTGTACCGCGGACAGCCCGCCTCTCAAGCGCTTTGTAGTCGCCGCCGGCCGCGCAGCCAATAGCGACGCGCCCCGCCGACCAATGGCCGAGGTGCGTGCGCGCAAGAATTAAACCATTTAAACTGTTTATTGATAGGGTTGAGAGGTGTAAGATACCGATTTTTGATATTTTTTTAACAGTTTTAGGCATCTTTAGCTCTAACTTAAGGTTAGAACTTCAGCTAGCTATAACTTTTTCTATAAAAATGATATTAATGTAATTGAACTGGTTTCATGATGACAGTTTGGTCTCGATGGGCGTGGTGTAAATAGAGGCAATGGAAAAATACTACAAAATCGCCATTTGTTTTGAAACATCCACTTATTGGCTAGTCTATCCGGAAGGAAAACTTGCATATTATTATAATAGCTAACATAAAAATATTGCAATATTGGGAAACCCATTTTTTTTCTGATTATGTACATGAAGGCATTGTTAGGGGATATCGTTTGGTTGACAGAAACCACAAAGTAATGTATGCGAGTGACAGGCGGTTAATGTAGTTTAACCAGAATATGCAAATAGGATTCTATGACAGAAAATCTACCTTAAAATGCAGTATGACAAGCACTGACAAAATTCTCAGAAAAGTGTATGAAAAATGGGGATATCCAAACCGTCTTGAGAAGGACATATTTTTCTTAGGTTACTCATAAGTTAACACCCATAACACAAGCTAATAAATAGCTTACCATGGGTCTTACCGACCGTGTGTGAAGGTGTCACGATATTTATTCACCATACGAAAAACTCCTTTTACACTTTACCAAGTAAAAAACAAAAGAAAACCATCTTCTCAATCAAATTTCGAACATTTCAAGTCTCCAAAAAGCAACCCTACATGAATCAAGTGTTCGCGATACGATCGCGTTTTGTCTCCGAATGTCGGTCGCTTATCGACATCGGCTTTGACTCGGCCGACACTAATTGTGTGCTATCGACAGTCTAAAACGAAAAAGTGCCACTTGAATCATGCAAATTAGGTACTTTTTGTTCTGTGGTACTTGTTTTGTTTGTTTGTTTTGTATATAGTTTATAATGTGGTGTGTTTTACAGGTTACGTTGTGTTTTAATGTAATCAATGTTTTGTGGTGCCTTTGGTTGTCTGTTCTCTGCTTTTGTTTTATGAGTCAACTTGCTCATTATTATCGCTTCTAGCCAGTAAGCCTGACACCAGTCTAACCAAGGGATATTTGGTTGCCCAGGTAACTGGGTTGAGGAGGTCAGATAGAGTCGCTCTTTGTAAAACACTGGTACTCCGCTAAATCCGATTAGACTGGAAGCCGACCCCAACATAGTTGGGAAAAAGGCTCGGAGGATACACATAGGTATATATTCATCTTCTACCCTTCTATCTTAAAATAATCTCGAAAATTAAGATACCTTCGTTCTCCACTATTGACTGGCAAACTATTTCCCTTCTTTACCAGTTTTTTTTTTACTTCCAACACAAAATCAAAAACGAGTTTCAAAAACAGAATCAGTGTAGCCAGCCTACGGAATTTAATATATTCTTCCGTACACGGTAATATTTAGGTACTGGCTTCCTGCTACGTCATCCAGCTGCTTAGACTTGTAAATGTGTTCGGATTTTACACGGAGCGCGGCGTGGGCGCACACCCGTGGTACCACGAGTCGCGGTGATGGCTGAGTTTCTAATTAGGTACTTTTTTGACAGTAGAGTTGCCTTGTTGGTTGTAAAATCCGGTGAAAAAAGTAGATTGATATGCCTTGTTTAAGAAGATTTTGAGGTATTTTGTGCTAGGTCTGGTCTTTACTATCGTTATCAATCTTGATAGAGTAGCCGAGGTCATCATTTCGGGTATCGGTGGCAAGCTTCACAACTCTCCGCACTCTTCTCCGATTACCGCCTTTCTCGTGTCTTCAAAAATTGATGATTTCTACCTATATGCTTTATTGAAAAAAATCTATACATGTCTAAGGATAAGAGAGATGCTTCTATTTAACAATAGGATAAATGATTGGAGCTCAAAGAACTAAATACTGAAATTATTTAGAAAATAAAAAGGAATTTCGTATAGACCAAATCATGGGTACTTAAAACTTTTACACAAATTATATATAACTGAATAAAAGCAGTAGCAACAAGTAGTTATTAGCCACCAAGCAATTATAAAATTATTCTCGCCTTTTCCAATCGTCAAGTTTTTACTACAGTCCAGACTCACTTAATATTTTATGCACGTTTAATTAATATGGAGTCTTCATTAGTATAGTGATCTATCTAGTTAATCTAGTAACCTTTTTATTGCCCGTCTGGCTAAAGGACCAGCTTTTTCAGATGACTCGAAGGACCAACAATTATGGTTGTTTGGTTACATCACCATGTTTAAATAAATACATTGAGTTTTTTAAAATGTAGCCATTTGAAACCTGGAATAAGCAGATAGGTCTTAATCTACTTAGATTTGTTTGTTTAATGTATTTTCTAACCTGTTTCAATGTTACTTTCAACCGTGTGAATGTTTGAATATGTCTCAGTCGGTACGGTTAGTCAGAAGCCAGAAAGGGTACTGAAATGACTGGGTTGAGGAGGTCAGATAGGCAGTCGTTCCTTGTAAAATATTGGTACTCAGCTGTATCCGGGTAGAATGGAAGCCGACCCCAACATAGTTGGGAAAAGTCTAGGCAGATGATGATGTTCTAAAAGATTCCTTCCATAAAAATCTGTATCAGTTTGCAAAATTACGACGCAATATTTTATGTAAAACATTTTTTATATACATGAATAATTCATTACATATATACCTAGGCCAAACATAGATACCTATCAGTCATCATAAAATATATGTTGAGTTAAAAATGTTTTAAGGCCGCCATCTTGGGCACAGACATTTTTATAATGCCAATGACACCTCGCGCCAATTGAATAGGGTTGCAAGTTGTAATAATTTATTTCGACGCGTATTCAATTAACATTTCCTTATTTGTTATTAATTCATAATTGAAATGGATGTAAGTTTTAATATTATTGTGCAATAATATGTTTTATTACTGGTTTTTATTAGCTTACTAACTTTAATAGACTTAACACGAATGAACCTCGTACAGTAAACCCAAAAGTTTGTACAAAACACAGTATGGTAATAGCTGTTATATATGAATAACTTGCGTGTGTTGGTGTATGACACGTAGAAAAACTTCACCGTTATTGAGTGGGAGGTATGAATGGAGCGACGTACGATACTCCGATCGAGTTTTTGTATATGGCAATCTATTGTTGGCTTTAATCATTTATGTCTATAAAGGTTAGACAAGATTGGTTATTTTTGGAACGGAATTTATAATTGTGAAGAGACATATCAGGCATCTATACTAATATAAACTGTAAGGTCTAATCTTGGAAAAAATTGGACCGATATAAATATGAAGTTCTTTCAGTGATAGCCTTGTTCTCTAGGAAGGCTGCGTTGTATACTTCCAACAGGAAAAGGGTGAAACCACGGTCGAAAGCTAGTAGTAATTATTTCAACTATTATCACTTTTCAGTATCATGAAGTAATTTTAATTAAGGATATGCAAAAATTAAGATTTAATTTTATTTTTAACATTTTTTTCTCTCTTTTACAGGTAAGTTACTGAGAAAAGTTTTTCTACACAATGGTATGTTTTCACACTGTTTTCCACGTTTTAATTAAATAAATATTTATCAAGTATTATTTACATATAGTTATCCAATTAGCTGCCCTGTAATTAATCTCCTATAGGTACCTAAAAATTAAAGATAATCTTAAAAATAACCGTGTTAAGTAAAAAGATCGGAATCGACAATTTATTTGAACAAAAACTTTTATAAAATTGAGTGATTATAAATAAAACAGCGTCTTTGTATTTTATGCAATTTGTTGCGTGTTGCGGTCGAAAACTACTCGTAACAAGGTTAAAACATTTTGCCTTAATAAATCACTGGTATTAAATATCTTTGCGATGGCACTGTGACGTCACAACGCTATTATTAGATGCATTCATTCATACAGTTGTAGTTGTAGACTGAGAGCAAACTGCAAACTTTTAGT
The DNA here is from genome assembly GCF_030705265.1 of Helicoverpa armigera. Taxonomy (NCBI): domain Eukaryota; kingdom Metazoa; phylum Arthropoda; class Insecta; order Lepidoptera; family Noctuidae; genus Helicoverpa; species Helicoverpa armigera. The sequence goes on from NC_087144.1 coordinate 6,020,447, forward strand.
CGGCTGATAGTTTGTTTGCTGGGAAGTTTGGTCTTCACCGCTTCTTCCTCACAGCTAAAGTGGTGGTGGGAAGTGGTGAAAGGGAGGCGTTTTCGGGTTGCTGTCGTTTTGAAAACGTGCTAAAAACTAGCCTACTTTCAATAAACGTTCTTGACTTTGACTTTGAGAGCGTAAATCAGTACGAAAATGAATGACCAAGATCAGGTATTTAGCCACTATCAGACTGACTGAAAACTTTAATTGGAATCAAGATTTTCTTTAAAAAACAATTGCCAACTTTACTAACGGTCGGCCGGCTGTTTAGTCTTCAGAGTACTAAATAGATCTCTAACGACCAGTTTCTTCATTAAAAGTTAAAGTTAAAGTTATGGCTAAAGTAATGTCTAAAGTAAAAGTAACGGTCAAATTCAATTTTTCTATTCGTTTTGCTGTCACTTTAGCCTTGAAAAAACGAATTTGACCGTTACTATTACTTTAGCCATAACTTTAACTTTAACTTTTGATGAAGAAACTGGCCGTAAATGTAGTTTAATTGATAGTTGTAAGGACTATGGGCGGTTATAGACTTGTAGGCAACTATTAGTGAACCTTAAGTAGGTTCTGACGGCTCGTATCAGAAGGTAGATCGTCTTTTGTTTGTTAGTAGGTAAAGGTGTACCTATTGGTCATCGAAAAATCTATGATTATGAGTACATAGCTAAATGATTCCATAAAATCTGTTTTTGGCGCTTTTGAGTTGCACAGTTTTTCAATTTATAATTTTGTGGTTATGGAACACAATTGACATACCTTTTATTCTAATGAATCTTTAAGAAAACTCTCCATATAGTCAAACGAAAATTAGTAATTGAAGGCTCGAGTTTTCCGAGGAAAATTATTAATGACATTAAACGGCTGTTTTAAGAAAAACTGACGTCTATGTTGTCGGTGATCTTGGGTCTTAAGTATTCTTATGAAGATAAATCAAAACTTGTCATAACGCAGTTAAGTAATTCCCATATTTTTCTACATACAAGTGACTAATCTCGAATTCTTTTGTACAAGTATAAATTATCTTATTTTCCCTTTAAATCGTGTGTCACGTGTTATTGTTAGCGGTACTAAGTTCAAACAGCCAGGCTTGTTGACATAACACATTTGCGAATGAAAACATGCTCAATTAAGGTTATAATAATAAAGGTGACATTTTATTTCTTTACTTTCGAAAATCCGTGTAAAAACGCATAAAATTATCAGAAAAATCAAAATCAAAATTCATTTATTCAAACTTGGCTGCAAAACAGCACTTTTTGAACGTCAACAATTTACAAAAGACAGCCCCCAAAACGCACACCCTTCACCGCTTTCTATGTGTTTTTGCTGGGAAGAAGTGGCGCAACAAACTCCCAGCAAATTATTTCATACATATTACATAATGAAATGTATGTTTGGTGGAATAATCTATGTACCTACTTAGTTCAGATTTCCTTATTCGGCTATTTTTATTTTGTGATATGTAAGAAGGTATGGAAAATCCTGGTCGTGGAAGCGATCTTGTAAAAATGACTATCTGTGGTTATGTAATGTATGTATGTAATTGTACATACCTATATCCTTTATAAACTCACACCCATAGAAAACTCATATAGCTTTAAAGAAATTCATTTTGGCCTGATTTTTTGATCGCCAGGTAACTTTTACCTGAAGCATATGTTTGATGTTTTCACAGCTTTTGTATAGAAAATATATTAATGTCAAATCGCTATATTTATTCGTAAAGTAAATTTTAAGAAAATCATTCAAAAAAAAAATATTGCAAAAATGACGTATTTTTTTCCTACGTGTCATTCAACCTTCATTAAGTAAATAATTTCATGGAATTTTACCGTTCAAAATAAAATCAAAGTAAGTACCAACTAATCAGCTCATTATATTAGCTATACATACAATATATAATTTAGTTACACCTATTAAGGCTTGCACATTAAGTTTTAGTTCAACAGTAGTCCATATAAGTTATGTGCGAAAACCACAACTTCATTTAAATATTAAATTAACTATACGGGTGAATGACCTGTTTAACATTGCAACGAAAAAGATTTTGAAGAAATAAAGTTACAAAACTTTGGGTCAGAATTCGGAAAGTCACTTTGTATTTATAGGTTTTAGATTATTTTTATTCTCTTATCTATATTTTTGAAGGTACCATAGATTTTTGCCCATACCTAGTAGATTATGTAATGAAGTTGGCATTTATTGCTTTTAAAGGTCGTTTATACGAGCTGTATTATACAAAGTCAAAGTCAAATGTTTTTATTTCAAATCTAATAGGCCTTTGCAGGTTCGTATGAAAAGTCACACCAGTTGCACGGTTCCACAAAGTTGGTCTCATGGAGAAGAGCCGACAAGAAACTAGACGGACACTCTTTTAAAAAAGTAACATCTAATTCGCCTATTATGTCAATAAGTAGCTAAAATTTGCAAAGAATTTGTAAAGAAACCGCTGCAAAATGTTGACCACAAGCAACGCCTATTTTATGCGAGTGACGAAACTTTCACGAATCATGTATGGGGAGCAATCCTATATACGTTTAATAGGAAGGAAAACATATGACGATAGGTACATTGATAAGGCGATATAGCAATTCCATAATATACAGTTTTAGAAATGGCGCACTTCAGAATGGTTCTGAAATGAAATAGAAAATCAGAACTGTTGACACTTTTGCCGGTCTTTTAAGGAGAAGTCAAAATTATAATGTGGTCCGGTGAATAATCGTCAATATTAAGCAAACAAAAACATGCCCAAAAGTGTCGGCATAATAGAGCAATTCAATAAATTATGTACACTAGTAGTGACTAGCTTGCCTATTACAGCAACCTACATCACAATAGGGCCACTCCCCGAAACGATAAACAATTTTAGTCGATTATTATCGATTATCAGAATATCGAGCGATTCGATCGGCACAATTAACACACAAGTCATACTCGGTACAAAAGGCCTGTCACTAAAGTAGGAAGACAAAAGACGCGAGTGTCCACCTGTCAAAATGACGTGTAACACGTCAAATTGACGTGCTAGACGCTGTCATCAATAAAAGGTTGAAGGTTGTAGTTTTTTAACACATAAAAAGTGCATTAAATATAGTCGAGCTAGACAGTTCAGTGTAAAGTTTTTCAAATGTAAAATTCTACATTTTTATGTAGTACAATTGTTAGAAACATTGCACACTGAATAGCTTTCGGTCTGGTCACAGACATCTCAATGGATTAACGAATTACTAATACCTCATTATCTTAAACGACATTGGTCAATTTAAAACAAATAACACGTCTTCATAAGCACTAATTGTTGTGCTATAATTTGGTGCTTAAGCCTTTTGGTTTCGATCGGCGGTGGCCACACGCAAGGTGTGAAATGCATACAAATCGAAGTACTAGCGACTGCCGAACCAATACGGTGACTTTGATGCACCTCATTAATGCACTTTTAACGTATTTTATTGACACAGATATAGCGTTAATGTGGTTGTTATAAATTTTAAACGATTCCCTTTAGTCGATTTATGAATTATTCGACTAATGTTCCGTTTGACAGTATCGAGTTGGATATCTTTTGTGACAACACTACTTCTTGTATTTTTTAAATTTACAATTCTTTGTATACTCTTCAGTTTTTGTACACGGTTTGTCTGGTTTTCTACACCAGCAATTCATTAACTCTTGCCTTAGACACTGCAAAAATTTTGCCCACTTAATGGCAAAGGAATATGAACCATATTGTCATAGACATACGAACTGTTTTACTTAAACTGAAATGGCTCGTGTACATCAGCGTGTAAGGTTACAGTTCATTAATAACTGGACCATCAATAGGCGGGATCAATTAACTTGGACATGAGACATTAATGTTTATACGTGAATATGAAACTGTTAGCTTCTTTTATTTTTATCGGACATTGATATAGAGTAAGTACGTCAATTAGACGCCACGCCGCCCGTAAGGCATATATAATATTTGTTGAAAGATATAAAAACTACGAAAGTCTAGGCGTATCGTAGAAAGTCTAGCCTGACCTATGTTTGTAATACGGAACCGATTTGAAAATTTCTGTCACTGTTAGTAAGCTACAGTCTTCCTAAGTAACATAGGCTACATTTTATTTCAATGGGGGCAGTAGTTCCCATGGAATTCGAGTGATACTGCGGGAAATCGGCTAGTATTAAATAATATTCCTTATAAACGTACAAATTATTATAGTCGCCATATTTGATACCGCTTCGATTACGATTATAATTTGCTTATAATTTTAAATTCAGCAATTAAACTAAATAATTAAAGTAAATAAGCGTAGGCGTGATTAGAAATGAGAGCCGTTGTAAAAACCGTAATAATGTAGGTATAACGGTTTCATATATAGGAAAATATGTCTGTGCATACAAATGTAATAAAAATTAAACTTTATTTGTTAGTTTGCACCGTAAAGGCTCCGAAACTACTGAACCGATTTGATTTTTTTTATAGATATATGTCTGTATATCATCATAAAAATAAATAGCACTAACAGTAACAGTACACAAGTAACATACTAAACATTTTTTTCTTTATTCAGATGTAGTTGGCAACAATTTAGAACTTAGTTTAAACAACTACCTAATGATAATGTTATCGAAATTATTACAAGAGAAAACAAATTGAAATAAACTTTTACATTTTATATATAATGTAATCGATTTAAATAAATACTTCTACAATTTATGTTAAGATTTAACAAGCATTTGAAACATAACTAGTTATTTTATATTTATTATATTTTTATTTGAAATATGTACGTAAGTACCGGTATGTTGACTTTATCCATGTTCATAGAAAAGTATGAAAAAATAGTACTTAAGTAATAAAAATATCTGCAGTCGGATTGACAATCTCCTCTTTTTTTAAAAGCCAAAACACTAACGAAAGTCAAAATAATTAAATAATATTGAATTACGTATTTAAAGTCGTTTTAAAGTATTGACGCCTTTTTCATGTATTTTGGAGCCTCCGCAGACTGTAGACTAAACTGTCGGCTATTTATTTTTTTCTTCTAATTTTCCCAACTACATTAAGGTCGGCTTTCAGTCTCTCCAAATACAGCTGAGTACCAGTGTTTTACGTGGAGCGACTGCTTATCTAACCTCGACAACCCAGTTACCCGGGCAACCTGTACAGTAATATATAAAGAGGAAATTATGTTCTTTGCATCGACTAGGCTTTTGATCTACTGAACCGATTTGAATAATACGTCCAAAATTGGGAAGCTACACTATCTGCACTGAACATGGGTCATGTTTTATCCGGTAACGGGAAGAAATGTTCCCGGGACGCGGGTGAAACTGCGAGGAAAAACTAGTCATAAATAAATATATATACAAACCCAGTTTCTACATCTAGTATATAAAACTGTACATAAGCATGGCCACGACCAATCGATTGGGCGAACTAACCGATGGTCTTTATCTTAATGCGCTGTATAATTAGCGGGTACTTAACGTCTTACATTTTATAATCGTGACAGACCGTTTCATTTCTGATTTATATATTTTATTTTTGATCTAATTGTGCAATGTGCATATTACTTATACCATATAACTTTAGCAGCACTTTAGAGTAGCAACTTTAGAGCAGATGGCCGATGTTGTCGAAAGTGCTGGAGTGGAGGCCACGGACTAGCAAGCGCAGCGTAGGACGTCCATCAACAAGGTGGACAGACGACCTTATAAAGGTCGCCGGAAGACGCTGGATGCAGGTCGTCTCCAACAGGTATCTGTGGAGATCTAAAGGGGAAGCCTATGTTCAGCAGTGGACGTCCTATGGCTGAGATGATGAACTTTACTACTGGTCAAAAGTGTCTATATTAAAGTTATTTTGAGATATACCATAGATTTCTTCAAGCGTACACGTCTGATTACCGTTCTTTAATTGCTGTTAACATAATTATCTGCCTATCTTAAAAAGCATACAAAGGGTAGGTGCAAGTGTTCTACATGAAGCGAATGCCTAGCTGATCTCCTGAACCTAGTTACCAGTTACTCTATGTGGCTTCTAACTAGATTCACGTAACGACTGCCAAAGCCATGAGGCGGATTTGAGGAACCTTATGTACTCGGTCTTGTTAGCCTTAGTAATAAGAACTAAATATTAGTACTTACTTTATAACCTCTAGAGGTCACACTAACAGCATAACAGCCAACCAAACCATAGAAACGCAAAAAAAACTTCAACAAAACGAGCCCATTCAATCGATTCGGCCGAACGAAAATCGAATACAATAATCGATCATATTACATTCATTCATCGAAGATCAGTCTAAACACGGGTCGGGTTTGCCTCCTTGTTATACTTTGGTGATATAAACAAAACCGTTGATATTAAAATATGACCGTGAGAAGGCTTCAGAAGCGAGCCCATTGGTGCTCTGTTATACAACTTTCAGACCATGTTTTATTATGCTAAGGAAGTGACAGGTATATATAAATTAAACGCTGATTCAAACGCTTGTCGTTGATTGATTCGGGATTTGAAGTGTGGTTCAGTTGAATTCTCTGCACATTCTTAACTCTACTTTGAGTTTTTGGGAACAAAGACTATATAACATACATGAAACTAACTTACAGAAAAAAAACTAAACTCTATTTTCAGTTATTTTTTTAGTAGGAAAGCAAGAGCAGACCAATAGCTAGCTGTTTTAATTCAGCTCAAAAGCAATATAAAATTCTATTGGTTTTCAGTTCGTTTTCAGTATCTACTTAAATAGAGGCCCAGTTTGATACCAAATTTGTCATTCGTATTTATTTACGAAAGTTTGAGAATTTTAAATTCACTGGAACGTGGCAACTGGTAGGATGTTTATTATTCACAGTTCAAAAGGTTGAAGTTCTGTAGAATGCAAATACTTAAATAAATTCACGTTACGTACTCTGGCCACCAAATCCATTTCCATACATAGGCTCAAAGTAATTTAGAGTACCCTCACAACTGCAAACTAAACAGTTGACCGAAAGTTGGCCCGAAGGTATTTTTTTTAAAAGAGAATTTTCACAAAGTTTTTAGTCGGTCTTACTTCTTTTAGTCGGCTAAATACCTGATAGTTTTATTCATTCATTTCCATTCTGATTTATAAGCCCGAACACACTATCGACAGACCAAAATTTTGCAGTGTGGAATACCTACATATTTGTAAAATTTCAAGTCTTTAATAAACTGATTGTATTTCGTCAAAATTTTTACTGCCACACATAAAAGGGCTCCACTCAAAACGCGAAAACATTTCAACATTTCCTCAGACTGTGGAACAAATTCTTCAAAAATAAAGAGAATTTCATCGTCAAATCGAGACGAATCGTCGCAGAGGCGAGATGAAATAAGTAAAAAGAGTCGGAATGAGGCCGGCCGGCCGCAAATGACCGGCCTGTGTTAAATTAACGTGCAATATTTTGCTCAAAAACGGCGGCAAGCGTCATGTTTCATGCTGTTTATGTGACCACATACGGCCTCGAGTTCCAACCAGCAAATCCGAATTATATTTTAATGTTAATACTGTGAAAAAATAATAATAATTACCTACTAACAACGATAATATTTTTATGTTTGTCATCATTTGAATACATATATATTAAATGATAAATGGATATCTAAAAAATAATGTAGTAAAATACATAAATGTAAAAAAAATCTTAGTAATAATGTAGTCAAGAACGTCAAAAGCCTAGAAGTTTTAACCTCTAAACTCTTTTAAGAACTCGGTCAAAAGTATGACTTACCTAATTTTGTAGTGCCCTTCAAAGTTTGATTCCATAAATCATTCCTATACAAAAAACACATAGTTAGGATATTTTTAAACTTAGATTTAATCATACTGCAAATAGCATATCACGAATCCATGATAGATCATTATAAAAATAACATTTGTTTTAAAGCTAGAATGTTGGTTTCTTTTCCAATACTTTTAATTGACAGGGAGGAAAAAATCTATTTGTAAACATCATTATGTTCATTGTGTGTCAAGGAAAAAACAAGCAGATTTAACTGTATCTAGTTTTTTCTGTATTTTTTGCAACAGGATCCTCTTTTTTAGTCAGCTAATAAGGTTTTTTGTTTCCTGCTCATTAGTTAGTTATATTATTAATATATTTCAGTATAAATATAAATTTAACTGACAAATCTTAGGTACCTACAATAAAATTCAAATCATCACTAAGTCCACTTATTCACAAAATTCAGTAAGTAATTTTACTTGTTTATTTTAAAAATGTTGGGCCGAATTTCATCCCGTATATCGTCAACGATTCAGTGAACGCTCACCTTTCACTGAGGCACGGATTAGGTACGGACCCCTTAACTGAAGAAATTACTTTGAACTTAGGGTCCAGTTTGCTCTATTCCTTATGTTCAGCTTTATGTTAACTTGATTTGATTCCTTGTTTGAGAAATTGTACTATTACAGTACTAAAGTCCTTAACCTTTTATATTTATCCAAGAAAACGTACAGTACAATTCCAGACAGAGGCAGTTACAAATAAATATTCCATTTTCAAAACAGTAGAACTACCATAAAGATTCACAGCTCAGCGAGCAGAAGCCATAACCTTTTTTCTGTCAATTTTGACAACAAAACCGCATAAAACCTCTTTCACACATTAGGCCAACATTAAAAAGGTACATCAATCATTTGAGCAACAATGTTGTGAAGCAAAATCGAAATGAGTTGCAATTTTACTCCGCGTAACTCGAGCGCAGGTCCTAATAAATCACTTGGAGTCCGGCAACAGTGTTGTGCTCGTAAAATGGGATGAGACACATAAAATCGTCCCGGAGATAATTCGATCGCTTCCCCGAATGATTTTTAGCTTGGTTTGCTAGCTATTTATTTTGCTGTACACTGAAAAAAGTCCCTTCTATGGACTTGATATAAAAATAAATATTTTTGTTGAAAGTAACTCGTTAATTGAGCAAAACAAATCATTGTCATCATTCCCCTGTCTTCATCCCAATTAATTATTTAGGGTTGGACCAGCATGAGTTTTGCCATACCTTCCTATATGACATCATCTCACAAAAGTACACTTTGCAGTTATATCGTCTTTCATACAAACCATCTACTGTTTCTAAACAAATCATAAACTATCAATATTTAATACTATTTTTCTTCCCGATGCAAAAAAAACCCTGTAGTGGAAATCAGTATGACTCCTAACTTCATAATTTCTCTCGCAACACATACTCGGAGCTTTGTTGCGTACAATTGTTACTCATTCACTCATTCAGAACGCCTCTTCAACTTTCTCGTGTCATAAAACCTGCCTTCCTTGAACTACACCACTGTAGATCATTTGAATGATTTCAAAAAGAAATCTCCAATTTACAATAAGCTTCATGAGTAACCACTCCTCATCGTAAAACCAAATCTGATGATTTACTTCACTTTCAAAAGTGTTTCAAATTAACTTATGTATCATGCAAATAATTTATTAGAATTACGGACAATGATCAGAAAATTGGAAGAAGGGGCAGCACGTCATCCCCATAAAAAATAAAAAAAGCAGTCATAAAAACTGTATGGAAATGACATTTCTAATCGATAAATATCGTAGGCACATGAATATTGCAGGGACGATGGTCGATGATCTGATCGTTTAGCAAAATATTCATTCATTCATTCATTATGTAAAACGTTCATTCGTAAGAAGTTCTCTGGTACGTAGGTGCATTAGTGTTTCTATGTTTATTTTGCATATAACTTACTAGCGTTTCCAAGAGAATTCTTCAAAAGCCCGGGATAAAAACTAACCTATGTTCTTTCTCATGGTCAACTCTATCTCTGTATCAAATTTTATTAAAATCAGTTCTGTGATTTAGACGTGAAAGCGCAACAGACAGACAGACAGAGTTACTTTCGCATTTATAATATTAGTAGGGATGATAATAATGAGTTATAAAGCTATTTTATATTTAAAAGTATAGGTAAAGGTTCACTTTTTGTACCATAACTAATAATATTAATATCTCTAAAATGTTCCTACATATAAAAGTTAATTAGAGTAACATTTACGTAATGCTCATGGCAGCTGACGTCACGGGTAAGTCCCGTTTTAATAAATTAAATACATACCTACCTACTTGTTTTAAAGTGGCCACGATAACTTGCTCCTTATCACTGCTTATTGCCTTTTTTGCCATTTATTTATTTGTATTTTTCTATTAAAACCATTTAGAGGGCAAACCTCTAGAAAACCTTCGTTTTAGGCTGTCAGGTAAAAAATTTGAGGAGTTTTATGAAACATTTCATTTCGTTACTACGTTCCTGGATTTGATCAGGATATTCAAAAACTATTGAATTTATAATTTAAATGTCACCTAGATATTATGTAATATTTAATATACAAACTCAACCTTAGCTTAAAAATTATACCTCAAAATTTCGATATTTTTGAAACTCTTCCTCGACTTACCACCGCCCGGCCAAAAAACATGATCTTCATGATACGAAAGGTGATAAACCTATTCACTGATCCTAAGAACATGTACTTAAACTAAGTATGATGTATGTTTACTTAGCTCGGCACATGTTTAGTAAACACGAGTTCGATGCGTTTACCTCACGGGTAATCACTCGTTACTAAGTACTGAATAGTACCACGCCGCCTAAACTTTAGTACCTACCTACCTATCAACTTGATTCGGGCCCTCCTAATTACTCTCTCTTAAGCACTAATAACCCTCAATAGATAGACGAACGATCTGACCAAGGTCGCCGGGAAGCAGTGGATATGGGTTGCTGAAGAACGAGCAAAGTATCGAATATTGGGGGAGGCCTTTGTCCATCTGTGACGTCTTTCAACTGACACACGGAAGAACTAATTAAAAAAAAGAAATGTCAAACGTGACATTAGCAACATCGATACACACGAATCGAAAGTTCAACACGAAAATCGCGTCGGAAACTTGTCACCAGATGTACGAACAATGAAATCTCAAGGACAGACTAGATGGCAGATAACAAATGGTAAACAAACTTGCGCACGTGGTCGACATAATTGCTTCGACCGGCGAAAACAAACAATGTACCATTGTCTTTTGTCGTACAGATTCCTTGGGGCCGTTCGCATTGTGCTCTCATAGGAGAAATGATAATTGGGTGCGGTTTTTGCCGTAGTGTGGATCGATCTTCGGTTTGAAACGGTGATAGTTCGAAGGTCATGGAATGTGTGCTACAGAAAATGTGTATAGAAAACTTTTTTAATTAAAATGGTCATGGTCTAACGCTTTTCTTGACTTCATTCTTGTTCTGGTGTCGATTCGGATTTCTCGTATTAAAGATTTTCACACCTTTCACTTCTAACTCATTAATCTTATCATTTAAGAACAATACCAAACACTGTTAATTGGGCTATAAATGTTTAGCAAAATCTAAATTACAATTGATACCTTTTCTCGATAAATAGGCTCAAATTCTGAAAGTCGGTTGTCAGGCAAAGGTATTTGAACGGAAAGCCTATGACTACAAGTCTTGTAAAGTCACCTTGTATTAACTTGAAGTACCATACAAGAAGTGTTACGAAAGAGAGAGTTCACACACAGAACGCCTTAAACAGTCACCCGTCAGAACCTACTCATATTTTCTCCCAACAATTTACAACCGCACGGCTGATAAAACGCATTGTTCCAAGTTCCCATATCATAGAGGAAATCGTAAGCTAATGTTACCAAGAAAAAAAAACAGCAAAAACTCAAGTTCACAATTAGGTATTGCCACAAAAAAAAAACCTTTTTTTAGCACGGGAGTTAGCTCATTGAACGCATCGTGGTGGCTGATCGTGGGATCAGCTGATCGCCACATTTGGACCTCCACTGACCTATATTCCGTAGTGTGACGTCGCTCGACAACAATAGGGCATTGTTCTTTTATATTTGCGCCAACATCAGGAGTTCCTCAAGGCAGTTCATTCACATCTAGTAGCTTTCATTTAAATAGGTTCATTTGGTTTTCGTCATTGTTCCGATCAGCTGTTTTCACGAGATTATATCTCCGTTGATAGGTGAAAGATGGTAACAATGAACTTAGTTGTACGTATTGTTTTATTATTGTTAGCCGTGACGTAGTGCTGTTAAATCTTATTGTTTCTAGGCTGTGATGTAATGGATGTCTTTAGTTCAACTGTCGTTCGGTTGACGTTTGTATTTGTAGATTATTTGAACGTTGTCTTATTGTTTTGTTTCAATGTCAAGGTTCGTTGTAACTGATAGGTGAATAGGCTAACAGGTGTTTAACATTGTTCAAAATGCTCACAACACTATCATCAAATAGAACGGCCTGTTGGAAGTGAATGCAACCACTTAGTTTGAGGATACCACGCATTGATTGCCTCACTTCCCTTCTAAGGAGTTTGGTTATGCAAATTACCTAATCAGTGACTGGCACTGAAGAATTTCGCAACACTTGCAACACCAAACAAATAAACATTCCTAATTCAAAAACTCAAGCCACGCAAATTCGAAAACCGAACACGACCAAACCAAAAAAAAAACTCCAAAAATAAAAATGAACCTGTCAGTGGCACTCAGACGTACAGCCTACTCGCAATCCAAGGAGGTCGAACCTCATCCATCCTAGAACGGTAGTGAACAAAAAAGTGGAATGAAATGATAAATAGTTGTAGTTAATCCGCTCTTATCGCCTCATGGCTGCGTCCCGTGCGGTCCAAAAATGAGAGATGGAGCGCCCAGTTCAGATAACACTTCTCAGTAATGGCTTTCTAGGCGGAGTGGTTTAACATTAGGTATTATAAATAATATGACATTGGTAATATTGAGAGGTGATTGAGCTTCGAACTTTATGTCCGACTTAAGTTTTGAAGTTGTTAAATTAAGCTTTCAAAGTAATTTTGGCGTCATCAACGCCGTACTGTAATGTAGTGTTAATTATGAAACTGTTACCCAATTATATTTTTTTGTTTTATTCAGATATTTATGATTGTTAAGGTGTTATTTACATTTTCCCTTTTGAAATGTATCTCTAAAACAATAATATGCACTTAATTTCTTAATTTAAAAATTTAACACCGTTCATATTTGACATTTAAAGACCAGTATTGCCATACCAAAATAATAATAAATCCAAGCTTCTCTACAGATGCTAGCAGTCTATGACAAATGTAGTAAACGTTGAGTTAGCGCGCCAGCCACCGATGTACCGATATCGACTAATTGTATCGGTATGTGTGCTCTCTCGTATGCTAGTGATGTAATTTGAATATCGATATGTAAATACTGCATAATATGGGGCGATGTGGTTGATTTATGATGTCCGCTTGAGGTTACATGTTTCTCAGTACTTTTTGTTTATTCTCTCTAACTGGAAGGGGGAGACATCACATTTTATTCGTAAAACAATTTAAAGGAAAAGGTTCGGGGGATGATGAACAATTTCCTCATCTTCATCATCCTCATCCTCCGAGCCTTCTTCCCAAACTATGTCGGGGTCGGCTTCCAGTCTAACCGGATGTAGCTGAGTACCAGTGCTTTACAAGGTGCGACTGCCCTGTCTGACCCCCTCAACCCAGTTACCCGGGCAACCCAATACCCCTTGGTTAGACTGGTGTCAGACTTACTGGCTTCTGACTACCCATAACGACTGCCAAGGATGTTCAATGACAGTTTGTAAATCGCAGAAAATAAAATCGATACATCCAAACGACTAAGCCCATCACTAATCGTTATTTGTCGACGGTATCTTACCTCCCGGGTATCCATCACGCACACAAGCTTCAGACGTTTAATAAGATAAACGTGCTACCTTATTAACTGTGCCGTTCGATCATTTGTAATAGAGGAATGTTTTAGTCGACTATATTGTAATCGATTAGAGTTGGTAGTGCCATTTTTCTGTTGATAGGTTGGTAGGTCTCGAATTTATTCGATCATTAGTTGTATAATGGTTGAGAAAACTGGAAAAATAATGTGTAATTTGATCAATAGCAAAGTTTAGTCTTGTCAACATATTAAAATGTTGTAAAATTCTAACATCAAAATATGTTAGAATTTTTAAGATTATCTTACTGAAATGGTGTTTATTCGCATCTGTGAAATTCTAAGTCAATGCTTATTTTCCGATGAATTTTAGTTCATCTCTCTCTGACCATGGCGCGTTGACTTTGTGCGTTCTCATTGTCATTGAATGTCACTACCGCATGTTACAACAAGACTTGGCTAGTTATCAGCCAATGATGACACTGCTCTTTCGCCCCTCAATACGTCACGCGAGTATCAACCAATCAGAGCACGGGAAAGTGCGTCAACCGATGTTCAGAACGGTTTTCCTATGACTGTCCTTTGTTTATAGTTAATTAATTGACTAGATGTATAGAGTTCCTATATTTTTTTTATCATAAGCTACGTAAGTATTTTGAAATTAATAATCTTGCATAATAATGCAGCAAAAGTCACCTTCTGTCTGACTTAAGATCAAATGCAGTTTTTAAATTATTTGAGTCCCAATAAAAACGATATAAATATGCAATCTCTAGCAGAAATAAGATGCAAAATATGATTAAACTAGAAGAAAATATAGCCTATATCAATTACGTTGTATCGTTCTTAACGATCCTTAGGGTAAAAACAATATTTTTTTGCTCTAGTTATGAAAAATACCCTTAAAATCCTTTTTAGATACAACTCCAATCTTTCCGAATCTTTCGTAATCAGATTAAGAAACGCCGTATCAATATCAGGTCTGAATCTAAATAAACGATACTGGTCTGATAGTATCCCGCCAATAAATCCATTAATTCGAGCACACCTGAGCATGACTGTTGCTTTCTAGAGACCCCCGCAACGAACACATATTGGGATATGGAATATATATAGTGTGGCATGGTGTGTATGGTAAGGTACACTACGAGCCATTGACTATAGGAATAGGATAAAAGAAATTGAAAGCTGTATTTTGAGTAGCAATTTTAGATATAACATCTTTTCAGAAAAAAATCCTCAAATTAAGAAAAGCTGTAAAAAAAATAGCCCTCCTTGGCAGTCGTCCGTCGTTCAGGCCTACGAAGATACTTAAATGTCATGTTCGAGTGGTTGGTTTTTACTTAATATCTCACATATGAAGCAGTATCTGAAAATTAAAGCCTGGCAAAACCGTATGGCGATCAGCTTCTCAGGTGATAAATCTCTTCTTAGTATACCTAGGTAACTCAGAAAATGTCAAAATCTTGCCCTAACTTTGGACTAAGCACTTTGAATCTTCCAACAAGATTCAAATCATCCGATAAATTCAGCGCCAACGTTTGTACAAACCGAGCCAACTATTTGACTAAGTACCTACTTTCAAGCATCCAACGGCATTAAACTACAGCCAACATTTGATGCAGTCAGGGCCAACGTTTGTAGTCATTGCCCAACCCGTCAAGCAACAATTACGAAGCATTTTTACTCTGACATATCGATAATATGAATTAACTTTTTTGTCTAACCTTTTTGTTATGGTAATCTAGTGAAAATGTTAATGAAATATAAAAGAAAGAACGTCCGTCTGTCTTCTAAGAAGATCAGAATATATAATGTGTTTTGTTAAAATTTTGTTTGTGCGTTGTCATGGCAACCTGGAACAGTACATTTAGGTGTCTTGTACCTCGTACTATACAAACGAAAGTTTTTAGAACTGGCTGTTTGAGACTTCCCGTACCTGGATAAAATAAAGCCTACGGTACTCGGGGATAGTCTAGCTTCCCAACAGTGAAATATTTTTTCAAATGTTTCAGTAGTTTCGGAGCCTTTACCCACAAACAAACAATTAATGTTTCTTCTTTTTTATGTAACTATAAACTAAAGCTATATTTAACAATATGTTTACGTAACAATGCAAGCCATCTTCATACTTCTACTATCCTTAATCCTATTATTACATAAATAAATAAATATAAAATCATCCTACAATTGTCTTCTATAGAATTACATCATAACTCACAATTGAATGAAATAACCAAGTAAAATAAACTGAGCGACTTATTTTTATAAAATAAATTGAGGAAAACCAATTAATATGACACATCATTGACACAAAAGAACAATGCCTATATGTTACGTATTTAGTTACTTTAATATATGTAGTTGGCAACCGATTTAATAAGGAAAAACTACCTATAGAAATTAGCACAAAAAACTTAAATTATGAAGCTAAACTGTTATATTGTCCAACATCTTACTTAGTCAGAAAAGGGGAGATGTTCCTAAAACGGGTACCCTTCCTAAAACGGGTAGGCTTTGCCATTCGTATATTATAGGTCTTAGTGTGAACCTGTGAGTGTAGAGCGGTGCACTACCACCCCGCCGATCACGGTCAGTTGGCTCGCACGCCTAGAACGAGCGTTTTCGAGATTAGATGTAAAAAAAGTTTTTTGCAGAGTTTATTAAAAAAAATCGGATTATGCTAGTGCTGACTACTCAAATATGGTGCAAGATACGGTTTTCGTAGTTTTGTATTATCATTTTGCATGTTATATGCTTATTAATTGTGAATACTTAGTGGTCTCCTTGTTTACTATTTTAAGGTTAAGGTAGTTGAAATTTAAAACGTGCTTTTGGGCAAAACGGTTAGGGGCATAACGGGTGACTATCCGATTTGAAATAAGGGACCACTTCCTCAATTGATCCCACAGAAAGCTAATCGAAGACAAAAGAAGCCACAGAGAGCTGAACAAGTACAGGAACAGCGTGAAAAAGAAATTAAAATATGTTTTCTCAGATTTTTTACAAAATTATCTGCTGGTAGGATTATAATTTCAAATGTAACATTTAATAAAGTAAAAAAGTGATCTAGACTGATCAAAATAAGAAAACTGTTTAACATAATTGAGGAGACTAATTAACGATAA
This sequence comes from Helicoverpa armigera, assembly GCF_030705265.1. NCBI lineage: Eukaryota > Metazoa > Arthropoda > Insecta > Lepidoptera > Noctuidae > Helicoverpa > Helicoverpa armigera. The sequence continues at coordinate 6,037,346 of NC_087144.1, forward strand.
AGATTTCCTGGATAACAGGAGGCTAAGATACGTTTTCTAATTCATTTATCACATATATTCATTCATTACCTGCTTTGCCCAAAGGCGCTACCCGTTTTGGGACCCCCCCGAGGGCAAAGCGGGTATTTCGAAGGGGTTTATTTTTTTTGATTTTTTTCTGAATTTTGAAGAAGATTACTAAGACTATCTTATGTTTTCCAAAGTTTATTATATAAACAACCCTATGAGTACAAATACAAGTCGCATGTAATGTTCTTGGTTATTTTATTTAACATCTTCCCTTAGCTTACCCGTTTTGGGAACATCTCCCCCCCTAATATGTATTTACAATAAATATAAACTAAGCTTAAACCGTATACTATGCAGACCCCAAAACATAAGAGGATGCTATTTCTTTTATATAAAACAGTTTTGCTAGCCATTAAAAGAAAAGTATGTATTATTAGCACCGTTCATGAAATACAGCCTGGTGACAGACGGACAGTGAAATCTTAGTTACAGGGACCCATTTTCCTTTTAAGTACGAAACCCCAATAAACGCGAACAGATTTATAATATTTTCAAATTAATAAACGACGATCGCATACACTTCATTTCTCGGTTATAGAAGATGAGTTTTGCCATTGGCTCTAAAGAAATAAATGACGATCGCATAAACTTAATTCCTCGACGAACGAATACACGAAAAGTTTGCCATGCGTTTAACTCTCAAAAAATATTCAAAAGAGGTCTTAAGAACACAAGCAGCTTTAAACCCTTGTGTATGGTGAAGTAGCAACCTCACATACACATAACCAGGTACCTATATACATATAATATAGCCATATGAATATGAGGTACAAAAAATACAGCGTTGGCTATGCATTGGGATCGAACCGCTCTGGTTACAGTACTGTTTTACTTGCATTTCACTTGGGTACACTCGACGACAGCGGTCGTATTACATAATAATGATTTCGTTGACCGTTTGACTTTTGATGTTAATTTTGTGTTGGTTCAGAAATATGTGGGGTACAAGTGTTCTTAATACATGTTTTGGCAATGTGGAATAAGTTATATTTGGAAGTACATAAATGGTGTGAAAATAGTGAAGGCTATAGGTAGGTACAGGAGCTAGCAATGCGAAGAAAATGCGCAGAAATAGCCCACTTATTGCAAAGAGATCTGACGCTTTTAATCCCAATAGTTAAAATAAAAGAAAATCACCATTTCTGATTCAATTGTTTATTTCTTCTTTATTTAAATATCACGCAATAGAAGCGAAGCCACAAAACTATCCACATATTGCGGAACGATTAATCAGGGCGAATTAATTTTTCTTTTTTACAATAGGGATGCCGCTTTTCTTTTGTTTGTTATCGATACATATTCAATTTTTTGACAAGTTTTGGTCACTTTTTTCATTAAAAATGTGTCATAACTTCACAAGTTTGCATTCGTATGTACCTCATAAGGCTGGCCGGGTGCTATGGTGGTGGAAAAATCGTTAGCCTCGCACGTAACCGCAAGCGAGCGCACGCGCAGCCGACAGCAGAACAAACTTTATTATATTATTTTATATATTTTACTAAGTTATTTTAGGTATAACTAGTAAGTGGTTTTATAAGGAAATAAAATGTTACTATGCAGGAATAAAGGGAATTCAAACAAGTTGGTAATTCCAGTCTTTTGTAATTTTCATTGCTATTTTTCCTCAAGTTGATAAATCCGTTTTCATTTCACCTGAAATGGCGAACTCACAACTCACACTAAAACCTTATTTTCCCAAAAAATCACCCTGAATAGCTACTAAGTCATACATATCAAAAAATACATAAATAGCTCATCATCCTCCGAGCCTTTTTCCCAACTATGTTGGGGTCCAGATGTAGCTGAGTACCAGTGCTTTACAAGGAGCGACTGCCCTATCTGAACCCCTCAACCCGGTTAACCGGGACTATATAACTTGGTTTGAATATATAAATACCTAAAGTACTAAAAATAAAGACTTTCAACGCTGGTGCTGTCGGTACCCAAGCAATAAACTTGAGTGAAGTCACATAAAACCTTTATGTGATTTACTATGTACTTAATACGACCAAACGCTCTGTAGCTGTGACTGAGATCAAATTTTCAAAGAAATACGCAATTTTGATTTTCGCTTGACGACTATTAAGGCCTTAGAGTGAGCGCACACTTCGAAAATCTAGTCGGCCGATGGTTGATTTGGGGTTATAAATCAGTATGAAGATGAATGGAAGTAAACACGTAACAATGACTAGGTATTTTCTCAGTATCAGACCGACTAAAAACTTTGTCTGAATTCACATTTTTCTTTATGTATTTTGTTCCTACCGATGGCCGACTAAAAATTCTGCAGTGTGCGCAGACCTCAGGGTTATAGGTGCATAACTTCACCATCATAATTAGTTGGGAATGGGAAGTGGGAATCTACGTACCTACGTGGGTACCTATAAATGGTTTTCAATTTAAATACAGTCGAAATTCGCTTGAAGTTGTGTTTAGACTTAGTTGCCGCCTGTCGAGCTGTCGTAAATTTTGTTAAGTGTTCGGTAGTTAGAATCTATGAATGCACTTAGAATATATTGGCATACATCTTCAAGCGAGTCATCAATTTACAAGGTGACCATCTTACCTTATTTTTCTAGTTAATCATTTTTTGGGGGCGATAAAACACTCCAATGTCAGGTTATGAGTGACTCTACAAATTCATTATTTTGCCCAAACATGTTTCTTATTATATTTGTATTTCTTTGTGACTACTGTTATTTTGGAAAGATGGCCTACGTATCCACAGAGTTTCTTTGCCTCAGCTGCTTTTTAGAACTGACTTATTTCCTTTAATCTCTGTTCTCTGTAAATTGTCAGCTGCCTTTTAAAACATGTCGGTTAAATCCTGCGGGGAGACCAGTCACCGTGATTACATCACCACGATTACGCCATTTAATCAGTTCAACGGGATAATGGTATTATGGTTACCTATTCTTTATTGGTCGCCACATTTCTTCTATATATATTATATAAAATAGAATTGAATAGAATTATAATCATCTATCTATATACAAATCTTCTATAAGTATAGAAATAATAAAAAATAATTTAAAATATATAAAAAAAGTATAACCATATTATTGACAAACTAAAAATCACTTATTATAAATTTGGCTGCAAAAAAAAAAGTAAGTGCGGTTTCTTTTTGAACGTCAAAATTTACAAAAAACAGGCTCCAAAACTCCCACCCTTCACCATTTTCTATGTGTTTTCTGGGAAGAAGTGGCACAACAAACTCCCCAGAAACACGTATGTATATAGCCAGCACCTCTCTATACATAGAGCATACATACATACCTACAAATTCCACACAGTGTCAACTAACCCTAATCTCATACTATTCGTCATACATCTGAGACGCGCGTGCGCCGTGACAGCCGGGCGGACGCCGCGCCTCTCCGTAAATTGAATATGTTAAAACGTTTTTTGTTGCAAATGTACTGGTGACGACGGTCGTGATGGGTTTTGGTTATTAAATTAATTTTATTTTGTGGTTCTATTATATTGGTTTAACTAAGATGATTGTTGAGTTTATAGGATTTTACTGTAACTAGATTCAAGACTAGCTATTTTTTGTGTAAATAGGTTCCGATGTAGATTCCTTTTAACTTCTATATATCCGATCGTGTCAGAAGTATGTCATTTTGTGTATTACAGTGGGGGGTTAAATCGTGGTCATAATTTTCACTGATACGATTGACGACATTATTCCTATGGAAAAAGCTACACTACAGTTGGGAACAAAAAAACAACTGTACATACAGCATGCCTAGTGTCCTAAAACAAAACCAAATTATACAATACAAATAATAAAAATGTTCTTGTTTTTTTACTGCAAATAGGTATTTTTTAAACTGTAAATAACATCTATGTATATTTTGTATAAAATCGAAAAAAAAACAATATGTACATTGGTATAAACTTGTGACGGCGATAGTACCGCGTTCTTACCACAGCCGCCCACATTCAAAGATGATTCGTGGTTGTTCGCGCATTATAATCGATACAGGCAAATTCGACTAGAAACACAATTATAGCTTTTACGTTACATAATGCTACAGATTTGTACAACGGTTTGTAACACTGTGATATTTAAAAAACAAAAAACAAACAAAATCAACTTTATAATTTTTTATAGATCTAGTAATTTACAAAAGACAGCCTCCAAAACGCCTCTAAAAATCAAATTTGGTAGTCATAAGACAGAAAGTCTGACAAGCAGTCTTACCAAGGGATGTCGCGTTGCCCGGGTAACTGGGTTGAGGATGTCAGATAGTCAGTCGCTGCTTGTAAAACACTGGTCTGCAAACAGTTAGACTATACCGACCCCAACATACGAAAACCCAAGCCAGATGATACATAGACTGAGAATTACGAACTATAAACCATTTAAAATTAATGAGATAGGAAGTGTTCTACAACAGTACAGTCAACTTCAGGTCAGTGGTAACAGTTTTATAGGAAAATCGTACTTATTACTATTGAGTTAAGGTGCATGACAGTTACCACTGATGTGCGGTCTACTGTACATACACAAACAGACGCATAGGTTAAACGTATTAGTTCTTACGCTAATTAACAAGAACTGTACTTGTTACCGTGATATATTACAAGGCATTAGTACGACCTTAGCGTAGAAAACTTTGTACCGTACAAATAGTTGCGAGTTTACAAATGTCCCATGTTCAATGTTGGGCCATCTTTCTTCATGCCATTAAAAATATTTATCTGGTTTTATTATTTGTCCTAGATCTCCTTATTTTCATAAAACTTCGTCATTGAATATTTTGTTAAACCTACAGTTCCGTTTTAGACTAATAAATAATTTGTAGAACCACGCCACAAGTCAGTATTGTCTGTTTAATTCGATATTTGACAAACAATTGAACTACGACCAACATACTAATACGCCAACCCGTAATGAAGTTGGACACCAACAACCAACATCTTCACCAACTACCAATATTCTGTAAGTTCGAGATGAGCGTTTTACCAAGAAGGTTATTCCAAACCACGCATTCCTATTACTCAAACAACTATCAATTTGATAACCTTAAAATCTCGAAAGCAATGAATGAATCAGATGTTGCCCCATCACCGCAGACAGACATGACCTCTATTGCGTAAAGCGTAAAGGTCAGAATGCGGTGCAATCAATCAGATGATCAGCTCGCACGGAGACAATGTGAATGAAACGAACCGGTACTTTTTAGTGCCAACTTAGCTTTGCCGTTGATTAAAGTTAAGTTCCTTATCGATGTGCCGTTAGGTTTATTGTAACATTATGTGTAACTGTCAAAGAGGATTAGAGGAGTATTACTGAAATTAAATTCGTGAGAGGTACTGCTGTTGATAAATGGCATAAAGACACACGTGTATAACTACACTAAAAAAATACATATTAATATCTTTTTAATGTACCAGGACACATAGGCATTTGGAAACTGAAAATGTTCCTTTAAAATTATCGAAAAGGAAAACCCATACGTATTGAAGTCCTCTTTAAAAAATTCTATTTATAAAAAATTAAAATCGACAACCAAAAATTATCGAGCACACTTTGCCCCTCACTAAAACTACAAGTGTAAATACAATTTGGCTGTAATCGTTAGCCAGTCGATCACGCGTCGATACGAATGATATATGATGTCACGTCAAGCCGTGTCGGTGACCACGCCAGCCAGTTTTAAAAGTCAAACTGCTAGTTCATTCACCAGCAACTAGAGATCGGTATTGAAATATTATTCGATATTATTATTATTTTGTTATTAATAGCTTCAGTTCTGGTAGCTGGTTTGGATGACAGATGTTAGGTTATAATTTATCGATATGTTTGTGTAATTATTTTTGTTTTGATTCACGTTACTAGTGTTCTGAAGTGTCTAGTATTTGTAGATATATTTTAATGCTTTTTGGTTTGTCCTTTACCTTCCAATTTATTACCACGGATGGCAAGAAATACATGTTCGGAAGACATATTTAAGTGAGCCCGGCTATCATTTAAAATCTTTGGCTGTCATTACGGGTAGTCAGAAGCCAGAAAGTCTGACAATAAATCTTACCAAGGTTTAGGCAAGTTTAATATTTATTAAAGCACATAATATATTTTTATTAGACCATTTTATTTCATAGAAAAGAAGCGTATTTTACCTATAAACAATATAATAGCACCGGTCTGTCATTCGCGGTTGATTTCACATACGTATCATGGGGTACCATAGCCTTCTACAGGAAGTTTCCATTACAAAACTAGTACAAAAAACTTATTAATTTTACTACTAATCCTTTTAGCTTACAAGGTAAATGAATTACCTAATCGTTTGTGGTTTTCAGCACTTTTCAGGGTACGTAAGTAATTGTTCTACCACCTTTTTCCTGTGGTTTAGACTTTGTGGTCTAGTAAAATTGGACACGTGGGTACCCATTCTGGGTATATAATAGTTTACGCTAAATTGTAATCAATTTCCCATTAATTTTGTGGAAAGAAATAGCTATATTGGATTCCCGCTTTACTAATTCTATATACATATAAAGTTTTCTGAGTATTCTTTTTCCTAATGCTATCTATGTTTTTCTGCACACCATTTTAAGACATCTAAGTGCAGTTTAATTTTATAATTTAAATATTCCGATCCTGTATGATTAATGTAGTTACTTTTTTTTACGTACTAACATGCTTTTATTTTCACGGGCCATTTTCTGGATACTGAACTGTGCACTATAGCCAAGAGTACCTATTACGTTCTTCAATTGCATCAATTAAGAACCGCTCACTATTAGAACAGTCCACACTAATACAATTTCGTAAAATTAATATATTTTAGTAAACTCGTCCTGTACATACGCGTGACACAGCCGGGCGTGGTAGCGGTGACCCATGTCGGCCTGACCTTCAAATGTCTGAACCCAATACGTCAACAGCAGATGATTGGCCAAAACATGAGTATTTTAAACCTCTGTTGTTTGGAACTCCTTAGATATGATGTGTTGTCGTTGACAGATTTTGAATACTGGCTGCTAAAATCATGAATGGTTCTTTTTTTCAAAATTACGAATACGGTTATTCGCGAATCGAATGAAGCTGAATGATCTTACAAGGACTATTTAAACAATTTTTTTTTTCAAAAAACTGGGCTCGTTTATTTCATAATGATTAAAGAACTAAAACATTCGAATTTTAAGCTTTGGTTGTAATGTGTACCTATGTAGTATTTCAAATAAGTCTCGAAACAATTTCAAAATGTTTACTTGTTCCTTGAAATCTAAGGCCTTGTTCTCTAGCCACACACAGATCTACACCCTGCCAATGGTTCGGTCTCTACTCAGAGAACTTCTAGAATCTTCTGCGAAAACAGATCTCAACAAGAAAAATCTGAAGCATTCCAAATCCGAAGTAACCCGAAGATGGCCGAGTATGTCCGAAGTTCGGTCACGGGTGGGCGCCCGAGCTAATTGCTTGCGCCGCGACCCGTGACTACAGTTAGACGGGAGCGCCCTGGCCGTGTGATAAACCAACTATTGGAGGGTACCGTTTTTGTTTATGCTGATGTGGAGATGATTTATTTTATTAGGAGAAACGAGAAATTGTTGTGGTGTGAAAAAGGGTTGAATAACGAAAAATTCACCTTCCTTGGACTACTCTAATTGCAGATTGTCTCTATTTGCAGATTTCAATAAGCTATCGGCGTGTTGTTTTCCTGACTAAAGATATAATTTTGACAGTAGTCCCATATCATACAATGTCAAATTCCCGCCTCTAGCAAGCTCATCAACAGATGTATAGGTTAGGAGGGTTGTCAAAAACAGCTCTTGTACACTTAATAGTTTTCTTTTATCTTTTCCGTTCTGAAACTCGTAAAGGACTTATTCACTAGTACTAAGTTCAAAAGCGATCAATTTTTATTCTTGCATTTCATTTTAACTTGTTTAAATATGTCGCCTCTTAATCTTGCGACAATTTTCTTTCCAAAAAAGACTTATTCAAGTAAAACCTTCTTAAAACGTTCTTGTCTATCGTAGCAGTAACATTTGTCAAGTAAAGGATACGTCCGTAACGGCCACGCTCCGAGGAGTGGCTGATGCGCGTTTAATTTCCGTCAAGCACGCCTCACTTGCCGTATTAAATGTAGTTGTTGTTGCTTTTAGGCAATTACGTACAATTTTGTGGTATTGTAGGAAATACTGTGATTAACTGCGTAGTGGCCAAAACTTTTCTGAAAATGAAGGAGATTCGTAATAGGTTAATGTTTTGTAGCTCTTGTAAAGCCTTCAATTTAGGTAAGACAGCTTGCGGAAAACGTTAAGTACAATTCTAGAAGTATATATGTTATAAATCAAGTATGTATTTCATGCTATTAAAGCAGTAATTACTGAAAGAAAACCGCTTTTCATTTTCTTACGCCATCACTTAATTAGACATTTAACGTCTAATCTGTCGAAACAAAATGGCGTCTTCACGCTTCGTCACCTCTCGCCAAACCGTTCGGATACATGTCCAAATAACAAAGAGGTGTAACGAGGCCGGACGGCGGCAGTTAACCGGCAAAATTCAAATTTCTATCAGAATAGCCGCCGAGAGGAACGAGCAATATCCGTTCTAATTTCGCAACACTACACATCCGAAATGGTAAGCGTTGGTGCGTTTCCGAACGCAATCGAATAGGATACACGGTTTGAAAATTAATCACCCGGTGAGCTGACCTCTTTGCTGTTTTTCTTTTTTTTTTTACTCTGTGCTGTAAAGTAGCCGGCAATAATTTTTCTTTAATTACATGGGAATTGCAGAAAAAGCGTACATGTATCAACTTGCACTGCCGTCTTCATAAACTTTAATTAACTAGCCATTATGTTATGTGTTTCTATTCCTATTAGTGTTAGATTTAGTCCGTAGTATGACGGTTATAAGTAACTTGGAATAATTGTGCATGTAGGTTTTAAATTATCAGTTAAACTTTTATCAAGTTGATAAAAGTTTGTGACATAAGCTTGAACACAAGAAACAGATAGATCTACATTTAAATAGTATTTTTATGTAACTGCTGAAAAATACATAGTAAAGGCACATAAAAACCAGACCTAAGTGCCTACTTAAATATAAATAACATTTAAAATTATTTATTTTATATTGTTGTCACGGTTACATTAGCATAATTTATAGAAATTTTAATATTAATTTGTTCTATTTGCATATTTTTAATGTTTTTTTTTTCACTTTTTCAGGTAAGCTGACGTCTTTGTCGACATTCAAGTAAGACAGATGTTACAATTAATAATTAATTTTATTATGGAGATAATATAACCATAACATATATAAAATACAAAAATACATATATACCTTTACAATATACTGACGTAAGTAACGAAAAAAATATAGTGGTAAATATATGCTAATACACGTATTATAAAGCTGAAGACTTTGCATGTCTTTTTGTATGTATGAGATTACTCAGAAACAATTAGACTGTTTTGAAAAAAATATCTTCATGTAAAATAGCGTATTTACTGAGGAAGGCTTCGCATGTGGTGACGTCTTTGTCCCATGATAACTAATTTATGCACCCGGATATAAAGTATATCTAAATATCTATGTCTATCTTTGATAAATGGGCACACTATCTAACACAGAAATATGTTGAAAAACCAATCAGTAGATCCTAAGTTTTGAGCGTTCAACCCAATAAGCAAAATCAAATCAAAACGTTTACTCGCGTTCATGACGCAGAAACAAAAACGAATATATATACATATAAAAGCACACAAAAAAAAACAGGAATGAAATAGAAAAACAAAAGAATATCGCTCCTCCCACCGAATAATATCGTAATGTGACATAACGATGCTTTTCGTTTTATTGCATATTCGTCATGTACATACTCTTTTACACCTTGTAAATTTTTTTCACATTTTTCCTATAAGTATATTACAAACTAGAATTTTTATAATAACCATAGCATTATTATTCTGTTACAGATTTATTGTGCTTATTTACGTGAATACCATCACTAGTAGTGATTACGGGTAGCGCTGCAAATAAGATTTTCAATTTGTTACAATAACGATATTATTCGAGTAAGAACAGGAAACTCATTTTATAGTAAAATATTCTAGCAATACTATTCCTGTAGACATTTTATTTTTAAATTATGGTAATGCTAGTTACTATTAAATTATATTTTAAAAAAAACTAACAATTACTTTTGCAATAGTTTACCGAGGCGATGTTTACACTGAACATACGATTACTGTATTTATCTATTACCGCGAGCTACATGCAATACGCATCGCTTTCTTTTTTTCTAATGATAAAGAAAGGGATAGAATAATACTGAGTAGGCGGCACGTGCTGCCTAGTCGCCGTGTTTGTTTACTTTAAATCAGTACCGGACAATAACTTCGTGGTGAAGTGTTGCGCTCTGTTTTAATTGCAATAAATACGAGTTTACTTAAATATAAAGCGATTTTCTGTTTTAAATTAATATCTGTAGAGTTAATTGTATAGATTAAGAATAAAGTGTCATCAAAATACTGCAAAAATGAAAAAGTTTGTTTTGAAAGATCCCCGCTAATATGGCCAGCCCACTGCCACTTCAGCTTGCTGATTCGGTGGGCTATGTCGATGACCTTGGTTCTCTGACGGATTACCTCATTTCTGATGCGATCCCTCAGAGAAATGCCGAGCATAGCCCTTTCCATGGCCCGCTGAGCGACTTTAAACTTGTGAACCAGCCGTACCGTCAGTGTCCACGTTTCGGCTCCGTAAGTCATGACAGGTAGGACGCACTGATTAAAGACTTTTGTCTTTAGGCACTGTGGGATCGACGATGTTAGGACTCGACGTAGCTTCCCAAATGCAGCCCAACCCAACTGAATTCTCCTATTCACCTCGTCCTCAAAGTTGTTTCTACCTAACTGCAATGTCTGCCCGAGGTATACATATTTCCGAGCAACTTCGAGAACGGCGCCGTGTATCGCAATCGGTCCCGGTAGAACATGTTCATTGAACATGACCTTGGTTTTGTCCATGTTCATCCGTAGGCCGATGCGTAGAGAAGATTCAGCCAGGTCGTTCAGCATCTGTTGTAGGTCCTGCAGCGTTTCCGCCATGATGACGATATCGTCAGCAAATTGCAGGTGAGAGATGTGTTCGCCATTGATTTTGATGCCGCGTCCTTTCCAGTTCAGCGTCTTGAACATATCCTCCATTGCATTAGTGAACAGTTTCGGGGAAATAACATCCCCTTGTCTCACTCCTCGATGCAACGGTATGGGCCTTGTTTGCTGATTCTGTACTTGGACGGACATTGTAGCGGCTTCGTAGAGACATCTCATCACTTGGATGTATCGCCAATCTACTTGACAACCCTGCAGGGACTTCAGAACAGACCAGATTTTAACAGAGTCAAAGGCCTTCTCATAGTCCACAAATGCTAGACACAGGGGCTGATTATACTCTTCGGTCTTCTGTATAATCTGCCGCACTGTGTGGATGTGGTCTATGGTACCGTATCCGCTCCGAAACCCAGCCTGTTCCGGTGGTTGGAATTCGTCGAGTCTTCGCGCAAGTCGGTTCGTGATCACTCTTGAGAACAGCTTATAGACGTGGCTTAGGAGGGAAATGGGTCGATAGTTCTTCAGCTGGGTTTTGTCTCCCTTTTTGAAGAACAGGACGACAACACTCCTACTCCACGCCTCTGGAGTTCTCCCTTCAAACAGGACGGCATTAAAAAGTTTCTGGAGCTCCCCCAGTAAGGGGTTTCTTCCTGCTTTTAATAGCTCTGTTGTAATGCCATCCTCGCCAGGGGCTTTTCCATTTTTGAGCTGTCTCAGAGCGATCTCGATTTCGACACTGCTGACTTCTGGCAGGTCTTCGGTGAAATGGCGTGTTAATGTGGCTCTAGAATCCTCATTTCCGAGATCAGGTCGAGATGCATGCGATGCGTATAACCGGCCATAGAAATTTTCCACTTCCGAAAGGACTGCCGGCACCGAAGAAACGACTTCTCCACTTGTTGTGGTCAGCTTCAATGACAAGAGTATTGGAGCACCGGAGGTCGCGTCGTACGTGCTTGTTGATCTCTTGGTTTAGAGCCCGCTTAGCTGACGAAGTGACAGGCGGGTTTTCACGTCGTTTCTTCATAAGCCCTTATGTCTCTTCCGAAAGCTTTGATTTCTTGCCCTTACGCTGCATGTTACAGAATCTCGAACCTTCCTCCCTGAGGATCCGAACCACATATTCATGGTTCTGGTTAACGTCTGTTGTGGTTTCCACGGCGGCAAATCGGTTCTCCAGATTTGACTGGAACGTTTCAGATCCTGTCATGGTTTGGAGCAGTGTTCGTCGGAGCCTGGCCTCAGACGGAAACGTTCGGCCTTGAAGTTGATATTCAGAGAGCCTCGGTCTAGCATCAAAACGTCAATACGAATCAATATTTAATACTCAATATAACTACTCATTTTTTAAACCAAAGAAAGATTTACGTGTGGCACCTTTCTACAGCTTAAAGAGGCTCTATTGAAATAGGGAGCTGTTTACTAAAGTTCATAATTATGGAAGAACAACGAGGAATCAAATACATATCATTTTATTCGGATGGTTGCGCGGGCCAAAATAAAAACCGGTATGTGTTTGCACTTTATCTATATGCCATAAAAAAGGCTATATAGAAAATATTACCCACCGTTTTTTTGAAACTGGTCACAGTCAAAACGAGGGTGACAGCATGCATTCGTTGATTGAACGAGCAATGAAAAACAAAGTTTTATATACACCTGACCAAGTGTATGGTGTAATAATGAATGCCAAAATTACTGGAGAGAAATATAATTTAATAATAATGGGACAAAGTGACTTTTACAACATTAAAGACCTTATCATTGGGAAAAACTGGACTACAGACACTCAAGGCTCTAAAATCGCATGGACTAAAATTGTAGAAGTAAAGGTCTCAAATTTCAATCCCAATATAGTACAATTTAAATATAATTATGATGATCAATACTTTGACTTAAACACAGAAAGTTGTATCAATAGGTCCAGAAGAGGCAAACAAAATATATCAGGTAATATTGAAGTGACCAGTCTAAAACCAGCATACTCTGAACCAATTGCGGTCAGCAAAGCTCTACTAGAAGATTTACTCAGCTTATGCAGAACTGAAGCCCACTATCATTCATTTTATAATTCGTTCCGAAGCTATACTTAATGACAACCAGCTTCGGATTCTGATAGTGACGATGACAATGACAGAGACTAAATTATTGTACTAAGGTGTTTATGAAAGATCGGACAGATCTAATCATAGTTTGGTTTGTAATTTTTTTTTAAACAAATGATTATGTTTTTTCATTTTATTAATAAACAGTTTTCTTTTATCACAAAGTCATAGTTTAATTGAGATTTATATTTCTAATAAATTGATATTACTTGATAGTTAATTGAAAAATAAAATAGTAATAAAACAATAATTTAATATATAATATGCATTATATCGGCGAAAAATCCAGGTACAATCTATTACTGTTTATGTTTGGTTGTCTTTGTTTAATGAATACCATTGTAGTATACTATTATTGTGCACGCTGTCTGTTTGTTCTTACGCGAATAATATCGTAATGTTGTTTTCCGAAATAATATTTTTCTAGCGTTTCCAGTAAAATTTATTTTCTTAAATAACTTCGTTCTAATAAAATAAACAGTAAATAAATTTGTTTAGAATGATTCTATAAATAAATAGCTTTTATTTGATATATAAATCATTCTCTTAGGTTGCACAGTTTTTCCAATAATCGTAAAAAAACACTGTTTTATTTTTCCTGTAAAATTTGAATTTATTGATAACGATATTATTCGGTGGGAGGAGCGATATGGTAAAAGGAAAATATGCGTCACAATCACGCGAAATGGCCCTCGCTCAGCATATGCAGCGACCCTATTTAAGACAGAAAATCATCATCCTCCTAGCCTTTTTCCAACTATGTTGGGGTCGGCTTCCAGTCTAACCGGATAAGCACCAAATAAGCAGAATCGTCAGCTTTATAAAATAAGTACCTATGTAGGTAGAAGCCAAATATTTCCCAATAACATTTGTGGCATAAACGATATAATAAAATGTAAAGTTCGTTACAAAAGCTTGGGATTGTACAACTCGACCTCGTACTGAAGCAGTAAAAAAAAAAGGCTGTGTTCATACTAACTGTACGGAGGGTTTATGTTAGAGAAGGAAATATGTGCGTAAAGTATCGGTACTTACATAAGTAGTAATAAAAGATAGTCATAAGCCCTGGCTGTGCTAACCTTTACATGAAAAATGCCTAAGGCCCTAAATCCGCCAAAGTGAATAGTAGCGGAGACTTTAAACAACCAATCATATAGCTTTGCTCAGGGGTACTACATAATGGTCAGCGATAAAAATATTTGAATAACAAAATTCTACTGGTTGTTTAGAAACTTATTTAACTAGTCTAACCCTACGCATAACTCTATTTACTTCAATCTTACGTGATAGATTCAAATCGATACTTAAAATTACTATTCTCAACCTACATCCTAAAAAGGAAGAGGTTCTCAATTCGAATGTCTATATGTTTTTTTTTAAACAAACATTCGAAATACAAACTTTTTTCACCAAAACCTTCGCCAACCAACCAAAGAGGTTCACATCTGCATGTAACCTAACGCCGCTCACCGCTAGATGGCGCGATACCAGCTCCAATGGCGTACACAATTAATACAGTACTTATCTCACTAATTAACGATTGCAGAACGACCTAGAATCTTTAATGAGGCTGTGGCAAGATCCGGAGCTGAGTAAATGTAACGCTTGGCTTAGTGGCCGGTCGAGAGGAAATCTTTTAGGCTGATTTTCATCTCGTACTCTTAAAGGGATGTAGTGGGGTCAATAGTATAAATGTGTTGGTAAAGATGCTTTTGATAGAAATATACCTTTAGTTTAGCTTGGAGACAACTGTAGAGGATGGTCAAAATATTTAATTGGCTTGCTAAGTTAGAAGTGTGACTTGTATCACATACCTAGCTTTTTCCCTGCTACGTCGGTTTCGAGTATATACGGATGCAGCTGAATACCTATCAGTGTTTTATATGCAACGACTGAATTTTTCCCTGTAAGCCGACTCCGACGTTTTTAGGAAAAGGTTAGGAAGATAAAAGCCTATAATAAAAAAAATCTTTAGTTTTTAATCCTCTAGGTTCTTGATACTATGTATTTCAGCATATTTTCCCAAGTTTACATAACTCATTCAAAAAATCAATTTTCAACCAACCATGTTACGGTAGGCGTTTCGTTTTGAAATGCAACTACTCGTTAACCGCGAACGTATGTAATTACAGAGCATATATTCGCCTTGAAAAATCGTACCGTCTTCAATTAAAATCGCTCTATGATTTATAGCCGTGCTTTACATACATAAGAGTACCGCCCACGGAATGTTTCATAACACTGCTACAGTAATACGGGTTTCTGTGTATTAGAGTTGCTTTTGTTACCTGTTTTACCTGCGTTCTGTTGGGATTATGTACTTGGCACAGAGGGATAAAAAAGTAGTCTATAGCTTTCCTGGATAAATAGGCTATCTAACACTGTAAGATTAGACCATTGGAGATTTTTCAAATCTGACCAATGGTTCCTGAAATTAGCTCGTTCAAACTCTTTTCAAAATTATGAACTGAAATAAACTGAAGTTTGTGTAGGCTAACGACTTTTTTTAATATTATGTTGATTTTAATAATTATTTCCAACTTAATCTAGCTTTATTAATAAATATATTTATAGTTTTAAATACGTCAAACCAAAAAAAAAGTTTAATTTTTTTTTACATGCAACCATTAATATAATTTCAATTAAGATAATTTTACACTAAACTCCGTCATTAAACACCAAAAAAAGTATTTATATGAAATAATTATTAATTAATTATTCCCAATTAACATCTCGATTAGCATAACAAGAAAATGACTGAATAAAACTACAATTAAGAGTAGCCGCACACTACAAACTTTTAGTCGGCCGATAGTTTGTTTGGGCTCATAAATCAGTATGAAGATGAACGGTAGTACGCACATTACAAAGATCGGATGAAAACAGATGAAAACGTTGATTAGGTAGAATGAAGATTAGAAGTCGTGGTGGCCTAGTGGATAAAGAACCAACCTCTCGAGTATGAGGGTGTGGGTTTGATTCTAGGTCATGCAAGTACCAATGCAACTTTTCTTATGTACTTTCTAAATATATCTTGGACACCAATGGCTGATAAAAAGATAAAGGAAAACATCTTGAGGAAACCTGGACTATAAAGGTAGTCTGAAATCACCAACCCGCATTGAGCAACCGTGGTGATTAATGCTCAATCCTTCTCCGTGTGAGAGGAGACCTGTGCCCAGCAGTGGTACGATAAAAAGGATGTTACAGTAAGAATTAAAAAAAAACAATTGCTTATCATCGGGTCAACTATTGGCCGATTGTTTAAGTTTGCAGTATGCGGCTACTCTTAGTGTATGAGGAAAACTGGAAAATTACTATGACTTAGATGTTAAAACGGCAAGTTTTTTTACATGCCCAATGCCCTTCGGTAGCGAAGTAATTATATCCTTCAATGTCATGCGACATTAATTTATGTGTACTTAAACACTTTTTTTATCGGTTAGTCATAGAAAAATAAATGGCGACGTACATCTCTGAAGTTGATCAAAGTTTTTCAAGAGGCACGTAAAAAAATATTCGTATTTTCTGAGAGGGTTTCTTAATACATACAAAGGTTATTTTATACTCACATAAAATTAAAATTGTTCTATGTTAATAATTCTATAATAGCCTCATAATTTAACCTTCTTTTCCCATATATCCGTCTCAATACGATTTACCCAAGTTTTCTTTCCTAAATGTTCTACATATAAGTATTACCTAGATGTTTCCTTATTTACTTTGCTTATGTTATATTAATACTCTACTTCTACTGTAACCGGACAAAATATAGTCTATGTCAATCGGGGATAGTGTAGCTTTCCAACAGTGAAGAAATTTTTCAAATCGGTTGGTTATATCGGAGCCTATGTGGTGTAAACAAAAAAAGTTTCGTCTTTATCATATTAGTATAGAAGTATACGTAAACATAGATAGTATAGATCATTTAATACTTAATTAGGTACCTAAGTTATTCGCTATAATTGTAATATTAATCACACTTATCCGTATGTCAACGCACTACGACCTTAGGCGTGCCATTCACTCGCCATACGACACGCAACCAGTGTTGCAACTAGTTTCAACATACACACAAGTTTTCCTTTTTTCGTGGGAAAATCTTTTCACTACACACAATGAACTTAATGTGTAGAAAACTACCAATTTATTTATGCGTGTCTTATGGACTTTAAGACGACGGCTTAAGGGTGAATTTTGAATGGTTTACTGTTGAATGTTCAGGTTATAGTTTATTAACGGTTGTTTATGATAATCAAGCGAAAATGGTGGGTTATCATTTCTTATGAAAGTTTTGTATTTTTTAACGTTATTCACGTTATATATATTTTTATGACTTAACTTACAAATATAAAATATTGTTTAATCTAGTTCCTATTGTTTTAAATAATGAATTCAGTTTAAGGCTATTTTTAAAAAGTATTTAATTTCTAACGAATAGCTACCTATTTGCTAATTCTAGTATTGTTAATGTTTGCCGTACTTACTAGATATTTGCATTTAACCTTTCGTAACATTTGGCTGTCAACATTTTTCTGCGTTAAATCCACAATACACATACCTATATCTATTTATAAACACTTAAATATTTCCAAATCACCAAAACAAATGCAAAACAAGACAACGGTCATTTTTATTTTTTTATTCTAAATACAAACATCAAAATGGCTTTACGATTTTCATAAAAGGAACGTTTAAAAATCCTCCTTTAGAAACGCAAAAGGAATGTGGAAGGAGGATTTATACTAAATATTTTTATAGCAATATAAGGACCTTCCGCATACTTTGAACTTTTACTACTGTACCTCTTTAAATTAACTGAATAGCCCACGAACACTTATTCACATGTCATTTCTACGCTCATTTCAGCACTCGACGCCTACGACAAAATGACGTAAGCGGCTTATTATTATAAGATTACTAAGAACTGAAATAATGCTCAAATGACGGTTATCGTGACGTACATAATACTATGTTGGACCATAGAGCATCATGAGTACATAATAAGCGGGGTTGTAACGTCATTTTGACGTTTATGAGCTGTCAACGTCAAAATAACCTTTGGAACTTTTAAATAGGAGTGGCTGTTACGTACCTACTGTAAATTACTGTTGAGTATGAGTAACGTATTAATTTTAATAAAATTATAGTTAGAATGATAAGGGACTAAATGTATCTAGAGACTAGATACTATACTTCTTTCGAAATAAGATGATATCCCTTGACAGTAACATTGATGTAACCTAACGTTTAATCGGTTGTTTTATAATATCGAATTGAATCGCAAAGAAAATAGAATCGGTATTATAAATTTTAAGATGGCCTCTCTTCATTTTTCGATTGATCTATAATATGACAATAGTTTACCTCTTGTGATAAAACCTGAAAAAAACTTGATTTTTATAGAACTTAACACACAAAACAAGAATTACTTTTTCATTGAAATCAATCTTGCAATTTCGAAATTGCAAGTATCATGTACTAAGCGGTTGAGACCGCCAAGATACGCCAGTTATGTCATAAAAAGAGCTTATCTATCACAATATAGGTGCAAGGCCATTGCATTTGGTCCATATTTCGGGAGCCTCTCAAGGATGGCTGCGCAACTGTTGCGCAACTTTGGTGGCGCAAAACGTATTAATTGCCACACTGAAATGTATACAGGCTGATTTTGTTTTTTTTTGTAGTAGGTGTCAAATATTTTTTTTTTTGTGTGTGGTCTAAGCCAAACTGTATGTGAATATATTTTTGTAATAAGTTGTTAATTTAACAAAAAATTGTTAGATGAATGTTGCAAAATATTTCGAGAAAGTTATCAAGAGTTAGAAAATATTTTTCTACTTTTAAAACTCATATTAAAAATTCAAATATATAAATATAGAGCTAACCATCTTTGACTGTCATCATAAAAAAAAGAACTAAAAACAAAAAATACACACTAGACGTTATTTACTTTAAACAGTACTTAATTAAGAATAACTAACTGCTCAATTGCCGCGATATTTTCGCCATATTACCCGTAAGCGTTAGAGCACCCTGTATACATGAACAGTTAAGTGTTGGGACCGTGCGAAAATCTGATAAAAACTATTCTATGTACGTATAAAGAATATTTTTTCCCGAGACAATAGCCGTTAGAGCACGACCATATGTACCGACCGTTTTTTTTTTCTTAATTACCGCAGTAATTTACCTTTCTAAAGTTGAGGTCACTGTAATCCGATTAATAAAGTTTCGTTTCATTTTTTTTATGAAATCTAATTTGGCAACAACCTGTAGGTGCAAAAAAGCGAAAGAGGTTAGACTATTTTCGAGTTTGGTTAATTTGATGTTGAACTTAATCAGTTATTTAAATTAATGCAATGTTTTTGTAGTCTAATTGTGCAATTCGTAACATTTTAACTATGTCACCGAAAGAGTTTAGCTTTTGGTTACTTAGTACTTCCTTGAACACACCAAATTCAAAAACAACTATTTACATAATAATACTTTTCTTAATCGTTTAAAATAATTATACTTACTACGATAAAGGTAAAGAGTTGTTTACTTGAACGCGCTAATCTCAGGAACCACTGTGCCAATTTTCAAACACACTTCAGTATTAGTTAGCCCATTTATCGATGAAAAAATTAAGTTTATTTGTGATTAAAAAGTAGGTTTTTTTGTGCCTACTTTTTTTTAAACTTTTTTAGTTTTAGCCCATTTATCGATGAAGGCCATACGCTATAATTTTTATCCAGATACCCAAAGTAGTGCCCACCGGAGGCAAATAAAACTGTCAGTGGCTAGTTAAACAAATAAAATTCTATCAAAACCAACAAACACCACCTGTAGAACAGGCTGAAACAATTGTGTGAATTCAGCAATGACGTACCTAAAGTCATCGACCGATCTAGCGGTCAAACAGACTTTATAGCACAAATTAAACGTCTCGTTTCGCAATACATTATCTCTAACCAATCGCAATTTAGGCAGCTCACACACATTCATAAATCGTTGGCACATGACAATGAAACTGGTGAACAAGAAACAATTTTCACACGACTATTGCAACGTGTGCGTATTTCGCAAAAACTGCATGTTGCAAGAAGGGCGGCATTGTGTAGCCGGCCTTATGTGAAGTGTGTTCTGTCATTATTGTAGAATTAGTCTGTTTTTACGCTGTAGTTCAAATTCTTATAACCCTTGGCCGAGTTAGAACAATTGGGAGCGGGTGGTTTTAAAAAGGATTGTTTGTCTAATACACGGTTTTGTTCTATGAGTAATGTCCATTGATTTTCTTGTATGAAGAACTTAGTATTATGCTAGTTTCCTGTAAAGTTTTGTAATTAACCATCGGTCCTTGAAAGAACCCTCAAGCTGGTGTATTTACGTAGTCTTAGCTATGAATTAGTAACAATCATCGTTTATAAGGAAAACCTGAATGACGCCCATAGCCATTTTATCCTCGGTGTTACCAACAGAAACTTACCATTTCCATCTAACACGCGTTTAACTAAGAAAGTCTCAATTTCATCCAATTATCAAATATCTTATTAATATTATAAGCTGAAGAGTTTCCTTGAACACCCCAATCTAAAGTATACTATTGATATTTCAGTATTTGATAGTCCATTTATCGTGTAAAGTAGGTAGTTCTTCCTGAAAAACTGGTGCACTATTAAAATTAATAAAACTACCATCAAAAACATTACATTACAAACATACAAACCACAAAAACAAGTACCCAATAAAGAAGAAGATGTTCATAAATATGAATCAGCTTTCAACAGTGTCGGGGGTCGACTCAATGAATACGATTAGTAGTTGGTTGGGCAACGGGTCGCCACCCGGCCGACTGAGCTCAATACGATTGCTTTACATTCTTACATACTTATACTTGCCTAAAGTACGGAATAATCTATTTTTTGGGTCGCGTTTTTTGATGATTAATGTGACGTGGAAATTGGGATTTTTTGAAATGTTACATAATGATGAAATACCTACACTGCAGAATCAGTCGGTTTATAGTAGTAGTTTATTTTGAAGGTAATCATATATCTAATAAAACTTGATTCTTTGGTCTGATTCTGGCTGGATACCTGTAGTCGTAATGTGCGCATTAACATTCATCTAGATACAACGAACCCGATCGGCTGTAAATGTATTATTTAATTTCAGTAACAATCTTATGAGTAGATAACTACATATATTTCGTTTAGAAAACAACACTAAAATTCCGATTAGACTTAATTTTAAACACATTTCTTCAAAAAAGATACTACGTAGGTAAATAAAACATATTGTATTATTATTAACACATTACCATTACCATTAGAAAGTGACCTATAACTAAATACAACAAGTCATAAATATGTCCCATCATTGCAAAATAATAAAACCACCCATTGTACCTACCCGGGAATCTATCCCGTACTGGGAGACTCTCTGGCACTGAGCCAAATAGGCCATCAATGTATGAACAATACCACTTAAATCGATCATTAACACCAAGAAAAAGTTATTTGTATTCCACACTGAAAGTAGGTCTAAAA
This sequence comes from Helicoverpa armigera, assembly GCF_030705265.1. Classification (NCBI taxonomy): domain Eukaryota; kingdom Metazoa; phylum Arthropoda; class Insecta; order Lepidoptera; family Noctuidae; genus Helicoverpa; species Helicoverpa armigera. The sequence continues at coordinate 6,059,145 of NC_087144.1, forward strand.
GAAAGCCTTAAAAGCTGCCAAATGTCCCGTTTTCTAATACAAAAGATAGTCTTAAATGCGAAAGTAACTCTGTCTATCGCGTCAAAATCATATAATTATGACATATTTAAATGAAACTTTGATAGGTGCAGGTACATAGACAATCAAGACGTGACGTCAAGAATGACATTGACATAGGCTCCTTTTTGCCCTGGTGCGAGAAATAGGTCCCTCGAGACTTAATATATGTACCACTGTAGTAACATAATATAAGTATTATGTATAACAAGTCACCGAATTGAAGACACTTAAATAGACTCAAGTGGAGAAAGGTAAACTCGTATTTTATGAGCTTATCATAATTTTTCGTCTGCATCAGAACTTAAGTATATTAATAAAATAATACATATAAAAAATACGTAACCTATCTATAATTACACACTATTTAAGTACTTTTACATAACTAAGAAATTTTCTAAAATGCGTGTTTATCTAAACGACAAAACAACATAACGTTTAATAATGACGCACTAACAGTAAGTACTTAAATATCTTGCTAATTATAGGACTTGCGTTTGCTCTACAAAAACATTAGTTTATGCAATGACGCGGATATTCTACGTAATATGTTGACAACGACATTCATTGCGTCACTGCCAATATTTAATTTAATTTATCAGTAATAGACGTTAGAAAATTTGTAACTAAGCACATATCAGTATTATCTTTCTTTGGTGGAAAATCTTCAAATGACTTTTTCTGAGGGTGCAGCGTGAAGGAGTGTCAGACTCTTACTGACTAAAACCCATCATGTTCTTTCTTAAGCCCTTTATGTACCAGGGCCGCGGTAACTTTCGAACAATCCCGCAGCACCGCGGTACCGGCAGACTTGGGGTGTGTCGTTTTCGCATCTTTAGCAGTCGTTAAAGTAATATTCCATCTGTGTGCGGCACTGGGACGCACTCAGATGTTTTTTTTCTGTTCTACTCGCTATATCAAACAGTATGCGAGCATTAATAGTCGCATAAATGTCCACAAATCTAAAACTTTTACATTCAATTAACTTTGTACTCCAATGCACTTTATCCTTCCATACGTCTTGTAGAGAGATGACACAACCTACTTTTTATTTACCGATCTAACAACTATATTTTTGACTATAAATTCTTCAAATATTTTCACTACACAAAATCCTTCTTCCTTTCCCAAGAAACTTAGTTTGGAAATCTATCATTGAATTGGAATTTCCATGCTATAATTGGTAGCATGTTGATCCTCCCACGTGAAATGTAGTTCCAACTTTATGAGACTTCTGCCGCGGATAGTTTACTCTTTACCGTTAATGTTAAGCTATGAAATATCCTTCTTCGTTTAGAAAATCTATGGGATGTAGAATTTCAAATAATTGTTTGGTTAAATTATTATTTACTGGCTGTTTCCTGTAATTTCTCCCGCACCCTAAGGGATCTTCTCGCCAGAGATAATAAAGCATACACCTATGTTACTCGGGCATAGTCTACTTTCCCAACAATGAATTTTTCAAATAGTTTCTGTAGTTTCAGCCTTTATGGTTACAAACAAACGAAACAATATTTCCTCTTTATGATATTAACATTGACATATAGAAGACATAAAATACAGCTAAATGACGGTAGTGAGTATAGCCTTAATATAATAGGTTTAACTAAATGTTTCCATTTAACAGCTTGAAGAAAAAGCAACATTTCACCAATCTCTTGAAGACGTAGGTTTAGTCTTAATACATTTAAATAAATACTTAAAAATATAACTGTGATTCCATTTTCCAGTTTTAAAAAAGGTACGTTTCCACCAATCTCTCAAACAGTGATTGACTCCATCTTATCGCAAAAAGGTATCAAGTATTAATCTACAGAGCCAAGCTACAAATCATACTCAAATTCCCGCCTACATATGTTCGAGAGTTTCTCGTGTTCTTTCACCTTTGCTCTAGTTGCGCGCGCAGCCACCCGCGACGCGGGCGCAGTGATTGAGACACTATGACATGGTATTACCCTCTTGGAGTTCAGAGGTAAAATTGGTGAAGAGAAAAATTGCTTCTGTATGATGTATTTTAATTGCTAAAGGAAAATGCTACAAGATTCCTTCTTTTACAGTATTAAGAAGTTGATGCGTCTCAGTTTTAATGATATTGAAAGCCTAACCTATTCCTTTAATGTATATTCTTGTTGCACTTATACTTTTACCGGCTGTTCTCCGCAATTTCATCTGTATTCTAAGGGAATTATCCCACCATGCTTGTACAAGGCGGATTGGTGATTTCAGACTTATAAGTCCAGGTTTCCTGTAGATAATTTCTTCATCTCCTACTTAGCCAAGAGTACATAATATAAATGATTTACTTTTATGCCTGACCGGGAATCAAAATCTCACACTCGAACTTGAGAGGCACTTGTTATAACCACTAGGCCACCACGTAGTCCTAACTATCAACTTCACATAAGTTACGGGTCATACACACACACACACACAAGCACACACACACACATATGTATAACGTACCTATATAAATCTACAAATTTTACAGCGATTTGATTCACATCTCATCACAAGTAATATTATTTATGTAGATTATACAACCGTTAGTTCTAACCGTTCTTTTTGCTCACCACGGAAGGGTTTGCGTGAGAATATGCTAATGTGTAGGGTTCTTAAGTCGGAGGGCTAGACAGCCAGTCTGCTGTGTAGTAGCAAAAAGTTTCTAAACTGTTCTAGTGATTTCTTTCTTTTTTCATAGTATTTAAATTTAATTTTTTAAAATTTTCATTGTATTAAAGGGTTTTCAAAAGAATCGTCTCTTTCAGGTTGACTGTTTGGCAATTCTGGCACCTACTTAAAAGTGTTATCTAATCATTCATCCATCAAAGTTTCTGACCGTATCTAAAGCCAATAGCAATACAATAAGTACATTAATTTTAAAAATTAAGTCCGTCTAACCAAGGGGTATTGGGTTGCCCGGGTAACTGGGTTGAGGAGGTCAGATAGGCAGTCGTTCCTTGTAAAGCACTGGTATTCAGCTGAATTCGGTTAGACTGGAAGCCGACCCCAACATTATGTAGTTGGGAAAAGGCTCAGGAGATAATGATGATGAACTTTGAAAATTACGTTTTCCAACGGCTTCCAGTATTCATATATAGAGTGCATCTTAGCACCATGGAATATCTATCTGAGTTACTCAATCTTCCTGCCGGGGCTGCGGGTTGTTCGAAAGAGATACCGCGGCCCTGGTACATAAAAGGCCAATGACGGAACACGACGGTTTTTAGTTAGTAAGAGTCTGACACTCCCTCACCGCTGCTAACCCACAGCGGGAGGGGTCATTTGATGATTTTTGACGTCGTTAAAAAAAAAGCTTACTCAATCTTGGTAAACCGTCCTTGGTTACCCTTTGGCAAGACTGGTTACTACCTCCATGGACAGTACCTAGTAAAAGATATATTCACCAATTCAGCATGTCGTCAGTCTTACCTAGCAACATCCAAAATCTAGTATAAGTTTATAAGCCCATGATCTACATTCGTCAGTATGTAGGTGACACAGCAAGACATCTGTGGGAGCCATCCGCCATTGTTCCGCGACTTTCACGACCAGCTTAATTGCTCTGTCGCCAATTTAAATTAAATTAATTGTAATATTACAGTTTGTCTTGAAGTCGGCTAATCAGATGCTTTTGGGTGAGACGGAAGAGTTTCGTTTTGGTGTTTTAATTTGGGATTTTTGATGCCATCTTTGCAGTTAGGAAATCTATACTAATATTATAAAGCTGAAGAGTTTGTTTGTTTGTTTGAACGCGCTTATCTCAGGAACTACTGGTCCGATTTGAACAATTCTTTCGGTGTTAGATAGCCCATTTATCGAGGAAGGTTATATGCTACTTTTTATCCGGGTTCGTGCAGAGGTTCCAACGGGATGTGGGTGAAACCGCTGGCAGATGCTAGTATGTAATAAAACTAACTTAAATACGTACTTGAGTTTTTAGTCGTTTTTAGATTAAGTTAAACTACAAAAATAGAAAATTCTATTTAATTAAATTCTGCTATATGCTCACAGCTTACTATCTTACTCCTTTCCGCATACGGGGTAAAAAGTAGCCTATGGCCTTCCTATGTAACCCTGAAGGTTTTTTTCAAATTGGATTTTAGTTCCTTAGATTTCAAACCAAGAAACTCTTCAGCGTATTAGTATAGATTTTGGATAAGGGAGACCTACTAAAGTGTTCTATAATAAGAATAAATTACCAGACTAAAACGTTTATCCAATTTTGAAATCAGACAAAAATCATCGCGCCCATGTTTAATAGAAAACTACTGGCAATACATAAACTATTGCACCTAACATACATAAACACGCTTGGCCAAAAGTTTACAATCACAAACAAAATATTATGATAATCTAACGTGTCTAAACACATGTATTTACAAAACAACGAACAAACATATCATATGAACACACAACAGTTTTTATATTAATTGCATCTATTAATTAAACTGAGCATAACCACCCATTACACAGCAGAAATAATACAAAAACAACCTTAAAATTATAACGTCAAAGTCGCAATTTGTATGGTCACACATATGACTGACCATCTATAAAAATCCATATAGTTCCTCTAGCTTCAAATGATTATGAACTTTATTTCTATAAAGGTAAGAATGACTTTTGAGTGTGTAGTCAGTTGTAAGGGGCGATACGCAAACAAAATTAGTGTGCTGGCGTTAAATAGTTGATATGTAGCTTATGTTAATTAGACAAGGTATTAATTGTTTGTTGAGTTATTACTTTTTTAATTAGTTGCTTTAGTGATAATGAGACAGAAAGGCCAGAAGCTAGAAAACATTGTAATAAAGATATTGATAACTAGCTGTTTCCTACAGTTTCACCTGTACTGGTAAAACCACATACCGTAACTGGGTAAATACAAAGTAGCCTTTATTCTTTCTCAGATTCCAGACTACCAAATTTCATTGAAATCGGTTCAGTAGTTTTGACGTGAGAATACAACAGATAGACCGAGTTACTTTCGCATTCATAATATTAATCATTTCACCGTTATTTTTAGGATTAACTCTTCTTCTGCTTTTATGAAGACTTATAGAAGAAGAATCCGCCATTGTATTATTATAGAAACTTTTTTCGAGTGAATACTGGAGACCATGCTAAATCAGAAAATAACCAACTATATTGTTTTCCCAACATCACTAAAATAACTCACACTTAAAATACTCTAACAAGTAATGATTCATCTTCTTCTATCATGAAGACTGGAGAATAACTTCTAATTTTCTTAAGAATACTGAAAAACGTAACCTTCGTGTTATAGAAACGCTTCATAGCATAGAATTCCCAGCATCACTAAAAGAACTAGCTTAGATTTTACACGCGCCGCTACCCCCCGGTATCGCTAATTGTAAAACACTGTATAATTACTACAGTAAAACATAATTTTTATGGCGAAGTAGTGCAATATGCATGAGAAGTCATTTCCCATGACGGACAGTAACTGTACACAGATTGAGTTACATATTTATATAATTGCTTTTTTAGATCGCAAGGTCAGTGGACTTTGACCTGTGTCTTGATTTTCTGCAGTTCAGAAATGGTGGATTTCTGTAACCTATCCGTTGATTAGAGATTACATTTTGACATTAATCCTATATGGGCTATTAATATTTTATAGCAAAACAACAGATAGGTAGGTAGGATACAGTAATTCGTATTTAATTTAGTATTCTTGAGGTGTAAACTTTATGATTAAATTCTAACCTGTGTTGCCGCAAAACGGTTGCAATTTCGAGGTCATTTTTGCAAATATCCCCAAATTTTTTCTGTTTCCTAGAGCCAGAAAACCAGAGGCAACTGTTTTTCAATTTTTCAAACAAATAAACCCTTCAAGCTATATGACATTATAAGTGAGTATAGATAAGTCTAGATTCTCCCATCCGTCGACAGCAACCGCTTATCAAAGTAACAAGCTTACCAATTAGACCTAATTACCAGAGAAGGAAGACTCCCAATAATTGTCAAAGGTCTTGCAATTAACCATGGAGGTTCAACTATGACCAGTAAACATACGGCTGGAATGCCTCCAAGCGTGAACTTCCGTATGCCCTGTACAAGTTCACATGACTCCTGATAGTTCAAGGCTGGGGTCGATTCACTTTTGATGACGAGTAGCATTTTTGGGAGGGAAAAAGAAAGTACTTTTTTGGTGAGAAGTCATGTCTGCTATAATAAAATCGATTGATGTAAAAAATGCCAACTTCCCAAAGTGAAGATTTCAATTCAAGCGCATATTTATTTCAAAGCTATCCTTGGCATCCTATAACGATCGTCAATTCTAAACTGTTTTTATTTTATCCGGTTACGGAAAATCATTTTCCCGGGACGTTTTTGAAAACGCTCAGAACAGCTCGTACTATGCATAAATCAGTATACCTAATACATATTTTCAAATACTTCATTAAAGTAGATAAGTACTGTAGACGCCACATCTCAACAACAAGAAATAACAGTTTTTCAACAAATGATCTCAACACGCGGAGAGCCGAATTCTTATATGTAAAAACAAAACAACTGTCAACCGGCCAGTTATTATTGTTTTTGTACAACTTCATATAAGTGTTATAAGGTTTTATCAATCAAATTACATGTTCATTAAGTATCCTCATTTAAGGGACGAGTGGTATAAGAAATTAATTACATTTTTCATTGAAGTCTGGTATTAAATTGGTCTTAATAAAAGTTCGTCAGCTAAAACGCTAAAGTTTCCTTCGAGAATGAAAAATATATGAGTGAAGATGATTCAAGAGAGTCAAGATAATCAAATAGTACTGTTGTCCTTTTTAATAATTATATTTATATATTTTTATAACTCGCGGTTTCACCGCGGTACATAGTCATGATCGGTACATGTTACTCTGATATTTGGTTTGCTATATTGCTGCCAAGTACCATCAAAATCCATCAAGTACTTTTAGCGTAGAGAAAAAGTAACAAATAAACAAAAATTGATAGAAAATTTCGCATTGATAATATTTTTATATATCCACAATCATAAACCTGCCATTTCCACCATCATATCAACATACAAAAAGATTTAAAACTAAAACTAAAAAAAAAACTTCTTAACAGTACACTTACACGACTGACTGGCTATGTGTTATACCTAGAAGAGTATTATTTTTCGTAAGAGGCGGCTGCGCGCGCGCCGACCCGCAACGAAACTTCCTGTTGGGTGCTATGACCCCGAAGAAATGGTCTATACGAAGCGAACTTTGCCTTTTTATACGTGGCTTTTTTTTCTTTTTTTTTTCGAGCACAGGAAATTGATTGGACATATTTTTGGGGACAATCGAAGGTTGTTTCATGGTTGAGGGCGTTTTCCTTGAGTTTGGGGCGCGCTTAATTTTTTTAGATGGCCTTGAATAATTTTTTGAGTTAAGGTTCTTATTTTTGAGGTGTAAATTTTAGTTTTGTTTTTAAATAACATATCAACAAATATAGTTACCTAATCTAGCTACTTATGTATGTTCCCTGTTTTACTCCTATCGATATCAAAGCTGAATAACAGCAAAGTTAACACCATTTTTCTTGTAATCTACAACACTTCACCTCCTTCGAACAAGGTCCGCAACATAAAACGCACACATGCACAAGAAGTCACGCACACACACAAAAACCTCTTACATTACACATTGTGATTAAGAAAGTTGACCCGCTAGCAATTTTCCCATACCTCCCCTACTTACGTCGAAAGCATGAATCGATTAACCGATCCGTCATAATCGGATCCAATCGATTTTTTGTATCTCGATAATTGGCCCGTAGTATAGCTTCCGTGTGTCTCGATTTTTTTATCGATTATGAAATAATTGTTTGTAATAATGATAGTTCGTTGAATCGCTTAGTTGCGGGTCAGTCGTGATTTAATGGCGTTAATTATGTTTGTTTAAGTCAACATGCTCTCGTTTTATGGGTGAAGAGTTTTGCAGAATTTGCCTCTTACACGCTAAGATGCCAGTCATTGTAACATCCTATATTTACTTAATTGATTTTTTTAAAGATATATTATAAACACGATTTCCTAATACAAGTTGTAAGAGATCGTGTGTCTAGAATGTATCTATAGTTCTACACTAATATAATAAAGAGGAAACATATGTTTGCTAATTAAAAATTAATGAACCGAATTGAAAAAATATATCACTGTTAGAAAGCTACATTATCCCCAAATAACATATATTTTATCGGGTCCAAAGCTACCGAACCGATTTGAAAAATTCTTGCACTTTTAGGTAGCTACATTATCCCCGAGTAACATAGGCTATATTCTATCCGGATACGGGCAGAAATTCCTCCTGTTTTGATAGTACTAGTTTTGATAATTAAGATGTGGAGTTCATTAAAGTTTATCTCCATAAATACCCATATTATTTCCCAAGTCTGACAAACTCGATCAGTATATATTTTGACGTCATTCACACACCCTGCTACGTTTAAGCAGGAATTGAACCGTGGATGAAATATACATCCGTCTTCCATTTACACTAATTTACTTTACGCGTAGTTAGTCCAACGAAAACTTTATGTTAAGAGCTTTTCTTAATAATATGCTAAAGGATCTTTTATTTATTTACTTTATTTGCGGATAAAAAAGGAAAAATATAATTTATTGCCATATTTAAAAATGATTCAGATTATTTATATTACAAGATAAATGACTCCGCTTTTTAACACTGTGTGTAAACATGCTCATTATAAAGCGATAAATAAAATTATCGTCCTTTCATGACACGCCGTTGAATGCGTGACATCTCCTTACGTTACACTTATTTTAAAACCCATAAATATTCCCCGTTTATCGTTGTACACAACAAATAAACAACCTCTTTGGTGATTAAAAAAGTTTATAGTTCCTACGTACATTAGGCATAATAACAGCAATCAATGTCTCCATTTATTATTAAAAAAGAAAACATTGTCACACGTTCGCGCCAACTCGTAATTTCATATTTCGAACACCCACATCGAACCAAATGTGCCTGCCCTCCTCGCCACACGTATAATTAGGAGGAATGATCACGGACTTTATGCACGACAGGCGTCGAAAGGGCAGGACTGCGACCCGCAAATATATGACCGATTTTTCTTATACCACACTAATAAATGTGCACATAAAACTCTCGTCCGTATTTAATAATAATGTCCCTTAATAGAATGCTCTTTATTATGAAATATCGCCGTGAAATATTTTCGCGTTTGAGCGATGAATGAATCAGAATTCATTCAGTCCAATAATCATTTTGATGGTATAGAATCATAACTTAATATTGATATTCAATTATTCTTAGAAATGTCGACCACACGCAATCGAGACGAAATCGAACGATTTATCGATTTAAAACAAAACGGTTCCAAATTTGAAACCGGCGAGGTCTCCTCTCTAATTCTCTTTCCCCGCCTATAATTGACACCGACGCGCCATTGTTTGTCTCTCTCTCACTCGTTACTCTTACATATAGATGTCTCTTTCTATATTGGATGTCACGTGCGGTCGTCAGTGCAGTGACTATTTTGACAATTATGTCATTTGGGCCGTCACGGGCGTGTCATTTGGGCGACGAACGCTTGTGGCCCCTGTAATTTCGTTTGGAATGGTGGAATTCTTGGGGTCGTTGACTTGAAGTTCATAATATGATGTATGGGAACATCTGGCTGTGAGAAATGACGTGAAGGGATGACTCGATGGCTTGTCGCTTTAATTGATGGAATTAACTTCAAAATGAGAGATAAACAAAAGATTTTGGGAACAGATTATGTTGCGCACTTTTTTCCTTCTTCTTTTAATTTTAAGTTTCAAAATATTACTATACGTAGATAGGCATAAAATATGGAAAAGCTTCAGTAATGAGTCTCACAATATTTTTAACCCTGCACCTGAGAGCCTGTTACATTGTTAAATTCCATTTAAAGATCATACAAATAAATCTATACTTCATATTAAGAAGTTAAAGTGTCTATCTTTGTGAACGCGCTCATCGCAAGAACTACTGGTCCAATTTGCAAAACTCATTCAATGTTAGCTAACCCATTTATTAAGGAAGCAACACGCTATCGGCTACTTATATCCCCACATGCCCAAAGTACTTCCACTGTAAACAATTGACAAAGCTTGTAACAAAAATAAAAATATTCGCCACTAGTCTAACCTCCCCACTCAGAGACATTTAATGATTACTTAAGTCTCTCCTTAGTGACGGAATGTCATACAAATCCTTCACTAAGGAATGGCTTAAGAAACCATTAAATGTCTCTGAGTGGGGAGGTTAGAAATCAAAATCAAAAACACAAAATTCAAAACAAATCTATTCTCAAGTACTTCGTTCGTCGTAGTGTAGAACAATTTCCCGGCTGTAAGAAATTCAGCATCGTTGTGAAGTTGTAGAGGATCGTGACCAACCAGCTGTCTCCATGCATTATATGTATATGAGCTGGTAGTGCCGCGTCAAAATATTGTTGTAGGTACAGTTTTATAGGACAAAATAGGAATGTTCTTTAACTGTGAAATTAGTGGATAGGTGGATAAAACGCTTATTTACACACAAAAAAAATACATATCTGTAACAAATTGTATGTAGGAGAAACATAGGCAGACCAATAACTAACCCATTTATCAAAAACGGCTATACACTTATAATTCATGCACCCATGAAGTATTTCCCAGAAACCACCAGACTAAGCTAATTAAAACTAAAAATTATAGAAACACAGCATAACATGGCATAGAAATCAAAAACAAAATAAATCTATTCCCAAGTATTGCATCTGTCGTACCTATTATAGTGTGTAACAATTTCCCGGCTGTAAGAAATTCAGCATCGTTGTGAAGTTGTAGAGGATCGTGACCAACCAGCTGTCTGCATGCATTATATATGAGCTGGTGCCGCGTCAAAATATTGTTGTAGGTACAGTTTTATAGGAAAAAGTGGGAATTTTCTTTAACTGTAAAATTAGTGGATAGATGGATAAAACGCTTATTGACACACAAAAAATACATATGTGTAACAAATTGTATGAATGTAAATGTAGGAGAAACATAGGCAGACCAATAACTAATCCATTTATCAAAAAAGGCTATACACTTATAATTCATGCACCCATGGAGTATTTCCCAGACACCACAAAAGTAACCTAATTAAAACTAAAAATAATAGAAACACAACCAAACTGGCATAGAAATCTAAAACAAATCTATTCCCTTATAATACGTATTTCGTCGTAGTGTGTAACAATTTCCCGGCTGTAGGAAATTCAGCATCGTTGTGAAGTTGTAGAGGATCGTGACTAACCAGCTGTCTCCATGCATTATATATGAGCTGGTGCCGCGTCAAAATAATATTGTTGTAAGTTCAGTTTTGTAGGAAAAAGTGGGGATTTTCTTGAATTGTGAAATTGGTAGATGGGAAGATAAAGCGTTTATTCAGAATAAACGTATATGATCTAGAGGTGTGGCATCAAAATAATATTATAAGTACCGTTTTATAGAAAAACTAGCAATGTATAAGTTTAGTGTTGTGTTGTATGAATGTAAAGTCGTTACACATAGCCAGAAAGCAGAAAGTCTGATATTTAATTTTAACAACAGGTCCATGCAGCTGGTTAGACTATACCCGTCGTAGTCGACCCTAATAAAGGCTAAGCAGATGATGATGTATATGATATGACCTATGAGGGTTTGCCTTGAAAAATATTGTGTCATTTTACATTTCTAGATGGTTGACGTTGTCTTTCATTCACGAAATACATTTCTAGGTCATTTTTATTTAAAATGTGAAAAACATGGCAGAAATTAGAATTGCCTGTGGCACTTGCGACTGAATGCGGCTTAAACCGCTTAGACACTAGTTATAATTAACAAAATCACCCAATAATTCCCAAATTCCCAATAAAGGCAATATAAAACCTTTATTAACCGCACAACTACAGTTTAGCGGCTACCGTTAGCGTCGTCCCTCGCATGCTAATGTTCCGCCGACGTGCGCCTGCGCCGGCTTTGTGTTACCGACCAGACGATATGAGTTATGGAATATCAAGCAGATCAGCTTAGCCAATATGATAATACTTGTAGTATTGACACTTTAGATCCTCCTTATAGAAGGGTTCTTGTAGAAAAAATTTATTTTTCTGTGAAAAAAATTTGATAGTTTCTTATGGCATATCAAGCAGCAAGCCAATATGATAATACTTGTAGTATTGACACTTTTGATCCTCCTTATAGAAGGGTTCTTTTAGAAAAGTGGTCTTTTGTTGTGAAAAAATTGGGGAGTTTCGGAGATAGGTTGAAGGTAAAATGGACAAATAAAAGACATCAACGCGTTCGTAGTGTTTCGTATTTTGTGTTTTAGATGTGTGCTATAGTTGTTTTAAGAATTGGTTAGAATTTTGGCTGATAACTTATAATATTAGCTGTCTGCAATAATGTTATTCATATATTTTCTTATTGTCAAATCCAATGGTAGTACAAGAAGAGAAAGGCAATGAAAGAATATTTGATTTTCCAATATCTGAAACTACTAATTTTAGGCAATGTTAAGTCAATTTTAAATTAATTAATCACTAACTCACAACTCTAAAATATATCCGTAAAATAACTTCCACAGTTACCACATTTGTAACCAATCTATCACTCTAACATTCCATTACAAAAATTCCATTAAAAGAAATTCCGATAAAAGAAAAAAATAACCAAATAGGTTTTGTCTATGCATAAGTACACACGTGTCGCTTCCTGCCGCGGAGACGCGCGGTTCGGCGAACAACGCGCGTCATCGGGCGGCTTGTCGCGACATTCATAGTAATAACTATAAGAGTTGGCGCAAACATGTGCGAGGGGGTGGGTTTCCATTGTAGGAGACTAATATGTATAAAGGTTGAAAAAAATTGGGGAATTATGTGTTTCTATGCCCATATCTCAGTCGTTTAGTAACCCATTTGAACAATTTTTTTTAGTTACTGGGGATAAAAGCGCGAAAATAAAATCATAACCGTATTATGTGTAACCTCCAAACCTCTCTTTTTTATTTTTAGGTATACAAGCCACAGTTTTATTCTGCCCAGAACAGCGCTTTCCCTTGATTACTTATAATAATTACTAACCTTACCTAACGAGGTTGATGTAGTAAATAGCCTTAACAAAGAATGATATAACAAAAAACATCTAGAACATTTTCTCATCTGGAGATGAAAATACAACCTTTTCAAAAAAACGCCAATCCCAAGTAGATGGTTCATTTTAACAAATTTTCCACACTACAAACAAACACAAAATCGTATCGTCCAACAACGTGCACGCACGGCGGCGCGTGCGGGCGACGTGACCGCTTGCGCACGCGGCGCGCATACCCGCGCGGTAATGAGCACGTGCGTGTGAGCGCGCCCTTACTTCACCTTCACTGTAGCTGTGGTGTGTATCACGTCATATCGTTTTTGGAATTGTGGTGACGGAGAGCTAAGTCAAAATCGCGGGAATCAATCGAAAATTATGGACAAAGTAACAGCCTCATATATCGTTCGATGGTAAGGTTAAGCAAAACTTGGTGAGATCGGTCTGTGATTGATCTACTATGAGATTTACTTATATCATCATAAATTCCTATGTTTTTGAGAAGGCACGTTACACTGTAGGTCCTTGCTGTCATTTGAACTTCTTCGACAGTCGTGGCAGATAGTCAGAAGCCTGATCTGACAGATCAGCTGACAAAGCAACATCCAACCAACCAACATTACTGGGAGGCTGCCCGGGCAACTAGGTTGAGGTGAGATAGACAGTCACTTCATGTAAAACACTGGTACTCAGATGCATCCGATTGAGCTGCAATATGATGGAGAAGTATTTTTGCCTTAATAATCTGCTTGGTTTATCGATGCAATATATTTTCCACATCTATTTCTCTTCAGCATACTAAGATTTACCCCCTTCTTTCTAATATCATCATTGACCCATTAATTTTCTCCGGAAATTTTTCTCCATGATGTAAATAGTGCAATCAAGATTATTTGGATCTTTCATAAGCCTATTTGACTTGACTTTTTAACGACAAAAAAAAATAAGCTCTGAAATAAAATATCCACATCTAAAACTGCAAACTATTCCACTTGACACGGTACTTTTAACTTGACATGGTATTTATTCTTTTGTTTTATGTAATAGATAGAATTGTTGATGAATTAGATCAATATTTCCAGGATAACTTCAAAACTGAGGTAATTAACGTTAATTTTGTCGGCTGTTCAATCAAGTTAAATTTCACGGAGTAGGTATAGTTTTAACAGAAAAAAAAACAGTAGGCCCCCTCGCCTGATTACCTCGTCGATCACCCGCACCAACCAACGGAAACTAATCCAATAGAGCAGCCTTCAACAATCACTTCATTTTATGCTTTTTCTTGTAATCCAAAAAAACAACGCGACTCGGCACGCGCGGGCTCGCCGTCAGCGTACGCGCATCGCATCTTAAGCTGCCAGAGCGAGACAGCACTATACCCACGTCACGTGAGCGAGCGAGACAGTTATATGATTAATGAGTACGACCCGTAACCAAGAAATGCAGTCAAATTAGGAGAAATAAATATTGGAGTTGATGTTAAAAAATATGTGATTTTATATTAAAACTTTTTAATATGGTTTATGTTGTAACATTGTTCTTTAGTACACAATTGTCGTGTTAACCGATTATTATTGCAGTCAGGATTCTGATATAAACAGGAAGCTTGAAAAATATATTCCTTATAGGTTTCATAGATGTGCCTGTACTAAGAATTCTGTGCTAGCATAACGCTGAGCAATAAATGTACTTTATGAGAACATTAAAAAAGTTTTGCGAATCGAATGAGCATTTAAAAAAAGGTGTTCCTAATTCGAAATTGACAAACTCATTTGTTATTGACGAAAAAGGTCGTTAGTAAAAAGTTGTCATCGAATTCTCTTTAAGCCACAATAAAAAAAAAAAACAAAAACGAAATGAAATAAAACTCCATAGGCTTGACGCAAAAAAAAGCAAATACCCCAGCATTCCTCTTTAAGAATTCTAGAAAGTGTTGGTTTTACGTTTTACGTGCAAATCATAGCTTTTCCATACATAAAATAGATTATAAAATTGGTCGAGAAGGCGTTGTCGATGCGTTCGGGACCGACGCACAATGCATCGCCGACGGCCACAGTTTACTGTGAGATACTAAAGTTTATTACGCACTGAAACATGAACATCTTATGCTTATATGCGTTGGTTCGCGTGGATGGTTAAAGGTATGAACTGAGAGCGGGTAACAAGGGCGGTAAGATGACAGAAGTTTAAGACAACTATTGTAACTTTTGGAAATTTGAGCTCAGCATCTAGTGAAATGAGACAAAAGTACATTTCAGCAAGCATGTACCAATTTTTTTGGAAATAGCTTCTGTCTGCTGTTGCATCAGAATTCCCTATACCTACAGCAACATTTTTATTTATTTTTGGGCATATGTACACTCACATTATTGCTCGATATTGATCTTTTAGAAAATCTTTAAACTTTTTTTTCATGTATCACATTGAATCAGAAATATAGTAACTGATTAAACCTTTTAAGTGTTGACATGACATCAAAACTTAAATGGTTTATACCTAGGTCTTATACAAGAGTAGTTATTATATTATTTCCTTAACCAACTTAACCCTCCAGCGCTCACATCTTAACCCTAAAAGGCTTTCGTTTCCGCCAACATAGCTTGGCCGAATAAACCGTCGCTTTATGCATTTCGGCAGCTTTGCTGTTTTATTTCTCGGCCTTTCTCAGAAGTGGACGAAAAAATACCTTTTGCAGACACTACGGAGACGTGGGCTTGTAGGCTTCTGTAGAATACCAGTGACATTTGTGTTGGTTCCTCTTTGAGTTATGCCGAACAGCGCTGAAATAATATGTCGTTGACAATTATTGTTGGTAAAGGTTCGTTTGAAAAAGGAATGCGTGGTTTGATGGCAGCGCGTGTCTGACAGCTATAAGTTGTCTCTGGTTAAGATTTGTTGAATTGCGGAACCTTAACATGGCATAGACAAAAATGGTGACACGAGGTCTTCAGATTCTCTTTTCTTCTTAGATTCTTTATTTACACAAACTTAAATATACACCATATTTACTTTCAGATTTTGATTCTCATTTTCCAATATTTAAAGCACCTTCTAATTACCTTCCAGCTTACAAAACAAACCAATAACACTCAATAAAATAAAAATAAAATTCACAAGCAGCAATCGTATGAAACCAACAGTACTTTACCCCGAACAGAACATCCATATGATTTAAATTCAAGCAATAATTTCAACATGACCCTGTACGATCCGAAATAAAAGTCTACACGCGACAATAAAACGAACCGGCCACTGTCCAAGACTATGAGACAAGACTTTAAAAAAAAAACGACAAAATTGACCACGCACTTGGAATCGAAATGCAAAAAAAAATATTTTGCTAAAACGAGACGGCAGTATTGAAAATGTCGTGTAACAGAAAGGGAGGGTGGATATAAATTTAGAATGCATCGCATGCTCTTCGACATCCGTCGACGCAAAAAATCGGTGCTGCCATCTATCGGTTGTTTGTGACACTAACCGCCGTTCCAATATTATATCCATGTGTTGTCTTCCTTACTAGAGATAGTTTTTGGACATTAGGCTGGATGCAGGTCGCCTCCAACAGGTATCTGTGGAGATCTAAGAGGGAGGCCTATGCTCAGCAGTGGACGTCCTATGGCTGAGATGATGATGATCATGAGGCCCATACAAGTAATGTCAAATTCTTATCTCTTGTTAGCTAAACAACAGATAGATAGAATATTGAAAGCGGCCGTTAAAGTTCAACGATTGATTGGGGGCATTCGGCTTTAGGTCGCAAGTTTTGTCAGTTCCTGGTTTTGAATATAAAACTTGACATTGCAAAATCTTAAGTGCCTGTTTGGGTATTCCGAACACAGTGTTGTGAAATAATTTATTATCTTCTTCCAATGAACTTTGGAACGAAAACTTTTACTGTGTCCCTTGAAATTAAAGTACCTACAGGTTACCAAGTTAATACATGCCCCTTTCGCAAATTATGATACCAAGGATCAGTCATTTTAGGTTATAACTCAAAGATGTCTAGAGTACAAAAAGTATCTAAAAAACCCATCCCACCATTTTAAGAACTTATCGAGCTCAATTAACCTTGTCTAAAACAGTAGCTACCATACCAACCAGTTACCCAGAAGCATAGACTAAGAAAAAAAAAATGATAACGCCATAATGATCCAATCGATCATGCTTGTTATGACGCGGTGGTCCACTCTTGCGCAGGTCATTAATTAGATCGCCGTCTTATACGCCTAATGATACGTTGATATTAATGAATGATCTATTTTATTTCATAATTTAATAATATTAGTTTGGGAGGATGTGATGTTAAGAGGTTCGTTCGTTTATTTTGAGTGTTTTAATTTTTTAAATTGATTATGAAGAGTTTTGACAGTTGATACACAAACATACAGACTATAACATGGTATGTCAAAACTATTCCATCTTTCAATAAAACCTCTTTTCACATCTCAGTGGAAGCCAAAAAAAAAACAAATGACACACATATTTCAAAATAACGCCAATATGAAAAAGGTTTTTACCCAAACAAGCAAAGCAAAGTGGTGTAACCCAAAAATACAAAAAAAAATGTCGTCTATTTATCTATTACGTTGATTGATTCCTATCATTCAGAGTTAGGTGGAAGGTTCTATCCTTCAAATTGTAGTTAATGGCTGCCCATTTATAACGATTGAGAGATATTTCGCTTTCTTGGGTGGTTTTCTACGAATATTCCAGAAAGTTAAGATGTACCTACATACAAAAATATTTTGGGATGTTCTTGATGGATATGCGGCATAACTCTATTTTTGACAAAAAATGTGAAGCTAGATGAAATCTATAATTTAGATAACAGCTTTGTTACTGTAAGTTTGATTTTTTCCTAAATGAAAGCAAGGCTTTAATTTTGTACAAAGATTTATAGAAATTGAGTTAGGTAACTTATGTAATAGTGCACATAAAATACAAGTTTTTCTACGAATTTCAAGCGAAGACTGAATTAGGCTGACTTTTTATTTTTATTAATATCCAATTTTCAATAACTCTTCAGTAGCTTCTTATAACCTACATACCATCGCCCCCAAAATTCTCTATTAAGCTTATAATCAGTAAAAACTAGGAGTATCTTCCTAATTTCTGTCAGGTAGCTCTCTTAGCTTCCGAGTCGCACGCGCATGTTCGCTTTATCAACGTCAGTCTATTGCTCGATAACGCGTCTCCTGTTACCGACCTGGTGGTCTCTAGTGTTCTTGCTTATTAGCTAATTATATTATGATAGCATTTTATTGGAGTTATAAATATCGTTATTGTAACTAATTGATAAAATTGTTGGCAAAATATGAATGTAGCAAATATAAAGCAAATATGAGTTTGTCTGTTTATATGACACTGAACGCGCTAAACTAAGGATCTATTTGAGCTGATTTGAAAAATATTTCGAATTCAATTTGGTATGTTTATGTACAACACAATATAGATACTATTATTTACTAGATTATAAAAAAATACCTTAATAAGTACCTCTTTCTCCAAATAAGTATTTATGTTAGAACTAAGAACTTACTACTAAGGCGTACAAAAATAACTCGGAGTTAGATAGCTTATTTTATCGAGAGAGGACTCCTGGATTATGCCTATTCAATGCTTTTAAAAACGCTGACGGAACCTAACTTTACCTACCTTTATAACATAAAGCAACTAGCTCAACGCTAAACACAAAGTCAAAACACCAAAGCTACCTACTCGCCTAGATCTAACCAAGTGTTTAACCAGGTGCCGCCATTCAGGTCATTACCTAACTAATAAAATGTCCGCTAAAAGCTTTATTAGATGCTACAAAGAAATATCTCTCCGCAAGCCGTAGTGAGGCGACACCTCGGAATCCGGTAGTCGATGCCTTATCGACAATCTCGACAAATGACTAATAGGAAAAATGTCGCGAGCGACAGTAAATGTGTTATAAATAATTATATAGATTTTGTTTTATGTGTGTAGGACGTGAATTATGTGGTTAATAATAAAATGTTTTAAGAAATTTATGCGTGATACTGGAAGCTGGGTATAGATGTATTATGTTTCGGCTTGTCAATTTTTGCAATATATTTGGTATATTTATCATTGACACGACAGCATATTGACTGCTTGTTCTGCTATTGAATTACATTGAAATGAATAATACTTTATATGGCATGTCTATCTACACTCAGAAGGATTTTAGCATACTTTAATTAAGCAGAAGTTGACATAAAAAAATTCTATTTATTTTCTGTAACAATAATTGAATCAAATCAATAAAAATAATTTTATATGTAAATAGAAAATTACATACATCAATACAAGTTAGCCAAAGAATTAATAAAAAGACACACCCTACCGCTGACAAGTGCTCTTAATCTCCACGATACTGCATCATTAATTATCGATAGAAAAAACATCGATAAGTTATTTATCGATTAATCGTATAATGGAGTAAGACCTGCACTACAGGAAGCCTGTTCCCGTCATTTGTCTTGATGGCATTTGACATCACTCAACCGAGTAGTTGGTACCTGATGAACGGACTTTTTTTAAAGTTGCTCAATTATTTTGTTTTTATCAAATATTATGGTTTTACTAAATTAAAAGGAATTTGGAAGAAGCAAAAAATGATTTGTCAAAAGATATATTACAGTAGTTCGAAAAACGTAATGTCATAACCCCGAACATTAATCATTGGAATCGCACAAAAATGCTAAACCACATAAAAATAATACATTCATATTCTTCATTCCATTCCATTAAAAGGTAAAAAAGCAAACTCCTATTTAAATTCTCGGTTGATAAATTACCATTTTTTATATCGACACGGCGCATCACTAAGAGTGAAGTTGTTTGTTTTGCCGGTAGCAAGTAGTGTCGCCTTGATAAATATCCTTAAAGATTGTTCGGACTCCTCGATAATTTCTCTCGGAACCTCACACTTTAACCAACAAACCAATTCTTACTCTATCAACTAAAAAATAAAGCATAAAATTGTATAACAGCTCCACAATTCTTCGACCAAGATATATGATGTTATTTATGATACCCTCATAGTACGTGTTTTATAGTTATTTGATAAAACACTATCGTGATTATTTAGCTTGACTCTGTGACTGGCTGAATCTATTTTGTTTATTTAACATGCCACTAATATTATTCTTGGATTTTATCTCCATATTATACGAAAGGTAATACTAATAAACATTGAGTCTAATGTTACAGCTGTCTCGCTATGATAAATGGCAAATAAATTAAATATTATTACAAAAAATATGGTAACATATTACTACAAAGATGTTATCCTCGTGTCCCGGGTGCCCGGGGCGAACATTTGAAAACGTCATAAAATATTTGCAAAGACCCGCAACAAACTTGGATGCACAGTTTTGCAGAAAAACAGTGACAAGTTTTCACGCTAAACGCATAAACCTCTCTGTTACACGGCGGATAAAAAGTATCGTAAATAATATCGTAATATCACCACGACAAGACATGGCACGTCAATTTTCTCCGCTCGGTAAAAACGTGTAGCAACATTGTAGCCGCCAAGCACAATCGACTCATTTTACTTTTTTTATTTTTCAGGTAAAAAGTGGCGTTCGCTGACTCCGCAAGACAGGCGGCCGTTCGTGGAGGAAGCGGAGCGGCTGCGGGTCATCCACATGACGGAGCACCCCAACTACAAGTACCGGCCGCGGCGGCGGAAGCAGAACAAGACGCGGCCCAACCAGCCCAGCCAGGGCGCCAGCGCGCCCCCCGCCGCCGCCGCGCTCGGCTCGCCCTACGCCGCCGGCACCGACTCGCCCGACGCGCGCTTCAGCCACAACCCCGGCGCCGGCTTCTCGCCCTACCGCACCTCGCCCCTCGCCTCCGACTTCCAAAATAACCAACAATTCAACGGACACGTTCAGACTCCGGAATCCTCTCCCGCAAGGTCTCCTGAACCTCAAGGACGAAGGAGCGCCCCCGCTGAAGCTCCTCTGCCTACACCTGACGCATCTCCTGTAGAAAATGAAAAGGAAAACTTCCAGTATGAAGAGAGGAGGCGAGCGATCAACGCCTCCTCGATGTCGGACTCGTACTCACCCTACAAAACTTATAGAACGCCAGGATCGTTCTCGCCGGCGCCCGTCGCCGCCATGGGCATGGCTAACGGGATGTACGTCATGTGCACGCAGAGGACTCTGACTGAGCAACCACCGCTGGTAACAGGGACGTTCTTCCCGCCCGTCGCCACCTCGCAGGACCAACAAGCTCTCGGCACTTCCACGCCAAGAGTATCCAACGCCCCTAGTGGCCCGATGCCCACGGAATATACTATTCAATATCATCCTTTCGAACAATACGAACAGATGTATAAAACTGAGGACTCGTACGTGTCTCATTATCCTGACCAGCCTAAAACTGAGTACGACACGGGTGGCAGTTACTTCTCTGAGGAACCACCGTCGAACCAGCAGCAAGAGGGAGAACAAAACTTCATGAACCAACGCTCAGAGATCAGGACGGGCTCGCCCGAGTCTGACGTGGATGCTCGGGAGTTTGATAAATACTTGGACTACGGGGCTGAGGGGCCGATGGAGCAGCATCAGCAGCAGCAACAGTACCGGTATGAGCAGCAACAGAACTACAGGCCTCCGTACTGCCCGGACCAGGCGCCCGGGCCGGACTACTGCCCCGAGAGGATGTACGCGTCTCCTTACGCGTCCGTGATCGCAGGAGCACCGCCCGCTAACTACGCGCCTAGCGCGGCCGGGTCTGACGTCAGACCCGAGGACGAGTTCAGCGTCATCCTGGCCGGCGTGCGGCAGACTTGCTACAGCAATTGACTAGACAGGACTGATACGGGGTAGCAAATGGACTCTTCCTTAACTGTAGCCCAAAGAGTTGACTCCCTTCCAAATGTTACGGAATATACGATGACAAAGTTTCTACTGCGGATATAGTGATATTGTTAGAAATTGTTCTACTAAAATTAGACACAAAATGTAGTTTTACATTAGACATTGACATAAATTATACCGCGACGACAAAGTGATGTAACTCAAATATAAATATATTTTTAACTAGTTCGCGACTTAGCGCTTTTTGTAATTTGTGTAAAACTTTTCAATTATTTATTACCCTGTGAATAAATTAAAAAGGAGAGTAACATATTTTAAGTGAATTTATATGATTTTAGGACAATAAAAAATGTTATGATTAATTATAAAAGCGATACGGCTTGTACTCACGTGTTATGTTCCAAATTGTTTGTGCCTTGACTTGTATTAAGAGAAGTTAGCGGCAGTAACGTGTCTCAGCGACTGTTATCTAGTAAGTCGAAACTATATAAAATAAATAATGTTAATATGAATTGGTGCTATGTGAAGAGGTCCTAAAATATTTTTTGTACGTCCAAATCCGTATACCATAGAGGTAGCGAATAATTGCGATTCCTATGTAAAAGATTATTTATTTGTAACTATTTTTGTATATTTCGTAGATAAAAACTAAAACGAGCGTCGAATTAAATGAAATATAGTTCTTCCAATAAGTCTGTAGATATATAATTTAAGTCTTATTTTTATATCGTTTTAAAAATTATAGAACTACTGTTTTTCTGTATAAACTGTTAGAATATTTTTAATAAAGAAATATCTCATAGGTTATAATTATTTGTACTAAAACTATAACTAGTTAAATTGTTTTTAGTTTACTGCAATTCTTTAGTTTAGTAAGGAAACACTCGCACTGCGAAACTAAGTTCTTCCTAATTGTAAGAAAATTTATAAGGAACAATAAAATTTTATTCATATGCAAGTTTAGACTAATTATTTACCTCAAACCCACAAACGTAAAATCAGGTATTCCTTACAGTACAGTACCTACAGAACCAAATAAACAGTTTCATAAAAATACATACAAAATACAAACTTAAATACCTTGACAATACCACACAACTTGACAAATACACAGATACCCGCACACGAACATTCATAAAAGCATCTCATATTTATTTTATCGCACCGATAGCCATCAATTCAAATTAATGACACATTTAATAATACATTACCTTACACTTGCCAAATGCTAAACACAACAAAAACAAAGCGAGACCAATATAAGTCCAAATAAAATTAAAATTACTAAATAATTTGCGCTGGCAGGGGTGTGCCTGCGCGGCCCGCGGGCCTCGCGCCCCTGTAATTACCACGCGGGCCGCGGGATCACGCCCCTGCAACAACCACGGTCTTTGATGTATTGACGTTTTTGAGAAAGGCAGATATAAGTACAGAATTGAAGATTTTTGGTACGTGCCGTATGAGTATTTCTGGGAACTTTAGGGAGGCATAATTGAGATATTTTTCATTGCAGACTGTTTTTTATGTAAATATTTTTTGTGTCTTATCTGATGTTAAAATCTGGGAATATACAGTTTTACGCGCTAAATGTAATAAGATGAAAACTTTACTCAATACACATATTAAACGACACAAATTGAATGAAACCATCAATTGGAAGAAAATTCAACGTGTTTCGACAACATACATACAGAGAAGGAGTATTTGTCAAAGCTTCACTCTTCATCCCGAAATACAAAGTATGAGTAAGTATCTAAATATGGTAAGACTGAAATGTTACAAATAGAAAAGAAATAAAATGGGAATATAATCATAAAAAAGTTAAACCCTAAGCAGATATGAAAATAAATTGGCGAAGGATAGACAAAAAAAAACAACAAAGCACAAAGGTATAGAAAATAATATCTACAGAAATCAAAAAAATATATATATCTCACAGATTATCTCGACAGTATGATATCAAAGAATTTCACTAGTAAACAGTTTGTAAAATCCTAGTTTCAGAGTTACGTCCAGTTTCCCAACTGGCGTGTTTTGGCGCGAGGCTGTTATAATACGTGATAATTAAGTTTTTATTCGCTCTTTTACATTTTAATCCTCGGGGACATCTCCGTCCAGAATATCTGATATTCTTTTAATTTATTTATTTAATTAATACGTATCATAAGTTTTTTCAGTTATAAAAACTTTAAAAAAAAAATGACAGTTTTTTTTAACCACCGATTTATGTCTTTATTTTGCAATAGGAAAAAAAGCCTATGTTAAATAGCTCCACCCTCCCTGATTCGACAGAGCAAAAAAAGAATTTTCATACGTAATTTTTATGAGTTTCGTTCTTTACTAAATCGTATCCCATGATTAAGCTATTTACAAAATTTCATAGTAATGCATTCAACAGTTGGCACTTAAAACGTGTCATATATACCTATAGAATTTAACATTGGGAACAAATATAATGACCACCATAAAATGCTTTGATACCCTTAGTTTTGCAACCAGAAAAATCTACTGAACACCAGAAAAATAAAGTCTAAAAATGTAATAGTACCAGCTATTTTAGTCACGACTTCACTTTAAATTGTATTCGACCACCAAATTTAGTAAATGATCACCAACTCTTGACGACCAAATTAATGTATTATTTTTGCCTAAATAAGTCACTGTGATTGCCATAAAATGTAGGCTTATTATCAAATAAAGTATTATGATGCCATATTAAGTTATGTGTCCGGCTTGCAATGCATGCGTGAGTGTCAGTATGACGAGTGACAGGGGAAAATGGAAGAAAATGACATATTGCACCGACCCCAAGTAAAATTGGGAACAGGGCAGGAGAAAGAAGAAGAAGAATGTGTTTCTCAATACACTCCCTCGAAAACACACTCCTATCGCACTGTTTAGAGGCATGCAATAGACAATTTTCCACCCTAGTGCAGGAAAAGGGTCCCCATAATGTTATTACATTTATTGTATCAGGCCGAACTTATTTTTTTGGAGTCAGTTTACTTAAACAGGATAGCAAGATGTAAAAACTTTGATTATCATTTTATATTAAAACGCTGGTATAATTTTGATGATCATTCACTACTTTTGGTGATCATTTACTACTTTTGGGATAACAATGATTTATTTGGACTCATTTTGCTTAAATAGGATAGCAGAATGTAAAAACTTTGGTTATCATTTTACTTTAAAATGGTGGTTTAATTTTGGTGATCATTTACTATTTTTGGCTTGCGCATGATTTATTTTGGAGTAATTTCACTTAAATGGGATAGCAAAGTGTTAAAACTTTGGTTATCATTTTACATTAAAATGCGAGTTTCATTTTGGTGATCATTTACTATTTTTGTCTGCTATTTGTTACTATTTCTGGTGATCAGTTAAACATAAGCCTTTAACATTACACATATCTAATGAGGATCAACCAAAGCCCTTATAACCCTTTTTTAGAAAATCATCAAATGACCTTACCTCTTAGAAGCGTGAGGGAGTGTCAGACTCTTACTGACTAAAACCCACCAAGTTCCTTCTTAAGCTCTTCATGTACCAGGGCCGCGGTAACTTTCGAACAATCCCGTAGCCTCTCTAGGAGCCAATATACACCTAATATAAAGACATAATTCACGAAGTAAACCATTCAGTAATTAAGCTCATTAGAAACAATTAGGATGACAAAGCTAGACTATTAGTTGTCGCGTGGCTGCGCCTGAAATTGAAAGAACATAAAAACAGTCGCGCCGTAATGGCCGATAGAGAGCCAATAAAATATGCGTTTGCGCACTGACCATGGGTAAAAGGTTTTGCTGTAGTTTAAGATATGCGAAGATATTTTTAGTTTATTGCAGCTTAGTAGTTTTTTAGTCAGAGGTAATGTCCACCTTCATTTTTTATTTTCGATCATACTTGGTTTTTGTTTCCGTCATTATTTTGGGAATACACTGTTTTGCTTTCTTTCTACATAAATAGTTCGATTTACCTATCTACCTAGACGTTGCGGATTATATACAAAATAATACAATAATACAAAAGAAAATATCGGATAATAAGAATATCGGATTAATTAACGTAATAAATAGTTCTGTGATACCGAAATAAATGTGATATTTTCAATATTCATTATAATCCTTACTAATCCTTACTAATATTATAAATCGGAAAGTGAGTTTGTTTGTTTGTTTGTTTGTTTGTTTGTTTGTTTGTTCCGCTTTCACGCCGTAACTACTGAACCGATTGCTTTGAAATTTTGCAGACGTAAAGTTAGAAGTCCGGATTAAATAATAGAGTACTTTTTATCCCGAAAAAAATAGATATTCCGGAGGGAAAACAAAAATATTGTTTGCTTGATGGATGGATTGTAGATGGCGCTGTGTGTCGTTGTAGCTAAATGATACGATAATGAATCCCCGAAATACGATAATGAATCCCCGAAAATGAGGAATTCCCGAGGGATGATGTACAATTTGTTTAATCGTCTAAACTGTTTTTTTTTTACATCTACTTATATATTGCAAACGAATATGAACATATAAATTTAGAAGCTAAATGATACGATAATGAATCCTCGAAAATGAGGAATTCCCGAGAGATGACGTACAATTTGTTTTATCGTCTTAACTGTTTTTTTTACATCTACTTATCCTGAAATAACTATAATTCAACGAATTATTAATTGGTATAAGTATTAGTTAAGTTATTTAGTTCTTGAGGTATGCGATAGATGGCGCTGGGTGTTTTTAAAACGTGGTAACGATGTGTTTTTAAAATACCTAAGAAGTGGAATGATAGCTTTTTAAAACGTGGTGACGTTGTTTTTTTTAAGATACGTAAGAATTGCAATGATATCTCGCGCTTTAACCTGTAGCTCATTGTTCAATCGCGAGCTTCCCGATAGCTCGATAGATGGCGTTGTGCTTTTCTGTATCGCGATGTTAAGGTTCGCCGCGGGCCCAGTAGCGCCAGGGCCAGCCGCGGCTGCGGGTTGTTCGAAAGAGGTACCGCGGCCCTGGTATATAAAAGGCCTAGGACGGAACACGACGATTTTAGTCAGTAAGAGTCTGACACTCCCTCACCGCTGCTAACCCACAGCGGGAGGGGTGAACCGAATTCCACGCGGGCGAAGCCGCGGGCGGAAAGCTAGTTGTCAATAGAGCAGTTATACTATTTTGAAAATACGTATTTCGTCTATAGAAAATGAATGATATTAAAAAAAAATATGCATTATATTTAACCAAAAAACAAAAACAAATCCAACCCTAAAAAAAATCTTTAGCACAGCATCGCTTTAACTACGTCGCTCATACGTAGGACGGCAGCGGCGCAAGCGCACCGCTCCAAAGAGATGCGCCTTTGAAGATAGCGCCGATACATTTATTAGCCAGGTTTGCATACCGACCGCCATCAGCCGCCAGCCTGAATAAGGTTCGGTTCCCCGTTGAGTTATTTTGAATTGTGCTTTTTGACTAGTACTCTCAACTTTTTGGTCGATAGCGAATGATTGTGTGGAAGTTTAATTGCTTTTAAATCTGGTTAGTTTGCAGTAGACTACGATGTCTAAGGTGAAATCCATATTTGAGTAGTTTTTGTTATAAAACACTGGTATTCAACTGCATCAGGTTAGACTAGAAGCCGACTTTAGCCGACCCCAACAAAGTTGGGAATAGGCTAGGTGGATGATGACGAGTAGTTTTTACTATAGTTATAGATCGACATCGTCTATTGCTTTAGTTTTCGATCAACTACCCGTTATGCGTACTCTTTACGTACACATGGACATTCTACCTACCTAGTCCAGCGATTCAAACTGTACCTAATATCTTAGATATGATAGACTACTATTTTGACATAAGCTCCATGCAAGGAATGCTCCTCAAATTCCTATATTAAGTGAAACAGAAACAGTTAGTTAGAATATTGGGGACGGACGTTAGTAGATAGAATCAAGCGCTTAACAATCACTGCACAAAATTACTGCTAAGTCCACTGAAAATTGTGAAGACTGAATTATCGAGGAAAGCAAATGTTTTACCCGGGTCACGTGTCTAACACACCTACATAACATGTAACCTTACATGTGACTTTGGTTATGTATGTACTCACAAATTGTTCCAAAGCAGTTACGTTGCTGTAGAAATAGAAGGTTACCATAACCCAACTGTTATGGCAAGATTCTACTAAAATGTTCGCGAACATCAAATGTATTTCCGTCGGCGAAGCTAAAGATTGAAGTTTGGCAAACTCTTGATATGCTGAAACTCTTTAAAAGCAGCGATACCTGAGTGTCTTTCGGAGAAACATGGTCAGGACAGTGATAGCTGAGTCTCTCTGAGAAACATGGTCAGGTCACGTCTGGTAAAATCTTTAGGTAAAGGACATTAATTTCTTTCTGACAACCAGCCTTCCAAACTTCATGTTCTCCACAGAGAGTTTTTCATATCGTGCGAATATCAATGTGCTTGACACTCGCAAGTTAATGTAATTTCTCTTCATTCAATTATCTATAATATAAAAATGAATCGCAAAATGTGTTGGTAAGCGCATAACTCAACAACGCCTGGACCAATTTTGCTAATTCTTTTTTGTTGTGTTTGTTATTGTCAGGAGAAGGTTCTTATGAAAAAAAAATAGGGTAAAATAGAGAAGTCAGTTGACGGGAGCGAAGCCGCGGGCAAAAGCTAGTCCTTACTAATATTATAAATCGGAAAGTGAGTTTGTTTGTTTGTTTGTTTGTTTGTTTGTTTGTTTGTTCCGCTTTCACGCCGTAACTACTGAACCGATTGCTTTGAAATTTTGCAGACGTAAAGTTAGAAGTCCGGATTAAATAATAGAGTACTTTTTATCCCGAAAAAAATAGATATTCCGGAGGGAAAACAAAAATATTGTTTGCTTGATGGATGGATTGTAGATGGCGCTGTGTGTCGTTGTAGCTAAATGATACGATAATGAATCCCCGAAATACGATAATGAATCCCCGAAAATGAGGAATTCCCGAGGGATGATGTACAATTTGTTTAATCGTCTAAACTGTTTTTTTTTTACATCTACTTATATATTGCAAACGAATATGAACATATAAATTTAGAAGCTAAATGATACGATAATGAATCCTCGAAAATGAGGAATTCCCGAGAGATGACGTACAATTTGTTTTATCGTCTTAACTGTTTTTTTTACATCTACTTATCCTGAAATAACTATAATTCAACGAATTATTAATTGGTATAAGTATTAGTTAAGTTATTTAGTTCTTGAGGTATGCGATAGATGGCGCTGGGTGTTTTTAAAACGTGGTAACGATGTGTTTTTAAAATACCTAAGAAGTGGAATGATAGCTTTTTAAAACGTGGTGACGTTGTTTTTTTTAAGATACGTAAGAATTGCAATGATATCTCGCGCTTTAACCTGTAGCTCATTGTTCAATCGCGAGCTTCCCGATAGCTCGATAGATGGCGTTGTGCTTTTCTGTATCGCGATGTTAAGGTTCGCCGCGGGCCCAGTAGCGCCAGGGCCAGCCGCGGCTGCGGGTTGTTCGAAAGAGGTACCGCGGCCCTGGTATATAAAAGGCCTAGGACGGAACACGACGATTTTAGTCAGTAAGAGTCTGACACTCCCTCACCGCTGCTAACCCACAGCGGGAGGGGTGAACCGAATTCCACGCGGGCGAAGCCGCGGGCGGAAAGCTAGTTTATTATAATGTGTGGAATACCCATGGCAAGGGAGAGTTGTCTCGTGTAATACCCTTTGCTTGAAGTGGTCACTTCTATCGATACCTATATCTCCAATAAGCCATCCTTCGCACCCTACAAACTCGATCCAAACTTTCCATGGTAGTATCAACAAAACCCAAATAGATTGGCATATAAAAAACAATGCGTTATCAAGGCACAGTTGCCCACGTGCACACTATCACTAGATGTCCTTTTTACCCAGTTTCGAGTGAAACCAAAACACTAGCGTTAATGAGCTATTGTGCACAACGTAACTCCGGCTAGTTTCCAAACACTCGATAAAAACAAAAAAAGATCTATCGATAACGCCGATAAATTGATGCCAAGCTTACATAGTTGACTCCCTGCTCACCTATTTTAACTGACAATTTTTGCGGTTGCTCGCAGGGTCTTCTAATAGGAATCCAATAGGACGATACATTTGGGCATCTTCTCTCCACCCCAATGATGCATTGCTATTGACAGACAGCCAGCGTTAGGTATGAAGAACGCTCTACAATCATAGCAGCCAAGGAAAGGGAATATTTTCTTACTTCATGCCTTGGAAATGTACCAGACATTTCCAAATATACCTATGTAAGGTATTGCTTTTCTAAGTTTGTATGTACTTTCTAAGTACATATCTTAGACACCAATGGCTGATAAAAAGGTGAAGGAAAACATCTTGATAAAACCTGGACTATAAAGTCTGAAATGACCAATCCGCATTGAGCAAGCGATGTGGTGATTAATGCTCAATATGCTCAATCCCTCTCCGTGTGAGAGGAGGCCTGTGCCCAGCAGTGGTACGATAAAAAGGCTGTAACGGTAAAGGAAGTAAGAGTACTTAAGTATTTATTATGATAGATATAGAGGTATGTATATTTTTTCCTCCCAAGAGATGCATTGTACTATCAATGTTTTGCAGATTTGGGAAGACAGCCATCGCTGTGAAGAAAGCCCTACAGCTTACAAATCAGGTAACAAAACGGAACTATTCTCTTACTCACTCCTCGGAATTGTACTAAGCATATACCTAAGTATAATTAGTACATGTATGTATGTATATGTATGTTTGAAATGTGTACTTTACTAGCACGTGTTGAAACACGCGGCATCGTGCCGTGTGACGTTCAATATGAAGTACGGTTCCTTAAGGCTTATGATTTGTGCTGATTAGCGTTATTTAAACTTTGATATTGGTTTTTAAAGAAAATGTATAAGTATTGGGACTAAATAGGTACTGGTTTTTCTGAAGTCATAGTTTGTATGGAGATGAGAGTATAAGTGGAATCTTCTTTAACGAACTGCCGGATTCTTCCCAAAACTTGCTTTGAAAGCTACTTGTGTCCGAAATAAAGCAGGTCTATTGCATTTGGTTAAATTGAATAAGATTAATAAGTTTTAATTCTTTAGTGAAAATAATTTGTGAGTATGCAACGTTTTAGCCCCTAAAACAAAAACAAACAGAAGTTGTGAAGCGGTATTGCTAGCACCTTATTTATTTGTATTTTTTTTTTTTTAAATGGCCTTTCATATACATATTTTCAAGCAAACGTGAAATAGGTCTTAACTAAAGACTTTAATTTCTCCCAAAAGAGAACATTCATAGAACAATTTTAACATTACCGACAATCTATCGTCAGTTTGTAGGTACTCTCAATATTGATTGTATATGCAGGTGAAAATATCAAGGTTTAGCGAAGCGGATGTTGCCTGGTTAACGGTTAATCGCACCATGTTTATGAAAAAAACTAAAAACCTTATCAGTCTGCCTGCGTTCGGAGTAACCTCGTAAACTACTGAATGATTTCCAGCGTGATTCTTGATTGTTCTTTTTTATTAACCGACTTAAAAAAATTTTTTTTTTTTTGAAAATTATCTTCATTGTGATAAATGATATCTACAAACTTTCAAATCAGCACGGACTCAACCAATTAATTCATCTTTAAACATTACACGCTACAGTAGGTACTGCAGCTTCTAAGTTAAATAGGCTACTTTCTGCATCAGGACAAAAGAACTTATATTCTTTCTCAGGCTCTAGAATATCTGTGTACCAAATTGCATTTAATTCGGTTCAAAGAGCTAATTTCGCCTTTGAAATATTAGTACCCAAGGGTTCTAAACTATATCTAACAGTTCCAAAATTCTTATTGCCAGTTTCACCGATTACTGACAAACTGTCGGATAGCTTATCAGGATCTTATTGAATAGATAAACTATAACTTTTGGTTTCACAGGTCGCAGATAGCAATATCATGAAATTAGAAGCACCCTTTATCTGGCGGATAGCAATAACTATCAGATAACTAACTAACACTTTATTCGTAGACAACCAGTGAAACTTTGATTTAGTTTTAATAATTTATCCATTTCAAAAGAGGTAAATAAATAAATTATTCAGCACAATAATATCCCGTGAGGCGTCATAGCAGTCAGCTAGTGGAGGCGCGCGGTTTTGCCTCGTCACCGCCACATCCTGCCTGAGTATTGCGTCTGTCTGTCACGCGACCACCGATTTACATATACGTAGTTTGTTTTTTTTTCTTTGATAGATTATAATTTTTAATTTTTAGTAGTTTTTTTTTTGTAGCATCGAGGAAGATGGGTTACCCGGGTAACTGGGTTGAGGAGGTCATGTAGGCAGTCGCTCCTTGCAAAACACTGGTACCTACTCAGCTGAATGTGGTAAAGTGGGTTACCCGGGTTGAGGAGGTCAGATAGGCAGATGCTCCTTGTAAAATACGTACTCAGCTGCATGCGGTAAGACTGGAAGCCGACCCCAACATAGTTGGGAGCCGACATATTTGGGAAAAGGCTAGGCAGATGATGATGAGCATCCAGGTGACACTAATTGATTTGATAGTAGGCAATGTGGAAAGTGGATAAAATAAGTTAGATGATACTGGGAAAATGGTAGAACCTTATTTTATATTTTTTTATACTTTATAAGTATATGGGTTAAACCCTTAAAGCTTTTGTGGGTTGTATTTGTATATTACTTTTATATTTAGAATTACTATCTGGTATTTGTCACTAAGTTAATTAATATTAGCATAAGTAGGACATGCATGTCATCAGTAAATTATGGTTCCAATAAAAAAGTCTACTCAGAACAGAAAAAGCCTCATAAATTAATCATCATTACACAATACTTCAGAAAAACTATAGTCTGACGCGTCTGACGCCTGTCAGTCACAGGAACACACATTTAATATTCATAAATCGACATGTCGCGTCATACTCATAAATAAATTAGAAATTCATAAAAAAAACAGTCGGACCACCCCTAGCTTAACATGGAGTATTCATACACTCATCACGAACCATTTCTATTTTAAATTTTACATGTTTAAAACCTCCTTGGCAACGAAATAAAACCTTATTGGAACGACAAACAATTCAAATTTTTAAATTCCGAACGCATGTGCACGTTGGCTGATTTAAAAATAAATTCTCTATGAAATAAAAAAATAAACTTTTAGCTTTTTCTGTAGGTCTGTGGGCCACGTGCCGAGGTATCGTAATTTTACAGCCAGACGACATTTCCTATCGATTTGCATCGAGATATGATTCGGAAATGACATGATCATTTATTTTTTAGTCTGTGAACATTGTTAAATGTATTATTGGCCATTGATTTTTTATTTCCATTTTATTGCTTGGTTATGATATTTACGACCAATTGAAATAAAAGCATAAAGGGTTGAAAAGGTAAACAGAAGTGAAGTGTGTAATATTTATCGATTATTTGAAGACACTGTTTTAATGAACAGCTCAAAGAAAAAAATCTAATATGTTTAAAATATCGATACTTATTGCCGATTACTTTATTTTTATTAAACTAAAGAGCTAATTTTATTGAACACACTAATGTCAAAAACAACTGGTCCAATTTCTATATTCTTTAAGTTTTAGATATCCCATTTATAGATGAATGTTATTAGTTATTTTTAATTCAGATGCCTGAAAAAGTTCACTCGAGACATGACCAAAACCGTCGGAAACAGCTACGAACTAACATTATATAAAATCATATCGTATGTGTAATATAACGTAATGCGTAGATATACTCAAACATATGTATGCAGGTACTTCTTTAAGAATGCAAATACCTTCACGGCAAACACAATTAAAGTGACAACCATGAATCAAAGACAAGCCATTGATGAGCAGCGATCAAACAGCTATTTTAATCAATTTAATTGGACAGCATCAATGGAAGCAGCCTCATAATAAACATTGGATCAATTATTTACATTTTATACGCATATTATCACAGATTATATAATAGTTACTACATATTATCGTGTTGCACCCTACACCTTCGTAAGTAACTTGTAATTACTAAGTATATCTTAGACACCAATAGCTGATAAAAAGGTGAAGGAAAAACATCTTGAGGAAACGTGGACTATAAAGTCTGAAATCACCAACCCGCATTGAACAAGCGTGGTGATTAATGCTCAATCCTTCTCCGTGTGAGAGGAGGCCTGTGCCCAGCAGTGGGACGATAAAAAGGCTGTAACAGTAAGAGTAACCCTTGATAATATAACAAAATATTTAACTAATTTGTTAATAGTCCATGCTGTACGTTAATATTTACGCTTGAATGAATTGGAGACGAAATTAAAAAGACTACTTCTCAAAACTCCCTCTCTAAACTTAGGGAGTGAAAGTTTACTTGTATTGGAATGGTTAAGCAACAGCAGTCAAACCAATTATGAAAAACTTAGCTATCGCGACAAAGAGCAGTCTGAAGAGGTGTGGGTGACTGGTGAGTTACTTTTATAAGGGTCGATAATTACGGGTAAAACCGCGAGAAATAGCTAGTAAAAGGGACATAGTTTATAGAACTACTGAGAAAGGAGGCGCTTCATTCACATTCTTTGACGCTCTCTCTGTAAAATACGCGTAGATATTACTTTTGTTGGGATATTACAGTTTTACTTTACGTACATTATTAGGCGTAATAAGTAAATTCACATGAAAACGGTGATACACGGAATGATTGGAGAGTCTAAAAGCAAAAAGGAGGTTTGTCTCCAAAGTGAACATCTTGATGATTCCAAAAAACTATCGTGTTGATCTACTATCAGATTGAAATAGTGTCTTAACAAAACTTAATTCAAATTATTTAATAGTGAAATTCTAACAGACAAAATTGCTTACTTTCGCAAGTAACATTCAATATACCTATATCGTTACCATAAAATATGTCCAACGCATTATCTCAACCCACTAATTGAACACCAATAAAAATAAATAACAATTCAACACACCATAAACAACACATTACTTTAAAAATACCTCTCCAATTATCTATGGTCTATCAATGTTGGGGTGCGTTCGGAATCCACTACCGGTGCGTGGCGCGTGTAAAAGGCTAGGCTTTTAGCTAAAAATGCGGCGGTTCCGAGGGCATCCCTTCTATGTTAATGGTCACTGGCAGATTCCTGTGCGTACGACCAACGCTAATTTAAACTGGATGCTACGCAGTACAGGGAAAGGGTAATGTTGCTTTTAATCTTAAAGGCATAATTCCTATAGGATAAAGTTGATTTAAAAAACGTGTTTGTAGTGGTAACTAACACGTGTACAGAAGAGGTTCTTCTTCTTTCGAGTCGATGACATGTCATATATTGAGACTACAGAACAGGTAAAATCATTACAGTAATGCTTTCCTAAGAAAATAATTTTAAATCACAAGAAAGAACCTAACATGACATTTTTACACAGAAACGACTTGTCAAAAAAAATCAGCACCACAGAAAAAAAAATTGTCTATGAAACGCACCAAGAAGGTCCACCTCCCCTGTGAGTATGCACGTCAATATTTTATTTATCGATGGCCAGTATCGCAGATATCGGCTCTCTGATACCGCGGAGCCAAGCCAGGTAAATGAGGCTGCAAGACACTCACTGGCCTGCAAACGTGATTTACTGTACACTCCCACTGCCCTACGGCTGAATAAAAATATTCATTATCTAACACACTAGAGTTAAGATCGGTTTAGATTAAATTAATGTTGCTACTTTAAGCTCTGAGAATAAGGATTATAAAATATGAAACTAATTTGTAATGAAAAAACTAAGATCTATATATGGCGAAAGTATAAGGATCGCATCCTATAGAGTAATTAATAATATTTAAATTGATATAATTTCAAACTGAGCTTTGTATAAATATAGCAAAAAAGATGGGCAATACTTCAGTAGGATCATCATTTGCATAGCCTTTTCCAAACAATGTTTGGGTGGCTTGCCGTTCAGTCTAACCAGGTGCATCTGACCAGTACCAGTATTTTACAAGGTGCGACTGCCTATCTGACCTTCTTTACCCAGTTACCCGGGCAACCTAATACCTTTTAGTAAGACTGTTGTCAGACTTACTGGCTCTTGACTACCTATAAATACTGCCAAAGATGTTAAAATGACAGTCGGGACCTACAGTTTATCGAACCATCCGAAACACGAAAGTAGAAAATAGCAAGTGTAATAAAATCTCACACTATAACCTCCTTCCTATAAATTCGAACTCCAAATTCAAACAACATATCGATCAGCCAGTACTATTCGTAACTACAAAAAGGTCGTGTATTTGTTGCACTTCTATATGTAAATGTGCGGAGATCTATGCGCGCGCAGTCCTCGCAGATTTATTGCATAATTGACTTCCGGCGGGAAAGCCGCCATCTTGACAAGCCAGTACCGACACACTTATGAATTGCCTAACAGTTAAATTGCCTTAGGTTTAAAAGGATCTATTTTGATTTTATCTTAGGGTTTATATTTGTATGCTTGATTGAATGTTTTCTTTGATTTTGGTTCATTTTTTAGGGGACGCCAAAAACATTTACTCGTAGTTTCGGGAAAATGCTCTTAATTTCCATCTTTCGAGGAATGATAATTATCTCCAAACTTTCAATGTCTTGGTAAAGTTAAATGTTCAATATGGATGTCTTAATAGACAAATGATAAAAAGAGTTTTTACTCCGTCTCGCCTAGTTTCCATGCGTATACGCATGTGCCGTAAGTTCATAACAGTTCACGACAAGTTGATGTGTTGTTACTTACGCTGTGACGCTTTCTCTTAAATCATTTCTCGTTATTCAGAACTGTGCTTTCATTTCCCATATTTGCATTTGACGCATCTCATTTATTTTTTCATTTAAGAATAAAAAATATAAAAGTGATCGAAGATTAAGTGTACTGTTATCTCTCTGACTACCTAAATATGTATTGCGCTCTGTTTGGTTAAATTATCGCTAAAACCTTTCGTATTGACATTTTTCATTATCAAAAGATACTCATAGGTACCAAAATAATTCATTCACGAGTGAAAATGGTCTAAACCGAACCTAAAGCCTTATAAAGCCATTTACTGCACTCCGCATTTATATACAAATTACCGTCTTTACATACATGCGCAATACATAGCGTACAATGGGTTGACGTCGGCGTACGCCGCGGGTGTCGCCACAAAGCGCACGCGACGACAGACGACAGGCTACCGGGAGACCAACCTCTATATACACTAGGCTGTATATATTACTGTTACCACTGCCACATAATAAGACCTTTTCGGACTTAAAAAAAAACACGCCTGTCACTTTGACAGTTACGAATTGGCGGGAAAAGTTTTTGACTTTGACAGTTATTTGTCATTTTTATTTTTTATACGGGATCTATTTTGGCGAATACGTTTAGTTTTAATCACAATATATGCACGTTGCATGCACAATGGTTCGACTGCGTACGCAGCGGGTGTCGCCACAAAGCGTTGTCGCGACGACAGCCGATAGGCTACCGAGAGCCGACACAGACTATGAATACTTAGTATAGTACCTTATAGCACTTTATTTGCTCGCCGACAGCCACTTGCTTTTTAATATGGGATACGTATAGTGCGTTTAATTGTTCATGTAGATTTATCTAAGTATTAACATTTCAAAGATTGATTAAGCTTAAAATTGATCCCTGGAGCAGAACTTTTAACTGAAAATAGGGATCAACGAAATATTAACAATGTGTTTAATGGGTCAATTATCCAATCAAAGCAACAAAATAATTTGACAACCATTATCAAATTAGTAACAAACAAAAACAAAAAACATTAACAATTATTACACACAAATCAGCTTAAGCCACAAAAAAGCGACCACACCGCATGGTATATTGTTGAACAAGCTTACATTATCAGATCGAACACATTTGATACCTCCTTATTCAACCGCCATCAATCGGATGAATCGGATCGGAGATCAAATGGGATTGACGCTCAATCAAACTACAATTAATTAAGGGGCACACAATGTAAACCGGTGGGCCCAACGTTGAATGATACAGAACACGGCGATGATATTAAAAAACCGGCCAAGTGCGAATCGGACTCGCGCTCGAAGGGTTCCGTACCATTATTTATAAAACGGACAAAAAATCACGTTTGTTGTGTGAGAGCCCCCCAAAATATTTATTTAGTTCTAGTTTTCACTATTTGTTGTTATAGCGGCAACAGAAATACATCATCTGTGAAAATTTCAGCTCTCTAACTACCACGGTTTATGAGATACAGCCTGGTGACAGACGGACGGACGGACGGACGGATGGACAGAGGAGGGAAAAACAGTAGGGTCCCGTTTTCCCCTTTGGGTGCGGAACCCTAAAAAGTGACCGGCTTGTATCAACGATCTAAATGAGTGGCTTCTATCGTACCGTAATTATGTAGACCTAGGTGATCAGGAGAACACTATTTTACTAGCTTCTAGTTTATGTATATGAGGATGAATGGATCTATTTATTTCGCCGTATAACTGAAATTAGAAAGCTACTGGATCATAAAAGATAAATTTTAGTCTAAACCTATTCGTAGGCAAAGCCTGAGTTAATAATGCACCGCTTACGAACCTAAATACCGTCTACTTAAGTCTACCGAATAGAATGACACTTAATACCTAGACATGAAAGATTTCAGCAAGAAACAAAAAGACAGATCATCCACATTCATTGATGACCACGATTCTCAGTTATGAGGACCACAGAGACAGTGACACTATTAAGCTCCATACAAGATGGATTGTTTCTGCAAAAGAATTGCGAATTTAATATAATCGTGGCATCCTCGAAAACAAGCGCTCAAACTTTACACTTACATAAAGCAGAATCAATTTTCATTAATGATAACCAATCAAATAACCCTTAGTATTTAAAAAACCGCCAAAACATTATGAATGGTGAGTCCAGTATCGGGTAATCAGCGGCGGTCACTATCGCCTATCGGGCTCGCATAAAGATGGCCCGATAGCCGCTGTATCAGATATAGCCCAGATAAATGGA
The DNA here is from genome assembly GCF_030705265.1 of Helicoverpa armigera. Lineage (NCBI taxonomy): Eukaryota > Metazoa > Arthropoda > Insecta > Lepidoptera > Noctuidae > Helicoverpa > Helicoverpa armigera. Next base: position 6,098,216 of record NC_087144.1, read on the forward strand.
AGCGCGCGCAGCCGAAATACGGCCGGGAATTCAACAAAAAGGCGCACACGCGTGAAGGTAGTATGTGAGATGAAGCATGCATGCTAAACCAACCTCCTTTATTGGAATATGACAGTTACGTGAATATTAGACATTTTAACAAAACTACTTATACGCGGTGATATTATTTAATCCCGATGTTTTGGATCCTTTACAGCATCCATGGTCACGGGAACCTTCACCAAACAACAATTTTCTTTAAACAATTTAAAGACCCTAGTTCCCTCTTGGACGCGCTCATCCCGGCGGTGTCCTTAAAGGCTAGCGTGACAATGTTATTTAGTAGCGCACCGGTAGCACACGCCTGTCGCCTCGCCGCTATACGTACATGCTGAATCGGACGACAAACTGGCGAAAACAAAAAAGTTATTTATTTTAAGTTTCACTAACTGGACACGAATTAAAATCTTGACGTGTCCAGTTGACGAAATGTACAAAGAGTTTCACCAACTGGACACACGTATGTCCAGTTTCGTGTGTCCAGTTGACGCATAACCTGACATTTCAGGCCCAGATTCTAGAGCCCCAGTCTAGCATATAAATATAATAGCTCTTTTAATCAAACCTTCACAAAAAAATACTGGCTTTAAAGAAATAAAGGCCCTAGTTCCCTCTTGGCCGCTCCCATCCCGGCGGTGTCCTTAAAGGCTAGCGTGACACTGTTATTTAGTAGCGCACCGGTAGCACACGCCTGTCGCCTCGCCTATACGTACATGCTGAATCTGACGACAAACTGGCGAAAACATAATAGTAATATAATGTAAGTTCCACTAACTGGACACGAATGAAAATCTTGACGTGTCCAGTTCACGAAATGTACAAATTTTGAGTTTCACCAACTGGACACATGTGTCCAGTCTCGTGTGTCCAGTTGACGCATAACCCGTCATTTCAGACCCAGGTTCTAAAGCCCCAGCATAGCATATCAACATACAATCTCTTTTAATCAAACCTTCACAAAAAAATACTGGCTTTAAAGACCCTAGTTCCCTCTTGGCCGCTCTCCTCCCGGCGGTGTCCTTAAAGGCTAGCGTGACACTGTTATTTAGTAGCGCACCGGTAGCACACGCCTGTCGCCTCGCCGCTATACATACATGCTGAATCTGACGACAAACTGGCGAAAACATAAAAGTGATATAACTTAAGCTTCACTAACTGGACACGAATGAAAATCTTGACGTGTCCAGTTGACGAAATGTACAAAGAGTTTCACCAACTGGTCACACGTGTGTCCAGTCTCGTGTGTCCAGTTGACGAATAACCGACATTTCAGGCCCAGATTCTAAAGCCCCAGCCTAGCACAGACATAAACACTTTTATTAAATAAATCTTCCCAAAAAATTCTGGCTTTAAAGACCCTAGTTCCCTCTTGGACGCTCCCATCCCGGCGGTGTCCTTAAAGGCTAGCGTGACACTGTTATTTAGTAGCGCACCGGTAGCACACGCCTGTCGCCTCGCCGCTATACGTACATGCTGAATCTGACGACAAACTGCGCAAGCGGCAAGAGATAAAAAATGTTTGAAACGATTATGTTATGTGGGCTATTATATTGGTAGTTTTTTTTTGTTAAATAGTATCTACTTTGAATGGGTTTTTGATTATTAAGGAAATTAATGATTTTTGATGTTTCTTCAAAATTAGAAATGGTATGGTGTTGGGTGCCAGTTTTATCAGATAACTGAAAGTTATGTGCCATATTTGGTCAAAGTGGTCACCGAGCTCTTAGACCTGACAAAAAATGCAAGAAAACCAAAAATGTTGACCACCGCTTCATATCATCTCTGTTTTCATCTGTATATTATATTTATTATTACCTATTACCTGTCAACTGATGATAAAGTACGTAGCTACTTATGTCAACAACTGTTTTCGCAAAGTTCTGTAAGTATATCACCAACAAAGGTCCACGAAAATCCGTTTTAATGATTCGGAACAAAACCGAGTGTTGTTTCCCAACAAATTAAACTTAGGTATGTACTTCAAACCGTTGCTGTCCAGTAATCTGACTACATTTTATTGCTGGTTTTATTTTAGCACAAAACGGAACGTAGCTTTTAAGCCTCATATTGTACGGGAAACAAAAGTATACCTTCAAACAATTTTCAACCATCAGGCCCCCAGTTAAAGTTCATTTTCGCTTGCAGAGAGCATCATCAGGACTTTTAGAGCCCGAACGGTTTACAAATTAAGGACTCTAATGGGGTATTTGAAAAAATGTTTAATTGCGACGCGTAAGAATAGAGTGGACCCTGGATAGTATTTTTAAAGTATTGTGGAGTAAAAATGTACGTAAGTACTTGATGTATTTTTGTCAGCGTTTATGGACTGAGAAACTGTGACTCATTGTATAGGGTATTAGTATTACGGATTTTAAGCTTTAAAGAACCCTGCAAGAAAAAAGCCGAAGAACCAACCGTGGGCCTGCTAGACGGAGGTCTTACTTGAGTTATCTGAGTAACGCAACAACTTTTCTGGCATCGGGCATTTACTGCCCGAAATGTGAAAATTATTGGACCGAAAAGTTAACGTGGTTTCCGAAACTCAGAAAAACTAATTAAGAATCTTATCTAGTTTGATTCTTGTCATAACAGACAAAAGTCGTGTTCGCACTTAGTCCAGAATCGGAATGTTACTTGCGAGATGACGGCAGATAGAAAAGCATGGAAGGAAAAAACATGCTGCGCCGACCCCAAATAAATTGGGATAAGGGCTGGAGGATGTTGACTTAGTCCAGAACCGGGGGTCGGATTGATTTAATACTATTACCTCATTTGTAATATTAATAAGGGTTAATGAGGCGCATCCTACAATTCGTTCGTGCACCGTGATCAATGATCGCTGATCGCTGGAAGGGACAGTGGGAACAAAAAGGAGCTGATCGGATCTAAACTTATTTGTAGCGGGAAGCTAACCCGGTCTCCGATTGTGCACTATCTAGCTTCGTCTTTAATTCGAAATAACAAGGGTTTCATATGTATGTACATGTTAATGGTTGCTGTTTTGTTTTTAAGAGAAATTTGGATGGAGTGTGTTAGTTGGTTGCTAGGTTATAGGTGGTAAGTACTACGCTTAATTAAGTAGGTATAGGAAATTCCATAGCTTAGGTATCTGTTTAGTGTTTATGCCTTTTGAAGATGGACACAGCATGGAGACTTTGGTAAAAAAAATCCTGTTTCTATTTTGATGCAATAAAAAATTGAATTGAGTACGTAAGTAGTAAGCCTAACGTAGGAAAGACTCCTTACCTTCTTCTTTTTATCCAACATCGCTCACAAAAATTAACTCTGCAATTACCTACTCAAAAATGACACCCACAAACCGATCAACTGCTCTTAAATTAAGCGCGAGATACACACCTGCATTAAGTAGTTAGTATTACCTGCATTAAGTAGTAGTTAGTAGTAGAGGTTTTCCCGCGTCACGAGAAAACTAATTCATAGCTTTCTTCAGGCGCACCAAAATTTAAATTCGATTCGAAAAAGATATTATTCTTCAATGAACATACCTAACACTAAAATAAAATAATGTCTCTAATCGGACCAGTAGTACCTCAACACGTTCAAACAAACAAGCACTTCAGCTTTATATTACTATAGACTGTAGATTTAAATCCATTAGCAGTAAAATGCAAAATATTTTGACCAAATAGAGCGCAGCGGGTCAAAGGATAGTCTTCGACTATAAATCATGGAATGCCTGGAATAGTCGTGGTCGTGATCTGCTAAGTAATTAGCGATAGAACTAATTAACTTTGGATCTAAGAAGTAAAGTTGCACTGGTTAAAGATTAGAGATTGGTGGTGCTATACGATCGTTTGTTGGTTTGAATAAGGCCGCTTTTAACCGACAAAATAAGTGGCGGTTTTTCTTAAAACACCTTTAGTTTGAAAATGAACGTGAAAATTCATAGTAAACAGTGGATTTAAGAAAAAAATTATGTTGTAGGTGTACTTTTACCTAAATATTGGGTTTAGCTCAAAACTGCGATGCGTTGTCGCTTCATAATAATCTGAAAACTCACTTAACGCATCGACTTTAGAAATTATTCGGATCACGCAGTTCTGCGATGATAGGTCATAGTTAGATTGCTTCATACATACCTACTTGATGAAAATCATTTTCTTCATTTCTTTATTTATCTTCTGATGAATAAATAATAGTGGCAGTCCTTATTTCGGGAATCGAACTCGGGTCCCCATGCACAGCAGTTGCGCCATAGCGCAACTAAACTAAATTAGGTTCATAAACCTACTAATTTGTTGCTATTTTTACAATTACAATTCAAATGTTATTATTTTTTTATTTATTATAAAGGTTTTTAAGTCGCAAAACCCTTCAAAGGGGTTTAATGTCCACAGATTCATCAAACACTTATTTTATTATTATAACTACTTAATGAATAACTAATTAACTTCGCCAATGAGATAATAAGAACCTATTACCTTTCTAATGATCACCAAAAACTTTCAGATGGGAAATCAAAGAGCTGAACGCAAACGCCAAAATTCAATCTTACACCTTACAATTTAAAGTTCAAATTAGATTGCAGTCAAAAAATTAACTTAGGGGTTAGATAAAATGCTCCATATAAGGCATACAAATGTTGGTGGAACTGTAATGTTGGTATAAAGCACAGTCACAGTTTAAATATATTCTCTTGAAAACAGTTGTGAAGATACGTACTAACGTTCGTAAAAATGTCTCTCACTGCATGTACTCGATGCACGACACTCAGTACTGACAGCACCGAGAGAAGAACATAAAAACACATGTGTGCATGAGTGACATTTTTGCGAACGTTAATAGGTAGCTTATCAACTGTTTAAAATCTCTTTTTTGTTGGTCTAGTACAGAAGCTTAGAGTGTCATTCTACAGCAGAGTAGCCCTGAGTAACAACAAAATTGAGTCCTCTATTTTTCATAACGTCCATCTAAAACGAGAAATTAAAGACTTTTAGTACTATTAATTTCATATAGGTTAAGTTTTTTAATTCTGTTATTTTATTTAATTATTATCTATGTATTTCAAAGTTTAAGTCATGATGTTTGTGTTTGTGTTAGGCTGTATCTAGTGTATTTTATGGATATATTTTAATTACCTGAAATAAATAATATTTAATTTAATTAAATTTTATAACAGAATATATCTAAACTGTGGCATAGTGTAGGAACGATGCAGTTCGGAACGCTTGCGGAACCGACTGACCATAGAGAAACAAACTTGCAAATACCATGCCTTTACTATAAACGATTAGTCTACTGTTTTTTTACTGCATATGTAGGTATATTATTTATTCTGTGGCATTGGAATCTTTTATACTGCCTTTCACCTGTTTTTTCGAATTGAGAAGTGAGATATATTGCTTATTTTGTTAGAGAAACTGTGTCAATGCCCTAGGGTTTACTTAGTAGTCCTAGTATCTTCAATGACTGTAACGAGATCCATTCATTTATATTTATATATTTTTCAGTAGATTTTTCATAACTTACTAAGACTCTTACTAAGATCCAAAGAACACCTTCCTGGTAGATAGTCTCCTAAAGAAATTAAGATGGACTTATATCTGGGCTATGTATCTTATTAGTGAGACATGAATATAGATAAGAATTTTCAAATAACACAAAGGCATAAAATTACAATTGGACTCTTCTATCAACCATCTGCACCTCCTATCATAAACTACTTGAACGCACCCTTCTCCCACGCAAATACGAACCTTAAAAAACCCAACCTCATTTCCTGTCAAGTCCTATGCATCAACTGGCTGGTTACAAAATAATAAAAAGAAAAGTATAAAAAGCTATTTACGTATAAAGAGTTCCATATTCAAATCGTGGCGCGATTAGCGTCCAAGATGGCGACTTAAGGGCGATTTTTCTCCAGTGATACAAATTTCAATTTCCTGTTTTAGTTATCGCAACTCACTGATCTAAGTTTGACAAATAAGTTCATTTTGACGAGTCGCCCGGTGACGGAGCGGGTGATTTATCATTTTAAATGATCGTATCCAGTAGCTGCCATATTGGAAATCCGATAAAATGTCGAGTATCACGAACGGACGGTCACTATGACTTTTTGTGGTGGTTAATCTCGTTCAGTTAAATATTGGTCCTTTATATCCACAATGATGTCTTAACAATATTTCTTCCAGGGTTACCTTATCAATCATCGTCAAGTTGTGACATTTGAGTATCTACATAAATTAAATTACCTTCACAAACAGTTCTTAAAATTTTTACTACTTCAGAAACAACCCTTTACTTTAACAAACAATAAACTACTCCAGCTTCTTCTCTCAATGTTAGTACTTAAACAGTGTTTACTTAAAAAACACTTATGTTAAAGGTGTTATTTGTCTAAAGTCTGCCATTATAACACCCAGCACTAAGTCGGCGCGGTACGCCTCTGTAACTCAAGTCTAAAAGCTTCGAATGACATTACGAAAACCGTCAGCACCGCGTTCTGACGTGCAACAAGTCATTTCCCTTCGCCGAAGCAACAAAAGCCAGGCACCGACTCCCGAACCACTATTACTGCCATGGGGTTACTTAAAATTCAAATAAAGCGAAAAAGCCGCCTTTTCTTGGCCGGGCCGCGTCGAAATAGCGAAATAATTGCGACGTGGGCTCTTAAATCTGTGAGCGCGTCATTTGTTTATTAAGGGCCCCGAGCCGCTGGGCCTTTTAGCATAAATACTGTGGCAGCAGTAGACAGTCGACCGCGCCTACATAAACTGAGAAAACAGACCTAAACTAACTTTATGCGAGCTACGAGTGGACCGAGCGACGATGGCGGAAACGTTTGCCGAAATAAAGTGACTGCAACTTCAACGGAGACTGAATGACGCTCTATTTTTTTTAAAACTTGGATTGTAAGCACAAAATCTTTTATAGAGGCGTATCTCGCCCTAAGTAAATATTGATTGACAAAAAAATATATATAACAAATTCGGTCACAAAATGCAGAAGTTTTCCGCTCTAACTGATTTACAAATCAAATTGAATTGTGCGAACGTAATAAAGGGAAAACGCCTGAAACAAAAAGCAATCAGTGGCTCAACGCAAGTCCGCGGTACCAGGCGGACATACGCGTAGAGTAGTGGCCGGTACGACCTGTCATCGCGTGCGCGCGCACACATAAATCCGACGACGACATTCTTTGCGGCCACCGCCGCCGCGATCTGCGCTCCTGGTACAAACAGCGAACGAACGGAGTTTGCTTTTGAAATTGTTACATTATGGTAGCTTCATAAAGGCAACTGTAACAAGGAAAACGCACCATATACAGTAGTTTATCTGGTATCTTGATAATACATATTTACTTTATACGCGAACTCACATGATTTCGAACACCATCGCATGAATGAATGAATATTTTGGTCCTTAGAGTCGAAGTTACATGAACGACTGAGAATAATAATTCAGTTTATAAATGTAGGCAAATATGAAACCATATTAATGTAATAAAATACTGTAAAACACCTTCAAAGTACAACTTACCCTTTTACTAGAACATCACGATATTTAATATTGAATCGCATAATAAATTTATATCGTTTAATAATCACCAAATGAGTGGTTGGCGTAATAATATAAATCTGTGGGCCTGCGCAGGTTGCAGTAACAATCAAATTTAATGTGCATCACATAGAGATGCGCGCACCCACGCTTCGCCCACGGTGCCACGGTGACCACGCGACATGCGTATTGAATAATAATCATGCGAATTTATTAAGATGATTTACGGAGAAAAGTTGGATTAGTCATCTGGTTATAAATGCAGATCTAACGAAAGTGGTGGCGAGAAAAAGGATACTGCGGAAAATATTCGACCATTTAGAAATTTTTCGTGGGTTCCGCTATATGTTTTACATGTAATCTCAAAAGGGTCTAAATTATAAGATCCTGAAGCTAAATAAGACGACTATGGCCGTACCTTGTCATAGTTGAGAAAAGATCATAAAATATTAACATTAATTAATATTAAATAGGAAACAATATTTTATATTAATGGGGCAAGAAAAAATAAATGCAAAAGGATTGACCATTACACTGAAAGCTAAATCTTCTTTTACACCTTCGTTTCTGAAGTAAATAGTGCATGAAGCCAACAAATCCAGGATTATCCCTCAAAATGACTTAGACATACATCCCCTAACATCACAAGCACGATTTTTCCAACCAATCAATAAAACGATCGGCCAGCGAATGAAACAATCGTAGTTATTTAATATCTTGTAGTTTAACGATATGACCTTAGTACGTAGATGAATTAGAAATATGAATGACTCATCATTACGGTTAAGATCGAGTAAACGGTTCCAAAGAGGTTTGGTGTTTCGTAACAAAACCTTATTTGTTGAATAAATTAATTGTTTAAAAACAAATAGAAAAACTCACTTTTATTAAAAAAAAAATAACTTTTTATCAAAACTACACACAACTTAAAATGTTCATGACGCCATGATCCTTGGAAAATTAGATTAGTTACCTAATGAAAGCGTGTTAAAAACTTCATCATCAGAGCCCTTTTTGTATTTCACTGCAGGGCTCAGACCTCTTCTCATGCCGAGAAGGAATGACGCCCTCGCTCAATAGATACGGGTTGGCGATTCCAGGTTTATTACGGCGTTTTCCTTTACCAGACTGGAAGCCGACCCCAACATAGTTGAGAAACGGGGGATGATGTTTTCCTTCGCCATCTTCAAATAGGAAATTGACGATGCTGGCAATAATAGTTTTCCACTTTTAAAGGTTCTATCAAAGATGTACAGACTATGGTAACCTTTGGCAGTTTAACGATACTTACGCGGAGTTGCTCCATTTAACTATGACATTAGCCGAACCATTTACAATTGTCAGTCACCGATTTGACCAATAGGCGCCGAGTACCTACATGGCTGGTTATTATTTGAATATTGTTAAACATAGTTAGTCTATGACATAGTTAAATGGTGCAACACACCCTTAGTGCAACCAACTTTACCGTTGCGAATTCGCAAAGAATTCGATTACATATGGGATGCATATGGGTATTGTATATCAAATACGGAAGGAATACTTATAATATATTTTAGTTTCTTCATTTTCAACTGTAAATTGTTTATCGTCTATCGAAACTAGAATGAAAATAGTGCAGTCTATTATTTTTAGCTGTTTCAACAATTCTGCTATGTTTACTAATATAAACCCAGTAGGTACTACCTATAACGTACACACACAATGAGTGTTCTTAGTTATCGTAAAATCTAGAACTTCATCCAGTACCTACTTTATAAATACTTTATAATAAAGTGTAGATCCCGGCTATCATTGAACATCCTTGGCAGTCGTTACAGGTAGGCAGAAGCCAATAAGTCTAACACCAATCTAACCAAAACGTATTGGGTTGCTCGAGTAACTGGGAGGAGGAGGTCAAATAGGCAGTCGCTCCTTGTAAAACACTGGTATCTACTCAGCCGCATCCGGTTAGACTGGAAGCCAACCCCAACATATTAGGAAAAAGGCTTGGGAAATGATGACAGTATTTCATACTAATCCTTACTAACGTTAAAAATGCGAAAATAACTCTGTCTTTCTGTTACGTTTTTACACCAAAACAAATGAACCGATTTAAGTATTTGGTACACAAGTATCTAGTTTTATAGCCCGCGGAAGATTGCTTATTATCCTGGGGCCCGATTATCCTAAGTTAATAATGTCAAAATGTAATAGAAATGGAATCGCAATACGATCGCAATACTTAGAAGTTTTAACCATATACGCTTCAATCGTAATTGAGTCGGGATTGAATCTCAGTCGAACGTGAATCGTATGTCGCTTAAGTAAAATTAGGAGAATCGGGCCCCTGGTAGTTAGGTACGCGAAGAAGTTTTCCCGTAACCGCTGGCGGACTGGTGGAAGCTAGTACATATTTAATTACTAGATCAGAAGCAGTTGCAATAAACTTATAAATACCAGTCATTAGAAGGGGTATTGGGATTTCTAGATTGCTTTAAGCAATGCTTTATCTGCGCAATACATAGGTAGGCAGTAGATACAAGATCGTTGATGCCTTAGGCTAAACTATGCTCTGAAAATAACAGTTTATTACTCCCCAAGATTTTAATGGTGCCTGTATTGACCTCACTACTTGGTAGTACCTTGAAAGAAGCCCAAAAACAAATGAAAGCGGGATCGTAAGAAAGTTTCGTCCAGTCCATTCTGAGAAAAATTCGCGATGCGCCTACACTTTACAAAGATGTACCTACATATGTTTTGTTAGAAAGTGCCTTACATAAAAAGAAAATACATAGGTATCTACATAAAAAGACTTGCTATGATTTTTGTAAGATATTTAAGTACTTACCTGTCTCGTCCCGTAACTTTGCCGCTGGTAAGTCAGTCATTTAGCCAGTACTCCTTAAGTGTCACTGTAATGTTGGAGACGAAACATTACCTTCATCAGTTTCAACAGCGTCCAAAACCAAAGTCGCACAGTGATTGTTCGACTTCCCACACACACACACTGCAGATGATCACACACTCACACCATACGTCTATGTCTCCTCATAGGATTAAGTTTATAATAATCAGCAATCAAGTCCTGATGATACCACTATGAGCATAACAAGAAAACATTGTGATGGTTACGTATACAGTAGACTTACGAGGTGTTATCAAAACAACAATCTACCTCATCATCTTATCTAAATCAGAATCTAATCAATTAAAAAATAAACTTAAACTTAAAAGTTCATCAACCCCCTACAACGTTGATGGAACCACACACGGCGAAGCGTGAGGGTAGATCCCAGTTCGATCGTACAGCGCCATCTCTCGGTGGGGCGGGGCACCTCACGAGGCGTGACGTCATCGCCGCCGGCGCGCGCTGATTGAGCGATGAACTTTGCTGAGCCGCGTCGATCATTTCACGTATTATTATTAGCTACAGTTTATACGAAGGATTATCCATTCAGATTTTTGTAGACAGGATGTTGGTTATTAGTTATTGAGCGATGTGGGAGGTTAATCAATGAGTCGAGGTGAAACGTAGGTATGTAATGAGACGTGATGTATGAGTTGAGTTAATCACAAAAAATATGTTTATGCTATGCTTTAGTCAATAACCTATCAATGTGAATTGATTCGATCAGCGAATAAGGTATATAACCTCAGGTCTTCATACCTAAAAATTCGATAACCCCTACCAACATCAGCAAAAAATACCTACATTTCTACGCTAGACCAACGCCAGATTTTCGGCACCCAAAGAGGTGCCAAAAATTTACATGAGTCAACTTTAATACACTTACATTACATTAACCAAATAGGTAATCAAAACAAACACACTATCCCAAAAATGATATTAACCAAAAACATTGTAGGTAGGTACCCTCAAACAAAATCACCCTTTATACGCAGGCCGTTACAACATCGTTCGCAAGCACTTATTAATAACGAAGAAAGCTGCACCGAATCTCTTGATCGACAAACAATGGGTGTGCACGGATCCTCGCGAAGCCAAAGCAAATATTATTTATTATAATATCCAGCTTTTACAAAATACATCGAACGTTTAAAAATACGACACGGTAAGAAAGGAGGCCGTTTATGCGAGCTGTGACAATTTTACGCATCTTTGGCTATGGTTTTGGTTGCGGATTTTGCGCGGGAATTCGGATACAGGTGTTGTTTATGGTAGGAAATGTTTTTTTGTGGTAAAAAAAAACCTTTAGCTTAAGGTTCTTCTTTCCCTTATCCCAAATAAAAATACATTACATAATTACCTAATCAAATTGGTACCATTTAAAAATTTTATATCTACTTAAGGATAACTAAATGCCTGGCTAAGTCATCAGGGTTAGCTTAACGAAATTCTGATAAAGGACAATTTGGATTAAAAACTGGAGCAGACAGTAGATTCCTCAATATCCTAAACTTTTTTGTGATGATTCACCGTTAATTTTCATTTAATTTCAAATATACTTATACTTAAACGACTTCATCCCTAGTGGATGGAAAACTAAAACAAGCATGTCTATTATCCTTAATCGTAGGAAGAACATCTCTACTTGTGCTAAGCGTACGAGTTTATTTATAAAATTAATCCCTCTTCAATGCCTTATTGAATAATCGACGAACCAAAGATCGGAGATACGGCCTCTCCCGACGCAAATTAATATTTCGCATCGGCGAATTAATATAATTAGCCGTAATTATTATTCAGTTTTGTGCGTTGCTTTATGCAAGAAGTTTGTGTACCATGGGAAAAATATTTTTTTGTTTGATTTTCTTGTAACAGGAAATGTAATGCGTTTATAACACAATATTTTTGAAAGTGGGAATATATTCGCACACAAAACAAAGACGAATTGATAAAAAAAAAAAGTAAGTAGGTACCTAGGTCGAAAATTTTAAAAATGTAAATATGTACCTATGTAGGTATAGATTTATGATTCCTTTTTCTAAGAATTAGTAATTAAAGTACCAACATGTTCTATGTAGATACCTTTTAGAGTTTTGTCCTATTTTTCATTTGGTTATTAATAATTAAAATCAATCAAAAGTTAAATCAAATGGTATTTAAAACTTTACAGGAAAATCTGTAAAAAATGAAATAACGCCATCTGTAGCCTAGGCAAAAAAACTTTAGTGTTAAATAGAAACGTTCCATTTCAAGGATCACATGTTAAAACTTTTAAATTATTGTCATGATGATCAAACTTCATTAAAATAATCTCGAGTAATATAAATATTTCTTTATCACAAAATCCATGTATCGAAAGGTTAACTCAATAATTTCAACACAATAATCGCACCTTTCATTGACACGTACTGTAACGGAACGACATCCTTATGTCAACGCAAACAAAACTATGTCAAAATTAATTCTAAATTTCGTGTAAAAACAACAACAAAATCACACAACAATTTATGTGCAGCAATCCATGTGCTCCTTTTATTTGTGTTTACTATAAAGAAACGTCGTGATGGCTGAAAAGTGAGTATTTTTTACATATTTATTCTATCATAGAATTCATGACAACATTGGTTGTGTGAACGAAGAAAGAGGTCTATTGGTGGAAAAATGCGTTGTTTTGGTAATAAAATGGTTATACAGCTCACAATTTATTGTAGAAATTCAGTTTTTGGTACGAGAGCTTTGTTTGTGAAAGGTCATGAGATCAATTAATTAAAGTATTCGTTGCTTCCTATTCGCTAGTTGAGCCTGTATGTAAGCGAATTAGGCACACCGCATAATGTCAGGCATATAACAGTAACAACCGCAACGTTTTGGTGCTAACTAGATGCTGACATAATTCTTTAGAACTAGATTTATTGGGCATTTGGGTAGGTAAGTCTTTTTTATGCTTCCATGCTTTCAAGATGGAGAGAGATAAAAGTTGTAAATAAATACTTTTTGATATCTTTTTTTTATTGTCCATGGCAATCATGCCAGATATTAAAAAAGGTTTTATTGAGATGAAGATTTAATGTTTTGATACAGCCACAATTTGAAATATTTAGTTACAAATAGGTTACTGGTCATGTAAATAAATAATTTATGAGCTTTTAACTTATTCATAACACTGGATATCAATACATATCTATTTAACCCATTATCTGTGTTTTGATATCTAAACTGACATTTGGGAGTAATAAATAATACTTGTTACATAAGAGATTAGTATGTATGTATTTAAGTTTATTATTAGAAAAGATTTCAAATAATTTCATTAAACTTCATACCTGTACCTGTATCCATGTGCTACTTATAAATAATTTTTTAAAGAACATCTCATGAGTAACTAACATCAAATTATATCCAATTTACCTAGACCTAGCATTTCTCCAAAATGAGGCATATTTTTGTATATTTATTATTCATACATAGATTTTAGACTATTGGGCAATAATCAAGTCAAGCTATCTTCAATGTTGCATGCTCAAAAAAACAGTTTATTTTTTTTAATACCATTTAATTAAAATATAAAAACTTGTTTTTAATAAACTTCATTATAATCTTTAAAATATTTGCCTAGGTCTAGTGATTCAAGTCCAAGTGATGCGGCCAGTACTCCAAGGCATGATGACAAACAGGACGGCAACTGGTGGGACACCTGGATCTCTTCGGCTAAGTCCAAGGTAAGGTTGAAACGAAACAGGTTTTAACAATGAAAAGGTGGCTTGGTCACAGACAAAGAAGAGCAGAGAACTTTTTGTGTCCAGGAAATGAGTAACGCTTGTAACAAATTGTTTAAAAAAAGTCAAGGTTTTGTTATAACACATATATGAAAGAACCTGTAATAGGTCTATTTGACTCTTTTTTTTTTAACGACGTCAAAAATCATCAAATGACCCTTCCCGCTGTGGGTTAGCAGCGGTGAGGGAGTGTCAGACTCTTACTGACCTGTTGTCCTTCTTAGTAAGCGTCTATAATTCCATGGTGGAACAACTTTCCACATACAGCCAAACAGTATCCCTTTCAGGATGGCCAGATCCAACTTATCTCTGTTCCTTATATCTGAAGCAGTTCAATGCTTCTTTGCAATAATGTTTATGGTAAAAGCATTATTACAAAGAAGGTGGCTTATATTAGTCAGTAATCTATGGTATAGACTGAAAGGACATAGTATTTTTTTATTTTTAAATGCTCTGTCATCATATTCATATTATTTAATTGCATTCCACAAGTTTTTTGACAAGGTGTTATGGTAGGCCTATTATTACTAAGGACAATTGTGGACCCTGTTAGGGCCCAACACCATTAGGCATTTAATGCCAGTACATAATTAAAATTCTTCTAAATAAAAATCGATATTATTCTATATTATTATGCCAGCAATTATAAACATTATTTCAAACTCTCATTAAATATAAAATAGAACCAACATGGAGGCAAAATAAATAAAATAGCTTGTTTTACATTGGCTTTTGTTAAGAAATGTGCCAACATAATAATATGTAGTATTACTCATTTTCCTTTTTATTCTATTCCTTTGTATTGTAAAGGAAGTTGACACTCTTGTGTCAAGTTTATTTACCCCACTTACAATCAAGGTGTATTCAATTACACATATATTTTTTTGTAAAGGATCTGAAACTTCTGATTCAATTTGAAAAATTCTTTCACTTATATAAAGCTACACTATCCCCAAGTAATATATGCTATTTGTCCAGTTATGGGATGAAATTCCCCCGGGCGGGGCACAGGTGAAACCGTAAGAAAGATTTATTCATATAAATACTTTTTGATACAACTGAGTTCTGCAAACTTTAAAAAAATTAACATTGCATTGATCACATCACAATAATGCTTATTAATCTAATCTACTTTACACAAGTGGTTAAATTTTTATTTATTAACTATGGATATATGGAACAGATGCATTATATCAGGTGTTCCATATAAAATTATAATACATACAAACCATAAAATGGGTTTGAATTAATTAACAAAACATATAATTAGTTATTAAAATAAATTAATTTAAATTCTTTAATATATACCTACATATATGGCGACTGGTAAATTAATGACTGATACTTGAATAATATTTTTTGCAATTGTGCAAAGGTAAAAAAAAATAATATCAAGGATTGAAAAAATCAATCGAATTGAGAATGTCCTTCTTTTAAAAGTCGGTTAAGGTGGTGTATTTTTCCCTTTAATATCATTTGCCTAGCCTTTTCCCAACTTGTTGGAGTAGACCACCAGTTTAAATAATTGCAGCTGGCAACAGACTTCTTTGAGTGTCAGGACATTTCGGCTTCTGAATACTCATAACAAAATTTAATGTATGAAAAAAAATTGCATTGAAATAAGAGTGGCGGCATTGCGTATCTAATCAGGACTCATTCATCCGTTTATCGAATAAAGAAACTATTTATATGGCAATGCCATGTCAAACATGTATACACAATTTTGCACACTCAGTCAATGCAGTTCTTTTGTTAGTGTAGGTAGACCATGGAGAACAGAATAATGTCTAACAGAAAGTCACCACTCCAGGGGCTGCGGGATTGTTAGAAAGAGTTACCGAGGCCCTGGTACATAAAAGGCCTACGAAGGAACACGATGGGTTTTAGTCAGTAAAAGTCTGACACTGCCTCACCGCTGCTAACCCACATCGAGAGGGGTCATTTGAAGATTTTTGCCATCGTTAAAAAAAATGAAAAGTGTTCGGGGGACGAGAATGTTACTAGCTCCGCCCTTAAACGCCCTCTATGGAATCTTCTATGCTAATTATTTTCGAAGTGAAATCAACAATCAATCTTTGACAGATTTGGCACATTGGTTTTGATTTGACAACGAACTCGAACTCCTCGTTAGTTCTAGTAGAAGAATTGCGTCAATGTTAAATGATGATTGAAAAATTGGTCCTAAAAGTAATAAAGTTTCCAATACCATGCTGCGCACCTTCATAACAACGTTATATCGATATATATTTCTTAATCTTGTACACACTATTAAACCGAGGTATTTTCTTAATTTGACAGCGCTTAAATTGAAACATTCTCTCACCGTTTAGTCACAGTAGGCATTAGTTATAAGTAGTATTGTTATGCGGATTTATGAAGGCAAAACTGATTGTATGAAATTAGTAGCTGCATTTCTGAAACTTCTTCTCGTACCCGGATGAGATATATCCCATGTTACTCGATGGCAATGTAACTTCCCAACAGTGAAAGACTTATTCACATTGGTTCAGTAGATTCTACTACCTTCTTCTTCTCAAATCTCCTTGACGGCCTCTGACGTGGAATTGTAACAACGACTGCTACTGTGTATCAAAGTGGGTGTAACACCGCCAACTTCCAGACCCCGGACTGTTTTGTGAAAATTTCCAAATGAATCGAAGCCCAGACCTCGGAGTCGGCAGTCGCGCTATCGTCAACTGAACCAACGAGACAGTATCACCTACTAGCTCACTCGTCTGGGACACAGCATCCCCCATCGTGAGGGAGGCCAGGTTCAAGTGGCCTTACTTGAAAAATGAAAATGAAAAATATTTATTAGGTAGTTCATAAAGGATTGTACAAAAAATATTATGATTGGAGCCTCCCGTTAAGCATAGACAGCCTGTATTGGGAGACACCGCTCTTCCATAACGTTATCTTAGGATCTTCTATTCTTTTTTTTTTTGGTATTACTTTACTTAATGGCGAGATTCCACCAAAATTATTTGCACGGATTCGTTCGCGAACAAACAGTGTTTACGGTAGGCGCGTGAAGGTTGCAATTTTTCACGCAATTTGTTACTCTTTGGTAGACTTTAGTAGTTCAGAATTCAGAAGAAACATTTGTAGCAGTGGTGGTGGATTCCTGCCTTAAGAGTATGACTAGATTTGGTCCTATAACCTATGACTCAATACAGGTCGGAATCAATTGGATCCACGGCTTCACGTGATGATAAAATTACAATATAATTCTACAAGTAGCCATAGATACACCTTATTACTAAGACCATAACCGAATCTATCAGGCGAATTTTACGACTAACGCGATGATTTGGCAACTAGTAAAATACAGTTATTTTTATACTCGACCCAATATGTAACTGAAAATATAACATGTAAACTTGCGGGGTCATTGACATTCGTGAAAATGAATCTGTTTCATGTTAGAGGTATCGTGTGCGTCCGATAATCATTGCTTTGCTAATTTCGCAGCTAACGTACCAAAATGTACTCTAAAACTACGCCAATAAGGTTTAATTTACATTGAGGCTTATTGCAAAGAAAAAAAAGACGTTTGAATACTGGCTGTCATAAACAAAGATGACATTTGTGATGAAAAATAATAACCCGAACTCCTTGAAGCGTCAAATGTGTTTTAGATCGGTTTTCTACAATCCAAAAGATTTCTAATTTCGTTTTCTTTTGAAATTCACTTTCTTCGTGCATGAAATAAGTAGCCTTATTATAATACCAGCTTCCGCCCGCGGCTTCACCCGCATAGAGTTCGGTTATATCGCGTTTCCAAGAGAATTCTTCAAAAGTCCGGGTCAAAAACTATCCTATGTTCTTTTTCAAGATCAACTCTATCTCTGTACCAAATTTTATTAAAATCAGTTCAGTGGTTTAGACGTGAAAGCGTAACAGACAGACAGATACAGTTACTTTCGCATTTATATAATAGTAGGGATTATTTTTAGAAAAGACCTTTCAAAGCCTAATGTTATGTTTCATTACCTTATTTTTGAACTTAATTACATAGTACTAGACTACGATTTATTTCTATTGGATAAATAAATAATTTTAAATAACCATAAACATGTTTTATAACACATGCCGTAACGGCTGTTATAAACATTGTAAACGGTAAAGGTCATATGTTAAAAACATATGTATAATGATATTCGTTAAATACGCCACCTTGAGAACTCGTTTGAAATCTATATATAATTACTAAATACGTATCCTAAAATCAATGGTTCGACAATATGAATCTACACCATACAAATTGCAATTTTCACGATGGCATCAGACTAGCCGTTTTCCCATGGATTCGCCCGCGTCCCTTGAGAACTACTGCCCATAACGGCATAAAATATAGCTTCTGTTACGGGAAGAGTATAGCTTTCCAATAGTGAAAGGATTTTCAAATCGGTACAGTAGTTTCTTAGCCTTTAGGATAAAAACAAAAAATCTTAAGAATCAACCTTATTTATAATTTTTGTGAAAAAAATAAAAAAATAAATTATGATATAAATGAGATAAATAAAATAAATGATTTGCCTTTTTTTATCTTTTGACCATTAATAGATTCTGATAAAATTTTACAAAATCTTGATAGTAACACCTTCCATATTAAGTCAAACTGGAATCTTTGATAAAAACATAAACAAATAAATAAGTTAAGAGTTACACTAGTTTTGCTCAGTCTACATATACTTACGTAGTATAATCTATGTAGGCCAGAGATGTAAACAATATGCATTATCTACCATAAACACCTTCCTAACTGGAATCTTTGATAAAAACATAAACAAATAAATAAGTTAAGAGTTACACTAGTTTTGCTCAGTCTACATATACTTACGTAGTATAATCTATGTAGGCCAGAGATGTAAACAATATGCATTATCTACCCTGTTTATATATATAGCTAATTCCGATAAACTATCTCTTAGATAAAACCTTACTTAACTGTAAGTAATAAACTGTGTGAGTAGATAGCAAGTATGATTTGCGAGTTTCATATGTATATCTTTTTGTTTAAAATGTTGGCTAGTTTTCTTTATGTAATATCTATCATGAAAAATCTTTACTAGGATGAACTTTGGGGGAAGCTTGTAAAATAGAATACAATTCAAGCATGTTTTACAAATAAATACCATGGGCCCACGGACCGAAAAGCTGTTGACCGCAGTTTAGACCGGATCCCGGGGACTCTCAATCTCATACCAAACAAGCCTAAAAACAAGTTCAAGTTACCTGACTGTAATGCATAAGCTATTTATTTTCAAATTTTTGTACACACACATAATAAAGGAAGAAGACAGGAAAGAAAGAATTTACAAAGGTAACGCTTATTTCTAAAGAAATCTCTTCGAGCATACCTGCGAAAGGAAAATGAGAATAAAAGAGAGTATAATTGCCAATTAATTTTTTTTAATATTTACAACTATTTCGAATGGCACGTTAAACTGTAGGTCCCGGCTGTCATTGAACATCCGTGGCAGTCGTTACAGGTAGTCAGAAGCCAGTAAGTCTGACACCAGTCTAACCAAGGGGTATTGGGTTGCCCGGGTAACTAGGTTGAGGAGGTCAGATAGGCAGTCGCTTCTTGTAAAGCACTGGAACTCAGCTGAATCCGGTTAGACTTTAAGCCGACCCCAACATAGTTGGGAAAAAGGCTCGTAGGACGATGACAAAAAAAAATATTTAAACCGTTCAGGATTTTTTACGTTACAATAATAATTATCTACACATTGTTCTGCCACTTCTTTCTCCCAGCAAAAACTGATATTATATGTACTGTTATTGCTCTTTATTATTTTTCAGTCAGCAGAAGTGTACACGATGGTGAAGAAAGACTTGGCTGAGATCGGCCATGTCATAACTATGAAGGTAAGGGAGTCTAAATATTGTCAGGTTACTTTTTTTACTGTACATGAACTAAATTACTAATGTTCTTTTGCCGACTATGCTTTTGGTCTAATAACAAAATTCAACAGCGCATGTGTGCCAAATTTTTGAGTTTTATGTACAAAAGAGTACATATTGATAACTCTTTTAACTGATCCTAAAATAGTCTGTGGAGATCTAAGGGGGAGGCCTATGTTCAGCAGTGGACGTCCTACGACTGAGATGATGATGATGAACGAAAAAGATTTTTTTTTATTGAAATAATTGATGTGCAGAAGAAATATTATAACTACTTCAAATTTTTCATAACGATTATAAGATCAAGAGGCACTAAAAACTAAGGCTACAAGGCCAGGCTTAACAAAGCGTCCAAAAGTTATTCAAAATTCATTCAAGTCTCATTTGACTGAAGATGAGATACTTCCTTGTTCTGAATATTGCATGCTTAATAAATATCAATTTGTTTCACAGTTGGACGCGCCAGAATCACCAGCGAATGCCATGAAGAAAAGTCTTAGCAGTTTCATTGGTAAGTACTTTAAAGTTTGCACGCCTAAAGGTTAGAACACACAGGTTAGTTGCAAGCTCTGTGTCACCCCGCCGTTGACTTTTTTCCCTGCTGTTCATGTGTGCGATGACGTTAAAAAGCTCAATTTAAAAGCGACGTGACTTTTTGCAACGTAGCATAATCAACTTCTTCCCACCAAAAACACATAGGAACTGGTGTTGTCAAATAAACTACACTAAAAAAAAAACAAAACGTTCAAAAATTAAAAAGTGCTGATTTCAGCCTTCTTTGAATAAATTATTTTTTGTTTATTATAATTTTAATTGAATAACGTACAGATTTTAAAAAAATGCTGGAATTAGCAAAAAATCCACGAGTATTTCAGCGAATTTTTAGGCCCTTTTCAGCCGTAGCCCAGCGCCCATTGGCAGCACTGAATTGCGAAGAAGTGAAATATAACTTACTTACATAGAAATAAAGATTATATTGCGTTGTTATTGGTCGCAAGTTTCAGTTCATTTACTTATGACCATTAACATTGAAATTTCAACTCTATTTACATAGTATTTAAGTTGCTTATATCAAGCATCATATACATATGTTCAGGACTGCAAAGTATGAAGAAATAATACAGGAAATCACTTTATTCTAGGTCAACTGAACATGAGTAATTTCAAACTTCAAGGCTTCATTCATTCGAGTAGTGCTATTGTGTTTTTTTTACCGAATTTTTCATAACCTGATTTTGTTAAATTCCACATATGTGCCGTTTTAAAATTAAAAATGGTGTGTTTTAAATATAATGTTGGCAATAGACCAGTTGTTCGATCATTTTGGTGTATGTTATGTGAAAATTCAGGACAAGTGAGCACTGTGTTGAACCCTGAGCCGGATGATGAGGACGATACGGAGGTCATCCTGTCTTCGGGAGACACCACCATGCTGTCTACGTACAAGGTAATAAGTTGCTATTTTTTTTTTAATTTTTGTTAGTATTTTTGCAGGCATTTGAAAAATGTGTGAGTGAACGTCGTTGCACCTACTCACTTTTCATATTGCTTGAATGGCAATTTTTTTTAGTTTTTACGCTATTTATAACAAATAAACATTTTATTGAAATCTTTTTTAATGATAGGCATTTGTTTCACCCCTATCTCACATCATGGTAAACGCCATTGTTATCACAGGTTGATCTCAGACACTCGTAGTACCATCTGCCTAAACTATTCTCAAAATGTCCCCACAGAAAGAACTAGAAGCTCTCCAACGCGTGGACGCGACATTCATAGTGCCGGCCTACAGCCCCGAGTTCGAGGCGTGGCGCGCGAGCCTCGAGAGCACCGAGGCAGGCCTCATCAGCCTGTCGGCCGCGGCGAGGCGCCTCGACGCCAGCCCCACGCTCAAGGCGCAGTACGACAAGCTCGTGCCCGACGCCGTGTCGCATGACGACTTCTGGGAACGGTAAGAATGTTTTTATTTTTAATGTTTTTTTTTCTTTTTGTATACTCTACCTTTATCCTTAAAGTTGCAAGAGAAAACAGTTGTAAGTTTAAAATGGCGACTATTTTCTTTTTTAAATATGCCATTGTATAACCTTTGGACTTCTGAAATTATTATTTTGTTCTAATTTTGTAAATCCTACTATACATAATACTATCATAGTACATACACATAATACAATCTGTATACTCTAACTAAATCAATAAAGATTATACGCCTTACTACAAAAACCTTTAAACGTCTTTTGAACACTTGTCTAAAAAATGACAGATTATGACGTTGAAATAAGGTCCGTTTCGCAGCCACACTTTGTTTAGACGAGTGTTCAACAGATGTTTAAGTTTTTGTAGGAGAGTGTATATCTTCTAATAGTGTAAAATAAGGATTAATATCTTCTTCTTTCCCTCCGTAGCTATCTATTCCGCGTGGCGCTGCTACAGGACCGGCTGGCGGCGGCGGCGCGCAAGCAGCCGCGGCCCGAGCCCTCCGCAGACCCCGTGCTCGCTCACCTGCCGCCCATCACACCCATCGACCAGTACGTAGACATTTACCATAGTTCTACTAACACAGCACAACAAGTTGGTTTCTAACACTTACGCGAATATTACACATTTAAATAAAACTACTTTTACGGATTTTATCGCGGTTATATTTTAATATTATTTTTTCTCGACGTTTCGGATCCTTTATTTACAACATCCATAGTCACGGGCAGATTAAGGTGTTGATGTGTGGTGATGCTGTACGGGACCCGAAAGTAGTTTTATTTAATCATCAAAACAATTTAATTACCTATAAAAAAAATTTAGGCGATCAATACGCACATTAAGGTCGCTGTCATCGATTTTTATTTTTTTCATCCTTTGCTTAGCATTTTCCCAACTATGTTGAGGTCGGCTTCCAGTCTAACTGGATGGAGCTGTATACTAGTGTTTTACAAGGAGCGAAGGCCCTATCTGACCTCCTCAACCCGGTTACTCGGGCAACCCAATACCCCTTGGTTAGACTGGTGTCAGACTTACTGGCTTCTGACTACCCGTAACGACTGTCAAGGATGTTCAATGACAGCCGGGACCTACAGTTTAACGTGCCCTCCGACACAAAGTCGTTGGTGTCTAACATATACTTAGAAAGTACATACAAACTTACTTTACTAGATAACCATTTTGCCAGTTGCTTCACAACCTTAAAATGTCTATCCTCGTTTTGTAATCAAATTGGTTTTTTTTTTCAGGAGTCCTAAAAAGGTCCTTTCAGGGTTGGAAGACGAGAAGCCGTTCGAAGCTCCCGAACTGGACAACGTCGTCGCTTGGGAAGACGGTAAGTCATCGTAGTGTTGTCTTTCTTATCGATTCTGAGCTCACAATCGATACTGTAATCGATTGTCTAAACTCAGCTCGATTTAAACCGTCCTTGTATCTATTGGCCATTATATATTGTCTCGAATTGTATTTTTGTGAATAAACCCTATGTATTAAATGTTGTTTTTTGTACTCCTGTCATATCACAAACTTCAACTTGACTTAAAATTATTTGCTTTTTGGGAACGCTTTTATTCATTATTCATAAATCATTACTATTTTTAAACTGTTTGTAATACTATAAATTCTTGAACTCATTAACCAAATATATACCATTTTTAAGTAGTACAAAAAATCTAGTGTTTATATTTTGTTGTATTTATATTTGGTTAATGTATTCAAGAACAATGTAATATCACGTTCCAAATAATCGTACCTCTGTACAGAAGACTTCGCGCACGACGTGGAACTTACAGAGGAACAACAAACACTTCTCCTAGAAGAATACGAGAGAGAAATAGCCGACAAGAAACTCACCAAACAAACCTCCTCCCGCGACATAGCCAACAACAACATAGACAAAACAACGAACACAGACAATAAAAAAACAAAAACCGCACAAACCAGAGACAAGATGAACAACAAGACTAAAAACAAAAATGGCAGGTCGCCGAAAAAGGCGGGCAAATCTGACGTTTGTTTAAACAATATGGTCGAAGATTATTTCGGTGATAAAAAGGTTAAAGATGATGCTAGCGCTAATTCCGATGAAAGCTGGGAAAAGGAATTTGAAATTGATGACGTTGTGGAGCAGAAAGCATGAAACAATCCGGCCATAGAGTAATTTAAGGATAACATAGTTCGGGCACATTGTGCGGCGCGAATGTGACGTCATACTTTGGATCACACAAATAGCCATAAAATAGCCTAGTTCTATATTCAAACCACGCAAGTAAAACTGATATGCAAAACTGTACTCTATGTCGTTAACGCACAGTTCAAAACAGATTGGTGAAGTTATGAAATGTTATGTCAAAGGATAAAGACCTGTATTGTCATGTACACAAAGTTGAATTTTGCAGTGCAGCCATTTGTAGTTCGCACAATGTTCCGTGCCAGCAGCATTGAAAGCTTTTGCAGCGGCCTGGGAATGTTCGTTGTACATTCTAACAATTTGATTAGCAATAATTACCCTTATCACTATATAATAAAGTCTATTTTCCCTCGTATTCGTTCTTAAAGCAGCTGAAATTATTTTTTGCGCGTTTTTGATGTTCTTCTGTATTATATACACAAACTCTTTCGTAAGTACCTTTTTTAATTTTTTGTAGATAATTTTATCGAAAATATTTAGAGTATGGATTTTTAATTATTTCTGATATATACCAACGAATATTACCAGACTGTTTGTTCTATACATTTAAACATGTTCAAAAAGCCTTGTTAAATGTAATCAATAACAATGTTATATATTTATTATGTAATAACAAGTGAAGTTCGGACTTTTAATTCCTGAGCCATTATCACAAGAAATTTTCACATAGAAAAAATCTAAAGAATGGACCAAAGTTTATCGTATTCGACTGTAAAAAACATAAAAGGCAGAATTTGAATGGATAATTCTGGTAGTTTCTAGAAAGTTCGGTAGTTTGTGTGACAGTGTTGCAAGAAAGAATAAATAGTAAGATGATATATAGAATGAGGTATTTTCTTATACATTTCAGGGCTGATTTTGCAATCGCCAGATAACTTTTATCCGAAGAATATGTATGACTTTTATATGTATACTACGTATGAAAAACTTGTATACTTGTTTAGGAAATATGTCAAACCGCAAAATTTTAAAAATAATATAAGACGTACCTTTAGGTAGAAGTTATCTGATAATTGAAAAATCGAGCCTTAATTTCAAGGATTGCTTGGTCTATTCTTTAGCTTTATATATTAAATTGAAAGCCATAAATTCCATAAACTAAATGTCACTGGCTGATAAAATCATCTTGACGTGTAACCATAGACTATGTAAGAAACGAAATAACAGTTTTTTTTTCTATTGTTTCTGGCCATACGACTGCATTGTGACTGACCATGATGTAAAATAAATATATATGTATTATAATATTAATTAATAATACATAGTGATTATTGTAGCCAATGGACGCTAGATTTTTCAAAGTTACGGATTCGTCAAGTTGGTACGGGCCAAACTTGGTTAGTCATTTTAACTGAAGTTCAAAAAAGTAGAAATATCACTATTATTTCATGATTACAAAATAAACCTTATTCTTGCTCAATAAAGGTCTATATTGTAGTTCTGAAATAAGGAAAAAATACAGATAGAGATATTATGGTGTTTCTTTCTTGAAAGTTTTCATCGTTTTCGTGTCCTGAATTTATCTACAAACACTATGTATTATTTAGTATAAGTGCACGCGTCTCGGCCGCCCGGTCTCCCCTATCCTAATGCATTTACTTTTACTCTTAAACTTCACATTTACAAAGAACGTTACCGAAAAGGTTATACGTCCTTGTCTATGTGCGGTAATCCACCTTCTTTAGCTACTAACATGGGTTTTAAGTGTTTATTTCTAACGAATTTATTTTTTAGTCATTCCATACTATGCTGCCTGAACTCGCCAGTAACAAAATATATTTACAATTTAAAAAGTTATAAAAACTATTTATATTATTTTGCTTCGAGTTTTACCTGGCGAGTTTACCTGTCCTACCAACGATTTACAAATTGCTTAAAAATCTTGCAAGTGGTACAATAATATTTGAAGTGTGATATCCTTCTAAAATAGGTCTCTGAAATAGTTGTAAGTAGATAATAGTAATAATTTTGTGCGCTGGTAACATCCACCTAATGAATGGGCTGACTTGGCAAGTGGCTTAGTGTTGCCAGAAATCAGAAGATGTCTTAAAAATCATATAGTCAATAAAATCGCTGCCTTATGAGCTTATAAATATTTTTTCAATAATGGAATATAAGTATTAATTAATACCGTCTATATCAATAAATTAAAAATATAATGGATTTGTTTTGTAACATTAAGCCTGTATGGCCGCCATTAATCTTGTTATATGCCAGCTATGTAAAATTATTCTAGATTATTCGATAGCATCGATTTTGGGCAACATTAGGCGCAATCGAATTTTGGTCCTTTGATTCTTGTCATCTCGATTTTAATTCCAACTTTTATATTATATTTGAACGCCTTAAAGTTTGTATACGCTTCTGTATAAAATGATCCAAATGGTCCGCTGTTGGTAATCCAGTGTATTGGTAAATTCCTAATCGTGATCGCTCTCCGGTCGTGTCGGATTGCCGTCCCATCGGGCTATGAGAGTGAAGGAATAGTGAGTGCACTTGTGTCTCCGCAAATGCTTGTGCACTATAATATGTCCTGCGCAGCTGGCTGATCTCCTTATATGAGAACAGCCGCCGTGGCCGACTCTTTGCAAAACGGGGCAATAGTTTATAGACATTCATCGGATAATAGGATCATTCTTTACAGAAAAATAATATGTTGGAAATAAAATCTTTGACTAGAACCAAAGCATTCATTATCAAAAGTGTTTCAACAGTAATTTAAAACGTTTGGTTTAAAAATATTAAAATTAAGTGCAATAAAGTTATCTTACATTTAACTTGACATTTATTTTTAAATATATTTAGGTTAAAACTCTCAACTAAATGAGTTGACTCTAGGTATCGTTATGTTTGTGTAAATTATGATTATTATGAATATGAATAAAAGTTATTAAAAATCGTAGTAGAGGGTTTTATTTTGTTTTTTTGTATCAGGTATTTTAGCCACACATATGCAGACACAGAATGAAGAACTTTTATAAATAAAACATCTGTTCAATAACCCATGTTTGCAAATGAACAAATGACTATTACCTATACTAATATGATAAGGAGGAATTTTCGTTAGTTTTAAAGGCTCCGAAACTAGAGAATCGATTTGAAAAATTATTTCACTGTTGGAAAGCTGCACTCTTCCTCAGTAACATAGGCTATTTTATCCTGGCACGGGCAGTAGTTCCCACGAGACCCGGGTTAAACCGAGTAAAACAGCTTTTTTGGGAGGGGGAAATCCTCATGGACTTCCTCCCCTTGGGGAGAGGCGGAGGCGTATGCCGGACTCCTACTGGCTAAAACCCCCCGTGTCCTCCTTGCACGTGGGCGCGGGGCCGCGGGAATCCACATTCTTCCGCAGCGTGGTAAAACAGCTAGTCCTACTTCCTACTAATATTCTAAATGTGGAAGTTTGTGAGAATGTATGTATGGATGAATGTTTGTTATTCTTTCACACAAAACCTGCTAGACCGATTTGATCGAAATTTGGTGTGTAGATAGGTGATATCTTTTTATCAACTCACCTTACAAGCAAAGCTGCGGGCAGAAACTAGTAATTATTTATAATTTTTTGGTGACAATAAAGATTATTTATTTAATTAAAAAAAAATGTGGTGTACGTAAACAAATAATTTATTCAGTTTCGTGGGGGCAGCATGAGTGCGGGGGGCGGGTTGCCTTGCTGGTGCGGGTAGTACACGGGATCCACGGGCCTGGACAGTGAGCTTGGTGTATCTCCCGCTGTCGGGTAAGGATGGTGAGGCGAAGCGCCCATCCATTGTGGATACCAGTATAGGCCCTGGAAATGAAGTTATTGATTAAAAGAAATCCAATAAACATTGCCAGATTTGTCACGCACTAAATAATGTACCTAGTAATGGAATGATTTGTAAAATGAATAGTTTGAAAAACACACTTTTTAGGGTTCCGTACCCAAAGGGTAAAACGGGACCCTATTGTTTTCGCTCCTCTCCGTCCGTCCGTCCGTCTGTCACCAGGCTGTATCTCATGAACCATGATAGTTAGAGAGTTGAAATTTTCACAGATGATGTACCTATTTCTGTTGCCGCTATAACAACAAATACTGAAAACTAGAATTAAATAAATATTTCGAGGAGCTCCCATACAACAAAAGTATTTTTTTGCTCATTTTAGCTCGATATCCATAATTATGTATAGAATATTAGTTTGGATGGTTCGGAAACCTACTTGCGCGAGTCCGATTTGCACTTGGCAGGTTTTTATAAGTGGAAAACGAAATCGTGGTCAAAACCTGTGGTAACAGACCAGTAGTAGCCATACCTTATTCCCGGATCCTTGACAAGTGAATCGATACTCGTTAACGCTGAGCGGGTCCAGGTAGCTGATGCCAGCGATGGAGCCGTAGTTAGGAGGGAACATGTACCAGCAGCCGTCCAGCGAATCTTAAAACAACATTATTTAAACTCAAACTACATATAAGACATCATAACCCTTTACGAAATGGCAGGAAAAAATTTGTAGGTATGCGCCAAAAATATGTTAAGCCTATATAGACTTAAGTATCTGCTCAGGTAGAAAAAGCAGAAATCTCAGGTTATTAATAGCAGAAGTTACTAAGACCGATTTTCATTAACGTGAAAAGCCTGTAGGCCTAAATAAGGAAAAGGAGCCTAGTATCTGTAGCTCACTAGATGACAGGAGGATTCTAGGGGAGAACTTACAGGTAATATTGGACTCCCCCCCGTCTGGACCTCCAGGCCCTCCTCCGGGCCCGTTGGGATCAGTTGTGGACACGGCATCAGTCGTTTGCTCGA
The DNA here is from genome assembly GCF_030705265.1 of Helicoverpa armigera. Lineage (NCBI taxonomy): Eukaryota > Metazoa > Arthropoda > Insecta > Lepidoptera > Noctuidae > Helicoverpa > Helicoverpa armigera. The sequence goes on from NC_087144.1 coordinate 6,127,301, forward strand.
TGAACGGTGGCACTGGCGACAGCCCCGTCCCAGGATCACCAGGAATTATAAATGGACCTGACATACCAAAATTCAACAGACTTTAATACATTTTTAAATTCCTTTTTCAAACGTTAAAAGCGAAGTCAAAGTATTGTGAACTCCTTACCGCCATAAAAGTTGGTGTAGTTCCACTCACAAACATGATGGTCACAGAACATTGGAGAGTACTTCTCTTTCGTGTAGTAAGCTTGGCCGTTTGGCATGAACTAGAAACAAATTCAATATGCTTTGAATATTTATCTGCGACCAGTGGACCAAAAAATTTACTTCCTTAGTATGTTGAGGTCGCCTTCCATTCTAACTGAATGTAGCTGAGTACCAGTAATTTACGTGATATCACTGCCTACCTGACCTCCTCAACCCCGTTACCACCCAGGACAACCCGATACCCCCCAAGTATTCAAACTAGTTTCCACGTCTGTCAAAGATATACAAATGACAGCCGAGCCTGACAACATGCATTCCGAGACGCGTAGGAACCTATGATGACAATAGATGGTCACCAATCTATAGACCGACAGTGCCAAGCGTTACTTAACTATGGCAGATCGGCTTTCAATCTCTATTTTACCTTCGAAAACCGTACTGTACTGTAACAGCCTTTTTATCGTCCCACTGCTGGGCAGAGGCCTTCTCTCACACGGAGAAGGATTGAGCATTAATCACCACGCTTGCTCAAGGCGGGTTGGTGATTTCAGACTTTATAGTCCAGGTTTCTTCAAGATGTTTTCCTCCACCTTTTTATCAGCCATTGGTGTCCAAGATATACTAAGAAAGTACCTACAATACAAACTTAGAAAAGTTGCATTGGTACTTGCGTGACCTGGAATCGAACCCACACCCTCATACTCGAGAGGTTGTTTCTTTACCCACCAGGACTTTGAAACCAGTACCAGTCCCAGATGAAGTCAAGCCTATCTTCTCACTCACCAGCAAATAATCGTAGTGTCGATACCGAACGCCCTGAATATTGAAGTCGAGGATAAAGGAGCCTGAAGTGATCATGCAGGAGGCAGCAGACAGGGGTGGCAGCTTGTACATCTCCGTACCGCATTTGACGATAGCCTTCGGCAATGTGGACACGTCCCGAATGTGTTGCAGGTTCTTCTTGAAAGGAAACCTGGACCAAATAGTGGAGCATATCATATTGATATAAGGTTGTAAAGGTGCAAATCTACATGTGCAGAAGAAATGCTTTTATGTGGTCGATGTAAGATGCCGAAGTTAATTTTAGCAGTTAGCAACACAAAAGAGCTGAACTGACTTGATGTGACACCTACTGACTTTTGGGGGTAAGACCGTAGCGTCTAAGCAGATGAATAATCATCTTAAATAATCACCTGAACACACAAATCCCAATATTACACTCCAATCCATGCACGAAGTTGTCCATACTGAACACAACATTAGGATCCTCTTCTAAGAAATATCGCTTGTCGTCCATAAAGTGTACGAATCCCAAGAAGTGGAAGGCGCGGCCCTTGCAGTAGGGCGTAGGGCCTCGGCCCATGTTGTATATGTCACTGTATAACTCCGACACGAAGATATACACGTTCTTACCGCAGTAGTACTCTGGAACAGGTCTTTTGGCATTAGATAATCAGAGCTTTGATTAGTTTCGCAACAAAGTTCAGGATAGTGAACGGGATTCTGAGGAAATGAGTCACAGGGATTTTGGTATTGATCATGAGTGTTGGTTATTATATTCACAACTGCATTGACATATGTGATCTTCTGTTTTCTGACTACGTAGTTTTGCTGTCTTCCCATTAATTCTAGAAAAATATCGAAGTATTTGGCTAATCGAAATCACTGTTACGCGTACTTACGTTACGTTAGATACCTATACCAAAAATGTAGATAAAGGTTTTCATCATGGTTTTACCTCTTGGGTGCTCCCACATTCTTTATATATTCAGTTATGGGTACCTACACACACTAGAACATATTTACCTTGACTCATATAGAACTCAGAAGGCACAGCGCCGCCAGCCGCCGAGTTGTAAGTGGCGACCCTCTCGGTCTTAATAGCGTTATGATTGTCATACATCGTCAGCATGTTGTCTATTGTATCGTCTAAGGCTATCAGTAGCACCTGTAAGAAAATATTCATAATTATAGACCAAAATAATGATGGTCAAGTTATCACATAAGATATGAAAATTGAAACAACAAACGTCATTGTTTAGCCTTTTCCCTACTATGTTGGTGTCAGCTTCCAGTCTGGACATAGACCGACTGCCTACCTAGCCTCCTCTACCCTCGGGAAACTCGATACCCCTTGGCAAGACTAGTTGTCAGACTTTCTGGCTTCAAACCACCCGGAAGCCATAGACTCAGCAATATATCGTGGCTTCCGAAACATGGAAGACCACGTTGAAACAACAAACACCTACCTTTAATTCCTTAATATGCATATGAGTAAACCTTGCGAGGTGATCCGTCGCTATGTGGACATGTTCGTTGATTATATACTGAAATAAATGGAGATAAATTACAGAGCATCAGACGCAATGTTTTGAATAGTCAGCAAATATATTTTTCAGAATTTCGTCTTTTGGAAAGACTATCAGAAGCACTCTGCACTTCGAGATACTCTGATGGAAAGGGAATTACACTTAGGTAACTAGGACAAGACAAGGTTGTAAGGGACCTGGGAGAACTATTTTATCACTCTCATATTCTTATCTTCTATAATGTCCATGATCCCTACCTCTCATGGAACTTATACCTGATCAGGAGCCCGTTTGATCTTCATCATCTCAATCTGGTAATGCGCAAGATGGTCCAACTTGTCCGTAGGGTCATGGCCGTAGATTTCGTAAGCGTCTATCACCATGGCCAGTGTTAGATTCTCGCTCGGCTCCCGGCAGCATGGGTGGTTCGATATTACATACGGATGCTAGGATTACACGGTAATTAATGAGCTTAAGTTATATGTAAGAAAACTATCAACTTTGTACATTACGACGTAGACTGCTACTGATGTTAGTATGTTATCTATGTACTTAGGTTATACGGTAGGTATGTTGGTATGTTTGTTACTGTCACGCTAAAACCACTGCCTTGATTTTAATGAAACTTGGCAACAATACAGCTTAGATATCAGAATCAGCAGTAGTTCCTTCTGGATGCGGGTGGCAGCTAGGCAAAGGTAGTGTGATCATTCTGAAATAATCTGAGTACTTTAAGGGTGCGTCTACACGGTGGAAGTAGTTGGAGCAAGTTAACATGCGCAAGAGACAAGTGACAAGAGCCCGCGGGTGTGTAGGTATTTTGCTTTGGTATATCCGCGAGTCGCTGGACCCGCAGGTTTTTAAAATGCATGTAACTAGTGCATGTGCCTCAAAATACGAAAACTACTTGCAACGCGTAGCAGTAACTTACGGTTATCGTCAAACATGATATCAGTAACACAAGCAAGAACAACACACGACCAGGACGGGCCATTTCGACTGTCAAACCCCAGTGCAAACGGGAGCAACACATCTAATTGCCAATTGTATTAATTGCCAATCAAAGTTTACTGCCCTATTGTAGAAAGCCGCTGTTAGACTTTTATAGCTCCATTTGGTAACTATTTGAGTGATACTTTTATTTTTAGGACTGTAGTTTATGTAATTGATTTAAGTTTCTGAAGATAATTAACAAAAAGTATTATAATGAATGCCTAAGCTGCACTTTAATCATCATTCCCTGATTCCCTGACTACCTTTTGTGGTCGGCGAAGCATGTCTTCCTCTTCCATACTTCTGTCTGCTGCCATCTCTCTAATGAAATTCTTTTCAGCCATATCGTCTTGCATCCATCATCGATCGTTTTTTTGGTCGTTCTTTTTCTCCATACCCACATTCATATAGGTAACTTGATCTTAAATATCAAAATGAATGTCTTTTTTACAGGATCTGATGAATGCATGCGTACCAATTTTTATACTCCTATAGACACCATACTCAAGCCATCCTCTAATGGGGAATGAGCAGAAACAATACTACGCGTATCATCCACGTAAACCATTTTGTTCATGCGAGCGGAACGATATTTATCTCTAAATAGACCTGTCGTCGAAAGACCTTCCAGGTCATTTCATACAGCCACAGCGTACATTCGCAATTTTATATTAATCAAAATATAATGAAAGTAGATTCTGGGACCTTTTGCAACCATAATAAACGCATATTCCTAAATTAAGACAGTCGAATGAACAAATATGCAGTAATAAATAAGGCAGTACTAGGTATACCAACAATTTTCATAATTCATTTCTCTTTCAGAATATTCCTTGATTGTAAGAAAATAGCATTTTAAGAAGATATTAAAATTCATGAATTTATTTCGCTATAGCCGTGTTCTGATATAGTTAATAATAATCGAATCAACATTGGGTAGGTATTCAATAGCGCTTGAAAATTAGGTCAACTTAGCGCATAAGAGCACAAGAAAGAACAAACTACCCCTTAGTCATAACAGTATGTTTGAGGGCAGGTGTAAAACGCTAAACTAAGTAAACGTTCAGCAAAAGTTAACATTCCTTCCCGTGAGATATGTTGGCGTGTACTCGATCTATCGATCGGTTCAGCGCGCACCTCCCTTGCGCCGCGCGACTCAACCCCACAGTGCGACCCACCGTGCCGAACAGCCATTGTATCCCCGAATAACGTATTAAAAATGATAAAACCCAACAAAAATCAACCCTAAAACGTTAAAACCACAAACCCGTGAAAAAACATTAGTGAATAAAACACAATAATCGAAATTCGACACCTTAAAACAATGAGTATAATAAAGTAAATCGACGGGGAAAATGGCTGCTCCAAATACCAAAGGCACGTTCAAACTATAATGTAATAAAAACTAAATTAGAGTAGTGTAAAGAAGTCTTCCAATAGTGTTAAGAATTAAAATAATATTTATAAATTAGTTCGTGAATAGAAAGTGAAAATATATTTACCGAGATAGTAAATCGATGTCTTCCCGTTGGTGTCAATTTTAAAGTTTAATTGGCAAGAGTATATGCATTAAGTATATTAAATCGCTAGTTGATTGGCTTATACTGCCTGTGAGGTGTGTGAAGTAGGTACAAACCGGCTTGAAGATGATAAACCTGGGCAAGTTCAAGTTGCCTCCCTTGAGGAATGTGCTGGACGTGACGATGCAGACTGTCAGGCAACAGATCCCGGAGAAGCCGGGCGCTCCTCCGCGTCCGCCACAAAACGTCAGGTTCGCGAACTTAGGTGAGTTTTTGGTAGAAGGTCAGTAGGTTAATCAATAAACTTAAGACTATTTTTGGGTCTCATGAAGTAAAGTTTTCCTTTCTTCAAGACAACGCTAAAGTAACACTAGTTTCTGATCTTTAGATTTCGCGAAAACTTACATCATTCGATTCAGATGCTTTACATTATTTCATAACATTCATGGTTTAAAAATCTTCCAGACAATATGGGTGAAAGCTGCGAACTATCAACTATGAATGAAACCACATCGCCTAGCTACCAGTCAACTAATCCCACGAACCCGTTCCTAAGCGGAGCCCTGCAGGCCGAAGACTCTTTCACCAGCTATCAGAACACCTATCCTCAGCAAGATGGAGCTCCCAGGTAAGATTAGTATCCAAATCCAGTATAAAAAATATTGCGATAGGACAGCCATTTTCATTTTTTTGTGATTTCAGGACTCAGAGCATGCAAAGCGTAGATTTTTATGCTTCATCTGAAGAAGGCGGAGGCTTCGAGGAAGGTGGTGGCCCGCCTGGCGCAAAAATCAATGAATACCAAGCAGCTTGGAACGTCACTAATGCTATTCAGGTGTGTAAAACAAAAGAGGCTCGGTATTCATACGTCAATCGTCACCTGCGATATATTGATTAATGTATTTGTATTTATTTTTCCAGGGTATGTTCGTAGTGTCCCTGCCGTTCGCCGTCCTACAAGGCGGTTACTGGGCCATCGCTGCGATGATCGGCATCGCACATATTTGCTGCTACACTGGTAAGATCCTCGTCGAATGCCTCTATGAAGATGATCCCGTGTCGGGCCAACGTGTACGAGTTCGTGACTCCTATGTAAGCATCGCTAAAGAATGCTTCGGCAGGAAATATGGCGCAAGAATTGTCAATCTCGCTCAAATTATCGAACTGCTAATGACATGCATTCTTTACGTCGTCGTGTGTGGTGATCTTATGATTGGCACCTTCCCTGATGGCGCTATTGACGCTAGGTCTTGGATGATGCTAACAGGCATATTCCTTCTGCCTTTGGCTTTCTTGAAATCGCTCAAAAGTGTGAGTATGCTGTCCTTCTGGTGTACCATGAGCCACTTGATAATAAACGCTATCGTTCTGGGTTATTGTATCCTTAACATCGGCGACTGGGGCTGGTCTAAAGTCAAATGGACTTTAGATTTTGAGAACTTTCCCATCAGCTTGGGCGTCATCGTCTTTTCATACACTTCGCAGATATTCCTGCCAACACTAGAAGGTAACATGGAGGATCGTTCCAAATTCGAATGGATGTTAGATTGGTCTCACATTGCCGCTGCAGCATTCAAATCCATTTTCGGATACTTGTGCTTTTTGACTTTCCAAAACGATACGCAACAGGTGATTACGAATAACTTGCGTTCAGCTGGGTTTAAGGGTCTAGTCAACTTTTTCCTTGTCATTAAGGCAGTGCTGAGTTACCCTCTGCCTTACTATGCGGCGTGTGATCTGCTGGAGCGTGCTCTGTTTAGAGGCAAACCTAAAACAATATTCCCAGTAATTTATGCACTAGATGGCGAGCTGAAGGTGTGGGGACTTGCATGGAGACTGGGAGTGATAATGTTCACTATTTTGATGGCAATATTTATTCCTCACTTCGCTATCCTGATGGGTTTCATCGGCAGCTTCACGGGAACTATGCTGAGCTTCATTTGGCCAGCCTACTTCCACCTCAAACTGAAGGGCAACACACTTGAAAGCACAAGGATTGCGTATGATTACTTCATAATAGCCCTGGGTGTTCTTTTTGGAGTCATCGGTATGTACGATTCTGGATCGGCTCTGATCAAGGCATTCAAAATAGGATTGCCGTTCTAATTTCCCATAATAATAGACTCATTGTTGAACTATTTTTAGATTTACGCGTACATCGTAAACTAAACTTTGCCGCGATAATAATACGGCTGAATGTTGAATGCATGATTTATGTACCTAGACCGGTGTATTGATAAGTTTTGTATCTTAGGTCTGTTTAGTACATGGGCAAATAGTTTTTGTTAGCGGACTTATTTCTTCGTATAGTGACAATAATTAATGTTTAAGAGAACGATCGCCTTTTGCCTTCGCAACTTCGTTTTACTCCAGATTTTTATGTATATAGTTATAATTGTCTAGCTTATTCTACAAATATTGTATGAAGTACTGTTAATCCAATGTCTTCCAATGAAATATTACGTTTTTGAAGTATGTAACAACGAAGTCTTCCATTGATTATGTCGCTATCAACAGCGATGTTATCTGCTTGTACTTACGTATAAATATCAAAAACATATTTGGATAATATTTACATTAATCTTAGGTATTGTATTGTAAATCATTGATATTTTATCAAGTCCTAGTTTACTCCGATTTTGAAACACCTAATTTAAAAAGAAAAGCAAGCGTATATATTGAACATGTTTAGTTTATAAAAAAAGTTATTTAATTATTTGTGTTAAGTCATTCTGAAAGATCTATTTACAAACTTATACATTTTATTTATTAAGATGATTGGAGAAGTAAACTAGCTCATATTCAGACGACTATATCCGAACTAAGTCTTCCACTTCTAAATATAATTGTTGTTGATTATATTAATAGAATATTGTACTAAATTATACATGTTGATTAGACTAGATAGTTATGTTACATTGAGATATTGTGAGAATATGTGATTATTGTGATACCAACGTTTTCAAATATTATATTAAGTATACAGATGATTTTGAAGAAACTGAGAAACATGACAATGACTTTTGTAAATTAAAAGTTGACAACAATGACATGAAACTAATACAAGGATAAAAAAATATGATGTAAAAGCTGTAGACGAACAGTCTTCTCAAAACAAAACAATCTTTATGTGAAAGAAAGATCAAATCGGTACTAAGGTTATTGAAAAATGCTGTGCGTCTACTTCTAGGTAGATGGTATTGTTAGTGTCCTCAAATATTTCATATGAGAACAACTCACTATGTATTAAAGACAGTTAGGAAACTTGTCATAATACTAAAAACTGAAAACGTGGGTATGTACTGCGCGAATATTAATACCTCTAAAACTCCATAAAGAAAGGTTAAGTCTTAAATATGGCCTCACAGTCGATGGGTTGCTTTACCAAGCAGTTATCTAATTAACAATACAAAGAAAAAACAGTCTAAATACTCTACCATCTGTATACCTAGTATAAGAAATTGGGCTTCCAAAGTTTCGATGGTAAAACTTTATAATAAAAAGATGCTTGTCTTCGATAACGCCTAACCGTTTAGTTCTGATTAACTTATCCAGGCTTGTATCCATATGAATATTTAGAAATGTATCCAAGTGCAATAATGTTGTATAAATATACTTAATAATATGTATTGTGATGAAATGAACAATTCTAGGTGTGTATTTTAAATAATATAAAATGTTATTCGATATTTTTTTATTTTGTGTAGGTCCAAATATTCTACCCTGTGGCACTCCCCCATAACTATGCAATTTTCAACAAGTCGAGATACCTGCAATTTGTGCAAGACACTTTAAAGTGATTACTGGAAATCAGAAGTTAGGAAGATGCTCCAATAATATTAAAAGTGACGAGGAAGCTACGCCAATATTTTTCTGAAGGATGGATCCAATTATAAATGATATGAAGGTGAAATGGCGTAGCCCTATTATTTTACCAAATGAGTATTAACTTTCCAAGAAGTAGGTACAATGTTTTCTCAATAAAAACTATCAAGGTCAGTTTGGCGATAAGGCAGCCATTTAAATTGGCAATTTGTTTAATTACTCCCGCGCTCGCTACACGATCAGACGCCATGCTTACAAAATGGACGCGCGCATTCACGCATGCGTGCTGTTTCTGTTATGTCTCCTTCTTGTACAGATAACTGTAAGTATTTTTAATATAAAATCATATAAATATGTATCTAATCTACAAACACATAATTTTTAATGCTGAAAAATAAACGTCAAAATCATTAAAAACTAGCTATCTGCAAACGAAATTTCTTTATCGAAGTGAGTGTCCCACGTTGGGCGCCAAAATGATACAAGAATTTTCAGGATCAGTCGGGGTACTTTTTGCATGATTGATTCCTAGATTGCTAAAATAAAACACGCTAAAATCTAGTCTCTACGAGTATCTACAGCTCTCAATAATCAAGTCTCTATTAGCATTCCATATTTTATACAGGTGGTACATTTTACAGTCAACAATATGGACCCTATAGGGCACAGCTTGAAAAAATTGTAGAGTTTAACAGTAGCTTATAACTAAATAATAATCTTCGTAATTTAGCGACCGTACAGCATACGGAACCACCCATGTTGTCAAGAACCCAACGAGAACCTCACGCTGGCTATGATCATAGATGCATTCGAGATCTACGGCCACGACCCCACGGACAAGCTGGACAACCTGTGGCTTTACCAGAATGAAATGTTAAGGGTTAAGACTGCTGAAGACCAGGTACTCCTAACAAGAGCTAGGCAATCATTTTCCTTTCATTATAGGTACCTTAGGGGGGTTGGCTGTTCTCTGTTGTGGCATCTTGCTTCTTTGTGGCTTATCTTTCTCGATAATGTAACATTGCTTTGCACAAGAACACATATACAACCTATTAAAGATGCTTTGCTTGGCTGTCACGAATTATAAGCAACTTACATTTTTGCTCCGCAGTATCTTATCAATGAAAGAATCCACATAGCTACAGATCATTTGGGACGTTTCGTTAAACTCCACATCCAAGAACTAAAGGTAAGACCAATTTCCACAATAAATTCAAAGCACCAAAGAGTCCTTGAAATGGTGATGATGTCCTCCTAGCCGATTGCCGTCCACGGCGGCTGTTCTCATATAAGATCAGCTGCGCAGAACATATTACCTATTACACTACAAGCTGTTGATTTGCATCCGTGCCATAGTCAAGGACGTAAATATGCTAATGATTCTCGACCCAAATCAACGAAAAAATGGGTAGGTAATTTTTTCATGTTTTTTTCTTATTTACGTATATCCGTCAGTGTAACCCAGCCGTACTTTAATTCGGCGCGTGTGTTACTAGCCTTACTACCGCGCTGCGCACTCAGACAAACGCAAACGATACATGCACAAAGCATACGCAACGATCGTTCAATAAAAATCGTATATCATCCAGCCTACCCAAATTCACCCAATCACAGTGCGAGTACTCCCACACACTCGCCTCGCCGCCGCGCCGCTCCCCGCGTGCCCTTGAAGCCGGAACAAACAAGCGCCGACGGCAAGCAGTGTGTTTGATGTCGCCGCCGCTGCTGCGTACGCGCGCTTTGAATTCCGCGACGTGTAGGTACAAAGTGCGAGATGACGGAAAACTACACGAACACGAGTTGGTGGCGATGGTCCGCCTGTATGCCATCAGTGACAACAGTGTACTAACAGCCATCCATCCTCCGAGCCTTTTCCCAATCATGCTGGGGTCGGCTTCCAGTCTAACCGGATCCAGCTGAGTACCAGTGCTTTACAAGAAGCGACTGCCTATCTGACCTCCTCAACCCAGTTACCCGGGCAACCCGATACCCCTTGGTTATACTGGCTTCTGACTACCCGTTACGACTGCCAAGGATGTGCAATGACAGCCGTACATACCTATGTTCCGGGAAATGTTTACCGACCGGGAACCCTCATCACGGAGGGTCATGCTGGTCATGTGACAGACTTATGTGCTAGGACCGTCAACTTAGTGCTTTCGACACAATAAAAACGAATGTGATAGTGTTATGTTAGCTGAAGGACAACCAGCTACCTAGGTACTTCGTCGTGCTCGATTGTGCCAAGAGTGTGAAGGTGACAGCTTTGAACAGTACCTCCGGGTAACTAAACTAGGTAATTTATTTATTTGTACATTTTGTAAATACGTAGTCAGCTTAATCAATTTTATTAGTGTAAATAAGTTGATTTCTTAACCACGCCAATAATACCTACGAGCCGAAAGAATCACCTCGTGCCTACACTTAACTAACACATCTTTCACCAATTTAATCGAAAAGTAAAAACAAAATTACTACGAAATCTTTACGCTGAATGTTAAAGCAAACCGAAAATGTTATCAATCAGCTGTTAACAGGTCAGTGAACTTTCCTTTAGCGCACTAGTATTACGTCATTAATAAGATTTCCGTGTTCCAAGGTCCTAAGACCGTTAAGAAGGAAGCAAAATTTCTAATTATTAACCAATTTAATTCAAAAATAAAAACTAAATCACTGCGAAAACTTTATGCTGAAAGATAAAGCAAAACGAACATTTTATCAATCAGCTGTTAACATGTTAGTGAACTTTCTTTCGCGCACTAGTATTGCTTATTACTGTAGTTAATAAGATATCTGTGTTAAATTTATGCTCAAAAATTAGTACCTAAGTAAAGTAAAACGAAGTTAATGACAATAATGAAGGTGATTTTCGAAACTTTAGGTAAAATGATTGCTATCGCGTATCACTCGGTCTCGCTCGCTCGCGCGCTCGCGCTGTCATGTCGTAGATAAGACACACACATCGACACTCACGCACACACGTAGACATTAGTTTTCTCTGTCTACGCACACATAGCTGCCATCACGCACACACTGTGGCCGCGGGGGAATTCTGTTATGATTTGTGTTTAACCGTGGGCTAAATTCTGAAATACCATGAAATTACAACATCAAAAAAAGCAGCGCATATTAGCTTTTTCCCACCTACCGTAATTCAAATCGATTATTTACGTATTTAATTTTAACCTCCTTGACTATGGCACGGATGCAAATCAACAGCTTGTATATGCACACAAGCATTTGCGAAGACACAGGTGCGCTCTCTATTCCTTCACTCTCATAGTCCATGGGACGGGAATCCGACATGACCGGAAAGGCATCAGACGCAGGACCGACATTAACGTGCTCTCTGATATCAATCACCAACTTCCAGACTTCGGGCTGCTTTGTGAAAGTTTCTAAAACCCACTAATGAACTGCTTTCGGAAAGGTCCTGCTGATCACGTTAGATGACGTCATAGACAACATGCTGACGATGTACGAGAACCACAACTCGGTGGCTGCTGAAAGAAAGGCCACCTACACGGGAGGACCAGTGCCTATGGAGTTCTATATGAGCCAAGGTGAGTTAAACAGAGTTTTAAAAAGAAATTCATTTTTACTAGTTTTTCCCCAGGGGTTTGGATGGATGGATAAAAAGGACCCTCGATGTTGTTCTAATATACAATACCGTCAAGTTTTATTAAAATCAATCCAATTATTTTTGCGTGAAAGAAGAACAAACATCCATACATGCAAACTTCTGCGAGGATTCAATAATATAAAATACCAAATTATAATTTCGAAAATAATCTTGGCCTATAACTTCTGTCCTAAAGAATTTTACTGCGGAAAAAACGTGTACATCTTCATGTCGGAGCTATACAGCGACATTTACAACATGGGCCGAGGAGTTGCACCCTACTGCAAGGACCGGTCCTTCGTGTTCCTCGGCTTCCTGCACTTCCATGACGAAGCCAAGTACTATCTCCTGGACGACCCCAGCATCTCCTTTCCGACGGACAATTACTTGCATGGCTTGGAGTGCCATATAGGCATTTGTGTGTTCAGGTCAGTGTAGCTAGTTTACCAGCCACTAAACCAACACTGCTTCACCACATCATTTTTATTGGTTCCTTAGAATTTAGCCCTGAACTTACAAGATCATAGTGTCTTTAAATCTATGCGAGGCAAGCAGCTAGCACATTTGCTGTTTAAATCTAGTATATGATATGAAAGGAAAATAAAGCAAGGGGACAGGTAGACCTAAGTTCAACCACAGCAAACACTTCAGTACAACTGTGTCCAAAACAACTGTGTTCTTTGGAGTTTTCCATTGAAACTTCAAAGTCAAGAGTTGTTTAAGAAAAACGGACGTATATGTCTTCCGCCAAAAAGGCCAGTTGTTTTTATAGCATCTTAACAACCAATCAACTGCCACAGGTTTCCTTTCAAAAAACTCTTACAAAGAATCCGTGACGTGTCCACATTACCGAAGGCTATCGTCAAATGCGGCACAGAGATGTACAAGCTGCCGCCACTGTCTGCTGCATCCTGCATCATCACGTCAGGCTCCTTTATACTGGACTTCAATATCCAAGGCGTTCGGTACCGGCACCACGACTATTTGCTTGTAAGAACAATTTTGAACTCATGAACTTGAACTATTTTGGCAAACTATAGACTCAAAAGTCGTTATTTATTTATTTAAACTTTATATTATGGAATATATAGAATACCCTATATATATCTATACCTAATCTATTTATCTGATTCTACCTATGTTGTATTCAAAATGTGTTAGTAAATAAAACTTAAATCTATGTTAGTTGCACTTCACTAATTATGCACAACGTCTGACTTCTACCTCATTTCGTGGTTGCATAATTATGTGTGTCTCGTTTACTAGAAAACTTCATTGCTTTTGAATGAGTACGTAACCCTTGGAATTCTCGGTGGCATATCTGTAGTCCATGACCACAGCCCTAAGACTGCCCGCCTCAGACTTTTTGTAGGACACATCAGAACGATACCTTATTTTATCTAGGTACTACAAAAAAACGGTCACCGATTATCGGACGTGATTGTGCAGCCTGAACTGGTTGATTTATTTATATTACTTGCAGACTTTACCTAATGGCAACACGTACTACACCAAAGAACCCCACTCCCCGTTGATCTGCGATCATCACGTCTGCGAGTGGAACTACACTAATCATTATGGAGGTAAGTATGTCAATACTGACCTAAATAATATAGAGGTCTTAAATATTAACTTCTAGACATTATTTTGATACCATAAATATCAATCAGATACCGTCATGTATTATATAAAAATAAGTCGGGTTTTCCTTCCTGACGCTATAAATCCAGAACTCACGAACCGATTTCCACGGTTTTGCATTCGTTGGAAAGGTCTCAGGCTCGGTGAGGTTTATAGCAAAGTAAATTTAGGAAAAATTTCAACCGAAACGCGGGAAAATCTTTTTTCACACACAGCGCCATCTACGAGTGCGAAGCTGCGGGCGAAAGCTAGTACCTACCACAAAAAATTCAGAACTGTCTATGCTGGGCAAAGGGCCCCAGCACCAGCACAGTTAAACATCTACATAGGTACCAACACAGACCATGCCGTGAGCGTGGCGAATTATTGGGCCACCAAAATTTAAAATCGATAGCGATCGACTCGTTACAATTCCATTGATCATCCGACTCCCAATGTCTATTATTTATTCGATACATTTATGTTCGCCAAAAACATTATTTTTACCATCATAACCCATAGCACTAAATATATATTTTTAACTTTTTTCATTTTATTTCTCAAGGTCCGTTCCTAATTCCGGGCGACCCGGGCACTGGTATCGACGCAGTGCCGCCTTACATCGAACCGACACCCAAGACTGACGGAGGAGATGGAGATGAGGAAAACATCACTGTGCCTTGTAAGATCTTGCACTTTCTTATTGGAAATAGAAACGACCTCTTTCCAGGGGCTCGATTCTACTAAGCTAATAATGTGAAAATTGGATCGATTTTTTTTTTTTTTTTTAATTTAAAACTTACATTCAGGCATCAATGGATCATAGATAAATACCTTAAAAAAATGGAATGCCACATACGCTTCAATCGTAATTGAGTCGGGATTGAATCTTAGTTGCATATCAATCGTATGTCGCTAAAGTAGGTAAAATCAGCAGAATCGAACCCCTGATGAGCCTAAAAAGTACAGTCACAGGATTATAGTGCAAACAAATGATTAATGAAATATTTCTGTATCCAGATATCCTTGATGGGTGTTTGTTCATGTACCCACCGAACTACGGGTCCATCGCGGGCAAGAGTTACCTGGATTCCATCGATCTACACGACGACAGGTTTACTTGCAACGCTGCTGGCGGAAATAAGGTAACGATAGCTGACCTTCGTAGACTTCAGATACTCAGACATAAATATTTAAGTCTCTAGGCGACTGTCGATGTTTTATCTTCCTTTTATAAAAAAGTCCCTAGGCGACTATCGATGTTTTATCTTTCTTTTATAAAACACTTTCGTGGAAATAAAACAGAGCATATAAGACTTTTTTGATGCAGTAGTCGCCTAGTGACAAATATCGGTGTATCGTAGTGTTAGGGTATATCGGGTGTGTCGTTCACAATCACATTAAATCATATCGCATATACTTTATGATATTCTATGGCGAATTGTAAAAAAAATAACCTAATCCATTCAGTGGTTTAACCACAGGAGTCATTTTTCGTTTTTATAATTTACAACATCATGTGTAAAGCAGAAGAAGTTAGGAGTATCGTATGTTTTGATCAGTTGACAGTTTTCAAGGGAGAATTTCAGTTGTTTGTAATGACTGACTTTTATATGGTGTTCTAATTTTTGCACATTTTTATTCCATTTACTTTGTTTGAAAAAATCATTTTTTTTATTTTTACGTATTTTTCTTTTATCTTTGTGTTAGTCGACATATATTAACCAGTATATTAACGCATTTCATTTAATGTGATTATGAACGACACACCCGATATACACAGCTATGGGCCAACGCCTCATAAAGGTATTTTGATTTGATTCAAACTGCTTTGCCTCCAAAAACTTTGTGCGAGCAGGATAATCAGATATGAATACCTTAGTAACGAAGACAGTATAATCTACCAAAATATTGTATATAACTTTAATATAATTTCCCATTTCCCCAGGGTCTCTACTGGTACCCGCAATGGATGGGTGCGGCCCCTCACCACCCATACCCTGCCATGGGCGATGATAAGGATTACGAACCCAACGGACCGTTCTACGCGCACCAACAGGGCTACGACATGGACGAACAGGACATTGAATAATATATTATTTTGTAGATTCACTTTTGTTTTATTGCAACATCGTATTAGTTAAAGAATGCCGCTGTGTGAGACTGCAATCAGTCATGAAAATAAGTGTCATGGCATATTATACCGGCACCGCAACAGCACCGCTCCACGCCAGCATTTAACTTGTCATTCAATTTAGAGCATTAAATCGTGTATAGTATTATATATTTCATAATTTCAATATGAAAAAGCCAACGGCAGGCAGTCAGCGCGCTTGCTGCTACCACACAACTCGGCTCGCAGCCCGCGTGCTGCAAGCGAGCGGACCGTAACTCTGAGTCGGCAGCGAAGTCCTAGGCGTGTTCATTAAAACAATATTGAGTTTGCGGTGACAGCAAGCTTACACCTCGCGGCCGATGCGCGGTCGGCGGAGGCGACGCCGTGTTGCAGCTGTGCTGATGCGGTGCCAGTATAATGTGCCATGACCCTAAGAAAAAGAAGTCAAAGTATGAAGGCTGCGAAAGTAAAAATAAATGTTCTAACAAAATGTAAAACTGGATATATTTAGAAATAAAACTTAATTTAGAAATAAAACTTAAAATAAAATATACATAAAAGAACAATATTTACAATTAAATGTAACTTTCCAAAAATCTACGCTCGATACTGGTGCCTCGAGGCAGTACAAAAAACGCGGGTGTACCAGCCTTCAACTCAAAATATTTGACCACTAATAAGTCGCCCAAATTCTTGGTAGGATCAACTATATGGGGCATTTTGTCATAACCTTCGAAATAGACATTGATTTTAGAACAGTTGTACTTATTTTCTTCATCCCATGGCGCGGGGAACAGCTGTTCTAGCTGACTTCGTAACGGCACATTTTCGGGGCAAGCTCTGATAAAGTCCGTCATTTGATATTCTGGATATAGAAGTAAAATTGGCCACCTTAGAATACCATCTTCAACATGTACTATCGCGTCCTGCGCTCCTGGTAAACTAGGTTCTAACTTAGACAAATCTATATCATCTTCATCATCACACTTCGAAATTTTAATTCCTCTTTCAATTATTGCTTTAACCACCAATTCCTTCTGCTCATTCTCCTTCTCACCTTTTCTCTCCTTCTTCCTTTGATCACGTTGTTGTTGTAATGTCTTCTTCTTCGCTGAATTAAGGAGTTCGACAATGTCTTTGTCCTTAGATTCTCCTTCTAATAGCTTTTGGCAGTGTTCAATGCAGACATCGTACTTGGTTATTTCGAGAGCAGCTTTGGCCGCGCGTAATCTTGCCTTGGCATGTTTAGGGTTGAAAGTTAGCGCCTTCTCGCTGTCAAATAAGGCTGATCTGTAGTTCTTGAGATGCCAATGACACGCAGCCCGGTTATTGTATAGGCTTGCATTGATTTCAGCATCGTCGCATCTCTGTTTGATGCCTTCTGTATAACTGTAAATGCAATATCTGTGTTAACAAAAAGTATTTAGGTGCATCCAAATTGGCGGCGCGGCATTTTGATACCCAATTATATGCACAATTATTTAGAGTTAAGTTAATTAAATTAAATTAAATGTACTGTTTTATTTACAACATGTACTATGATATCGTATTATGTATTGCCTCTATTTTGTATTTATAACTTACTGCAATGTGTTTTTCATAAATTCATGATAATGTTCTTCTTAATCTTAGACAACCACACTGATTCATGGCCCACTTCGTCTACAATTTGTTTTAAACTACTTTACAATGAGCCACTAATAACCTTTTAAATTCACTTTCTTCACTTATAGCTGAACTTTTTCTACTCTTGTAGCCAAACCATGCAATATGGTAATACCATAAACTAAACTATCCAAGAAGGATTAATTACTCACCCTAAAATAGCCAATCTATAGTTTTTATGTTTGAAGTTGAAGTTGCCGTCCTCCTTGTAGTTTCCAGCCAGTTCTACTGGTGTATTCTCCTCAGGATCATACTTCAGTTTAGCCAGGCCCTCCGCAAGTGGAGACAGTTGCCCATTTTCTGGTGTTGACTTCATAAAAAATGGATGCTTGTCCATTTCTTCCTGAAATTATAAACATAAAGTGATTTTTTTTCTTTTAGTTATTTATTTACATAGTTATCCGACAAGTACGACACGCGGCGAATTGTCTAAAGCCAAAGCAGACCTCCAACGCAATGTGCGCTTTTGTGCCAATTCTTACTGGTTGGAACTTTGTAAGAGTATTCAGAGTCATGCTTCAACTGGCAACTTTTCTGGCGTATACTCGGTTATTAAGAAAGCGCTGGGCCCTTTACCAAACAAAACAGCTCGCCTAAAGGAAGCTGACGGCTCTTGCATCTTAGATGCGGATCGGCAGCTTCATAGATGGGTAGAACACTACTCAAATCTCTACTCTCAACCCATTGGTGTAGAGCCCGAAGCAGTTCAAATGTTCCCCGAGTTACCTGTTTGCACCGAGCTCGACGCTGTACCTACAGTTGAGCAACTTATTACCGCTATCAACCAGCTAAAGCGTGGTAAAAGTCCGGGAATTGACGGTGTTCTAGCTGAAATTATCAAGGTGCGTTGTGTGGGCCCTATACTCTACAACTTTTTTGTGAAATGCTGGAATGAAGAATACATCCCTCAGGATATGCGCGATGCAAACATCATCACATTGTACAAAGGAAAGGGCGACCGCGGCGACTGCAATTCATACCGTGGAATTTCCTTACTAAGTATAGCTGGCAAACTACTTGGTCGTATGATCCTTTCCAAGTTACAATTGCTAGCTGATCGAGTATATCCTGAATCTCAGTGTGGCTTTCGCGCACAAAGATCTACCACAGACATGATATTTACATTCCGGCAACTTCAGGAAAAGTGTAGGGAACAAAGAACACCTCTGCTAACGGCCTTTGTTGACCTTAACAAGGCATTCGATACTGTGAGCAGGGAGGGACTATACGCTGTGCTGCAGAGGATTGGCTGTCCACCGAAGCTGTTAAACCTAATAAGGCTTTTCCATGAAGACATGAAAGCCTCTGTTGTTTATAAGGGCAATACATCTGACCCGTTTGACATGAGAAGAGGGGTCCGGCAGGGTTGTGTACTAGCACCAACACTGTTCGGTATATTTTTCTCTGTACTCCTCAAAGTTGCGTTCGGAGATAATCAACAAGGCATACTCCTTCACACCAGGGTGGATGGTAAGCTCTTCAATATTTCGCTCCTTAAATCCAAAAAACATCGCCAGGATATTATCGTTGATAGCTTACTGTTTGCGGATGATGCAGCATTTGTTGCTTCAAGCCCATCGCAACTTCAGGAAATGCTGGATAGGTTTAATAAAGCATGTAAGCAATTCTCTATGTCAATCAACGAAAGGAAGACAGTAATTATGACGCAGGGGACTACTGAGATACCCACAATCTCATTGGATGGTTCACCACTGGAGGTTGTTGAAAACTTCTGCTACCTGGGATCCACAGTCACAAATAACCTTTGCCTGGACGCCGAAATAAACAGCCGCATCGGTAAGGCCTCTACGATGTTCGGGAAGCTGAGCGCAAGAGTTTGGCACAACAAATATCTAACAGTTAAGACTAAGATTATTATCTACCAGACATGCATCTTATCCATACTCTTGTATGGCGCGGAGACCTGGACATCGTATGCTAAACAGGAGCGGAGATTAAACAACTTCCATATGCGCTGTCTCCGGCGCATATTGGATATTTCTTGGAAGGATCGAGTAACAAACGAGAAGGTGCTTAGGATGGCGTGCATACCTAGCATAACCGCACTTCTTAAACAAAGAAGATTGCGCTGGCTAGGGCATGTGCAGCGGATGGAACCTTCTCGTTTGCCAAGACAAACTCTCCTCGGCCAAATATCAGATGCCAAGCGACCAGTTGGGCGGCCATTGTTGCGATTTAAAGATAGCGTTAAACGCGACATGGTATCGTTTAAAATCGACCCGAACATCTGGGAAAAACTCTCTGATGACCGTGATAGTTGGAGGAAAAAAGTATCCGATGGAGTGGTCGCGCATGACAGTGCCTGGTTCGATCTGCTCTCCAAAAAACGCGATCTACGTCACCAACGAATGGCACAGCCTCTAACATCACCAGGAACTCAATTTGTCTGCGGACGTTGCGACCGGCGATGTCGCTCCCGTATAGGCCTTGTTAGCCATCAGCGCAAGTGCCAAAGCCAAACCCCCTGAAACGGATGCAGCTTTAATCATCTTTTATAGATGTTATCAGGCCATAGTTAGTTAGTTAGTTAGTTATATACATAGATATTTACAACACAAAAAAAAACTATCCTAGTAGAACAATAAAAAATATATATATATACACTATATCTAAATGGCGTCAAAAAATTCATCCCCACCGCTGTCAACTGGGAGCATACCCAAGAGGCTGGCAGCATTACCTCTTTGGATGGCCATGCTGATCCTTTGTCCGAGGTAATAGCCAGCCTTTTGGTCACGAGAAGCGTCAACCAGCCGCCTAGACAGGTTTTTAAATACAGGGTGTGCGCATTCGGACCCCACGACCCGAGGGTTTCAACCCCATAAACATAAAACTATGTATTTGACTCTGACAATTTTACTTTTGTTATTAAATCTTTTAAAGGGATAATTTGAGCGGGAGCGGATAATTTGATGATTTTCTCCATGGCTAAAAAAGCACTATATATTAATACCTAGCTAATATTACATCAGAATAACATACTATGCTTCCTTTTATCTTAGTACGAGAAGTGGACCTTGGCATGCGGGTTTTCTCAGTTTCACCCGCGTCTTGGGAGAAAATCTACCAATTCCTCCCATAAAAATATAGCCTCTGTCAATCAGGAATAGTTTGGCAACTTTTTCTCACCTCCCATTTGTCCTCGGGCCATCCTTCCGTGTACCGTTTCTTCTCCAGGCTATCAATGAAGTCGTCTAACTCCTTGTCCAGTTTCTGGGCCAGTGCGATCCTCTCCTCTTCAGTCATCGGCTGCTTAAGCCCTGTTCCTTCTTCCGCCATTATTTACAATTTATATACTTCCTAACTAGATTTTACACTAAATTTTTGAATGAAACTGTCTCGATATTAAATAAAACAGTAATTTGTTTTAATATTTATTGCAATTTGTGAATTTTAATATGTTTTTCATGTATTCATATAAATATAACCTCTAAAGCTAAACAATGTCACGTTTCGTACTGTCAATTGCTGTCATTATGACACTGACAGCCCGTTGAGTATTGCTGACAACCAAATTCAGTCCAGTAACACTACGAAAGGCCCAGGCCGGGCCGACCGGTATGCGGTATGATCAAAAGGATGAGTAAACTACATCTCAAATAAATATGAATCTAAGAATTATATGAAGCAATGTATTTTTATATTGCTGTAGAATTAATATTAAGTTGAGAACAAAAAAAAACAGTAATTAATGAATCAAACCTAACATTTACTCACACAAGACAATAAATATCTAACGTTGATATTCAATACAGTTGACCTAAATGCCATTTCTGAATATATTCACATTTGCGAGCTTCGCGTTTTTTAAAGTATTCTGGGAAGTGAGCCTTTTCCAGGGGATGCCAATAATCAAGGACCCAGTCTGGGGGCGTTACAACTCGTTCAAAAGCTACACCACCGGCTTCACCAACAGAATGAGCAACTGGAATAAATAAAGTTTTATTTCAGAAATAGGAGCTCACACAAATGGAGTCTTTCTGAGCATTTTCACTATTTCTACTGAAGTCCAGAGGTGCCTAGGTCTAAAGTAGAAAAACTAAGAACAATAACATTTAACTGACTTACATTTACACGGTGGCAGAGGAGTAGCCTTTAAAAACATTTCATGTTCGCCCACCCACAATAAACGACGCCGCTCCTTAGCATCAGATACATTTCTGTTCTTGTCGAACTCAGCCCTCAAAATAACTTGATGGTAACGTACGACGTTTCTGAAAATAAGGTTTTTGTATTATACTGTACTCATCATAAACCTTTACTCTAACTTTGGCCAGTTTACCTTGCCACATAATATGCTTCGATATTCCTCATAGCTTTTTTGTAAAGAGTACATACTTTTTGCGAGTGAGTACGTAATTCAGGAGCAAAAGGCATTTTAAATAATCAGTTTTAGAAATTGTAACACTTTGAAATTGCGAATTGAAAGAAAACTGTTGTCAAAACCTTGTCATGAGATAAAAGTAAAAACGGATAAAAAAGGTTTCGATAGTGTGCCAGTTTGTGTACACCTCCTGAAGCCACCCTTGAATATGGGATATTTAAGGATCTGCCTACAGCTTAAATGATGACTCCGTGGCAAAACTGCTCTGAAGTATAGTGAAGTGAGTGAGTTTGGAATTTAAAATATTTAAACAAAAAAGTTTTCAGGTGTATTCAACCCCAGGACGTTTCGATTTTATTCCGCACATTGACTCCTCTATTCTGAATCGCCTGTCAAAGAAGATGTTTTGTCAATGTCAGTGTCAAACTCTAAAGTTATTTTGAGAAGCGTCCACTGCGGGCTCGCTGAAGTAAAAAAAGTTAGAAATAACTTTAACAGCTATAAAAAGCCAGTAAAAACGTTACTAAGAATGCATCTTATTTAAAAAACACTTGTTTATTTAAGAGAAGCCAAAGTACGGCTTGTTGAAACCAACTTCGTCGTCATTGCAAGTGGCAGCCTGAATGGTTATAAGGCCGGCTAACTATTTTCTCATCGTATGGCATTTGTATTAAAATAAACAAACATGTCGGACGCTTGGGAAGAGATCCAAGCTGTTAAAAGCAAAAGGAACAGTCTACGCGAGAAGTTGGAGAAACGTAAAAAAGAACGTCAGAATATCTTGAGTTCTAATTTGGTTGGCGGCGAGAAGTCTGAGGGATCGCCCGGCGGCGGCAAGGAGCGCTCCACAGCTAGCCCGTCAACACTAAAGCATGAAGGTATCTCAACCTTTTATTTATTACTAACTTCCACTATTTTCCCGCTTCTTGAGGGCACTACTTCCAGCACCTATACAAAAAGTGGCCTATATATAGCTATATCAATACCAAATTGCATTATAGATCTTGCAGCAGTAGCATAACTAAGTATACATACGTACACTTACAAACTTTGAAGTGTGATTATTTAAACAAAACTATAGATACAAATTTATAAAGTTGCTATAGGGCAGAGAAGTTATTGATTGTTTACGCTATTTACATACTAAGCACACATAAATATAGAAACAAATATATCTAAAGTCACAATTACCTCTCGTTAATGAGACCTCGATACTAACTAACCATGCATTACTTTTTCAGTGACACCAGATAAGCCAAAAGTAGTGGTCCCATCGGCGTCCTTAGAGGTGCAACTCCTTCAAGTGTTGTCGGACATGCAGTTGCAATTACCTGCCACAGCCAGCGCACTCCTGCCCGGCCTGGGTGACGTTGATGCAGGGATTGTAGCCAGCCTGCTTCAAAAGTTCGCTACTCAGAAGCTTATTACGTAAGGAGTATTTAATGTTGTTGTCTTTGGAATATTACATATTTCTTTCAGAGTACAAGAACATTCCATACTCAAAGGTTTATATAAGGTTTAATAGGTGTATATAAGGCTTAAAGTTTATATAAGGTTTAATAGGGACCCGCCGATAAATTAGGACTGTAGTGTCTGTCACTAGGCTTATACATGATATAATGTACTATTGTTGCCACTAGAACAACAAATACTTTGAACTAGAATGAAAATAATATTTAAATAAAGGGGCCATTAACATTTTACATACCACTTTATTTATCATATTGATTTCTTAGCAGTTTTATTGAAAATGGCATAGAAGCATTTATGCGCAAATCTCACTAACACAATAATGGCAATTTTTAACACACATGTGTAACTTGAAAGACCCCAATTAACACTATGAAATAATCGATAAATATATAATCTGCATTCCAGGATTAAAGAAAGGACAGAGAGCACAACAGATGCAAGCATAGAGGTTGTAAGTGCCGAGTCTGTGAGACTGGCCGCCGTGCTAGCAGCACTTATGGAGGAACAAACTTCTGGCACTAAGAGAAAAGGTTGTCCTCTTTGGTTCAATTATTTGTCACTAGCTTTGGCATGCAGTTTGGGAACTACTTGCTTATGGATGAAGAGCAGCCTAAATGTAACTCTGATGTGACAACCTCGATGGTGCAATGGTCACCATGCCGGAATGCCGTACCTGAGGTCCCGGGTTCGATTCCTGGTTCAGTCGACATTTGTGTGATGAACATGCTTGTTGGTCTTAGTCTGGGTGTTATAATATGTATAATGTAGCTATATGTAATTTATCAGTTGTATTAGCACCCATGACACAAGTTAATTGATAACTTAGCATGGGGCTAACCGACCGTGTGTGAAAAGGTGTCCCGACATTACATTACATACGTATGTATAAGCCATATTACAGTCAAGTTTCATCTCAATCAATCCCGTAGTTTTGACTTTCAACATATGTTCATCTTTTTTAGGGACTTTCGAATTTATTACATGAATGTATTACCAATTATTTTTTATCCTTAAAATTATTTTATTGTTGCAGGTGACAGTAAATCAGAAGAAAGCACAAATCCTAAAGTATCAAAAACAGCCACAGATGAAAAGAAAACTGGCAAAAACGACACAGATATCATGGTGAGTAAACATTAATTCATATGTTTTGAAATAATAAAGTATTACACATTTTTAACAACATCACTTACAGATGTCCCAAAAAAGGCGAGGTTCTCAATTCAGATGTTTTTATATTTAGAAATAAATTTTTCTAACCCTCTGTGTTTTGGCTACTACTATCAATATAGAGGAATCATTTTTTTTTATATACCTTAAGAGCTCCATACTGCTAAATGCGGGTGAAACCGCGAGAAACAGGTAGTGTATGTTTTCTTTTTGTATTGCAGTCTTTACTAGCAATGCCGTCGAGCAGAGAGAAAGCAGTTAAAAGAGTGGGTGAAGAGATAATGGATTTGCTCAGCAAGCCAACTGCCAAGGAGAAGTCACTGGCTGACAAGTTCAAGAGTCAAGGAGGTTTGTAATTTTTTTTATTTGCTTTATGGTCACTTGATCTGGAAGATGGTCTGTTGAGTGGTCCTAAAGGCTTCTATACTAATTTAGTAGAAGACAGTTTTTGTTTGTATAAAGACTCTGAAACTACTGACCCCATTAGAATAAATCTTTTACAGTTGAGAATTATTCCTGAGTGTCGTTATTCAGTGGTCAAAATATACCCTATGACACTCTCATTTTTTCCATGTCATTAGTTTCCATGGGACGCGGGTGAATCTGCGAGAAAAAGCTACTTATCAACATGAATGCACTGACCAGTATTCTAAGCTATAATTCAGCACACATGAAGTAACACAAATATTAATAGTACCCGCAGGAGCACAAATAATGGAGTTCAGCATTCTTTTTTTTAAGTATAATGTATTTCATGTAATTATTTTAAATAAAAAACAATAAATACATAAAATATGAATCTTCCCACAGGAGCACAAGTGATGGAGTTCTGTCCTCACGGCACCCGCGCGGAGTGCGAGCGAGCTCGCGGCGCCGACGCCTGCAACAAGCTGCACTTCAAGAAGATCATACAGCCACACACTGATGAGGCACTCGGAGACTGCTCCTTTCTCAACACCTGCTTCCATATGGATAGCTGCAAGTATGTATTTATCGTCAGCTCTTTTATTGCACCACTGTAGTGCGTAGGAAAAGGCGTTAAGCACCACACTTTCTCAAAGAATATTGCTGTTCAGATTTTGTAAGAGGAAACAAGGCCTCTCCGGTTCTTCTTCTTTCGTGTTAATGACATGTCATATATTGAGACTACACTATGTCAGCCCAATATCGAGCGAGAGCACGGCCGTATGCGCTCATTAAGTCCTCCCGCGAGCAAGTTTCAGGGTGCAGTGGACATGCTATTAAGCAAACCTTGGCGCGTTCGGTCCCTGGATGGGTGACCATCTTGTCATGGCGAGTTCGTCCGTTCTTCGGAAGGCACGTTATATTGGCGAGTCGCAACTGTCCTTGTCCGCTGGACCCAGAAAGTTTGACAACCTCTAACTAAACATTCTTAAATCCCAATGGTATCAGGTGGACGACGTCTGATAAGCAGTCACTCTATGAAAAACGCTGATCCATACCCACGGGTTAGACTGGAAACTGACCTCAATATAGTTGGGAAAAGGCGAGGCAGATGATTTAAAAAATCTTGCTACGCAACCTTCATTGAAATCCGTCTTGTTTTGTTTGTTTAATTCAACATTATTTTCAACAGATACGTGCATTATGAAGTGGACAATTCAGACCCGAATGTGAGCGCCCCCAAACCTGCCGAGACTGCGCCCAAGGCACATAATGGTAACTAATTATTATTACTCCTAACTATCTATAAATAAAACAAGTATGAGGGCGCGGGTTCGCGGTTCCAGGTCAGGCAAGTACCAATGCGACTTTTCTAAGTTTGTATGTACTTTCCAAGTATATCTTAGACACCAATGACTGTGTTTCGGATGGCACGTTAAACTGTAGGTCCCGGCTGTCATTGAACATCCTTGACAGTCGTTACGGGTAGTCAGAAGCCATTAAGTCTGACACCAGTCTAACCAAAGGGGTATCGGGTTGCCCGGGTAACTGGGTTGAGGAGGTCAGATGGGCATTCGCTTCTTGTAAAGCACTGGTACTCAGCTGAATCCGGTTAGACTGGAAGCCGACCCCAACATAGTTGGGAAAAGGCTCGGATGATGATGACCTATAAATAAAACAGAACTTGTTAGTGAAAAATACGAATGTACGATAATGTATAGTGAGTGCACTTGTGTCTGCGCAAATGCTCGTGTACTATAATATGTCCTGCGCAGTTGGCTGATCTCCTTACATAAGAACAGCCGCCGTAACCGATAATCGGCTAGGAGGACGATCATGTACAAGTTTTAACTAATATTTTTGACGTGACAACGTCTTATAAATCGATGGAGCTAAGGCTAAGGCTTGAAGTGCAAGCGAGAGCACGTAACGAGCGACAAAGAGGCACAATCGGCCTCCGCGTTCGGCAGCGTTGTCACGTTCAACTATCGTCAGTAAACCGAATTTACTGACCGCCGTTTTTTTAAATAGGCCATAACACTATGTTCTTGCTGGTTTTAAAGTTATCTGCCAAATAATGAAGCTAAGCGCTCTTCAAGAGCTTTCATGCCAAAAATTTTGTACATGAAAAAATTACTATTTATAATTGTTTTCAGGGACCACAGTAGCGACAAAGCCAGATGGCGTGTTAACGCTCACACCGCCACAATGGATACAGTGCGACCTCAGATATCTTGATATGACGTTCTTAGGTTAGTAATATATGTATATGTATAACTAGCTTCCGCTCGCGGCATCGCCCGCGTAGTGAGTTTATTAAAAGTATTCTATGTATTAATCTAGGGTATCACCTATGTACATACCAAATTTCAACCAAATCGGTCCAGCCGTTTTTGCAAAGAATAACAAACATACCTATTCACAAAATTTCACACTTATAACATTAGTAGGACCTAGGATATTAGTAGGATTTTCTGATTCATTTGTATCTTGATACTAGCACCTATTGCCTTTGTGTATATTTAAAAGACCCAAAATAACAGTTTTGTGAGTTTCGAAGAATTCATTTCGCTACTATATCATTACTTTTTAGGATTCCCTATCACTATGACATAAACCATGATGGCTAGACAGTTGACATTTTCACAGATTATGTATTTCTGTTGCAACGTAGCAAATTCTGTAAACTAGAATAAAATAAATATTTCAGTAGACTCCCATACAGAAAACGTGATATCTTGATCCTTCATGAGAGAGGTTGACTCGCACTTTTCCGCATTTTAGTTTACATACCAACATACTATGTGAAATTTTAAAATTTCACTTCTTTTTCTATCGTCACAGGCCTCCTCTCACACAGAGAAGGTACAGTAAACTGCACATCAGTGGTAACTGTCATGCACCTTAACTCAATAGTAATAAGTACGATTTTCCTATAAAACTATTACCACTGACCTGAAGTTGACTGTACAAGTCAAAAAGTAAAAAATGTTTCTTGTCGTCAGGTAAGTTCGCAGTAATAATGGCGGACCCACCGTGGGATATTCACATGGAGCTACCATACGGTACCATGTCTGACGACGAGATGAGATGTCTGGGAGTGCCACAGCTGCAAGACAGTGGCCTTATATTCCTCTGGGTGACGGGCAGGTAAATTGCAAAAAATGTTACCAGCATCAAACATACCTAAGTCAATTTTTAAATTGTTCTGTTAAACTATATGATGCCTGCCTGCAATTGCGCAACTGGCCGTAATTATATTTAATACTAACTTTTGCCCGCGACTTCGTTCGCGTGGAATAGTGACTTCCGGCAGATTTTTGGTTTGACCAATAGCCATCTATATGCCCGGAATAAATGTTTTCTTTTTTTGTATTAATAACTATCCTATGTCCTTTCTCAAGTTCCAAACTATGTCTGTAGCAAATTTAAAAAAAATCGGTTCAGTATAGGCGTGAAAAAAAGGCAGACAGACATTCAGAGTTACTTTCACATTTATGATAATTAGTTAGGATATACGTGACAACGTCTATATAAAGAAAAAAATAATACGTACTAACTAATGTACCTGAACTTAAAGAATATTGTGATAAAGAACTGAATATTAATTCCATAGAGCGATGGAGTTAGGCCGGGAATGCCTCAAGTTGTGGGGGTACGAGCGCGTGGACGAGCTGATCTGGGTGAAGACCAACCAGCTGCAGCGAATCATTCGCACCGGCCGCACGGGGCACTGGCTCAACCACGGGAAGGAACATTGTCTCGTACGTATTCGGGGCAAACTGGCCGATTCCAGTTCGCACCAGTTAACTTTGCATTTCTGAAGTTAGGCATTTGAGTCTTTGCGCACCTGTTCGTACAGGGGTACTTGATTCTGCTAAGTTATTAATGTGTCAATTGGATAATAATGGAATCTCAATAGCAGTTTTAACCTTAGCGGGTATTCTGCTACTAATATAAGACCAAACATATTCCAGTGACATTCCATTGGTTTGCCATTGGTCTATAATAGGGTAGTCTAATTTACAGTCAAATTGCAATTGTAAGCAATTGCATTTGCAGACAATATGATTCATTATTGAATCACAAAAAAGAATATAAACGTTTATTTAAAGAAAAAATAGCGGAATGCCACATATGCTTGAGTCGTGATTGGATCTCAGTTGGATATGAATCGTATGTCGCTTAGGTAAAATTAACAGAATCGAACCTCTGGCTGTCTTCAGATCGCACCAATTCACTTTGCATTTCTGAAGTTAGGCATTTGACTCCTTGCACATTTGTTCGCACAGATATTCTCAAGTAGCTTTGTGTGTCAAAATGTAGCTAGTGTTGTCTGTAAGATAGTCAAAAAATGTATTAACTATTGCGCATGTTTGAGCAACATACGGCTAACTTCAGAAAAGCAAAGTAACGTGGCGCGAACTAAACGATCTGTTTTTCTAAGTGCCGTAATTTTGGCGGCTGAATTTTTTTTTTATCTAAACTCTATTTTAAACGTTTTCAGGTGGGTATGAAAGGCAGCCCGGAAAACTTGAACCGTGGCCTGGACTGTGACGTCATCGTGGCCGAAGTTCGCGCCACCTCGCACAAACCTGATGAGATCTACGGCATTATTGGTGAGAACACATCTATACTAATATTATAAAGCTGAAGAGTTTATTTTGTTTGTTTAGCCTTCCTCGATAAATGGACTACCTAACACTGAAAGCATTTTTCAAATCGGACCAGTAGTTCCTGAGATTAGCGCATACCTCATGAACTACTAAACTGAAAAAATCTTTCAGTGTTAGATAGCATTGTCGAGAGAACCGATAAACAAATTTTTTGATAAGATATTTTTTACCCAGGTGCACGAACTTGTGTATCAACCAGGTTTTTGAAAATAAAAATTAACACATAACTTTTCTTGCAGAGAGGCTTAGTCCTGGAACCAGAAAAATAGAACTGTTTGGCAGACCACACAATGTTCAACCTAATTGGTGAGTAAATAATGTGGAGTTTCACTAAACGATTTTTCTAGAATTCCACATTGAATGTAAAATATAATCCCTTGCGGTCCTTTGCGGCGCGAATTTTGGTCCTTCGGGAAATATGTAGGCACAATCACTTTAGAATTTGATTTAAGTTTTTAAAAACCATCGTTTAAAAACGACGTCTATCGTCAAACTAAAGTAACTCAAAATTAAAATCCTATTCTCTGGATTTCTAGATAGGTACATATTTTACTTTTAATTTTTCTTTCCATCTATTTTTTTACTTTTTTAACCCTAACAAATGTACTCACTTCTCTAGGATAACACTCGGTAACCAAGTGGACGGAGTGCGGTTGGTAGACCCGGATTTGATCGGTGCCTTCAAAAAGCGTTACCCGGATGGCAACTGCATGGCACCGCCGCCGCCCGACCCTGGCCTAGCCTAGCTTAGTATTATACTTATTCTAGAACTTTTAAGTCTTATAATATGTTGCAAAAAACTGGTTAAATAAGTTTAAAAAGCTTTATAAATATGCTCAGTTTTTTTACTGTCTAAGGCCCAAGTTCACCGACAACTAAGGGTCGGTTCATATCTAACGGAATATGCGTCGCGTATTATCGGTCGCGTAACGCCAGAACTGACAAATATACGGTAAAACATTCAATCATTCACACATAACTGATGATGCGTTAGTGCGTCGATCATACATTTACGATACGCTCGACGCATTTTCCGTCAGATATGAACCGACCCATAAACGTCCGTTTTTCTTAAAACAACTGTGTAATTTGAAAATTGAACGTGAAAATTCATATTATGTACGTAAACAGTTGTTTTAAAAAAACTGACGTTTACATAACTTGGGCCTAAGCTAAACGGCTATATGCCATGTAAATAAAATTGTAAATATACTATGTAAATAAAACTATTGAATATGAAAACGTATTTTTATTACATCCCACATACACGACACAATTTGAGTCAGTTACCGTGATACATCAGGCAGTCCGTCGAGCCTACGGTGACATCGGCCGCGCGGGGCCGTAGAAGCTTCTAGATATTGAGTTTTGCTTTTCTCTACTACCGCTGAAATAATAAACACGAGTTAGTTCTCGCCAAACTTTATGGCGGGGCGAAACGTCGCGCGACAGCAGCCTGATTTATTTCAGAATCATTGACCATTTTTTTCTTGGGGCAAAATAAAGCATACAGTCAGTACTCGGTAAGAAAATCATAGTCGGATGGTCCTACAAAAAATCAGGCCGATTATATGCCACATAAAAAGTGAGCAGCGGTAGTTCAGCAGCGATTTCGTTAGTACTATAGATGTTATATAGGAATTAATAGCTTTTAATAAATATTTAAAGTGTTCTTTTAATTAAAATTGAAGCTTAAGATTTTTTACTCTACCTATGTCACGTCTGCCAATGAGCCAAATAAACAAAGTTTAAAGATATTGCAGATTTTTATTGAAATACCAAGATCAGCTACAGTACCTATGTATAACGTATTGTTAAACTACAGTAGTGACCTTGTTCGTACCTAAAATCCTTAGGGTAGGTTCTAGGAGCCACGTTTCTTCTAGCGAACGTTCTAGAGTCCACGTTCTTGATGTTAGGCTTCGTGGGCGACAAACTGTAAGTTAAATAAATACCTATCTGTAGTCAAAAAGTTATCTTAAAAAACAAAACTACTTAAAATGGCATAAAAAATAATAAAATACCTACCTATCAAATTGTTTTTACTCATCCTCATCACAAATTGGTTTCGCATTATTATATTTTATTTTTGGATGCAATAATTTCTCAAAAATTATGCGAGGTCTCTATGTAGGTATGGCGTTTTTTTTTTTTTTAAACGAAAACATTAGTTACCTAACTATTTTCTATATTTACCTGACTTTCTCGTGAAACACGCCGCTTTTCTCCGCATTAATAGTTTCGCGCAATCTTCTTTGAAACTGTAAAAGCAAAAAGGCAGTAGCAAAAGCAGGCAAGCAATTTAGTAGGGAAATTGCACTAATGCACCTATGTAGTGTAGTGTATAAGTATAGGATGCTTATTATACACCCTGCAGTTAATTTCATTACGTCTAACCAAGGGGTATTGGGTTGCCCGGGTAACTGAGTTGAGGTCAGATAGACAGTCGCTCCTTGTACAACAATGGTACTCAGCCGCATCCGGTGAGACTGGAAGCCGACTCCAACATAGCTGGGAAAAGGCTTGGGAAATGATATGTATACAGAAAAAAATTACCTTGATGCTATTGAGCATATCTCCCTGCGTGGCTAGCGGTCTCTCATCGGAGCGCACGGAGGGCGCGCGGCGCGGGGCGGGCGCGTCGCGGTTGGCGCCCAGCGACGCGGCGCCGAGCGAGCCATCGCGACACATCGACACTAACCAATCAAGACCCAAGTTCATAACAACATAAACATCGGTATTCTTAAAACGGTAAGGCGGCTGGCAGGAGCTGGATGCAAGAAGCCGAAAATCGATCTCAGTGGCGTGCACTTGGAGAGGCCTATGTCCAGCAGTGGACTGCGATAGGATGATGATGACGATGATTTTAAAACAACGGTTCTCGTTTAATTTTTAAAATAAACTGTTGTTTTAAGAAAAACGGATGTTTTTGTTGTTAGTGGAAAATGGCGTAAGTAAATGAGGGAAAGGAATTTTAATAGTGGGCAAAATCCTCTCCAAATAATTTTCCCTCAAAGTGAACAATTTGAGGCCTCATGCATGAGTACCCTTCAGACTAGTTACTTCAGAGGGAAGTTATTTGATAAGTTTGTAAGGCCAGAAAGGTAACTTAAATTAAAGAATGAACATTAAAAACAAAACAATTTTATTATCCCTTCTAACTACTACATCACATTAGCTAGATATTGTTAACAATATCGAAAATATTCTAACATTACATACTGAGTAAAGTTTTGTTTCTGAAATAAATAAATTAATGAGAAAAATAAAATGTTATTAACTAATTTGTATCTCTTGAACTGAAGACGTTTTTCCTCAATTTCATGATGTTTTTGTGGTATAAATATTGTGGAGATCAAAATTTTATTGAAATAGCAACCTTTGATATATCAAGAAAAAGAATATTCTCAGAATTATTTCACAAGTAATTCCCTGATATATAACAGCAACATTTTATATTCAATTTGTCCTTATTAAAATAAAAACAATTCATTAAATATATTCTATTCTTGAAACTAATCCATTTTCATTAATAAAACAAGATACATTGAGGTAACAGTATCTATTTAACTAAAATAATTATTACTAAGCAGTGTCCTTGACTTTAACGTCTGTCTTAGATGTGGTACTTTCTTCCTTCTCTTTCCTGTCGCTAATTAGTTTTGCGTCTAGTTTGTACAGTTGTTTTCTCATTTGAGCCGGTCCCGCAAACACTGCTGGTGTTTTCTTAGTCTCTGGTATGTAAACTTCATAAGTCTTGAAATATTTCAGTATACTAGCTACATCTTCCTCCTTAAGCTTGTACTCTAAAGCTATCTTTTCAGCCGTCGCTTCTTCAGGATTAGCTTGATGTGAAGAAATAAAGTTTATGGCATCGCGAAGAGTTGTACGTCCGTAAGGCACTCTCTCCGGCTCTTTAAAGCCGAAATCGTATTGTTCCGGCATCTTGCGGTCTTGCGGCAGAGGACGCTTGCTCTTACTCTCTGACTGCTTCTCCCTTGTGATATCATCTTCGGGCCTTCCCATTGAGGTTACATAAACATCTTTTAATCTTTTATCGAGCCCCTCATCTTTTCGATTAAGTTTTTCATCTATATCAGGATCTGCCTGCAGAGTGCGCTTTAAATCTTCGATATTATGAGCATAAGTCGGAGCAGGAGTCGGCTTCTCTTTGGAAATCACGCGATGAGCGCGATTTTCAATGTTGAAGGATTTGATCGGTCTCAAAGCTTTGCTCACTATGGCACCCATCTCAGGTGGCAATAGCACAGTTTTAATCAATTAAATTAGCACAAGTCACTCAGTAAACATCGTTTTAACAGTAAATAATCTGAATTGCATCATAATAAGAGAGGTTATTTTTCCGATTGACAATTGACATTTGATTAGAATGATTAGTCAACCTGACAGTTCTAAATTCAAAATAGCTTGCCAGCAACAATTCACACGTAAAATGAAACTTTTTGAATGGTATTATGCAAAAAGTTTCAATGAAGACACTACTATTAATTAAACTAAAAGCAGCTGCAAGAATACAGAAATAAACAAAGAAAATCATATATTATGTAATAAAATCTGTGATAATACTTACGTTTTAATCTAGATAAAACATCTTTTAAAGCAGATTTGGACGCATCTTTCACTAAGAACTTCTCTGTGGGTGAAGGTGTGTTCGTCGCCCGTGACTGTTCGTTTAACATACGAACTGGTGGACTGGGACTTCGTCCAAGTCGTCGACGAGGTTGGGGCTGTCCTGTATTTTTAGGTGCTGCAAAGAAGTTTAAAGACAATTGGTCTCCACTCCAATAACAAAAAAAAATTACATGACCAAGTATTATACCTGAACTGTAAGATGACGGTGCAATATGCGCCCCGCTGCATAAGCCTGCATTCATGAAAGAGTTATTTTGTGGCCGGCTCATATAATGTGGAGTCACCATAACGGTCGAATTCAACTGCTTTTCACGTTCATTACTATAAATACTACTCCTCATCAGATAATTCTGTAAGCAACGGGACCATAACTTTATAAATTAAATTACTTTTACTTATTGAACATTGTTTGATAAATAAAAGTTTACTGCAGTACTCACTCTAGCATCATTGACGTTCTTTATTACTGGAGCCTGACTTGTACGATAAGTTGTTATAGGAGTGTAAGTTCGAATGCTTTTTGATTCAGACTCCTGAAAAATATTTCAGAATAAGATTATTTACACACCCGAAAATTATAAGAAATCTGTACTATATAAGCTGAAGATATTTCTTGTTTATTAAGTGAACGCACTAATTTCATGAACACAATGGGTCAATTTGAAAAAAATTCTAGTTAGACCATTTACCGAAGAAAGGAAATGTACTTTTTATCTGGGTGCGATAAGCCTTCATAGGAAGGAAACAGCAATCAAGAAGTAATGGCATTAAATATTAATGAAGTAATTTTTTAATGAAATATTTACCCTAACGCTAGATTTGAGACTTTCTCTTGGCGTCGGTGACCGTATTGTAGAGGATCTTGTATTTGGGCGACCAGCTTTAGGATCGCCCGCACCACTACTGCGACGCGATATGTTATTGATTGAGTCATATGGGTCTCTACAGCAATTACATTAAAATATTAATTAGGTTGTCAATAGGTATTCACATTATGGTATTGTGTGAAAAGCATCAGTTTTTATGACTATAGCGTAAAACGTGTCGCCATACTTATAAAAACAAGTAACATTCATAAGAGATCACTTCAAATGACTTTTCCGTATTTCGGGTAATGGGACTACTGTTTCCTTACCCTCTATACATCATCTTTTGATGACTACTGTCCATACTATGTGTTTTCACGCGCCAATCACATTCCTTCTCCGTCGCCTTGTTAAAAGCTAGAATGGAACAAAATTAATATATGATTAGGGATAACTTGTGTGTCATAATGACGGCTTATCGTACCATGAAGAATTACGAACCCCATCAACAAAAGCGCACAAGCCTGTCCCGTTACATGTTTCTGGAGCATAACTTGCGCAACGCACCGCCATCATCCACAAACTTTCGTTAATTCTTTTGAAGCAAGTTTGACAACACAGGTATTTTTTCCACCATGGGACTTTAGCTGAATGGCAATCACTTTCGTCATATTCTTCACAAAACAAGTTACTTCTTATGATACAGCCTTTCACTTGGGCCACTGCTGTTGTGGGGATCACAGTCAAGTCACATGAAGTTATAAACACTTCATCCTCCTCATGATCCGGTTTACTCAAAAAGTCTGAACGTAAAACGAGAAATATATGTACATTACGATACTTCGTAAAATCTAGCCCCTGTTTTATCACATTTAAAATAACACTGTTTATTTCTTAAACAATAGGTACTCATTTCAAATTGACGGTGCGTTGCGTAAAGCTTTGCTGCAAGAAAAGCTAATAGTACAAACAGTGTTACTTTAAACACATCAGATATACAGTTATAAATATGGTTTATACAATAAATGAAGTGCATAACAAAAATAACACTGTTTGGTGGTTTTACAGCTTAAATATACACGCCAAGCGTAAACTCGAAGCTTTTCATAATCGATTAATAGAAGTTGCGAAAAATTGAGAGGAGCTTCTATCCAGAAGGACTAAAAAAGCTACGACAAAGTTAAAAATTAAATCTACCTTCTTTTATTCTGGAGTTCTGTGGTCTCATTGGGGTAGCTACGTCGGACCGGACTTGTTTCTGCAGTGGAGGCGGTGGCGAGGGTGACTTATGGAACACCACTGGACGCTGTTTCATATTCTTTTCGGCAATAGAATACACGCCGAATTCATGCAGCGGCATCTTCTCTGTGTCCTGATATGTACGTTTCCTGTCAAAGACTTTATTAATTTCAATTTTTGATTACCTAGTTAGAGCGAAACCTGAGGCCTCATTATGAATTTAGATATCTGTATGTATGAATTCCAGCTATTTCTATAAACTACAAATTAAATCACGTAAGTACTTACCTATAAAGATTGCCTTGTTTAATCAGCCACGGCTCCAACTTTTCCAGCCAACCCTTTAACGAGAATTGATTAAAAACAGATATGAAACTAATATCGAATTATGTAAGCGCGAATAAAGTACTACTTTGTGTACCTGCTGATGCCCTATGACAGATCCTGGCCTGCATATCCTCATCCAGCCTATAGCTTCGTGAGAAGTCAT
Source organism: Helicoverpa armigera (assembly GCF_030705265.1). Classification (NCBI taxonomy): domain Eukaryota; kingdom Metazoa; phylum Arthropoda; class Insecta; order Lepidoptera; family Noctuidae; genus Helicoverpa; species Helicoverpa armigera. The sequence continues at coordinate 6,164,417 of NC_087144.1, forward strand.
GCGGTAGTGCTTTATTAAGTAACAACCAATCAACGAGCCAGTGCGCCCTAGACCTGCCTGAACAATTTCTTCGTCAGAAACAAAAAAAGAAGACGTAGAGTCAGATTATTGTCTCAAACAGACTAAATTCGTAACCTTGCAATGCACTGCGAGTGCACAACTAGCTTCTTCACTTATTTGCAGGAATTTGAATAAAATGTGTCGTGGAGGACAGGACCCATCAGGGAAAAATAAGTCGTAATGTATTATTCCAACATTATTGAACCTACAAGTAAACAAATAGTTAGGTAATAGTTGAAAGACGAATTGAATACAAATTTTGGTTACTCACACATTCCCGTCGTACAATCTCTTATTTAATCGGATTACGATTTTCACGTTATTGTTTAAGAAATATTCTATGTACATTTCTGGAGGATGGAATAAAGACACGCTATAGTCAACTGGGCCAATAAACGCCAGGAATTTACCTAGAAATATTCAAGACCAATTAATTACTTATCGAGCGTTATCAAAATCGTAGTAAGCCATACAAGTTACTTCTTACCAGGTACAATCCAGTTCAAATCACCACCCTGAATTTTGTCGAGTCTGTCATATTCCTCATAATTGAAATCTTGGAAGTTAAAGAAACCTAATTCTCGGGCTTTCTTTATAGCTTGGAGACAATCCATGAGTGATATCGTAAATGTCGAATCACCTTGTGTGGCATCTTGGAAAGGTCTATGGAAAACGTTAAATGGGTTAGTCTTATTAAATTGCAACTGAAATAAGTATTTATTGAAAGATATGATGTATGAGCTATTTCTGGGCAGAAGTAAAGTATTACTTAAACTTTGCGATACCTGTAGCTTTGTCCGAGAACCATGAGAGGTTTCAATGCATCTTTTGGCGTCAAACTCAAATACAGTACGCCGTAGCATCCCAGCAGAAATGCTGAATTAGCCTTCTTTTTAGGGTCTATTGAAGTATAATGTACTATAGTTTGCTTATTTAGATACTGTTTGAGTTTCTCGTTTAATATTCTACAATATTTATAAACACAACCAAGATTTAAGGGTCCGAAATCTGAATAATAATTTTCGTAGACTAGTTCGTTATCTATACAAAAATAATGTGTATCAGCCGTATTCTTAAGTGTTTTGCCTTGCCTTACTGTTGCAAAATACAAAACATTTTTTATATATTCTGCCTTAAACAATATATCAGGACTTCGACTCGTCATTGCAATAACAATGATGCGTAACTTAATTGATAGTACATATTTTATATAGTATAATACTCCTTTACAACTACAATACACAGCTTTGTATAATAAGACACTAAAACACTACGATTTCATAACACAAACATATTTTCTAAACAAATTTTACAAAAAAATAAAACTATTACAAAATTCAAATGACAGTGTCGTTGGCACTCTTTTGTTTTAAACTAGCCACAGACGTCACATTAACTTTACAAGTTGCCAGGTTCACCAGTAGAAACTGCAAATTGCATGCCAAGTTAAAATTAGATTTGACTTTATTCCAGTGTTCTTGAAATGTAAATGCAGTTTAGTGATAACTTAGCAACGATTTACAGTTGATAACAAGTTTGTGCTAGGAATATTATACGAGTTTAGTATTGCCATTTTAAAAATTATTTGAAAATATTATCACAATAAAAAATGTTTTTGACAGCTCTAGTCTTTTTCCGGTACGCAAGGTAAATTGTCAAACGTTTTGTGTTCGCTTTCTCTGAATCTTGAATTATTTTCGCAATCTTTAATTCTGTAATGACTGTGAGTGTTTCAAAATTATGTTGGAGTATCGCTCAACCTATTATATTTCGTATTTCAGGTCGTCTAATCACAAAAAACCATGGCTGATGTCGAAGTGTAAGTACATTTTTGTATTCGTTACTTTGCATATTTCTACTTAAGTTTTTCCAGTATTCTGTCCTTATAATTGTTAATTTATACGCTTTTGTTTTATTACTGTACTTTAAAACCAATAAATCCTTAAAATATGATGTAAACATGTTGTCAACATAACCTCCAAATTTATTCTGTTCCGTAGCATGACTTGATGATATTAAAGGTTAATCGTCCTTTTTATACATCTCCAAAGCCTCTTGCGAACTTTTATAGTAGCAAATTCGCTATAACCATGTTTAATTTTGCAGTGAGGTACCCGCGAACCCCGTCCTGAGCGGAGGTGCGATGGACGTGAACACAGCCCTCCAAGAGGTGCTGAAGACGGCCCTCATCCACGGAGGTCTCGTACACGGACTCCACGAGGCTGCCAAGGCCCTTGACAAGTTAGTAAACCTTCTTTGTTAGTTCTAGTTTACTAGGTACTGCTAAGTCTTGATAATGCCTATGGAAGTGAGTTAGTGCCATTAGTACAAAGTCTTGCATTGTTTTAAGTCCATTTATCTCAGTGATTTCAGTTTCTTGAATGTGCACAGCAGCTTAAAAAAGCTACTGTGGTGACCATGGTGTTGGTACCATGTGTTAATTTGTACCTATACATAGACAATTTTGATAATGTTATTCTGGCACATTAACTTTCAGAAAATATGCATTTACAGTGGAATATTTTAAATAACATTCCACAAAAGTTAGCATCAAAGATGTCAAATAATATACTCCAAAAATTTTACAGCAAATTGCATTGATTCTTAGCGAAAATTTAAAAGTATTTTTTTTTTTCCTAATTAAGTTAACATTAGATTTTTGGCATGATCTTAGCATTTTTGGTAATTAAATAATATTGCTCCAAAAATTATAGTTCTGAACTTTTGAGTTTGAAAGTTCTTCCAATTCGTATGGAATCTGAAAACGTGTTATATTTTGCATGAAGCATCTAAAGTTATTATTTAAAGCGTTAAAAAGCCGCCATTTCTTTTTTCCTCACAATTGCATTAGAACTACAACCAATATTCATTCAGTAGGGGGCTGTTCTAGTCTCGTGCTGAGTGGAAATATCTGGCACTCCACAAAGGTGTGCGGGATACACTCTGATGCAAACAGAGACGCACATACATAGTACCACAGTGTTCTATCTTCAATACTGTGGCCTCCCAATTGTGCCACATTGCTTTATTATACACTAGCTTCTTCCTCATGGTTTCACTTGCATTCTGGGAGGGGAGATGGAGACTTGGAGATAGTGTAGCTTACCCGCAGTGAAAGAACTTTTCGAATCGGTTACATACAAATAAATGTTTCCCCTTTATCATATTAGTATAGACTAGCAGCTGGTCCCTGCAATTTTCACCAGGGTCACAACTATTTTCTGCGCCAACATAAAAAGTAAATGAGTTAAGTTGGATTGCAATACAATGTACACAAAATTTTAGCTTCATCATTTTGTAGGGCCTCTTGCTAGGCTCAAGAACAGAGTTTTTCAGATCACTAATGCCCTATGTAATGTATAACATACAGTCTTGGCATAGCTCGGAGGCAGCGAGCTAATTAATAGAAGTAGGGTGTGCCAATAAAATTTAAAGGATATAGCCCAGCTTAATTTAAGGAGATAGTCCAATTTACAGCAAAAAGGTTAGAGCATTATGTTAAATTGTGTCTGTCTGTGTAACAGGAGGCAAGCTGTCCTCTGCGTACTGGCTGAGAACTGCGACGAGGCTGCATACAAGAAGCTCGTCCAGGCTCTCTGCAATGAGCACCAGATCCCCCTCGTGAAGGTGAGTCTTACTTCAGCTATAGTAATTAGCTATGTTAATTTATTATTAAAACTAAAATTGTGTTTGGAATAACTTAGTGATTCTAATGATGAAGTCTCAGAAATGTTTTAACAGAGGAATATTGCCCTAAACTTAGCTGTCAGGCTGTACATTAAACTTTTGTGGAACTCGGAAACCAGACAAGCTATTTGGGAATTATGTAAATAGCTGTAACTTAGCGATTACCAAAATAAATTAAAAATAATCTAAGACAATTAAGTTTTGTACAACTGTTTCTGTCCCCTCATCTTGATTTCTTGTTTGTGATATATTTATAGTTGGAATAATAGTTATATTGTTGCGCTCCGCACGAGCGGTCCCGGTACTATATCGGTCCTGCAAAAGGAGCGCAGAGTGAATCGTGTGCCCCTATGGTGGCTCTCAACCTGACGAGTCAACTTTCCTAGCACCCGTACATTTTGACTAACCAACAATATTTTATGCAAATAATACAACATGTAGTCATTCTCTCATTGACAAGAGATCTTTTGTTAAAATGTAACTACCTACTAGCATTCTGGAAGCAGATTCACTCGCGTCTCGAGAGAACTACTTTTCGCACGTAGATATAAAGTAGCCTGTATGTTATAATACAAGCTGTATTGCTAAGTTTAATCAAATTCCGATTAGTCGTTTGTGAGTGGAAAAGTAACAAACATAAACCCTCATAAACTTTCGGCTTTAATATTAACTTTAATTAACGTTTTTTTAAATTCACATGATTTTTTTGTTTTATATCTCACTTGAATACTCGAGATTATGACTACGTGCTATTTCTTTAATTTATTTACTACTGTTATACAAAGGAATCAAATCAAAAATACACATAAATCAATATATTATTTTCTCTAGGTGGACAACAACAAGAAACTCGGTGAATGGGCTGGTCTCTGCAAAATCGACAAGGACGGCAAGGCTAGGAAGATCGTTGGCTGCTCCTGTGTAGTGATCAAGGTATGTTCAAACTTAATCATATTTCTAATACGTAGTTGATACAGTTCTCGCCAAACGGCCTCACACGCTACGTTCTACCAGAGAGGTAATCTGTGCAGATACCTGAGCATGTCAACCGTACAATGGTAGCGTTCAAAAAACTGCACAGGTCTATTCCCACACACATACCTGTCCATCTGCGCAGGCATACTTGCACAGATGGAACTCTTCGGTAGACCGTAGAGGATGGCCGGATGGCCATAAGGTCGTCAAAAAAATATTGATATCAGTGAACGAGGGGGAAATTGGGGATGGGGAAACAAGTGCATACTTCCACTCGGAATTTAGATTCGAATCGCCATTTAGTTTGGCGAGAACGTTCAGCTTTCATTGAAAATTGGTTTTTAATCAAGCTTTTGAGTTGCTAGACCTTCTTTTTCACAGCAAAAAGTCTATGAGACTCCACTTAAATACGAGTTGGTGGTTCCAACTTCCCGTAGCGCTCAGCACGAACACTACCAACAATCATCGTTGGTAGTGACGAAATAACGGCGCAACATGAAATCGAGTGACCCTATGGTGCCGCGCCACTTGCACAGGCAACTTTCCTATCACTCGTACATACAAATTATAACAACTATAGTCTGATTTTTAATTCGAGTCAGTAAAATGACAGGGGCAACTGTCACTTTCACAAAAAAGGGTGACCCACTACAATAGTGATGTTCCACAATCGATCGAATTAGAAGTTTAGTCATGATTTTAGTCCTGCCAATAACAAAAAAAATATATAACAACAGTATTTTATGTAATATTTAATTACATGTTTTCAGTTTAATTTCCGTAAATTACATATTTATGTTAATATAAAGCCAATTTGATATTAATAAAAAAATTTAATGTATGTATAAATAAATGAATGTAATCTAGACTAACTTTTAATTCTCGATTTAAAAATCTCGATTTTCCACATGACTATTTATTTGGGACCCTATTTTTTTAAAACAGTGCAACACTGGAAATGTCATTTTACTGACTCGAATTAAAAATCAGACTATATCATATTTTTTTATCTAAGTTAAAGACTATAGAAGAAATAAATAATACTGTAAACAAGACAGTATTTATTCCTTCGTATAAAGTCTTACCTCTTTTTAGTAAGATTAAACCTTTTTATAAGGCCGCCTTTGCAGTAAGTTTTACTCTTCAGATTTGCAAATGTAAAATCCCTTGCATGTTGCTTCTTCTTATAACTTATGTAAGCAATTTACAAATGTAAAGGCGGGGTAGTAAATGGGCCATATTGTTTTTAGCCCTCCACTCACATACCCAGTTGTACATATTTTTAATGTTTTTTCGTTCCGTTTGTCTGCAGGACTTCGGTGAAGAGACGCCAGCGTTGGACGTGCTCAAAGACTACCTTAAGTCTTCAAGCTAATTTCACCTAGTGCATAAGTTAAATAATAAAAATACAAAAAAATACTAATTCTTTTATTTCTGGTGTCCTTTTGGTCAACCTCGATTTTTTTCGTACATTAATCCTTGAGTAGGAAGTGATTCCATCAGGATGCGGGCGGAAATAAGGTCTGAAATAGTGATAGCATTTTTTATCAGTGTTATCGCCGTCACGAGGTAAAGAGTAATGTGGAATAGCAACGAAGTTGACAGGACGAGTAGGGCATGCAATTTCGGTAAAACAAAAATTACCGGTAAAAATTCGGTAATAAAAATATTTTTACCGGTAAAACGGTAATTTTTGTAATTTTTTTAAAATGCGATATTATAACAATAAGATTGGGTAGTCTTAAAGCAAAAACTAATTAAATATGCAAAGTATAAGGTGGTAAACGTTTTTTGTGTCGTGGGCCGTAACAAAAAACATGTCAGTACCATCCGTACGCGTTGTCGCTGACAAAATGCAAGAGAAACGGCTGCGATGGTACGGACATGTAAAAAGGAGTGACACCTGAGGACATCGGCAGTGTGAATGTGATACTCAATCTCAATATACCCGGTCAAAGGCGCAAAGGCAGGCCGAAACCGTGGTGGTTGAGTGTCGTAATGAATGACATGAAAATCTGCGAACTCGAAGAGGAAGATAGAGTCTATTCAGGAGGATAGAGCGAAGTGGAAGAAGGAAGATACGGAAAGCCGACCCCGTCACAAGACGGGATAAACGCTAAGAATTACCGTAAAAAAATATATTTTTCATTGAAGTGAAAGCCATTTTTTATGGTAAATCATCAAATGACGATTCTTTCTGTCTAAAACCCATGTTATTTAGTAGGCGTTTTATGGACCAGGGTCGCGGTAACTCTTTCGAACAATCCCGCGGCCCCGGCAGGCCTTGCCCCTGCTGGGCCCCACTGGGTTTGCTGACATCTCCCTGAGGAGCCCGTGGAACAACGCGCGCCGCTGACACGGGTCTGTTGTCTATGCAGACGGTGGAACGATGAGCCACCGGAACTCACCGCCCACAGACCGACGCCTATGGTGGCCGGGAGTCGTCTCTCGACCCATGGCGCCCGTGGTGTCTTCCTGGTCCACTGCAGCGGCTGGGATGAGAGGTGCTACTCGCCATCTCCTTCTCGAGCATGACTGCTTCGCAGAAGGAGGCGACGGTTCCCATTCCCTCTAGCTCCGGACCATGGCTTGAACCAGGGAAGGACGCGAAAGGTCGCCGCTGCCTATTGCCTCGACGACAACACGGCGGTTCCCTTCCCAGGCAGTGCACACCTGAACTGTGTGCTCCACCGTGTCCTCAGAGCTGTCCGCATAGTGGTGAAGTAAAAGCCCTTGCTCAGTAAGGTCATAGAGTAGGTAAAATAAGCATTAACTACATTTGTACCTAGTATGAGCTGACAGCTATGAGGAAAAACAGAATAACCGAATGAATACAATTTGTTTAGATTTTATAAATTAAGATGAGAATGAAGATTTGTATCTAACCTAGACATAGTTAAGGAGCCATATAAGTTTACTTTCCTAAAAAACAGCAACTTTAACACTCTTACAATACGTAATGTATGCAACATTACATTATATTCAGGCTACATAACAAACATTTGACGTCAAATGAACAGTTGCTATATTTTATCAGAAAAACCGGTAAATTACCGGTTTCATATTATTTTTACCGGTAATTTAAAACTCGCAAAAATGGGCGATTTACCGGTAAAAACGAAACCGGTTAACCGGTATTGCATGCCCTAAGGACGAGTAAAATATAGCTTTGTGAATGAAATAATGAAAAGACGTTACTGTTGTAGTAGTAATGTTTAATTAATTCTAAGTAATAAATATATTTAATCAGACTCATCAAACAGAACGCACAAACTCAAATCAAGTTTCTAAACACAAATCTTCGCAAATTGATCGCAGAGTTCTTTGTGCTTCGGCCACTGTTGAACTTGGCATTCCCTGCAAAATATTGGTGGATTTTGTTATTATATAGCTCAATCTCTTCCTATCTGTTGTTTTGCTAAGTAGAGATATAATTTTTACATAGCTCATTCAAGTAAAAAATGTCAGGTTCCTATCTCTATATAAAGCAAAACAACGGATAGATAGAACATTAGGAGATACTTAAATATTAGATTCAGCAGCAAGGGAAATTAGTTCTTTATTTCTATTTCTTATGAATGCTTACAGGTCTGAATAAAGTTAAGTAAAGCAATATGTAGCCTTCAGCTGTCGAGTGTAGAGTACCTATAGTAAGTTCAACTCAGTCGTGCGCGCGGCCATATGTGTGGGTAACCCGTGTATTAGACATACACCTTATAGTCAAGTTTTCATCCTGCGCATGCCTACAACTTTCAAAAGTTGCCCTGGATTTCTCAGGGTTTCCATCATCAGATCCTGGCCTGATGATTATGGGACCACCTGTGAGGTATATCCCTATCAAACAAAAAAATAATTTAATAATAGTCCATAAATAGTCCTATGAACGATGTTTTCATAACAGCGCCTGAACAATTTTTAAAGCATTTTTTTCGTATGAAGGTGTAAAAAAAATGAATTAGAGAGTATGCCATATTTTTAAACATTTTTATCTTTTTTTTGAGATACGTCACATTGTTATAGGACGTGGGGCAATTTTGTATGGATTGTGATCCGTCTTCTTTAATGTTTATTTATTTATAATGATTATGAATCGCTACTTGAAAAATCAAATGATGAATTCGGATTCGCTCTCCAAGGTGAATTATAAATTCTGACTCCATGTCAAAATGTCTATAGTATTCTTCTTTTTTCTTTTGTACATGTCGACAAGTATTACCCGACATCCCTTCATCAATTTGACTTAAACGTTCATTTATGAGTTTCATTATTTTCGTCTTATTTTGGTCGACATTATGCGAAGCAATATAATTTTTTAAAATTCCCCACACATGTAGTTTACATTATTATACTAGATTATACCTCTTTTTACATTCTTAGTCCACACTTTTATTTATTGTCCGCGTACCCCGAGCTAGAAAATATGTAAGGAGTATTTAATTCATCTTAGATAGTTCACCTTATTTATTTCTTAGATGCTGTCAATGTCAATTTGAAAAGACGTATGAGAAAATAATGAAAAACTATATTTAATAATAAAAAGCTTTGAATGTTGTTTCATTTTTTTTTTGAAACGCTCCTTAATAATTTTTCCGTGAATAACTAGTATTTTCGTAAACGACTGTACCCATAACAAAAAGCGACAAGAACACGTCATGTTCGGACGACGTCACTGTCACACGAATGAAAGTTGTATATTTACAAGCCGACGCACACATAGGGCCGCGCGCAAATCTGAGTTGAACTATCTATATCTTGCTTGAATCTAAATAAGCGTGTTAAAAAAAAAACAAAATGGCGGGAATATTATGAAAGTTTAGGACTACTTTCATATTTTTCCCGCCCTTTATTATACGTTCCATTTTAAATGGCAACACTCACCTGCCACAATACCATTCCGTTTTACATCTCGAACATTTCTTAGTGGCCTTATCGCCGCATTTAGCACACTTGGCGCCACCACTGTCCAAAGCAAGGGCTGCATCGCTAGTGTACGACTCCAGCAGTTTCTTGGCCATAATCCGCGACTCTTCAGATCCATCCATGTGGAATAATTCTAGTTGGGCCTTAGCTAAGGTCCTTGTTTTCTTGTGGACTTGCTTTAAGTAAGCGTCTTTTATCTGTGGTAATGGAAAAACATAAACTGGTAGGGTCTTCATCGTCTTCATAAACTCATATTGGGTCAGGCAGCTTGTACCAGCCAGTCTTACGGAGGGGTTTCGACTTGCCCAAGTAACTAGGTGGAAGAGGTCAGATAGGCAGCCGCTCCATGTACTAAAAATAACTGATACCTACATAGGGAAAAGGCTAGGCAGATGAAGATACCTGTGGCACAATCTCAATGAGCGTACACCCAGGGTTCTTGACACCGTTGGTGCGGTTGTGAAGACTGGAGTAGTCTCCAACTGCTAGGCGGCAGAGGAACATCTTCAGATCGCCTAGAGGCGGGATCTGGTCCAGCATGAGGTCTGTCATTTTGACTTGCAACTGGAATAAAGGAAAATGCAAGGTAAAGTTTCAATTCTACTTGAGGTAAGTGCTACTATATCTACTAAGCAGCATAGCTTTAGAGTCTAATAGATTTCAAAGCTGAAGTTACGAATAGACTGTTAACTAACGAATCATGCTTTGGACCCTAAAGTTAAAGCCTTTTTGATAATGTTACAGGCTGGACACAATATTTGAAGTCTACTAAGTCCGAAGCAACAGAGTTAAAACCTGACTTTTTTACAAATTATTGGGACATCACCTCCATTTAAAAGTAGCCAGGATCCCAAAATACTCACCCTGCAGAAAGCGCTGCGTCGACACTCGTCTATAGTGTAGTAGTGTGCGAGACGTGGCTCCAACAACAACTGACGCAAGCACAGCCACAGTTGCACCTCCGTGCGGTGCATCTGAGCCAAGTCCTCGGCTGACGGCTTGCTCCAGCGACCGACTGGAATAGACCTCTTTGTTCACACACAGACTTCTCAAAAAGGAGGTTCTCATTCAGATGTTTGTGTTTTTAGTTAGCCTGTTTAACTTAATTGCCTAAACTTAGATTGTACCTATGTAAAATCTCTGTTTTAAATTTGGCACTATTTTTTCCATTCCAACTTTTTTGGGGCTGCAAATGTTATCTCATGCTCTCTAAAAAAATAGTCAAAACGAAATGATGAAACTTGTCTAAGTAATATGCCAGACCAGAGCATGTCCAAGAACTTGACAGTTAAATTTTTGCTGTTCAAAAATATTAATTAAGATTTTAAATGCTCACAATTGAACATCTGCAGGTCTCCAGCCTCGTTCCTCTTCATCCAGGGCTCATGTATCAGCAGATGCGTCAGTAAGGAGGGCACGTCATGCGTCTTGTACAAGTTGGTCGAGATGGAGGCGCCCGCGCCGCCTACCTCCATGTGCTCCGCTATGTAGCTAAAATGGGGTGGGTAAATATTAATGGGGCTTTTTTCGCTAATCTGGCATTACTGGCGAGCTAAGAGAACATCATGACTTATGTACATACACCTATATATATCTTGTTTTTCAGGAGCAGAGTTGAAAGAGTAGAAGGTCAAAGAATTATGAACGGTTTTCAGGAGCCGGGTCAAAAAATTAGAAATATGCGACTCTTGGGCTGCGTGATTGTTGGAATAAATTATCGCGGCTCTAGTACCTACTCAAAAGGCTCCAGGACCAAAGATAGGGTTCTGACAATAAACATTAGAGGTCAGCTGATGTACCTAATAACTAAATAAACGATGACGAGAAACACAGTTTAAATAAAAATTAAAATATTTCAAACTGCTAGGCTACAGACCACAGATCTTACCGCACAATTGAGATGCATCTCATGCTTATGTCGAACTGCAGATCGCGCTTCTGTCTCTCCAACTCTTCAATGGCTGTCTCCGATTCCAGATCTTTGGAAGTCACTGGTTTCAAATAGTCGTTACTGCGATCAATAATATTTTTAAACTATTTGAAAGGTCTTTTCATAAAAAATTAAGAACCCTAACTTTTACCTGTTAATTAATTATTTATCATTGTCTAAAAGCAAGATGAAAAACCGTCGTGAGGATATTTACTTTAAACTAATTACATGTAGGTACCTAATGGAAATACCACCAGCACCACCCAGTAGGTAAGTTCTAGGTACTCTTTTGTGAAAGAAAAGAACCATAAGGATTATCTACTTCAAAAATCTTCAAAAACAGGTTCAAAGAAGAGGAATGTATAGGTAATTTACTGACTTGATAAGAGCCAAGAGTGCCGTGAGCTGGTCAACAGCATAGTTGAGCAAGTCCACCACGACCTCATTGATGCACTGCGCTCCGTCCTCGTGGAAGAGGACCGTTTCTAACAAGCCAACGGCTGCAGCCTCGTGGTATAACTGAAAATAAGCAGCTTCATCATCATCACAGCGCTGCTAAGGAGTTTGCTCTGCAACTCCTTCACAGCAAAAACGGTTGAAGATAAGAAGGCCGGGCGGTTTTAGGGACTGTCTTTTGTTTTAGTCTTCGAATAACTCTGATTTTTCAGCACATAGGTGCTCGTTTCAAATCTGGCCTTTACTTACAATTTGCTGGCACTTGAGGTCTGACCTAACCTAGGTTTGTAGAATCAGAATGCTTATGCGGTCAAAATAGGCTGACTGCTGGGGAGTTTGTTCCACCACTTCTTCTTCCCAGCAAAAGCATAGGAAGTGGTGAAGGGCGGGCGTTTTGGGGGTTGTCTTTTGTAAATTTGACGTTCAAAAGTGCTGAATTTTTAGCCTCCTTTGAATAAATGACTTGATTTTGAGTAGGACTACTTGAAGACTAACTTACCACCATATAAACCCCGAAAGTGTTCTCAGGTGCGGGTTCTAATTTTATAATTTGTGGAAATATCTTGGTGCGCCACACTTGGATGCATATTGCTTCGTAGACTAAAACCGGGAGCTGTAAACAAAGCATGAAGTTCAAATGTTCAATACAGCTTTTAGTTTTAACAAAGAGGTCATATAGGAACAGTTAATTTGAAATTATAGACATTAAAATGATACCAAGAACTTCCCTACGACGGGAGATGGTAACAGCTGAAATACAAGCAACAGGTTTTTACATAGAAAAAATATGAAGAAGGTACCTTCCCAGCCGAAATAAGGGTTTCTTTGGTGAGCTCCTCTTGCAATGAAGAAGCTTCTAAGACGGCTTGCTGGTTCAGTTTCTGCAATCTTATGTGCCAATCCACCCATCTGCAAGGAAAGTGAATTATTTTGTAGGTAGTTAGGCCATGGACCGTAGGTAATAGAAGAGTAAAGCATTATGTTATTTAGTTAAAGCAGTTAAAGATATTTCACTGGTATTCAACACTAAGTACTCGAATTAAACTGGATGTTGATCCCAGTCTAAAAAACGATAACCCGATGATTAATTGTGTTATGACGATAGCGGTAGAATCTAAAACTAACCAATACTTCTGCCTAGCTTTTTAAAAATAGAACGATTTCTCACTTACCCCTGATTCCCGATGCATTCGATTTGGGATGGTTGCATACTATCGACAAATAAATCTAGCTCTCCTACATTGAGAGCGCTGAGCTGGGGATCCTTTTCAACCATTTTAAAGATACTATCTTTTTACCTACTAATAAATTCTTATAATATAACCTGCATATACCAAGCAAAGAAAGTGTCTTCGGTATTTGTTTGTAACTATAGAAACGATAGTTCAATATTTTTATAAATCGCGCCGCCGGAAGTTCCAGAAAAAACAATTGATACTGTTCTATTTCATAGCTAATAAGCCAAACAAGCAGTTGAAATATTGGGCAATAGAGCTTTGCAAGCCATGCTCGAAACATGGAACTTTATTTAATGAAATGATGATCTAGCGGGGAATGTCGGAAAAACACAAAATCAGCCTAATTTAAAATTATTGATTTCTTATAATAATCTTATTATTGGTAATTTTCAATGATTGAGCAGCCCATAAAACGAACAAGCTTTTGTGTTACTACATGAAAAAATAAAATAAAATGGCGACAGGCGGAAGTCTGTATTCTGTCTTTCTTTTGATAATTTGACACACGTGCCGCGTGGAGTTTTGCCCCGCAGGTTGATAAAAAATAATATATTTATTAGTATTTAAGTGTTAAAATAGTTAATAATCGCATAAGGAACATAAATACAGTGTCAGTAATATAAAATGTTTTGTGGATTTTGTGAAAAGTGTTGATAAACTTGATCGTAGTCTGGTGACATGCCGCCACACCATTGATCCTTGTTTTCCGTAGTGTTCATAGCCTTATTATTACCACTATGTTTGAAATTATCGGCGTTCGAATTGTTCTAGCAGATCTAGATGCTTTATTTGGTATATTTAGAGACAATTTGATGATTGATGTTTCTGCAACACGACCTAACCTCTTTGCCAATACAAGTGTGGTATGGCACCAAAACTGCTGAATGATTACCACAATTTGGTTTACTTATGTGATTGTTAGCGCTTTTATCTGTAATTCCTACGCATATTCGAGCCATCGTGCGTCTCGGATTTGTAAATTTTCATAAATATGCTTGTTAGGAAATAATCTTTTGTTAGAAGTTTTTGTATCATTGCATTTATTTACTGTTATATTCTGTTGCTGCAACTTATTCAACATCTCATGTTATACCAGATTCTGTTGTACTGCATGTAAATAATTCCCCGGGACACCTACAATTGTACAACATTTTTTTATCACATACAAGATCCATACATGCGTTTAATTTAATAACAACCTGCAGCAAACTTAACTTGCTCTATTAAGCTTCCAACACCATTCTTAAAGTATAAAAGTTCAGAAATGCCTCCATTTTTCTAATAAGTTATTACTCTTCTAGCACGATGGTTGCGACTACAGAGAAGAAGGCTGCGGCCGAGAAGAAGCCCGTGAAGGGTAAGGAGGACAGCAAGAAGCTGCCCGCTGTCCCAGAGTCAGTGCTCAAGCACCGCAAGAGGAGGGAAGCTCTCCGCACTCGCCGTCTACAGGTATAACCTGACAACCTTCAAATGCTTACAATATGGATGAAAAATTGACAGAACAACAAAAAAGAAACAACACAGGGCCAATTACATGGACTACATACATCAGTTTTCTTATAACAACTTTATACATATTATGAATTATTACTTAAAATTTTCAAAGTAAACAGTCATTTTAAGAATATGACTGTTTATGTTGTTTGTTATTTTGGCCCATTTGACAAAACTTTGTCATTTTCATGTTCCATTGACAGTAAACATACAGTAACTCAACCTGAAACAAACTTTATTTAAAAATTATTAACATGATGATCCCAATACATAAAGGCATAGTTCATCTGACTAAAGATGCTGTTATTTTTCATAACTGACGCACACATACACACACAATCACCATATTTACAATCCACATACACTAACATAGAATACTTTTCTAGGTCACCCTCAAGAGGCGTTCAGCTGCCGTCAAGAAGAGGAAAGAAATCTTCAAGAGGGCTGAACAGTACGTTAAGGAATACCGCATCAGGGAGCGAGATGAGATCAGGCTAGCCAGACAGGTGAGCGAGAATCAATATCTTATTTATTGCTCTCTTACCAATAAATATATAAAGAATTAAAACAGCTTATGTACAATGTCGAGCTTAACCTAGAATTGGGTTCTCTTACAGCCAACCTTAAAGCCGTAGAGAGATTCAATAGTGGAAGGGTAGATCTTCTACTAAGTTTTGATAACACGTGGTTCCCAACTTAGGTGATTTCATTGTTTGTATAGTTCTTGCCAAGCTTTGATATGGCTTGCAACTTTTTTGCTATGGTATGTGCATTTGACCCACTATGCCAGTCACTGATACCTAGCCCTGGCTTTTCGAAGCCATAAGGTGTTTGATCAATAAATCGAGTTACTACATTTTTATGAAGCTTATTTTGATAAAAAATGAAAAATAAGTCATTATGGTACCTTTTAAGACACAATTTAATTTCAGTTGCAATTAAAAAACTTGTGTAAACAACACAGAGTTCTAGTCCATTTTCTCTCAACTAGATGTATGTATAATCTAAAAGCTGTTTTTCATTTTACAGGCGCGCAACCGTGGCAACTACTACGTGCCCGGAGAAGCCAAGCTCGCTTTCGTCATCCGTATCCGTGGTATCAACCAGGTCTCACCCAAGGTAAATATACTTTCTATTTAATTAATATTTATTTGATTTACAGGGCTTTGAAAGCCAAAAACATAAATTGGAGGACTTAAGTTTAAGATTGAATTATGGTTAACTTAATGAGGTTTTATTCACCTTTTGCAGCTGTGACTCATAATTAATGTTGAATAAAATTATGCCTATGTAATCGGCGATAGTGCAGCTTTTGAACAGTGAACGATTTTTCTAATTTTTTCCGAAAAAAAAAACCTTAATTACATGACTCAACAAGTATATCTAAATATTCTAAATATCTCACTCACTTATAAATATCTTATTTTTTTTTTTTTATAATAATCTTGCGATCGGCTTTGCCAGCCTTAAACAGATTTTTTGTGAGGATTTATTATAAATATTATAATATTATAAATATCTGACAACTCATTTCTGTCTGACAGGTACGCAAAGTTCTGCAGTTGTTCAGACTGCGTCAGATCAACAACGGCGTGTTCGTCCGTCTGAACAAGGCGACCGTCAACATGCTGCGTATCGCGGAGCCCTACATCGCTTGGGGATACCCCAACCTTAAGAGCGTCAGGGAGGTCAGTATAAATCATTACTTTACTTGAATATGTTACAGGCTTTTTTTTATCGTCCCACTGCTGGGCACAGGCTTCCTCTCACACTGATAAGATTGAGCATTAAGTATGACTAATTCTTTAAAGTAAATGTACTAGCTTCTGCCAGCAGTTTCAACAAAAACTGTTTAGCGGTTTGCGCGTGAAGAAGCAACAAAATTACACACACAATCACGATTTTTTGTCTTTATAGTATAAGTGTGATAAGATGATAGATGCTTGATTATTGCTTGCATATTTTCGAAATTCAAACTTGCAGAATTAAATAACAGCTTTAGCATCAATAATTTTCATAGACACATTTTTTTTATAATCGAAGCATGAGGTAGATAAGTTATAATTTAAATATGTACAGTTACCGGCACGGATGTCGAGCCCTGACCTTCACCTGTGCACAAGCGATTTACTGCCTTATTGCCTTATGCGTACGGGTGCGCAAAGCGATCCCCACTCTTCCGCCGAGAGCCCGACATCCGTGCCGATAACTGTATCTGCCACAATAGGCCAGTCATATCTTTTTTTAATGGCTGCTAGATAATAATAGGCATGATGACTGGGTTCCAAAATAGTGATTTTAATTAGTCCGCATTTTAGACTGGCTAAAAATATTAGACACATTTTTTATTTTAACAAAAAATTAAATATTTATTAAGATATAACGCAAGAAAGATTGAGAGTGGGGGCTGGTGACGTCACATCTGTGTATAATTTGTACTGAAACATGACGTAACACAAAATTTTATCGTGATGATATATCTTCGTTGTTTTTAAACGGTTTTATTTAGCTTACCCCGTTTGTTTTATTATTTATTTGTTAGTGAGAAAAATGAGAAAAAATTAAAAATACGTGTCCATTATTTTAGGGTTATCTAAAAGATGGACTAATTACTTTTGTTCAGTCCTCTCATGCTTAATAAAACTCATCCAAAAAGGTTTTATGCTGAAGTAAACTAACTAACCTATTCACTCGCCAGTTGGTGTACAAGCGCGGTTTCGCCAAGGTGAACGGCCAGCGAGTACCCATCGCGTCCAACACAATCGTCGAACAGAAGCTCGGCAAACAGAACATCATCTGTGTTGAGGACCTCATCCACGAGATCTTCAGCGTCGGAGACAAGTTTAAGGTAAGCTAACAAACTAGTTTTTTTTCTCTTTACACTAAGTTTTTACTTAATTGGATCTATGGTAACTTTCAGTCTTGATAGAATGGTGTAACATTTGGAAGAAAAAAAACTGTTTTAATTTATGTAACTTATTTTTGGAGAGCTTCTGATGATGGTTTAATTAAAACAGATATTACAATTTCTTACAGCTGTTTTCAATATTCTATCTATCTATATAATTATTGAATGATATTATTCTTTATATGATATCTATATAATTATTACTTGTGTCGGGCTAATGGCAAAATTCAACAGGTTTTAGATGCAAGAAATAAAGATATTCCACTAACTATGTATATAAATAAATAAGACTAAAAAAAACATGTGAAGTTGTCCTATCATATTTTAATTTGATAATTGCCCTAACTGTTATATTCTTTGCCTACAGTACGCCAGCAACTTCCTGTGGCCCTTCAAGCTGAACAACCCGACTGGAGGCTGGCGCAAGAAGACCATCCATTACGTCGACGGAGGTGACTTCGGTAACCGCGAAGACAAGATTAACGAGCTCCTGAGGAGAATGGTCTAAGAATAAATATAGATTATAATTATTCCTACTTTTTTATTTTATTACAATAAATAACCTAACCTATTACCTAGATTTTCAAGGCCAAGAACCAACCATTTGGCTGGCCAAGTTGGACGTTAGGCTTCAATATACTAAGTTATAAGAAGAAATATAATTCAGAACTAGCATAGATTGGTATCACTTTTTTTGGTGTCAAAGTCCACAACCAATGCATTGGTAAGTATCAAACTAAGTTTAGTGTGTGCCTGTTTGTACAAATATCAAGCATAGCAGGCTTCAATTAATGTAAAGTACTCTCGCTACGCGGGGGTACCTCTCATCTATACATATAATAAATCTGTAGAAAAGTAATTTTTGTACATTGAAGAAATTGGCAAAAAAAATAGCCAGCATGTTAAAGGATAACTAACAGAACCCATTTCCATCATTTTTGTCATTTTTGTCTGTTTATCTGTTTGTTCGTTCGGGATTCACGTAAAATCTACGAATTAAATGCAGACAATGCTTATATACAAAAATTCTACGTAACTTGGGGTATTACTTAGTTTTTGTTTCATCGAAATCGATTCACTCTATCAAAAGATATGATTAATTTTGTGAATTCAAGATGTAAAATATTACGACACGCAATCTGTTTGTCAAAACTGTACATTTGAATGTTGTACTTATATTAGTTGATCGGCCTATTATTAACCTTTACATAGAAAATCACACCTTCATAAGTAACTTCGGAAGAAAAAAAAAATGAAAATTGTGTTTAGCTAAGGTTAAAGTAGCTCCATCTGTGGTAATCTGTGTTAAATAAAATACATAAAATTTGTCAAAGGAGCGAGGTGGTAAATGACAAAAAATTACCATACATTCTTTATAGAGGATTATTATTTCAACAGATGGAGTTGTGTATTTTCCGTAATTCACCATATTTTAACACGTAGAGTAATTTTTCGATAGACATTTCAATAGTGTTTGTCAGTTTGCCGTGCCACATCAAAATCCAATTATAATTATTACCTTGATGAAAGGAAAATAATAGTTCTCAGCCAAATTTAAAACGGTGCCATCTAAATTATTTTTTGAATATTATGTCAAGAATGATGACTTTAGTGTAACAATTAATTATCATTTAAAGCTACAGATGGAGTTTATATCAGGATTTTTTCATAAACATAGTTTAGCTTCTCTTCCACTAATGTGGTGGCCTTAAAACAAATTACTTTGAGTGAATAGTATTAAGTAGACCTTCATTATTTTTTCTGATGCAAAGTATGTAAACTTAATCCTAGAAGAAAGGAGGATCTGTCTCTCGCAAGCGCTGCTAAGCGTGAGGTAGGTAGATAATGTAGGATTCTGTAGCTTTAAGAACAAGCCCAGATACAAAGTGCAGATAAGAAATGGGAGCTTTCTCGATTTAATACCATACACACGTAAAATGCTTTATGCGTCTGAAAACGTACAAATTACGCGTCGCATACCAGAGACATGCTTACTTTCAACTTCTGATCGCAAATACACTGGTCACGATTACGAACAGTCTCAGTAAGACCCGAGCCAAGTCTAAAAAAACACCTTTTATATAAAACTACGTTTGATGTCATTCAATCACAAAGACAGAATTGTTTTCTGTTGCAAATCCTATCCACCTGTATCCTATCCTAATCCAGCATGCATTGCAGGTGTGCATTGCACAAAAACCAATGGTATCCTATTCGAGAAGTCAAAAGAGTCGACCTGCCAACGTCAGCTTCCGCGCTAAGCAAGTGTTCTTAATAGTACCATCAGAATTACATTCATCGTTGAATGAGGTGAATAAATTTTCAGAAACCACAATAACAGTAGGAGCCAAAGCATATGATCGCTTCATAGAGCTCTGATTGGCCCCAGTTGACCAAGTCAGGTCTGATTTGTTCGTTCATCAGATCTTTGAAAGTTTTTCGGTGGACTTTTTTTACTTACTGTCGTCCTGTTTACGTGTGACACAAAATATGGTATATAAACGCAAGAGCGAAATTTTCCTGGTGTGCGGTAGTGACGCCCAGTATACAACACTTATGTTTCTTTTGATTTGCTGGCTCCACCAAGAAATGACAAATTGAGAGCGTACATTTTGAAAATCTTGGCAAAACTGCAGGTTTCAAGTACGAACACATGAAGTGGACTCTCACAGACACGTACATTTTGCCTATTCGTGAACTAATGCAAACATTTCGGTGGAGTCCCGGGTTAGGCCTCCCCCACATTAGGCGTGCGCGATCCTCGGGCGTGTGAGTAGCGCGGGCGTCGCGAGCACGCTGCATGAACGTCGCGTTTTGCTGCCCTGCGGCATTTACCTACAGCGAGATCGCGGCGCGCACGCGCCGCTCTCCTTGACGTTTAACTGCTAAGGCGTTTAGCAGGTGGCGGGGATAGCAGGCGAAGGGGTAAGAACGCAACTCGAGCGCCGCGTCGCTTGCACTCTTCACACATGCCGCAGGGCAGCAAAACGCGACGTTCATGCAGCGTGCTCGCGACGCCCGCGCTACTCACACGCCCGAGGATCGCGCACGCCTAATGGGGTCAGCCTTACCATAGTGAGTAAGTGCACAGAAAATCCCCGTCATACAAGTGTTTCTCCCCAGTAGTGAAACTATCCTACCCTATGCGCCTGCTGATGATGATGACTCATTTTATCATCCATCCGGCTATTCCCCAACTATGTTGGTGTTGGCTTCCAGTCACCGAATCTGTTTGAGTACCAATATTTTGCTTGGAGCGACTACCTATCTACCTATCTTCAATCCAGTCAACTACACAAGCCGATATCCATGGTAAGACTGACAGACTTTCTGGCTTCTGATTAGTCGCAGCAGCTGCAGAAAATGTACAAATGACAGCTTTGTCAGACTCAAAGCATATCATCATCATCATCATCATCAGCCTATCGCAGTCCACTGCTGGACATAGGCCTCTCCAAGTGCACGCCACTGAGATCAAAGCATATAGACATAGATTATAACTGTTTCCTGTGAAAATTACTTACGCACCATAGGTAATAATTTTCCAAATTGGCTGACTAGATCCAGAGATATTCACAACGTCACAAACTTTACTTCTTTTGTTTAGATAAATGGTCACATCCACAACACAACCTTGATCAATGAATCTATGCGACTGCTAAGTGCTAATCCTAATTATACTGTCACGTGAAAGAATGCACCTACGGGATAAGTAGTATTTTGACTATTCTATATTGCCCACGCAGACGAAGTTGCGGGCAACAGCTAGTTTTACATAAAAGTTTTTGATGGGTTTGAGAAACATTAAAACAATTTTACTGGCATTCAACACTTTATTAGTCAGTTCAGATTTAAACGCAGGACGGATTTAACCGGCGCGTCTGTTGCGTTTAAAAGCCAAGGTGTACAAAGTTCTTGTTTCTGATTCATATGTGTTCAGCTGCAAACACGCTGGCTGGCGAGTTGACAAAAGTGGTGTGCACAGGATGTTCAGAAACTGAATCTTTCAAATAGGTAAGACTCCAATAACATTTCTTTCAAACTGCTCAATGAGTGGTTCTATTTCTTCTTCTGAAGAACCTGTGATGCATTTTTGCACTGCTTTTTGTAAATTCTGAAATACAATATACATATATTACATTAAAGAAACAGCATACCATATATTAAATACCTTTGTCGATAGGTCTCAAACTTACTTCAATTGTAGCATAAGATGAAAGATTTATAAATTCCTTTCCTGGACCAAAGTTGGCAAAAACGCAGTAAATCAGATCAGAGAAGAAGTTCCTAATATTTAGCACAACTTTCATGTTTTCTCCAGATAATTTCAGCAGTGGACTTGTGAAACTATCATTGTGTATTTCAATTTTCACATTTTCATGGCCTATTGAAAATATTAAATTACTCTTTGACTTTAAAAAGTCTTCAGAAGTAAACTGCTGAATAAAATACTTGACTTTCTTAGATGTGAGGTGTTTTGTATGGTCCTTATTTCTGAATACTTCTTGGTACTTGTCCGGCAGTCTCACATACATGTGCCATTCTTTTGAAACTGTTTGCTTGTTCCTCAAAACATCGTCAAACTCAAATAAATGTCCATGATGGTTCATTGCAGCTTGATATATTTGAGCTTGTAATGGTAAATCTAAATTTTTCAAGCACTGTTCCTTTTTCAAATTTAAATTGAACTTTATAAAATGTTCGGAATGCAGTTTCACATGCTTCCTATAAAGAATTGTCCATATTTTCTGTTTAGCATCCAAAGCTCCAGGTATATTAGATATTATTTTAATATTTACATTCATTTCAGTAATGTCAATCACATCAGTTTTTAATGGAATTAAAATACCAATTTTCTTTGAGAGGTCGGCAACTTTTATACTAATTGTTTTTAAAACTTTCTTTGCAGTTGCAAATGTGATGTGTACTCTCAGATCTCCTAAATAGTTAGATAATATTTGACTAAGCTTATGCTCAGTTGTAGTAGAGATTTTAATTAAAAAGAAAAATGAATCTTCATGAAAGTATTCACTGAAGTTGTTTGTGAGAACAACATTTTTATTTTCAGTAACTGCATCTTCATAACTCTCATAAACAATAACTTTGTGATTTATAATATTATCCATTACATCTTGCCTGTTTGAAAGTGACAGAGCAGTAATGTAATCCTTTTCTTTATTTAATTTTTCAATCAATGCTTCATTCTTGTTCACTTCTTCCAAAATTTTATCCAAATATGCAGAGTTATTTAGAAGTTTATCGGCAGTGCAATATTCATCATTGGATTCTGATCTCAAATATGATGCTTCATCATGTATAGAGAATCTGTATATTAGATTAAAAAATGTAGTGCAAATTATTTTGTCTTCCATTATTATAAAGTCCTTTACATGTTTAACGAAGAACTTGCTAAATTCTACATCCTTAGACATATTATCTGCCTTCCACATAGACTTTCCATCTGTGTATAGTATAGCATCATTAAACGCTAGGAATTTGTGGATGGCAATGTTTAAATGGGTTATCTGAGGAGTTTTCAAGTTATTCAATGGCAGTGTTATAATTGTGCCAATAGTAAGACCAATCATGACATTTAGTTCATCATCATCAATTATTTCTATTCCAGATATTTCTGAAGGACTCGTGTAAAGTTTTAACAATGAAACTTGCTCTTCAGCTACATCAGAGCTAAAGAGACAGCCAAAAATGCTAAGTTTATCAAAAGTTACAATTATCAAGTTGTATTTGTTCCTCACATTCAAATCTTCATCATTAAAAACTTTTTTAAGAGCTTCCAAATCATTTTCTTTTAATAAATGAACTCGCAAAATGTGTTTATTACTTGTTTGCGTTGTTGGCAATTGTTCATTGTAAATTAGTATTGCATTTTTTATCAATGTTAAGTCTGCATTAAGTTTATGGAGACTAAAGAAGTAGGAATTCGCTTCATGTTTTAGAAAGAGGATGTGGTCTTTTCCATATAGAGAACTGGCCATAGTGCCGGTTCCGCGAAGTTTAAAACTCTTTGGAGTAGTATTTTTCATGGTAATAGCAGCGGTATGTATATTTCCACTCGTATCAAGGCAAACCAAATAGTTCCCAGAGAATATTATGTCATTTACTAAAAACTCAGGACTTAATAATAAAGTTGAAGTCTTCAGTTCAAGATACGTTTCATAAACAAATATTTGAAACTGATTCCACAATAACATTGCATTGTTTGAAGCATTACGAACTATATTCAAGTTCTTTAATACTGCTCGGTCACATTTGAAACATCGCTTTTCAGTACTATATTCAGAACTGATATCCATATTGAAATATTGATTGCATAAAATAAATAAAACTTGATAAACAAGTTGAGTGGAACCGGGTCTGTCAAGTTTGTTCTACGAATTGCATTAAGGTGGGCTTGAAAACAAGAGAGAGTCAACGACATCAGAGTAAAAGAGATAAATATATAATGTTGCCACCAAAAATACAATTTCGTATTCTCCCTAATAATGAGCGTATAAATTGATTTTTAAAGTAAATTACCCTTGAAGATACTTTTAGCTATTATTCTAATGCCAAAAAATATACTTAGTTGAGAAATATTAGATATAAAATTTAATATTACTTATTAGAAAATATATATGGGGGATTATGTGTGGCAACACTAATGTCCGGACGCCATATTGGTTTTGACATTGTTGACGTCACAAGAAAAATGTCTGCGGCCGGTTGCGCACCATTTTATCTTGTACTAATGTTTATTTGTAATAAATAAACTACTTCCATTTAATTCTACATACATTGATAACGTTGAGTCGAGCTTGCTCCTCCGTTGCTGTGTTTTGGTGAAATTAAGTGTGTATTTGTGAGATATAGACTCGGTGTTGAGACAGTGACTTGTTTGATTTTGTTTTGTGTTTAATTCGCGATGAGTTCACAAAAAGAAAACACAAGAATCTGCTGCTTGTGTGGATCTTCACCTTCTAAAGATCCCAGCATCACTTTGCATCGGTTTCCAAAGCCTGGCACTAAAAATGCTCTGCGGTATGTACACTCCATGCTATTCGTCTTAGACGACATAGAATACCACATTTATTGTTAATTCCGCTTCTAACTACCACAAACTCACGTAACATATATACCTATATACTTAAGTCCCAACTTTCCTTGCCAAAATCATTAGGTACTTACTATAAAAAGTTTTCTTGCTTACACCATTCCCGTATCTAATATAACATCTCTTTCAATCAAAGCGAAGACTACCCACTGACATGATATAATAATATCTTAACTCGGAAAATGATTAAAATAGTGTGTAATTTGAGAGCAGTGGTGGCCGAGTGGTAACTGCCCCAACTTACGAGTGGTAGGTCGCGGGTTCAAACCCGATCTGGCGCATAACTTTGTGTAATTTATTTCGTCACTACTGCTCTCAAAACGGTGAAGGAAAACATCGTGAGGAAACCAGCATGTCCTAGAACCAAAAAAAAATTCGAAGACGTGTGACATCCACCAATCCGCACTGGGCCCGGGGTGGATTATGGCCCAAGCCCTCTCCTAGAGAGGAGGCTGTGTCCCAGCAGTGGGAACATTAGAAGGCTGATGATGAGTGTGTAATTTTGATATTTTTAATTTTCAGTTGTGAATTATGGGCAAAGTATTGCTTCCCAAACGAAGCCTGGTCTTCACCAAAATTCCAGGACGACTCCATAAACAACATAAGATGCTATGCAGCAAACATTTCAAAAGCACATGCTTTAATGAGAAGAAGTTGTTCAGAACAGCTGTACCTGATGTTTGTAAATATCAAAATATAATTGGTCTAGTGTCTTTCTCTTCCTAATCATTTCTATAATAAAGAAGAAATAACACCAACGTTTATTACACAATATGATAGAATAATTTAAACCATGTCTGTAAACTTGTTGTTTGTTAAACAAATCGATAGTATTCTTTATTGTATAATAACATAGTCTTGTTTTTTATAATAGTAACACTTTAAAACTAACTAGAATTTTTGTTTGTTTATGTTTTGATGTTGAAATTGTATGCAATAGGCCCATCCATACTTGTTATTTTGGACGAAAATGTCTGAAATACCTACCTAAATTGATTAAATTCATGTATTTTAAAATTCATTACATAGGTGCACATACTTGTGATTTATGAACACCTTTTGTACCCTATTTCTGGAAATAAATTATAATTATTAACATGCTAAATAAAAAACTCTTGTACTGTAATCTTCCTTTTATTACACTGCTGCACTGCTCTATAAAGATAAATATTAGCAATTTATGCACAAGTACACTGTGTTTCATGTCGATTATTGCTGAGCAAAATGTGATAATCTTGCTCAGCCATAATCGACGAACGCACTGGGGCCCGATTCTCCTAATTTTACGATTCAGTCGAGTCGATTCACATTCGACTGAGATTCAATCCCGACTCAATTACGATTGAAGCATATGTGGCATTCCGCTATTTTTTCTTTGAAATAAACGTTTTTATCCTTTTCTGTCATTCAATAATGAATCATTTTGTCTGCAAATGATTTACGATTGCAATATGATTGTAGAGCAAACTACCGTATAGACCAAAATCACCAAAATAGCAGACCAATCGCAAACCAATCGAATGTCGTTGGAATACGATTGGTCTTATATTAGTAGCAGAATGCCCGATATGGTTAAAACTGCTACTGCGATCATATTGCGATTCAATTTCTATTCGATTTTAACATTATTAACTTAGGAGAATCGGGCCCCTGTACTTGTGCATAAAATGCAATAAAAATGACCTATAGAATATACTGTAGTTTGAAACTCCCGCCCTAGCTTCTACTCTCTAGTTTTCGTGGGCGGAATATAGATGGCGCCGGCCGGTAAGGAAAAATTTCCTCATAAAATTTGTACGGAGTCGTTATTCTTCCCTTTAGGGTATATATGTTCTGTGAGTGGAACACGACCGGATAAACGGAGGGCGCGATTTAAATTTGACATTGACATTTGAGTTCTGAAATAGTGTACATTTTTTTAGGTTTTTTGTGACAGAAAAATCTTTTTCAAATCTTAGGAAAATTATAAGGTACCGAGATAGAGAATGTGAAAGAACACACAGAAATAACTATTATATTTTTTGTGGTTAGTTTTACTTCATTTTGAACGGTTTGGCTATTAGGCGGCCTCTTTTTTAACGATGGAAAAAATCATCAAATGACCCCGCCCGTTATGGGTTAGCAGCGGTGAGGGAATGTCAGATTTTTAATGACTAAAAATCCATCGTGTTCCGTCGTAGGCCTTTTATGTACCAGGGCCGTGGTAACACTGGTAACGCTTTCGAACAATCCCGCAGCCTTGGCAGGCTTTGGCCCTACTGGGCCCCGCTGGGTGTGTCTATCTAGACGGAGGAACGATGAGACACCCGAATCCATCGCGCGACACCCCGTTTAGGCGGCCTCAGACCAATCCATATGATATTATTGTATAATGATTTTTGTTCATTCTATTTTTATCGTCAATTATATTTACCGTCCAGGGAGCGTCCCGTCTTATACTAGCTCAAGCATATTGCAATATACTAGCGGTCGCCCGCGACTTCGTCCACGTACGTTTTTTTTTGTAAGCGGGCTAACTACAAATTTAATTTTAAGACCCTCACTTCTGAAACAGGACTTTCATTCGAACCTTTAACCCCCTATGTATTTCCTTATGTACACTCTATGTACTCCCCTATGTATTTCCTTATGTACACTCTATGTACTCCCCTATGTATTTCCTCATGTACACTATGAACTTCCCTATGTATGTCCTTATGTACACTCTATGGTTTTGGTTTTTAAATCGGATCAGTTTCGAAACATTTAAGGCATAAGAACCCAAACAGTTATTTAGATGTCTACTATATATCCTACCCTATGAACAGTTGCAGGACAGTTAATAAAAAATTAAACACCTGTTTATAGACAAAAAGCATTTATTGTACAAACATAATATGATACATTAACTTATCACTGCTCGGTTACACTTTCACGGGCGACGCTTAGCGCTGATCCCTTTCAACATCGTGTTCAAACAATTTTACATCTAGTTTAGTCATACAATAGATACAGCAGCTTAAAACAACATACATTAATTGTAAATAAAGTAATTTTATATTACTTATAGCAAACCTATTTTGACAGTGCACATTATTCATAAAAACATTGTAAAACAAACGGCAATTCAAGTCAGATCAGCTTTTTATATTTGACTAGCCATTTTCCCGCGGTTTCACCCGCGTCCCGTGGGAACTACTGTACGTAAGGGTACAAAATATATATTACAATGCCTATGTTACTCGGCGAAAATATAGCTTTCCAACAGTGACAGAATTTTTAAAATCAGTGCAGTAGTTTTTGAGTTATATAACATACAATACAAACAAACAATAATTGAACTTTTTCCTTTATAGTATTAGTATAGATTTACTAAGACGGCTTGTTATATTAGCGTGCATTATCAAAATATCTACATGAAAAAACAGTTGTCTAACAAGAAAATGTAACATAAATGCATTCATCAATTGTATACAAGAACCAGCTCAAATACATTCACATATCATATTTATAACATTTATTCATCACCACTTATGCATAATATTTGTTCATCACATGTCCACTATCACACTATCCTTATTTAATATAAGGGTGCATCTACACGGTGCATGTAGCTGGAGCAAGTTAACATGCGCAAGCGCGTGGGTATTTTGCTTTGGTACATGCGCGAGTCACTAGCCCCGCACGTTTTTAAAATGCATGTATAACCTGCGCATGTGCCTCAACATGCGCAAGCTACTTGCACCGTGTAAACGCACCCTAAATACCAGTAACAGTAATTGTTGTATCAAATAACAGTCATACTTCCTTTCATATTTAATGTCCAGTCTTGAAGTTTACACTAGTTTCACATATACACATTCGTTCATGTTTATCACTTTTTACTTTGCAACCTTTGTACACCGTTTTTTAATTCACTTTTTAACACCGTTTTGTTTATTATTTTTGTGGTCCTTTTATTTTGATTTTGCACTTCACTACATACAAAGTAGTTTTTTCTGTTATATTTATATTTTAAGTGTGTATATGTCTTAAATTGCGCAATAAAAATAATTTTCTTTCTGTCCCTATATCCATTTGTACACTTATATCTTCAAAACTACACAATCGATTTTCATGCGGTTTTTTTGAATATAAAGTGATTAAAAAGGAAGGGTTTATATGTATAATAACATACATTAAATAGTGTGGACATATAGTTATCAAGTGCGAAGCCGGGGCAGGTCGCTAGAAAAATATAAATTTTATATTTTACTTTACTTACTGTACTTTATTTAACCTTTTCACCGCCACGCCATATCGGTATTCCTATGCCCTGTACGCCAAGCCCGAAAATCTTAATTAAATATCTACTAAAAAATACATAAAAGTAATGATTTAATAGGTTTATTTTGTATTTTTCTGCGACCTGTTTTTTGTCGAGTATAGCCGTCGTTGGCGCACAGGGCACGCTTGCTCATGTCGGCTATAGCCGACATTGGCGTTCAAAAGGTTAATAAAGTTTACGTTGTGGGTGAATTTGGGGCTAAGTTTTTCATAGATAATAATATTTTTTCAGATGAAGTGTGTGTCTCAGTGGCGTGTTAGTTAGTGAATCCCGGTGTATAAAGGTTGTATATCAGGTCCGGTGATCAGCAGAGCTGCACACTGCAGGCGGCGAGGTAGTGGTGCAGCGCGTTGCGGTGCGGCTCGTCCAGCGCCGCCAGCCGCGGCGGCAGCACGCCGGGGGACTGGCGGGATAGAGCGCCCAGGGACGTGGCTAGGTAGTTCACCGGGTCGCCCACGTCTGAAATAATAATAATCATTTATTTTAATTCACACGCTTATATTAGCTTCACTTGCAACTATGTATGTAAGGAAATCTTGGAATCTTAATTTGACCCACTTCTCGGTCTTTGATTAAGATGTAACTCTACACACGCTCTGAGTTCTGATGACAATACATGACTAGCCCTCTACACCCAAGGTGGCGGACTTTTTTGTGCTTGCTAAAAGCGTGCTTTTTAGTTTTTTTTAAAGTATTATTCATAATATGTAACAGAGCCGCGGTAACTCTTTCGAACAATCACGCAGCTCTGGCAGTATAGACATGGCTATCAGTTGAACATCATTGGCAATTGTTACAGTTAGTCAGAAGCCAGGAAGTCTGACAACCAGTCCTATCAAGAGGTATAGGGTTCTCTGGTAACTGGGTTGAGGAGGTTAGATCAGCATCCTGTTAGACTGAAAGCCGACCCCAACATAGTTGCCTCTAGCAACAGAAAGTCATAAACAGCTTTTCTTACCAGCGAGTGGGTCCCCACTGCCGCCCTTAGCGCAGGTGAGCTGTGCGTACTGCGCCTGATAGCCGGGAGTGTCGTCTACTTCGATGAAGTGGTCGTCCGGCAATGCTGTCTCGTCCGTCGGCAACTCGAACAACGAGATCAGCGCCTGAGAAGTAATAATTGTATAATATTGAATAACTGCTTATTACGTAGGATGTGTCTATTTATTTTTTATATTATTGGCACACCAATTACATAACAAACAATAAAATATATAAAAAGAAAAGTGATTATAAAATTCTGCTTTGCACACTGAAGAAGAAAGAAGAATAATTAAAATTTAGAAATGTGCCTGTGTGTGTGTTTGTAATAGAATGTTTGTGTACATATTGCTTTCTAAAAGAGTCCTATGGAGTTTCTTGCCGGCTCTTCTCCATGAGACCAACTTTTTAGAACCGTGTGATGTTTCATAGTAGCCTGCAAAGGCCTATTTGAAATAAAAACATTTCACTTTGAGTATATGTTACCTGCAGCAGTCGCGGCCACAGCGGCGCGAGGGAGCCGGTGAGGAAGTGCTGGCTGTCAGTGAGCAGCTTGACGCAGCCGACGGCGGCCGCCTTACGTTCCAGAGCGCCGCTCACACGTTGTAGGTCCGCGATTAAAACTCGCTCCACGTACATTCCGAACATGCTGCGAATGAAACACAAACATTTTAAAAGAATAATAAAGTATATGACACTTTTCGTAATTTTAAAACCCAAGACCGGTCTCACTTATCCAAACCAAATATTTAAGCTTTCTTTGGACTATTTAGCAGATGGTTTATGTGAAGTTGGCACAAAATCGGTCGGACGGTTCTTAATTTTTTTTTGTTGTTACAAAATGGCGGACTTTATAAACAGCGAAGCACGCACCGCAGGCAAGTAGTAATTTAATAAATCTTCGTATCTCTTAAAGGCATATAGTTATTTGCACAATTACCCTACCTCTATTGAATTTCTCTATCGCTTTAAAGTTGGCTGTAAGAGAACCTAATTCTAGGTAAAGCTCGTTGTTGTACAGTAAACTGCACATTAGTGTTAACTGTCATACACCTTAACTTAATAAGTACGATTTTTCCTATAAAACTATTACCACTGACCTGAAGTTGACTTTATGTACACTACCTGTTTTCTTGTGTATTTACTGTTTAGTGTTTCAAAAAAGAATAATAATAACTTACCCAGCCTGTACTGAATCGACGAGATCAATCAATGGGTCTGCGCCGAAATGCGCCGCATAGAAGCCGAGGAAGGCGATGAGTCCGCGCACATACTTCGTGGTCTTAGACGACGATAGCCGCTGGAATAGCAGCGTCATTATCTGCTTCGTGTATTGGGACATCACTTCGCTGTAATCAACATACGTTTTTGTTTTTTCATTACTTTAATATTGTTTTTAAGTCCCTATAACTTCTGTCAAAGCAAATATTTCCAATTTGTTATCTCATTTTTTATATTATACTAGCTTCTGCCAGCGGTTTCACCCGCATCCC
The DNA here is from genome assembly GCF_030705265.1 of Helicoverpa armigera. Lineage (NCBI taxonomy): Eukaryota > Metazoa > Arthropoda > Insecta > Lepidoptera > Noctuidae > Helicoverpa > Helicoverpa armigera. The sequence continues at coordinate 6,195,973 of NC_087144.1, forward strand.
ATGGGAACTGCTTCCCGTACCGGGATAAAAAGTAGCCTATAGCCTTCCTCGATAAATGGGCTATCTAACACTGAAAGAAATTTTCAAATCGGACCAGTAGTTCCTGAGATTAGCGCGTTCAAACAAACAAACTCTTCAGCTTTATAATATTTGTACAGATTTACTTATATTATAAAAATATGACAAGTAAAATCCATGCAACCCCGACTTTACACATGTTGCTTCCGTAAAAATTACGTAAGTTGTAAAAAGTTTTAAGAAAATACTATAAGGGAATCATGATGGAGTTGTTAAAAGCAAAATTACAAGTGTAAGGTTGGCCTAACATTAGTCGAAAGTAGGATAGTGGTTTTGGCAAAAGTGAAATGGGATGCATTAACGATAAAATGACAGCTTTTTAGTGAGATGTGACTTACTTTCCGAACTTGTACAGCATAGTCTGCATGAGATAGAATCCTTCATGGTCATTCGTTTTGGACGCGATCAACTTCTGGAACACTCCGAGCATTGCATTCTGAAATCAAAACATCCGCCTCAGTTTTGTTGAACAAAACTTTTGAACAAAGCTTTTGGTCTGTTTTTTATTGGAAAAGATTGGAGCATATTTTTTCTCTGAGACGTCTAAAAAGGAGACCCCCTGGGCATGCATAACTTATCTTTTATTGGATTTGTATTCCATACATTAAGTATTGGCTATACTTCTTCTTCTTTTTTCGTGTCGATGACATGTCTTAAAGTGAGACTACACTTTGTCAGCCCAATATGCCGCCACAGCGAGAGCACGGCCGGATGCGCTCATGAGGTCCTGCCGCGAGCAAGTTTCAGGGCACAGTGGACATGTGATGAGGTGGGACATGGTCTGCATAGCAGCCCCGCACTCGCAACCAAGGTCCGTCCCGCCCGTGAAACCCGACCTGGATCGATTGTCTTTGCTTCGGCCGACCTGCGTTCGGAGTCTGTTTAAGGACTGCCAAACTCTTCTCGGGAGATCGTGTCCAGAAGGGAGTCTTTCCAAGAGCGGGACAAACGGAGTGGGCAGTGAAATCCTCGACCGTTAAAGTTTCCGTCTGGCTAGAGGCCTCGCCATCGACTGGAGCAACGATCTTGTAAAAACCTTGGCTATACTAATTTTCGTGTTCTTTTTGTGGTAACATTTTGCAAGGTCACGTTGGCGGCAGTAGTACAGTGTATGTGTGTATGTACTCACGAGGCGGCCGGAGGCGAGCACCTGCTGGGGCCGCTGCGCCACGAAGGCACACAGCAGGCGCACGAGCGGCCGCACGTTGGCGGCAGTAGTACAGTGTATGTGTGTATGTACTCACGAGGCGGCCGGAGGCGAGCACCTGCTGGGGCCGCTGCGCCACGAAGGCACACAGCAGGCGCACGAGCGGCCGCACGTTGGCGGCAGTAGTACAGTGTATGTGTGTATGTACTCACGAGGCGGCCGGAGGCGAGCACCTGCTGGGGCCGCTGCGCCACGAAGGCACACAGCAGGCGCACGAGCGGCCGCACGTTGGCGGGGCGCTCCCACAGCGCGGGCGCCACCACGCACGGCAGCAGCGCGCTGTACGCGTCGCCGCCGCCGCCGCCGCCGCGCAGCTCCAGCAGTAGCGAGAGCATTTGGAACACGTACGGCATGAACTCTGCAACAACATGACGACATGTAACCCGCGGTGTTGTACAAATACGAATGCACGCACACAACGACTGTCAGGGTGCATCTACACGGTGCATGTAGCAGAAACACATAAACATGCCCCCCGCGCACTAAACAGAGGACGTGGGCAGTTTGCTTGAGACATGCGCGAGTCGCTGTTGTGATAAAACTCACGCACAAAAAAGCACCGTGGGCTCCGGTAAAACGTTCCATGGCGAATGAATTCCGACAGACCGTTGGTGCTACCCCCGCACCCCGTGCAACATTTGAATTTTATTCGAAATTTAAATTTCAATGGACTTTTGGTACACCCAGTATTATACCAATGAATTATTATAATGATGATTCTGCTAACAATTTATTAATCAAATACTTCCGCACGGCATTTTTAAACGAAAGCTTACTGGTGGACTTCCTGATTAATATCTTTAGGAAACATAAAGTGTCACGGCTCTCGTTACGGTAAAGTTTCACCATAGCTTAGTAAATCGAATGAAGTCTGTTAACAAATGTAAGTACTGTCGTGAAGATGTCAATAACAGTGTTTGAGGTCACTTTTTTATTATTGTCGACTTTCCATTTAATTTTCTATAACCTATGTATATGGAAAATTAACCCTATATACTCCTTTACTGCCTCACTGCAGGGCACAGGCCACCTTTTCTTATACAAAGAGCATTGAGCATCAGCGCATCCAATACATGGAGGTAGATTTTCGTACTAGTTAACTACAGAAACATACCTTGTACATCATTCTGAAGGATCTCTTGAAATATCGGGAACAGAGCATCTTCGAAGGCTGATATAGCGTCAGGATTTGATTTCGTCACCAAACTGCAATAAAACAATTAATAAATTCCAAAGAAAAAAAGAAAGATGTTATTAAGACCTGTCGAAATGTAATTAAATATTATGTAGACTCAGGGTTGGCTGTTTATACTAGCTTTTCCTAGCGGTTTCACCCTCGATGGAAACTATTTCGCGCACCCGGATAAGAAAAAAACCCACTGATTATAAGCTATATTACTAACACGTTTCCATCAAGTAGTTTTTGCGTGTAATAGTAACATTTTTATATGTATTTAATACATAGTCATCGGCAGGTGCCATAGTTCCCATTGTTTCCCCATTCCTAGTCCATTAGCATCTCATCACAATAGCCCAAGTAGTTTTCATCCATAGTTAGCAATAGTTTAGCACAGAACCGGGGATTGTCCTTGGGTACATTTCTATAGTGTATACAGGTATAATCGTCGGTTTTGTGTCTCCATTTTATTAAAGTTGTTTCAAAAGGGCTTCAGCGTGTTGGCTTCGGCCCTACGTTCGCCTCCCAAAACCGGGACTCTATAGTCCTGAGGTCTGGAAGAGACAAACATATACCTATAGTAAAATAAATAAAAATATGGATACAAAAATATACTCACGACACAGCGAGCGATAGAGTCTCGAACAAATAATGGTTGAAGTGTGGCTTGCAAGGGTTCTTGGCGACAACTGACAGCATATGGGCAAGTTTCGGTAGCGCATCGCCCAAGTAGGACAGCGACCCGTCTTGTAGGCACGAGAGTGTACGGAGAACGGCTGCCAAGAAAATAATAATTATTATTAATTGTGTGTAGTCTAGAATTGGTTTTGTGTGTTTAGGGAACAAAAAACGTTATTATTAGCATCATTTGCATTGTATAAAAAGTCGTGGTGGCCTAGTGGGTAAAGGACCAACCTCTCAAGTATGAGGGTTCGAACCCAGGTCAGGTAAGTACCAATGCAACTTTTCTAAGTTTGTATGTACTTTCTAAGTATAACTTAGACACCATTGGCTGCGTTTCGGATGAAACTGTAGGTCCCGGCTGTCATTGAACATCCTTGACAGTCGTTACGGGTAGTCAGATGACAGTCTAAACAAGAGGTATTGGGTTGCCCGGGTAACTGGGTTGAGGAGGTCAGATAGGCAGTAGCTTCTTGTAAAGCACTGGTACTCAGCTGAATCCGGTTAGACTGGAAGCCGACCCCAACATAGTTGGGAAAAAGGCTCGGAGGAGGATGATGATGATACAGTCTTCAGGGTATGCCGCCCGCGATCAGCTTCTCTACCGTACATGAGCATCATGTTCTCCATGTATACCTTTCATGACGTACTCGTTGTGGTGCTGCGGGTCTGTTGCCTCGCCGAGCGCGTGGAACAGCGCGGCGAGCAGCGCGGCGGCGTGCGGCTGCAGCGCGGCTCGCTGCAGCATGCCGCCCGCGATCAGCTTCTCTACCGTACATGAGCATCATGTTCTCCATGTATACCTTTCATGACGTACTCGTTGTGGTGCTGCGGGTCTGTTGCCTCGCCGAGCGCGTGGAACAGCGCGGCGAGCAGCGCGGCGGCGTGCGGCTGCAGCGCGGCTCGCTGCAGCATGCCGCCCGCGATCAGCTTCTCTACCGTACATGAGCATCATGTTCTCCATGTATACCTTCATGACGTACTCGTTGTGGTGCTGCGGGTCTGTTGCCTCGCCGAGCGCGTGGAACAGCGCGGCGAGCAGCGCGGCGGCGTGCGGCTGCAGCGCGGCTCGCTGCAGCATGCCGCCCGCGATCAGCTTCTCTACCGTACATGAGCATCATGTTCTCCATGTATACCTTTCATGACGTACTCGTTGTGGTGCTGCGGGTCTGTTGCCTCGCCGAGCGCGTGGAACAGCGCGGCGAGCAGCGCGGCGTGCGGCTGCAGCGCGGCTCGCTGCAGCATGCCGCCCGCGATCAGCTTCTCTACCGTACATGAGCATCATGTTCTCCATGTATACCTTTCATGACGTACTCGTTGTGGTGCTGCGGGTCTGTTGCCTCGCCGAGCGCGTGGAACAGCGCGGCGAGCAGCGCGGCGGCGTGCGGCTGCAGCGCGGCTCGCTGCAGCATGCCGCCCGCGATCAGCTTCTCTACCGTACATGAGCATCATGTTCTCCATGTATACCTTCATGACGTACTCGTTGTGGTGCTGCGGGTCTGTTGCCTCGCCGAGCGCGTGGAACAGCGCGGCGAGCAGCGCGGCGGCGTGCTGCAGCGCGGCTCGCTGCAGCATGCCGCCCGCGATCAGCTTCTCTACCGTACATGAGCATCATGTTCTCCATGTATACCTTCATGACGTACTCGTTGTGGTGCTGCGGGTCTGTTGCCTCGCCGAGCGCGTGGAACAGCGCGGCGAGCAGCGCGGCGGCGTGCGGCTGCAGCGCGGCTCGCTGCAGCATGCCGCCCGCGATCAGCTTCTCTACCGTACATGAGCATCATGTTCTCCATGTATACCTTCATGACGTACTCGTTGTGGTGCTGCGGGTCTGTTGCCTCGCCGAGCGCGTGGAACAGCGCGGCGAGCAGCGCGGCGGCGTGGCTGCAGCGCGGCTCGCTGCAGCATGCCGCCCGCGATCAGCTTCTCTACCGTACATGAGCATCATGTTCTCCATGTATACCTTCATGACGTACTCGTTGTGGTGCTGCGGGTCTGTTGCCTCGCCGAGCGCGTGGAACAGCGCGGCGAGCAGCGCGGCGGCGTGCGGCTGCAGCGCGGCTCGCTGCAGCATGCCGCCCGCGATCAGCTTCTCTACCGTACATGAGCATCATGTTCTCCATGTATACCTTCATGACGTACTCGTTGTGGTGCTGCGGGTCTGTTGCCTCGCCGAGCGCGTGGAACAGCGCGGCGAGCAGCGCGGCGGCGTGCGGCTGCAGCGCGGCTCGCTGCAGCATGCCGCCCGCGATCAGCTTCTCTACCGTACATGAGCATCATGTTCTCCATGTATACCTTTCATGACGTACTCGTTGTGGTGCTGCGGGTCTGTTGCCTCGCCGAGCGCGTGGAACAGCGCGGCGAGCAGCGCGGCGGCGTGCGGCTGCAGCGCGGCTCGCTGCAGCATGCCGCCCGCGATCAGCTTCTCTACCGTACATGAGCATCATGTTCTCCATGTATACCCTTCATGACGTACTCGTTGTGGTGCTGCGGGTCTGTTGCCTCGCCGAGCGCGTGGAACAGCGCGGCGAGCAGCGCGGCGGCGTGCGGCTGCAGCGCGGCTCGCTGCAGCATGCCGCCCGCGATCAGCTTCTCCAGCGCACACGCGCCGTACGTCTGCACCACGCCACGCCCGCGCACGTGCGATATCTTAACATATTAAACTTTTATTAGCCTCCGTACTAGGCAACGAATTGGTAAACAATAATTCCATAACCGGCACGCGCATCTAAGGGGCCAAGAGGGGACGGAGCGTCTGAGCGGGGCGAGGATCACAATACGCGCGCTAGCTTATAACTAAAAGTCGCAAGCAACAAAGTGGTTTTGTAATTTTATTATTTAGAAATGATAATTTGATAAAAATTCCTTCTACAATTTTAAAGAGTAAGTATATACTTCAACTACGAAAAAAGTTAAAAGTTAACTTAAATCGGTCTCGTTTGCTCATAATATGTGAATCTCTTTTTAAAAAGAGGTATGTTTGATATATTTTTCCCTGTTTTAAAAGTTATCTAATCATGTTTTGAAAACTAACAAAATAAGGTTTTTATCATGAACTTTCAGGTTGTATTTTGATCAATTTTGTATTTACTGAGAAAAATTGAGATCATTGGCGCCAAAATGTCCAATGCGTCCTCTTAAATCGTCAACTGTCTCGTTGGTCGCAAGCGTGGCTGCTGTGCCAGAGGTCTCGGGTTCGATTACCGGGTCGGGCCGAAATCGCTTTGTAGGTTTTCTTAGACTTTCACAAAGCAGCCCGTAGTCTGGAAGTTGGTGATTGATTCACCCGTGCATCGGAGAGCACGTTAATGTCGGTCCTGAGTCTGATCTGTCTCCGGTCGTGTCGGATTGCCGTCCCATCGGGCTATGAGAGTAAAGGAATAGTGAGTGCACCTGTGTCTGCGCAAATGCTCGTGCACTATAATATGTCCTGCGCAGCTGGCTGATCTCCTTATATGAGAACAGCCGCCGTGGTCGAAATCGGCTTAAATAGGCGGGACGACACAAAAAACTTAAACATGTCATGTCACACCTTCATTATTGTTATTGGTTTGTGAGAGAAAATATAAAATACGTGTCCATTATTTAAGTTAAAACATGCCCTAAATACTACTGTTCATTTGTCACGCTTAATGACGATGCGTGGGCTCAAGTTATTTCTACAATATAAACTTACCAATAAGGGTACTGAAGCAATGATGAGATCCTTGGGCAGCAGCGAACGGAACGTCATAACGTACTTTATGGCGTCTGCCTTTAGTACGGGCAACTCGTTCACTGTAACAATAACGGTCATATAAGTTTATAAATATGTTAAAATGGTCGTTTTACGTGAAAAAGTCGTGGTGACCTAGTGGATAAAGGACCAACCTCTCAAGTAAGGCGCGGGTTCGATCCCAGGTCAGGCAAGTACCAATGCAACTTTTCTAAGTTTGTATGTACTTTCTAAGTATATCTTAGACACCATTGACTGTGTTTCGGATGGCACGTTAAACTGTATTCCCGGCTGTCATTGAACATCCTTGGCAGTCGTTACGGGTAGTCAGAAGCCAGTAAGTCTGACACCAGTCTAACCAAGGGGTAACGGGTTGCCCGGGTAACTGGGTTGAGGAGGAGGTCAGATAGGCAGTCGCTTCTTGTAAAGCACTGGTACTCAGCTGAATCCGGTTAGACTGGAAGCCGACCCCAACATGATTGGGAAAAGGCTCGGAGGATGACGATGGTCGTTTTACGTGACGCCGGCCGCCTGCGTGCTGCCGCGGGACGCCAGTGACGTCACGAGGTACATGACAGTACGATATGCTCACCGTCAGGTCGCTGCAGCTCGGGCAGTACATGGGTGGTCGCGAACTGCGCGAGGTCGACGAGCGGCGAGGCGCGCGTGACGCCGGCCGCCTGCGTGCTGCCGCGGGACGCCAGTGACGTCACGAGGTACATGACAGTACGATATGCTCACCGTCAGGTCGCTGCAGCTCGGGCAGTACATGGGTGGTCGCGAACTGCGCGAGGTCGACGAGCGGCGAGGCGCGCGTGACGCCGGCCGCCTGCGTGCTGCCGCGGGACGCCAGTGACGTCACGAGGTACATGACAGTACGATATGCTCACCGTCAGGTCGCTGCAGCTCGGGCAGTACATGGGTGGTCGCGAACTGCGCGAGGTCGACGAGCGGCGAGGCGCGCGTGACGCCGGCCGCCTGCGTGCTGCCGCGGGACGCCAGTGACGTCACGAGGTACATGACAGTACGATATGCTCACCGTCAGGTCGCTGCAGCTCGGGCAGTACATGGGTGGTCGCGAACTGCGCGAGGTCGACGAGCGGCGAGGCGCGCGTGACGCCGGCCGCCTGCGTGCTGCCGCGGGACGCCAGTGACGTCACGAGGTACATGACAGTACGATATGCTCACCGTCAGGTCGCTGCAGCTCGGGCAGTACATGGGTGGTCGCGAACTGCGCGAGGTCGACGAGCGGCGAGGCGCGCGTGACGCCGGCCGCCTGCGTGCTGCCGCGGGACGCCAGTGACGTCACGAGGTACATGACAGTACGATATGCTCACCGTCAGGTCGCTGCAGCTCGGGCAGTACATGGGTGGTCGCGAACTGCGCGAGGTCGACGAGCGGCGAGGCGCGCGTGACGCCGGCCGCCTGCGTGCTGCCGCGGGACGCCAGTGACGTCACGAGGTACATGACAGTACGATATGCTCACCGTCAGGTCGCTGCAGCTCGGGCAGTACATGGGTGGTCGCGAACTGCGCGAGGTCGACGAGCGGCGAGGCGCGCGTGACGCCGGCCGCCTGCGTGCTGCCGCGGGACGCCAGTGACGTCACGAGGTACATGACAGTACGATATGCTCACCGTCAGGTCGCTGCAGCTCGGGCAGTACATGGGTGGTCGCGAACTGCGCGAGGTCGACGAGCGGCGAGGCGCGCGTGACGCCGGCCGCCTGCGTGCTGCCGCGGGACGCCAGTGACGTCACGAGGTACATGGCCGCGTCTTTGCCGCGCCAAGCTGATGCGCCGCACTCCGCATACTTGGCTAGCATGAGCTGGATAAAAAAAAAAAAACAATTTAATTTGTGAAACGAACTATTCACTTCTCTCTGTAATTTTCTCAATTTAGCAATTGAAACTGACTTCTATCACAAAGAACAATGGCAGGTTTCAGCCCACCCAATCAACTTTTAAAACTAAATTCTCACGGACACAAAGTTCTTTACTACAACAATTTAAATATAAAATACTAGTTAGTTAGTTACAGCCTATTTATCGTCCCACTGCTGGGCACAGGCCTCCTCTCACACGGAGAAGGATTGAGCATTAATCACCACGCTTGCTCATCAAAATCAAAAGTCGTGGTGGCCTAGTGGGCAAAGAACCAACCTCTCGAGTATGGGGGCGCGGGTTCGAATCCAGGTCAGGCAAGTACCAATGCAACTTTTCTAAGTTTGTATGTACTTTCTAAGTATATCTTAGACACCAGTGGCTGATAAAAAGGTGAAGGAAAACATCTTGAGGAAACCTGGACTATATAGTCTGAAATCACCAACCCGCAATAAAATACTAACTTTTCGAAAAAAAAATATCATTTTAATAAGTAATTATTTTGTTTATCGAGTTCAGGTTTTTCGTTTTATTAATAATTTGGAATAATTTCGTTTTGAAAAGTTCAATGCAAAAGTGGAAAACATAGAAAAGCTTCTGACATTAAAGGCTCGAGCAGACCGGATGCGTATGCGTAACCACGTCGTAGTCACGCGCGTAGTTACGGCGTAACCATGAGTTGTAATGTATGGAAATGTACATAACGACGCGCACGTCTACGTTACGCAAGCGGTGTGGCCTGTCTCATACATTTCCATACATTACAACTCATGGTACGTGCACGTCTACGCTTACGTCTACGCATACGCATCCGGTCTGCTGGAGCCTTAAACTACACAAAAAACTGTAAGAATTTTCACTGTCCATGGAATATTTTTATTGAGCCTAAGTTACTATGGACGTCTGACATTGTTCTTTCCAAGTACATACCCTGGCCTATGCTGACGTACCTGCACATACTGTCCGAAGATGTTCATCATCTTGTCCTCGTAGCTGGCGGCGAGCGTCCGCACGAGGTCGCAGGCGGCGCGGCGGCGCGTGTCCACGTCCGAGCCTTCGATATCTCGACGCACGTACTCTTCGGGATTGTCCTCGAACAACTCCATGTCTGACTCTGTTAAATAAAACAAATAATGTGTAAAACCAATCATTTTAAACTCTTTTTAGGTCCTACTTATATTATAAATGTGAAAGTTTGTGAGAATGTATGGATGTATGTTTGTTATTCAATCACCCAAAAGCGGCTGGACCGATTTGATTGAAATATGGTATGTAGATAGGTGATACCCTGGATTAACACATAGGCTACTATTTATCAACACCACGCGGGTGAAGCCGCTGGCGGAAGCTAGTTGCAATATATATATATAGTAGGAATTAATTTATTCAGTGCGCTTCAATAATTCGCAGTCAAATTATACACTCCTGAGCAAAAAAATGGGATCGCCCCCTCGCGCTATACAATTACAACGATTGCCAATGATACAATATTTACAGTTAAAAGTTTATGGTCTCGTTTGAAAGCCTGTACTTTAAATTAAGGGTTGGTTGTTTCTACCCTTAATTTAAAGCTAAAAGTATAGGCTTTCTCAAGTTCCAAACTATGTCTGTACCAAATTTCACTCAAATCGGTTTAGTACTTTAGGGGTGAAGTAAAGACAGACAGACAGAGTTACTTTCACATTTATAATAGTAGTTAGGATTTACCTCTGAACTCCATGTTGGGTATGACAACTTTTTCACATATACTGCTGAGTGTAGCCGGGTCTTCGAACAAGCTTTTGTAATTATTTTTCTCAGCTATCTTGGCAAGGAAGGTCAGCGCGTTCGATACCAACTGCGGAAAAATAGAAATATTAATTTATATAAACTTGTGAATGAATCAAAAGTCATTTATTCAAAGAAGGCTGAAAATCAGCACTTTTTGAAAGTAATCAGCACTGTTTGAACGTGATATAATGTGAATGAAAAAGCTATTTTTACACTTCAAAAGTGATATTTTAAAGAACTGGTTGTCTCCAGGGAACGCCAGCGGTTTTCAGTAGTCTTAGTCGAAATAATTTTTTGAGTAAATTAAAAAGAAACGTCAAGTTTCTAATAACAGTTGAGGTTAAGCAACTTGAAAGTTGAACAATTTAAATGTGTAAAGGTGAAAAATGGACAATGGACATACTTCTTTACAATTCTTAATTGATTATAAAAAATGAATGGTATTTATTTTTAGTAACAATGTATGTAAGAAAATCTTGGAATCTTAATTTGAGCGTCTTCGAATAGGATGAAATTTTGAAATTATGAAATACGACTACCTAAGAAACGTCATTACAAATCCAATCAATAAAAAAAATATAATAAGATTGATAAAAGCGTGTTTTTAGTTTTTTCTATAACTTTTTAAAATAATCTAATCAAGAATGTTTATTTGGATATGGGTAGACATCAAGACTAAATAGAAAACTGTATGAAATATGTAATTAATTTTATTTTCTTTTAAAAAGAGTGTCCATTGAGTTTCTTACCGGTTCTTCTCCATGAGACCTCTTTGGAACCGTGCACCTAACTTTGACGTTTCGAAAGAGCTTTCATAGGCATAGGCCTACTGATTGAGTTTTTCTTTTAACTATATATGATTTCAACTATTTGAAACTAAAAAAAAAAAAATCAAATAAACTCTTTTGCAAAAAAAACGGGCACCTATGCGAAATCTTAGTTTTAAGGACTTCAGGTGTATTTCAAAGGGTTTTAATGATTGTAGTATGTTTCTAGCATCAAAAGAGTTAGCCGAACATGCGTGAGAGTGTATTCGAAATTTGAATTTTGTACAATTGCTAAGAAATTGGTTAAACCTTGTTTTGGACTAATTGCTGGCAGAAAGTTCGTCGGTGTTTTGAAAAGTTTTTGAAGTGATTTTCAGGAAAATGATAATGCAGTTTTAATTAATGATTAATGTACTCTTTTGTTAGATCAAAACATTTTTGAAAAACTATGCGTATTTGATAAAATTTTCACCTGCTCTAACTGGGCTATACTGATGATTGATGGCAATGTTAAGAGTTTCGGTATTTTAGTGTAAAGCGTTCTATTGTTTAGATATTGTACCCACGTGTTTTAAAATATCGCTTTTTCATAAATAATCACTTTTTAGAAGAGTATCAGTACCTTTGGCTGCGACAAAACAAAATTAAAGTAAGCAGTGCCGATCACGACCCGTCTCCTATCGGACTTTGACATTTTTAAAAGTCTTGAAATTCTACAAAATACAGAAAATAGCGCATAGACTGTGAGCACGAGGTCTTAAGGTCTCGTAATCACTAATTTTTAAACAACCTCGTCTCTTGGGAAACTCCGTAGACCTCTGAAGATCTATGAGTCTGAGCGTTCAAATAGCGTGTTTTCATCCCACGGATATTTTATTAAATAAACTTGCCTGCACCGAGATTTTCTGGCATCTGCAGCACTTTCCTGCTTAAATCATAACAATAATTGGCTAGCTGCTCATTTCATAAGAAACATACGTTTGGCCAATAATTTTGAATTCTTGACTCCCTTTCAGCTAAATCGTTGTTTAGTAACCCGATACCTATGGAGTTATCGAGAGCTTCAACGAGGCAATAATTCGACTTTTTAGATAGTTTTAACCCTCCTCATCATTTTTCATGTGGTTAATTTTAACATTTATCACAAAATTTGGTATTTTTTAAATGTCAAAGTCCTATAGGAGACGAGTTGTGATGGGCACTGCTTACTTTAAATTGGTTTTATCGTAGCCAAAGGTACTGATACTCTTCTAAATAGTGTTTATTTATGAAAAAGCGATTTTTTAAAACACGTGGGTACAATATCTAAACAATAGAAACGCTTTACACTAAAATACCGAAACTCTTAACATTGCAATCGATCATCAGTATAGCCCATTTAGAGCAGGTAAAAATTTTATCAAATACGCATAGTTTTTCAAAAATGTTTTGATCTAATAAAAGAGTACATTAATCATTAATTAAAACTGCATTATCATTTTCCTGAAAATCACTTCAAAAACTTTTCAAAACACCGACGAACTTTCTGCCAGCAATTAGTCCAAAACAAGGTTTAACCAATTTCTTAGCAATTGTACAAAATTCAAATTTAGAATACACTCTCACGCATGCTCGGCTAACCCTTTTGATGCTAGAAACATACTACAATCATTAAAACCCTATGAAATACACTTAAAGTCCTTAAAACTAAGATTTCGCATAGGTGCCCGTTTTTTTTGCAAAAGAGTGTAGTTGAAATAAAAAAAAATTGAGTTTTTTTTTTTGAGTTTTCGAATGTTTAGAATACTAACCGCATCATACTTGGGCTGTGGTCCAGTAGCCAGCAATACCGTCCACACGCTGGTCACGAAAGACGGCGCGTGAGGACCAAACTCTTCCTCGTACTTAAGCGCATACAAAGCCGCACACTCACAAACTTCCGTACGAAGCTGCTCCATAACGCCGGGCTTCTCATCGTCATCCTATGTACCAAGACAAGAAAATGTAAACAATAAAATAAAAATAGGTGGAGTGTCGACACGGCTGTTATTGTGCCGATTGTCGTTACGGCTAATGGTTTAATAGCCAAGAGCCTCGACCAACACCCCAGGAGGCTCTCGTTAGGCGGCTGGATCAAGGGACTGATTCAGAAGGCAGTACTCCTTGATACGGCACGTATTGTGAGGATGTTTCTGTCTCTGGGACCCTAACCACCGGTCCCTTGGACCCTGTGCCCGATATCGGTAGCAACCTATTTTTTATATTTTTAAATGTTTTTTATTTTTATATTTAATATTTAAAAATGTAATTAATATGTTCAAGAATAAGTAAATGATTAAATAAAAATAGAAGTAAAAATGTAGTTTTATTTATTACTAGCCGTGTTCCCGCGGTTTCACCCGCGTCCCGTGGGAGCTACTGCCCGCACCGGGATAAAATATAGCCTATGTTACTCGCAGATAATATAGCTTTCTAATGGTGAAAGAATATCGGTCTAGTAATTTTTGAGTTTATCCATTACAACCAAACAAACAAAGTTTTCCTCTTTATAATATTAGTATAGAAAATACTTTTTGCACATTTTATACAACGGCAGACATACTTTCTCCGAGACTACCTTTGGGTGGTGGAGAAATAGCAAAGCTATTATTATATTGGTAAACCTTTTTTTGCTATTCAGTGTGTGTAAAAATTAAGTGCTTTCGTTAAACTTTATTGCGAACTGCGTCTTACTTGATTCCGTCACTCTTGGTTCTACTTCAGTTTGCCATGTTTCTACGTAGTACATTTATATCCATGAGGGAAACTAAGATTGTTAACTTACGAGTAACTATGCCACTTGTTAAGCAGAACTTCAATTTAATCTAAGACAGCCTAGCAACATCATTACTTAACAGGCAAATAACAGAATCCAAAGGTTCTCAGTTTGACCTTTATGTAAGTATGTTTGTGCGCGATTATCTCAAGTTTGGCTGAACCGAATTTCTAGCGGTTTTCAGCATACTATTTGGCAGCTTCAGGAGAAGGTTTGAGAGGTTTTTGATTGAAGTCGTTTTTTTGAAGTAAATGCAAGCACAAAAAAGTATACTTACGTCCGTCTCTAAACACGGGACTTTCACTTGTAAGAGGTTGAGTAGATTCGGCATCCAAATGGGCATGTTATCTTCAAAGAACTCAGGCAGATCTTGATAGTTCAGTGAGTAGAACACTTTGCATATAAGTACGAGCGACCCGTAGATAACTCGCAAAGCTTGCGGGTTGTCCGCATGTTTTGTCGTCAAATCTATTGTGGCCTGTGAAATTAAATGATATATATTATTAGTAATATTATAAAGCTGAAGAGATTATACAGTTGTTTGTTTCATCTCAGGAACTATAAGTCCGATTTGAAAAATTAGTTCAGTATAGTAGCCCATTTATGGAGGAAGTCTATAGGCTACTTTCTATCCAGGTTCGCACAGAGGTTCCCACGGGATACGGATGAAACCACTGGTAACTTAATACTAATATCTGTGTAGCATTTGTAAATCAGTTGTTGGTGTGCCTTGTAAATAAATAAATAAATTAAGAAACCATTGTCTGTGTGTAATTTCTAAGTATATCTTGTACACCAATGGCTGATTAAAGGTGATGGAAAACATTTTGAGGTAATCTGGACTACGCCCGAAATAGCCAAGCATCAACCCAGATATACTGGATTTTCATTAGCAGAAAACAATAGAAGATTGTAAAGGGACAGTTATAGTCAGCTTTAGGTTTATGCATAAGAAGTCAAATCTTTCAGAATCTCTAATTGTATTTCGTAGACAAATTAATCAGAGCTCGCGGGTGAGTATTTTGCTTTGGTACATGCGCGAGTCGCAGGACCCGCATATTTTTAGAATGCATGTAGCCTGCGCCCTTAAAATGCGCGGGCTGCTTGCACAGTGTAGATGCACCCTAAGAGCCGCCGTACACGGACTGCTTCAAGCAGTTGAGACCGACTGCTTAAAGCCGCGACCGCGCAGTGAACTATAGTCATTCATTCGCTGCCGTACACACGACTGCTCGAGCAGTCGCGACCGCTTCAAGCCGTCAACTGCATGATGAAATTCCATCGTGCCGTCGACCGCTCGCGAGCGGTTGCGAGGCATACACCGACTGCTCGAGCCGTTGACTGCGCTAGAGCAGTCGACAGCTCTCCGACTTCCCTCTCCCCCCCGCCCTTTGCGGCCTCGCGGCGTCTGTTTTCTCATTTGACTGCTCGAGCAGTTGGGTCGTAGCTCGAGCAGTCAACAACCGACAGCTCAAGCAGTCGACGCCGACCGCTCGAGCGGTCCGTGTATTTCACTCAGCCGCTAACTGCTCGAGCAGTCCGTGTACGGCGGCCCTAAGAATACTTACAACAAACAAGTCTGTGAGAGGTTTTGCAAAGTTTTCGAGCACATGTTTTATTTCTTCCCAGAGCTTCTGTGATTTGAACTCGTATCGATAGCGCTTGAACAGGGAGTGTGCCGTCCTCAACACTCCATTGATCACGTGGAAGTCACCTACAAAAAAACGAGTTAAGGTAAACTACAGGGCTTTTGCTTTATGATAAAGTCCCAATATAATGTTCTTAATTATAGTAACTTTAAATATTATACTATAAGTACGAGGGCTGCCTTTTAAGTTTTGTCGTTTGAAATAAGTATAAACAATTCAATAGGTTATTACTGTTTATTGTTTTTTTAAGAATACTTAGGGATATTTAATGTACTTTTGCATACGTTCAAACCAGTTTTTGCTATATTTATTCCATTTCAAAGTGGGGGTAGTCAAAACGGCCTATTTTTAAGCGTCAACAGCTTCTTCAGGTGTGCTGAAAGGTAGACCACGAAGAGTTTCCTTAATTTTGGGGAATGTAATAAAATAGTTAGTGCTTAAGGCTGTCAGGTGGATGATCCAAAATTTCAACATTTTGGGAAATCAAAAACGTATTTGTTTGGCGGGCGGTGTGCGAACTTGCACTGTCATGGTGCAGGATCACTCGACGTCTTGAATTATTTTTTCTAAATTCGGTGATAACTTGCGGCAAACAAATAGTGGTATACTAGTCAGCGATAACCGTTTTGCAATATTCTAGTACAATAGTGGAGGGGTGGCCACCCTTTGTCACAAACGAGGCAACCATTTTTTTAAAAGAGATTCTTGAACGACCGACTCCGGTCGCTTTTGGCTCGTCTTGGAAGACCCACACAGTTGACTGCTGCTTTGAATATGGATCGCAAGCATATATCCAAGACTCGTCACCCTTGACAATATCACAGACATGCTTTGACTCTCCTCCGTTAAATGGCTGCGGAGTTTTGCGACACCAACTTACAAGGGCTGTTTGTTAGTCGTCGCTAAGCAAATGGGGTATCCAACGAGAGATCAACTTTTTTACGCCAAGTTCTTCGTGCAGAATTTTTTGGATAGTGGTCCCTGAAATGCCCACGGGTGCCTCTATTTTGCAGTATGTTACATATCGGTCTGCGAGAATTAGCTGACACACGGCGTCGATATTATCTTCCGTCATGGCGCTTTTTGGACGACCTTCACGTGGCTTGTCACTGAGGCTAGAGTGGCCACGTTGAAATCCTAAATATTAGCGTTCTACGGTCCTAAGACATGGTGCTACATCACTAAATACAGAACTAATCTCTTCAAAGCACTAAAGTCGCGACAAACCCCTTTTAAAGTTCTAAAAAATTATGGCACGCAAATTTTCCTTAGACATTTCCATTTTTACAACCGACCTGTCACGTTTGAATGGACACTACAATAAAACTATTCGACCAATTTAAAAACATACTTTTGTTTTCGAATTCTAAATTCAAGAAGATAAAAGTGGCATATATATAATTTTTTTATAATCTCGGGAAGATAGCAAACGACAGAACTTAAAAGGCAGCCTTACGTATTATAATAAATACTTTGAAGCTCATGAGACAGGTTTTTACCTAGTTCGGGCAAAATACATGACCACTTTTTAGAATTATGCAGACTTTACTTTTTAAAATTATTTACAAAGTGAAGTAATAATCAATTTATTTTATTTATAAAACAGCACTTACCAGTAGCAAACTTCTCAACCATTTCCGGTATGAGGCTCGGCCACTTCTCTGGGAAGTCACACTTGCCAATGATGGAGACGGCATCGCTGAACTGCCTCTGTATGGCTTCAGGAGACTTCAGCATCAAGGATACAATGAGAGTCTTGATCGTAGCCCTATCTGATGCATGGATGCGGTCAGCGCCATCTTCTTCCTGTTAAATAATATGTTTTGTTTAGAGGTATGGATTAATTCAACACTGTGAATGTGTAGTGTGGAACAAAATCTATTTCTGAAAATGATATCTATGGTCCAATGGTCACAATGCCAGACTGCCAAACCTGAGGTTCTGGATTCGATTCCCGGTTTGGTCGACATTTGTGTGATGAGCATGCTTGTTGGCCCTGGTCTGGGTGTTACAATATGAATTAAAGCTATATGTAGTTCGTCACCGTTCGATAACACTATTAATAACTTACAATGGGGCTAACCAACCGTGAGTAAGAGGCCCAGATTATTTATCCATCTTACATGCTATAATACTTACAACAGGCCAGTTTCTCTTAATGTAGTTTTTGAAGGCAATTGCAGCAGCAACCCTGATAGTAAGATCCACAGTTTCTTTGTCAATAAGGTGCAGCAACAGAATGGCATAGTTCTGGTTTACTTCTACACTCTCCAGGAATTTTTCAGCTGTAAAAGGTGAAAATTACATTTTAAAAAACTACAGTAAATGAATCTGTATTATTCTGATTGTATTAGCTAGTAAACCATAAATTTAGATACCATTGAAATTTAAATTATAAAAACCTATTTATCAAGCATTAAAAAAAGGTTGTATGCTGCACAGCAATGGCAGATGACAATGTAGAAAATTTAAAAAAAAAGTGTAAATGGAAAAGGGAGACTGGTTGAAAAGCCTAAAGTGTTAAGTCCACCATCGTACATTGTGTTCATGAAACCAGAATGAAAATAAGACCCAGTCTCCAATACACCACATTCAATAAATTGGTTTTAATGTTTTACAATGAAGTTGTATGTAACAGAAAGTTTTTTTGGCCTCTTACCACATAATATGCAATATAAGATCTATTACAATAGTAGTGAGCTGTATGACTTTGTGAAACTCAATACTTTGTCATATGTATTTATAAAACTTATGATCACACCAGCATGAGGTCAATTAGTTTTACCTATATAGCCTTACCAATATTCAACATGTACAGATAACTTGTATCACTGGTAGCAGTCTCTAAATTGAATAACATTGTGTAAGAGACATTGTAAGCCCAACTGTAAGCTCAAATTAATATTAAGGATTATGTCTCGTGAAGTAACTACTAGACATTGCAAGGTTATCTATATTCATTGATTTACAAAGAGGCATGATTATATTTGTTTGAATATCTTTTTATCCGGCAAATTTCCACTGAATAAAAAAATACTGACAGGTTTGAAATATATTATTGGTTAGGAGAAAAACAAAGACTATTTACCCGGTCGCCTTATGTTAGTGTCTGGGTTCAACGTTTGTTGCAGATAATTCGCCAGAGTGGCCAAGTTCTCGTCCGTTACTTCCATATTTGAAATGCGTAAACTAGATGATTATTAAACTAGGAATGTATTTTTCGTAAAAATGTGACGATGTGAAACAATTTTCAACCGTTGAAGTGGTAATTCGATGACAGCCAGCCGATGCTAGTGAATGCCGGCCGATAAAATTCCATTGACAATTGTTGCAATGACATTGACATTAAATTGAATGAATAATAACCACAGTGTATAAATTTCTTTCTGCACAAGTAAAGTCGTGGTGGCCCATCGACTTATTGGTGGCCCAGTGGGTAAAGAACCGACCTCTTGAGTATGAGGGTGTGGGTTCGATTCCAGTTCAGGCAAGTACCAATGCAACTTTTCTAAAGTTTGTATGTACTTTCTAAGTATACATACATATCTTGGACACTATGGTGAAGGAAATCATCTTGAGGAAACCTCGACATATATACCTAGTCTGAAATCACCAACCCACATTGAGCAAGCGTGGTGATAATGCTCAATCCTTCTCCGTGTGAGAGGAGGCCTGTGCCCAGCAGTGGGACGATAAAAAAGCTGTAACAGTAACAAGTCAGCGAATGACTCGCGCCCGGGCGCACCGCGCGCGCGTCGCGTGCTGCTTGTCTTATCCATAGCCTTATAATATAGTAAACAGGACTGCGCACTTATGTGTAACTGTGACATTAAGCTGTGAGATGTGAGACAAATCTGAATTTGCTAAGATTATTAAACACAGATTGGTATTGAAGTTTTAACTTACGCAGTTTGTGACCTTAAGATACTAATCTAGGCTTTTAATAATTAGCAGGAATTAGCAGTATAAAAGCAGGAAGATTCAAAGTAAAGACTGATTTTTTTTAAATTCTTGCTTCACATAATAGACTGCTGAGCCATTTATATCGCCGCATTTATTCTTATTTTTTGGGAAGCTATAACAATAGTACAACAGTTTTAAAATCCATCACCCATATTTTGACTCATTACAAGAATTCATGGGCACACCTAACGCAACACTTTTTCACCAATTTAATAGTTTAAATTGATTTAATACAAAATAATATATACAAACATTTTAACGTTGAATACGCGCCAAGAATATTCAGTGCTACCACTAGAAAATAAAAAAAGCAAAATACAAAATGTTCTTCATTAATTACAATACTAATATTTACAATAAATATTTACAATAAAAATCAAAAACTATCCTAGTAAAACAAACAACTAAAAAGCGTCAAAAAATTCGTCCCCATCGCTGTCAACTGGGAGCGTGCCCAAGAGGCTGGCAGCATTACCTTTGTGTTCTTTATGTTTAAAGAATAAATTAATGCGATTGTTATTAATTTTTTGACTTACAAGAATTGTTAATATAAGTGATTCAATTGTTTTTTTTTGGTAGATAAAACTGTTGATCATAACATTTTTTTATGTTGGCAAGGAGTTAGAACGAGACACGCGGCCCCCGTTATAACTATCCCTCTTGGCTCAGATTTGCCTCTGTGTATTATGCAACCAATTTAGTACTTTATTGCGTTGGAATAGAGTTCATTTTCGTAAATATATATTTTACGAGTGCGCAATCTTGTTTAGTATATTACATCTATGGTCTTGTCTATGACGGACAATATCTAAAAAATTTTGTAGGATCTGTGGTAGTAGTCGATAGTCGATGAATCAAAGACAAAGACGCAAACTGAACTTGTCTGTCCGTCTCACTTGTGTCTGTCTCTTGATACTTGTCTCAAGTTGTATTTTCTGCGGAATTTGTAGGATTTGTTTTTCTAAAATTAATTCTGTTATAACGTTATTATTGTTTTAAGTAAAAAGTTAAATAAAAGACTTGATACGAGTCTTATGTGCTTGGACTAGGAAATCCTGTTGCAGGTGCGAAGTGCTATCATAATCAAAAGGTTATTGTTTTTATGTATCATTTGACTCGGTTATGTCTTAAAAATCTCTGTAAACAGTGTGGGTAACGACAACATGTAAATTCTTGGTCTGTTGGTTGATTTTTGGTTCGTGGGTTGTCTTAGGTTTTGGTTAGGTTTTTTGGTCAGTGTTTTCTGTGTGATTGGTCCATTCAAAACTGTTCTCAGATTTCGGCACAATGTATTTTGGTACCACCCATCATTCCGTACCGCTGTTCAGTGGGTTTTGGGTACACAGGTTCACCTTTTGCATTTGTCACAAAGATTTTGCAATGAAAGTCATTTATCAACATGGCGTCGTATCTTTACTGAGTATAATCAACAAAAGTTTATTAATTTACACATACAGAAAATGTTATTATCATTACATCAAATGACTAGGTACAAGAATGATAGAGGAAAAATATTTAAATTTATCGTCGGTTTTTGTTGCAATGGCTGCTAAAATTAGCTTCTAAAGTCTTGAAAGTCTTGTCAGTGCAGTGGAATTCGGAAATGCCACATGGTTGTCTTAGGGATCAAACATCTCAAATTCTTGATTTGTTCTTGAAGCTTTGGTTTACTACTCCAGGTCACTCACTGCTACCACAACAGGAGCTCTCTCTCTGTGCAGTGAGGCAGTGGGTCATTTGATAATTTCCCAAAAAAAGTGAAAATACATGGGCTTGGTTGTAAATTTTTGGGAACTCAATATTCCCTTTGCACTTTCTATAAAGGTTGCAATAAAAGTTGTGGATTATGATGATCCTATGTAAATCAGACCTCCAGGATGAAAGATGTAACGCAACCCAAAAAAGCTACTTTTGAGAAACAGCAAATCAAAGTTTATATACATCGGGTTAAAGAAGTTTATTTTTTTCTTATAAAAACTGTACAGTTCATTTAATATAAGATATGCATAACAAATTCAATTACAGTATATAGTATCTCTAGCGCTTATTACTAATTATATAATTACATATTACACATTTATTACATTACATGAATGGGGCAAAAGGCATTACATGGGGTTCTAAGATCTCTGTAATGTATCGATGTGCAGTTAGAGAACCTCCATCGATGATGACTAAAGCCGTGCGTGCTGATAAAGTAATGCCACCCCATACCATTAGATTAGATTAGATTAGATTACTCGGGCTGGTTTCCGCAACTCCACGACAAAGCGCGTATTTTGCGTGTGAGGGTGATAATGGGTGTTTATTCACTCGATCCACCCCAACTCCTCGAGAAAAGCCAGCAGAGGTTTAATTCTGCTGACTATCTCTTGGATAGTACCTGGGTTACCGAAGTACTTAGCCCTGTATATGGCGGTTTCAGGGCAGTCTAGTAGCACGTGTGCCGCTGTTTCTTCTTCCCCCATGCAGGCTCTGCATAAGGGACTGTCTGTAACTCCTATAACATTATACTCCTATACCCCATACCATAACGGACCCTCCACCGTATGACACTGTTTCGGTAAAATTTGCTTGATGGTAGCGTTCTCCTCGATGCCTCCACATCCTTTCTCTTCCGTCGATGAAATTTACACAAAATCGGCTTTCATAAGAGAATAAAACTTGACTCCATTCTTCAGACCAATTTTGGTGTTGACGAGCAAACGCTAATCTTGCAACTCGATGACATACCTTAAGCTTGGGCGCTTTAGCTGGCACGTGTGACTTTAAACCGGCTTCATTTAACCGTCTTCTTACTCTTCTTTCACTGACACGCACATTACGCACTTCTTCTTAAAGATTTCGGGTTTGAACTGCAGTTTGACGACGATTTCTCAAAGTTTGCACCCTTATAAAACGGTCATCTACGGCATTGGTTGCAGGATTTCTGCCTTGTCTCCGCCTCCGCACGTAAGACCCCGTCTGCCTATACCGTTTAACATTAAGGTGGATCACAGATACGGACACACCCAACCTTCGACTCACTGAACGGTATGTGTGACCTTCCTCGATCATTGTCACAGCTCTGGCGACATCAGTTGCGGGCAAACCACTCATTTTCTATGCAATACAATGTTAATTCTCCATGTAACAACAACAAAGTGAGCTAGGACCACCATTGACTGCATAAACAAATTTCTTATCCAAAACACCCTAATTGTCTAAAAACACTTATGAGTAACTTTATAAATTCCCTTCAAAGTCATTTTAACCCTATTAATCAGTGGTAGACATATGATTATGAGGTATCATTGGAAAGGCAATTTATTTAAATTTCAGAATAAATAAATGGACGTGGTTATTTGTTTACATGGATATAAAAAAAGCAAGCTAATGCAAATGATTAAAAAGGAAAATTTTATTTTATCAGTAAAAATTACAACAAAGTCCTTTAAAACAATTTAAAACCTAGTGTTACCCCCCTGGTCCACGGCCTTGATTAACGTGACAACAGTCTCTTGCGGAATGTTGTCCCATTCTGCAACCACGGCATCTTGGAGGTCTTGAAGAGTGGTAGGGGCAGGATCATGTGCCCGTACTCGCCGTTTCAGTTCATCCCAAAGATGCTCAATAGGGTTCAGGTCTGGACTTCGCGCCGGCCAGCGCATAACAGGGATTCCAACTTCTTGCATGTAGTCTCTTACAATTAAAGCGGTGTGACAGCGGGCGTTATCGTGCATTGACGTGAACCCACTGCCAACAAAACCCGCATAAGGCCTCTGCCTCGAATTTTGCGGGCAGCGGGGCGGCGGCGGCGGCCTATCAGATTATTAAGATTTTGTACAAATGTCTCTGGGTTTATCAAAAAAGAGCACGTGCCTCAAGTCCAATGTAGAATAGATACGCAGATCTACCTCTATCTATATGATTGTCATTATAATAGAAATAAATTAAAACGACGAGCATGCAACTGTTCGCGAATAGATTGGAATTGTTAAGTTTTTCGCGCTTATTCCGCTATATACACGATTAGGGTCCGTACAGAGAGACCGGCTCGGAGAGGAGAGCAAATTCTTAACACGTTGAAAATCGGGTACTTAGTATTCGAAGTATGTTTTATTTTTGCATGTGCACTGCTTTTGTCATTAAGAATGCTCGAAGGCGATTCGGTGTGAAATAATAAGAGGAGCCGACCGGCTCCGATCGCGTACTTTTTCTCGGTCTTGCAGACGTTTGGCTCCGATTGCATCTTACGCAGCCGATCGGAGCCGATTCCTGTCTGTGTGAAAAAAAAAAGAGCGATGAAGCTCTCCGAGCCGGTCTGTTTAAACGGACCCTTAGTTTGCATGTGGACTAGCTCTGTATATTATGGATCAAAGCAAGTTACTTCGGCTACTACAAAGTGTATGCGAGTCGATCGGGGCGTTTTTAGACACGCTGTCGTATCATAAATAGTTGAAAAATCGTTAATTAGCTCTGCTCTTAAACCTATTTTATTTTTGTTTAGTAACGGTTCAGAAAAAACTAAGAATAATGACTGAAAAGAGGAAGCGTGGTCAAAATTTTTCCCTGCAAGAAAAATATAAGTTAATTAAGTTATTGCTCCGTCACAAAGAAACAATTTTGAATAAAAAGACAGATGGGGCTACAAATGAGGCGAAGAATTGTTCGTGGATAGCCATCACAAATTCTTTTAATTCTACATCAAAAATTCACAGGTATGAAACATTCATTCTCTATGTATATTGTTCCAACTATTCATTGCATATTCTTTCCAAAAAAATCGTATTATTATTTTTAATGCCATGTCTTCTTTTAGAAACAAGGAATCTTTGATGAAGATGTGGGAGAAGTTAAAAAGCGAGAGCAAGAAATATGTTTTAATGCAAAATAACGCTACACGGAATGGGGATGTGCTATCAACCTTAAAAATTGACCCTATACTGGAAAAGGTCTGTGCTTTTCTTGGCCGAGGATGTACAGAAAAATTAGAGGTACCAGATTCTGATGCTGAGACCGAATTGGAGACAGAAAAGGTGCATGTGAAAACCATTACCATTCAAAATGATTTGTGTAAAACTGCGGAAGAAAAGAATGTGCAAATCAGTGAAACTGAAAAATCCTAGAAGTGTATTCATGTTTATAAACTTGGTTGGCTAATCTCCTTACATGGGAACGTTGAGAATGTCAAAATTTATAATTTTATTGCCTACATTTTATGGAACCACTTCTATTTCAGGCACAAATAGAAGAAATTTCGGATAGTGCCGAGTTGCAAATATATGAACGAATTAATATGGAAAACAACTTAGTTAAAGAATCTAAGGCCGACGTAAGTGGAAATACTGTCAATGGTGTTCGTAACAGACCTATAGGCACCTATAATATACATAATCATATTTTTTTTTTCTTAGGGTATACAAGAACTTCGGGACTTCTGTACTAATAAAACGTCACTGTGGTCACGAAAGCGGCCACATATTTCAAATAACAATGAGCGGACTGAGGCAACTTCGCTAGATTCTCATAAAAATGCATGCTTGCAAAATGTTAATAAAAAAAGGGAAACTGTTGAGGACCTCAAAGGGCAAATATTGAGGGAAGAACTGGAATTCAAAAGAAAATTGTATGATTTACAATTGCAAGCAGCAGCCAAAGAATTAGAGATTAAGACTGCAATTTTGGATCAAATAAAAGGTGTTTATTTACTTTCTATCTAGATATTAATAAATATAAAAACGTGGCACAGAAATCTCCTCACAATACTGAATCATTCCATATTAATTGTTATCTTCTATGTTCAGACATAGCGCGTCAAAAAATTCTGCAAGCTGAATCCAGTCGTCTGCATATCCGACCCAGGCAAGATAGTAAATTATAGAAACGATGTGGCCACATCTACCTAATGTACGGCGACTGTGTATATCAGCTGCAGTAAATGTTCCGAGATTCCTTGTGCCCTCAATATTTCGAAACGCATGATTTTATATTTTTCTTGACATAATTACATACGTTATTATAATACATTTATATACAAACTTACTATTCTACTTCTAATACTATATTTACAAACTAAATTATTATGTACAATCAGGAATAAAAACACGCCTAGGAGTTGCTTCGCTGCCGATTCGGAGTCGGCGCGTAATGAGCATCATATTTCTTAGCCAACTCGGCGGCATGTTTTGAAGTCAGTTTTCAGTGTTTTTGTTGTCAGTTTGGGATGGCTTTGAACTATCGTTACTGGCTTCACAATTGGCACAGTTTTTTCTTAAAGTTTACAGGTCCTAGGCACACCGCCTGAGTTTTCAATATTGTTGTTTCTGGTCTTCCTCGCGCCATCGATATAATGAACGCATACTACGTACGTACTTTGAAGGGGCGAGTATTTTTCTCCCGTTCTTCCTCGCGAACACCCATTTTAAACAAAATAACTGCGTATTTGCTGTCGCTAAAAACTATTTTCATTTTGTGTGTGGCGTGACAATTTTGGTATCTTCTTTCAAATCGGGATTAAGTTTACTCACTTTTGGCATTGCGTATAGCATCGAACAATATTATGTTCTCATTTGAAAATGTCTTATATTTTATTCCGAGTGTTTGAGTATACCATTATTTCTCACGAAAAAATTAATTCTTAGAATCTTAAAGAAGCTATTTCCTTGTTGCTGCAGCAAAGTGCTAAACATATCCACGAAATCTCGATGAGACTCTAAATACTCTAGATACAATGTACGACGTCTTTTTCGAAGAGCCGACCGATCACACACAACTCACACAACTTTTCAGCCATTGCAAATAGTACTTGTAGTCAAAGAAAGTACAGATAATTTTAAGGCATTTCCTTTGGTATAGAGTCGTTATTTTAGGTTCAAATTCTTTACAAATTGTACATATGTAACACGTAACATGCATCGAAAATCGTCTTTTTAAAACTCCATATTGCCGTTCCACTACCTACATTTCTTTTGTCATTGTTTTGATGTGAGCATCATTATAGTTTTCCTGGCCCTTACTTACTGAATGGAGATAAGGAGTCGGAAGATGGCCCTGAAAACATAAACCACGACTTATTACTTCGTTTAATACAAATATTTTATTTGTTTCAGGTGGAGGCATTAGTTTAAGTAATTTATTTGGTTTTCAAAATGATAAAAAATAATAATACGATTAGACAATTAAAATGTTCAACTGCCAAAGATGTTCAATTACAGCCTTGGGACCTGCAGTTTCACGTGCCCTCCGAAACACAGTCATTGTTGACCATGAAATACTTAGTTTTAAAACTTAGGAAAGTGGCATTAGGCCACCACGACTTTGTATTTGTTACTAATAAACGTGGAATCGCTTCCGATAACTTTCTGCTTTTCATTTTTTCATTGTATCTCGTGTACCGAAATCAATTTTTCTAAAAGTTATTTAATATTTTTTGCGTAGACCGGTGGCAACAAGACTAGTCGTTAACGAAAGCATAAATGCAGTTTTAAGTAGGTACTTCCATGTACTTTTTGCTTTTCATACGATCTTCGCAAACAAACATTTTGCCAACCCCGCCAGCCGCCTTGCAGCCCCACATCATTATGCTGCCTCCTCCGTACTTTACTGTTGGGACGACGCAGTTTAAAGACGCGTTTAAAGAGAAAAACAGAATCGCTCTCATTACCCGACTTAGTGGAAAATGAGAGCCTTTAAATTCTCATATGTGTGATGGGAGCTACTTAATTATTAAATCAGCCTCAAAAATTCTATATCAGTCTGAAATCTACTTATTATAAATTTTAATATAAACGTTACTGTGTAACTTTAAGGATCTAAGCAGAAAACGCAGATATAATCAACCGTGCTCTCAGACAACGGTAAAGGTAGAATTCCGTGGGTCGCGGCTTACGCAACCGCGCGCGGCTTACGACAGTCGTCGGCCGCGCGCGACAATAGTCAACCTATGAAAATGTATGGCGCCGCTGCCGAGGCTCGCGACAGTCGCGCGCGGCCGACGAATTTCGTAAGCCGCGCGCGACATTGTGCTGAAATTAGTAGATTTTGTTCGTCCGTTCCCTCTAGTCGAAGTGCTAATTGATATCCTTGAAGAAGAAGAGGATCACGTATTGCTGTGGCTGTGTTATGAAAATAGATTACCAATCGACCCTATTTTTAAAAAGTAGAAATGATGAAGGATACCACCCAATACTGATTCAAAAGCATTTGTATTGTAATGAAAACAAAAGGTAGTTTTGCCGACTAAATAAAAAACAATTCAATTCTGGTTTTACTAAAATTATATAGATGTTACTAAGCGCTAGACCATGTTGAGATGCATACGGCCGCGCGCGGCTTACGAAATTCGTCGGCCGCGCGCGACTGTCGCTGGCCTCGGCAACGGCGCCATACATTTTCATAGGTTGACTATTGTCGCGCGCGGCCGACGACTGTCGTAAGCCGCGCGCGGCTGTCGTAGCCGCTATCCACGGAATTCTACCTTAACCACATCTCATTTTTTCCTGCCTCACAGCAAATAGCACACAATGTCTCTTCTAAATATTCTGACTCATCGTCGCAAATATACTGAACCTCTTCGTCTTCATACGTGTCAGTTTCATCCTAAAAAATGAGGAATAAAAAGGTAAAAAATTCTCTCTTTGATAGAGAGAAAGGAATTCAAGGTGTAAAATCAAACAACATTGAAATAGTTTGTGGTTTTCACATTGAAATATACTAAAATCGAGATCCACATGCATGATTGTTGTTATAGTTGTTTTTATGTTGTCAAATATAGATTTATAAAAAGTAACAATATCTTGTATTTTTGAAAAAAATAAATAAACATTATTATCTCATTACTGGGATATGTTAGATAGGTTTTTCCCTTTCTGTATTGTCTTATTTTTAAAAAATCGCTTCCACTGTTTTGGTCATAAAAATAATCTTTGCATTTTTTTCAATTTTTAGATATCTTTGCTCTCGATTTTTATTATATAAAATAAAAATAATAAAATAACGTTTATTGACAAGAGAGTAACATAACATTCTGGTAGTTGACGTCGAGCCACAAACTAAGCTCTGCTTGTGTCTTGTGGCATATAACCAGTTACGTACTGTAAACTGGCTAATATTCTAGGGTTTTTTGCTTTCACCTCAAAGTTTGTGTATTGGACTTGATCCTCAAAATCTGCAGTGGTTATGGGTATGGACGGCTTCTTATCATTTTTAAATAGTTTCTATGGTTTTAAAAATTGTTTCGCAACTATCTTCCTCATACTTGGAACCAGGTGAGTGCTGGCCACTTAAATTATTAATTAATAGTGCAGCAAAGGACGATTCGAAGCCAGCTACAGTAGGGTTAGTGTTTCTGCAATTCAAAGAAATTCTCCAGAGGATCTTGATTAAAATGCCTCATCCACACATATTTAATAGCATATTCTTTAAAAAAGTATTTCTATTAGGTACTCCACATTGTTTACAGTACGTAACCAATTATACTTATTGTCGGAACTGTGACCTGCCTGTCCTGTGAATTATTGTTTTTACTTACAAATTTTATTGCCCTTAAAACTATTTTAGCTTTAGACCAAACGGTACCATGGTCTGATTTTGGAGTCACTTGCATCAATAAAGATTTCCCGTACCTTTTTTTTTGAGATATCATAACTCCCATTTAGAGAGTCGAAAAGTTCGTCAAAAAAAAAGGATTACATCAGCAGTCTGTGTGCACTCAGCTGGCAGTATGTTCTTTTCTGAAAAACAAAATAAGATTTAAATTAGCAGTACAGTGTGGAAGTACCTACTGGGCGGGAAGATGGGTGATTTTGTAGTGAAACTTGGGGGGGGTCTAAGTCCAGTACTGGAATTCTTTCGGTTGATATAAATGCTGATGACTTTAGCATAATTAGGTTCTGAGAGTTAATCTTCTTTTTATCGAGTGAGCTGTAGGCTTTTATCGCCTAATAAGCCCTAGTGTCAGAGTTTTCTCAAATCCGCCTCACGGCCTCTGACGTGGAATTTTAACAGCAACTGCTACTGAGTAAAGTTGGGTACGCCATCTTTACGTGCCCTCCCAGGAACGAGGGTGTACCACCACCAACTTCTAGACTTCGGGCTGCTTTGTGTAAGTCTCAGAAAACCCACAAAGCGATTTCGGCCGGACTCGGGAATCGAACCCGGGACCCACCGCACAGCAGTCGTGCTTGCGACCACTAGACCAATGGGGCAGTCATTAAAATGTTTAGGTAATAAAATGTTTCGAAAATAATTACCTGCTAAAAATCCCATAGGAACTGCAACTTTCTTCCTCAAAACTTGTGTTGCATACTTTACTTTCATTTTTTGAAATTTATCAGGATTTATGTGTCGATCTGTAAGTTTGTCAACTAGTCGTATTCCTTTATATGCTGGGTCTTCTTCATATAATTTGGTTATATTTTCCCATTTTGCCAATTTTGAGGATCCATTTATGGAACTTACTAAATTTTTGGTCATCATGTTATTTCTTATTCCCTTAATCAAATGTGGCGGGTCGTATAAAGGAATCACCTCTTTGCCGTCGACTTCAAATATGTCTCTCCGTAACTCTTTATTTTTCCTTAAATAATCAGCTCTCGTCTCCTTAATCAAAGAGTTTATCGCACTCACGTTTGATGAACCTTGGTCACAGACTGTAGCTAGGACATGTAGTCCTACACTGTGCAGTTTTTGTATCACAGCTTTTATTTGTTTAGCCAGTTCAGCTGAATTTGTACAAAATAAATATAAAATAGGTTGCTTGTAATTTTTTGAACGCCTCTTATCATAAACACAAGAGCATGGTCAGCTAATTGATTTTGTCTTGACTCGCCATTATTTACGAAACCTGTAATTTCATCTTTTCTTTGATTATAATCAAAATGTGGCGCAATGCACATTTCATCTATACTTCATCCCTCATCGTCCCTCTGCCTGCTTAGACGACAGACCCGTGTAACAGTCGGACGACAGTCTTGTAAGCACATTTTCTTTGTTCTTTCGACCACTTTTCGCCAATCGTCAGCTGTCACTTGAGCCCAAGCTTCTTCTAATAAAACCATCATTTTATTTGCCGTGAATGGCGGAGTTTTGTTACGCCTGCTGTATAACCTAAAAATATTTGTACATTTAGTTATAAAAAAAGGCCCAGCAGTGGGACAATAAATGCTAAGAAAAAACAAATAGATACCTTTGACCTGCTCCCATATCAACTCGATTGCATTATATTGGCAGTGGTAGGGTAACCGAAATACTGTGTGACCATTTGATTTGGCCAATTCATCGAAAAAATATGAGGGGTGCGTCTGTAGTTTTTGTAAGTTCAATAGTCTAACCCACTCTTTTTTTAACATTTGACTGTCAGCTTCCACACCATTGCGTTGTAACCACTATAAAATTTTTGCTTTTTGTTATTGCTGCTGGGGGGTTTGTTAATTTGAACAGAGTGATATGGCGCATTGTCATTTCACACATTCCCAAAAACGTTCACGTATATCTACGCCTGGGAACTCTTTTGCAGAATGCCAAATTCTCCAACAGTCCCCAAAACAAAGATATGCGTCAGACGTGATGCACCTTGAGTGAACGGCTTTGGATTTCTTCTGCCGTTGACAAATCACACATCTCTTTGTATTTTCACGTCCCATCAAGTGCTCTGGCTCTTGCATGATATTTCGCCTCAGCCTCACGTTTTCCACTGGTGCCTGACTGATCCCTATTGAACGGGGGCGATGCCGTTTAAGTAGAGATTCAGCAAGCGCATAATCATTTTTTGTCGTTATGACATGTATCATTGGGGTCCCAAATAATGGTCTCCGCTTGCAGAATTTCCAGGAACAACATAATTTGTCAATTTTATTATATATACGGATTATGTAAATGTAAAAAATAATAATTTGACAATTTGAAATTTAATAATTGTAGTAACGGCCACGACGAGCAGTTTTCGATCAGAGAAGTATTTGCACAATTTTTGGGTAGTTATTACACCAGAACAGTTTTGCACAATGTTTGAGTACCAAAGTTTTTCCGAACACTGCTTGGAGACGAACCAGGGATACCTTGTATCCCGCTACGCTGCCACCAGATTTGTTATAGAGTTAGGTGATTTGGAATAAAAGGTCCAATTTCCAAATATTTAGTATATTAGAATTTTTGATATAAAACACAAATAATTACATAAAAAGTCACTGGTAAATGTCACCGCATGAGAGATACACTGGATAAGATAAAGTCACTGGATGAGAAAGTCTCTGGATGAGAGAGTCATCGGATGAGGAAAACGACTGGTTAGATCGGATTATTAATTAGTACTACCTATTCGCTGTCTCACGGGATGACAAACATTACGCTGGGTGGTCTCTCACACATGCTTAAAGTGCATACAAAGTGTAACAGTTAGGACTAGAACCTAATTTTCTTAAACCATATTCCCAGAGAGAACTCGATTATGAAAAAAGGATTTATAACTACAGACTATCAAGGGCTCGTAATGTAGTAGAAAATGCCTTTGGAATAATTTCTGGAAGGTTTCGATTATTACAGACTGCTATAAATTGTATAAAAAGTCACAACAGTATCTGTTACGTTGTGCTTGCTATTTGCACTTTACACAATTATTTGTGTAAACACAGTAACTTATATTCTATTTCTAGCCTCACAAGGGGTGAATTTACTACAGACACAATGCAACATGCGGAGAGATTTGAAAATTCTATTCCATTAATTAATCTCCAAAGACGTTCTACCATTCAAATGAGTTTGGAAGCTAAACGAAACAGGGACCAATATAAAACATATTTTAGTACAGATGGAAATGTTGAGTGGCAAGATCGTATGATCTCATAGATAGAAGGGATATGAATAACGATTCCTGACTCCACGATCATCAAACTGTGTTCTATCAAAATGCTTGTCACAAACAAATTTGTTTCTTAACTGATTTTTAGTGAGTCTAAGTAAGTTAGGGTTTGTAGGCATTAGGAATGACAACCACAAGTTCCTTAAATTATCGTATAGGGGCATGTAAAACAGTTTATGAGAGTTACTTATGGATTCGCAATCACCATCACAACACTTTTGAAATGCCATGATAGATGACCAATCACTGAAGTAACTGGGACCATTGCACTGTATGATCCGAGGAGAATGGCTTCTCAAGAACCTCAAGTCAACCAACATTGGGAGGAGAAAACAAGATAACCGGCACTCATATGGAGTCGGACCTCCCCCTGCTCTAAAAATGTGTGCGTGTCGAGTAAGGACTTAAAGTGAATGCCCTCATCATCTCTAAGAACATCTGTAGAGGAGCATGACACGCTACGCGACGTAGGTTCAAAGGACAAAGTATATTTAATAGTATCATCACTACTAAAATACCAAATCTATACTAAGCATTTCATAAAAATTTCAACTAAGTAAATCTAATTAATTATGGAATTATAAAAATTTGCGTAAAAAAGAGGGATAAGTCCTTTAGTGATAAGATCTCTTAAATCCCTCTTTTTGTTGAGATCCTGCCTTTCTGTGTATGCTTTTTTTAGTGAAATTTCTGTTACCAGGTTCATCTTCTTCCTTTTGTTTCTTACTTCAATTTCCTGGTAACAATAATCCTTGTATGAAGTTTTGTAATATTTTTAAATACTTAAAGGTTTCTCTTTCTTCATCATTAACACTTTTATATTATTCCAAATAACTGGTTGTCCGTCCGTGTTTATGTTATAATTGATTGTTGATTTCAATCAGCATTTTCCTTTCCCGAAATAGTTGCTTTTTCTACTTGTTCGTTGCAAGTATCTGGCACAGAGTTCGTATTGTTACGAACAATCACGTAATCCGGATCACGAATAGGCTTATTCCTAGTGCGCCTGGGGTCGACAAGTTCGGGAAGAAGACAGTCGTAATAGAATTTTAACAACTTTGGGTTCCATCTCTTTTTTCCAGAACGCGTCATCCTTTTTAATAATTTCAGTTTTTATTTTATTATCGCCATACCATATACCCAATAAACAGCTATCTTTTTGCAATATTTAGTTGGCTTTGGATCTGAAATTACCAATCTTATCTTTGGTTAATAACCACCTCACCATTAGTTTTTTTCTATAAAAATGCATTTTTTTATTTTGTATTGGATCTTTTAAATGGTTGATTCCTTAGCCCGCAAACAAGCTGGTCCCGTAAATTTTCTTCTAACACGGCCTTAAATTCGCAATATTTTGAAAGTTTTTTTAATTCCGATATGTATTGTAAAACAGATTCACCTTCATGTTGCCGTCTTTGGCGGAAACGAAATCTTTCCGCCATGAACGATGGACTCGGTTGAAGGTGATCTGTCAAAATTTTTACCACTGACATATAAGTTTTTTCGCACGGCTTCTCCGGGCTCGTCAAATTACTAAGCAATTCATACGCTTCATCGCCCATTACTGCTATTGAAGTAGGTAGCCATAATTCTTCCTTTATCTTATTTACCTTAAAAAACATTCCCAGACGTTCTACGTATGAGGTGAAATTGCCTGACCTCACATTAAATTCGGAAATATTTCCGATCGACATGATGACTTCCAGAGTATTATGCTATTTTGTTTAATAGGTTTATCCTCGTCGCCACTGAGGTGTTTGCGAATAAAAGGTCCAAGATATCATTAAAGGTAATAGTTTGGCTATTATTTCGGCTTTTCTTTCTTTGCTGACCCCTCTAACTGACATTTTACTTGAGACTTCCGGAAAAGATTTATTTTTAATTATTTTCATTTTAAGGAAGTCCAGAATTTTCCACTCTGCCTGACTGTCTTTGTATTTTATTGAGAATTGACCTTTCTCAGCTTTGACTGACTTCACATCTTTCAAATATACTCTGGGCACTGTGTTTTTTATCTTATGTTGCGACGACACGTCGGTAAAATTAAAAAAATCGTTTACGTTCATAGTCTTCACGGTATTATTTTTAGCATTGGATCTTTTAAGAGAATACAAAATCATCATAATCGTAAATTTTCTCATATTTCATAGTCATTTCCACCTGATGGTGAAAGTGATCCGCCGACATAAAAGTGTGTCCTGGCTCGAAATATTTTATTGTTAGTCTGTGGCAATGGTCACGCTATTAACCATGTAAACTAGAAAACAAAGAAATGCCCAGTTTTTGTTTTGAGCTGCGCAATTATCAGTCCATATAATTATATATATTTTTTTGCAATATGTAGTTGGCCTTGGATCTGAAAATACCAATCCTATCTTTGGTTAATAACCACCTCACCATTAGTTTTTTTCTATAAAAATGCATTTTTTTATTTTGTATTGCATCTTTTATGTCATTTTTAAATGGTGCAATAGGACATTTTATATCCACTAACATTATCACTAGTGGTGATCCCGTTAGGTGTAGCACCCAAAAAAGGATATTTTTCATCTTTTTTTGCAATATGTATTTGGCCTTGGATCTGAAATTACCAATCCGATCTTTGGTTAATAACCACCTCACCATTATTTTTTTCACCATAATTTTTTTATTTTGTATTGTATCTTTTATGTCATTTTTAAATGGTGCAATAGGACATTTTATATCCACTAACATTATCACTGGTGGTGATCCCGTCAGGTGTAGCACCCAAAAAAAGGATATTTTTCATCTCTGAACAAGCCGCAATTTTTTATGTTGATTTTATGCATTGAAGACAGTTGCTCGAGTGCTACTTGATATAGATTGTTGGGCGCTTTAAAAAGCATTCCTCAACTCTACCATTTAAAAACTTGTATTATGTAGTAGATAGTGTTACTCTGTTCTTCTGTTGTCTACTACAAGTTTTAAATATGTCATGTAGTGAAAGATTACTGTAGAATAGAACTAAAGGCTAAAAATCTAGTTTGTGTTTTTTATAATCACTTAGCTTTTTTGCTTTTGTTTGCAATTTGTCCTCACAGTCATCAACGTCTTTTCTCCCAGCTAATATTTTATTAATATTTTTGCAGTTTATAGAATCAAACAAATAAACATACTCATTGATTTGTTCATTTTTCATTTCATTAATTAAATCCTGAATATTCGAAATCACCTCTATTAAGTTTATGCTGGGAGTGCAAAGCCATCGTCGGTCTGCGAATTCCCTATATTTAATGTATTATATTTTTTGAAGTAAAATCATTGCAGCAATCTGTGCACGCTTTGGATCATCACAAAAGTCTTTTTCGCAGTTTCTGCGGGTGTGGACAGTAATTAAATTATTTTATTAGTAATCTGGCGAAAGCCGACTCAAATTGGTCGCAGGTAGGATTAGTGTTGCGGCACCCTTGGCTTCTCACTGCCCAAAAGAAATTTTCCAGGGGGTCCTGATTCAGATGCCGCAACCATATTGACGACACATTAAAATAATTTTGTAGTTTTTTTAATAGCGTTTGAATCCCGTTCAGTGTCCACACCCAATTGGTAACGGAAGGAATTGATTGTTTCCTAACGTTACTAGCTACAAATTTCATGGATTGAAATATTTGTACACCCTCAAGCCATATTTTGTGATGTGCCGAGTTCAGCGTTGCTGTGCCTAGTAAAGGCTTGGCGTTCTTATTTTTCTGTTGACTGTCATTCATTGAGTCAAATATGGTGTCCATAAACAGCAGCAGATCAGCAGTGTCCTTGCACTCTGTGGGAAGTATGTTCTTATCTAAAAAAAAAAAACACAGTTACAAAACAGGTCAATCATCTATAGTTTTAGAGGGCTGCCTTTTAAGTTGTGTTGTGTCGTTTGAAATAAGTATAGATAATCCAATAGGTTATTACCGTTTATTGTTTTCTTAAGAATACTCAGCGATATTTAATGCACTTTTGCATGCGTTCAAACCAGTTTTTAAATATTTATTCCATTCCAAAGTCGGGGTAGTCAAAATGGCCGATTTGTATAAGTTCACACACACACACACACAACAGCTTCTTCAGGTGTGCTGAAAGGTAGACCACGAAATTTTTTCTTTATTTTGGGGAATGTAATAAAATCATTAGTGCTTAAGTCAGAGCTGTAAGGTGGATGATCCAATATTTCAATATATTGGGAACTCAAAAACATCTTTGTTTGGCGCGCGGTGTGCGAAATCACATTATTATGGTGCAGGATCATTCGACTTCTTGGATTATTTATTTTTTTATTAGGTGCTGACTTTTGGCAAACAAACAGTGGTATACGAGTCAGCGGTAACCGTCTCGCGATATTTTAGTACAATAGTGGCGACATGATCACCCTTTGCCACAGACGAGGCAACTATTTTTTTTAAAGTGCTTTGCGAGCGTACGACTTTGGTCGGTTTTGGTTCGTCTTGGGAGACCTAGACAGCTGACTGCTGCTTAGAATCCGGATCGTAAGCGTAAATCTAGGACTCGTTACCACTAACTATATCATAGACCTGCTTTGACTCTCCTCGGTCGAATCGCTGCAGAGTTCAAACTCAACAGACCCAACCCGAGACGACGAGTTGGTGTCGACGACACCAACTCACTCGGGCTGTTTCTTGGTCGTCGTTAAGAAAATGTGGTATCCTTGGTGGCGCCTTCTATGGTATAGGTATTCTATATTTTTAGTCATGAGGTTGTTTCGAATTCCTTTGAGAAGGTGTGGGTAATAAAGTGGTACAATTTCTTGAACATTTATTAAAATTATATTATCTTTTGGTTCTTCTCCTTTTCTTAAATAAATTCCCCTTGTCTCGTTAAGTAACAGGTTGAGAGCCTGTCTATTATTAGTACCCTGGTCACATATAGTAGCAACCACTTTGAACCCTGCTTCTTGCAAGTTTCTTGTCATTTTCTTAATTTGTTTAGCTAGTTCAGGTCCCTTAGTAGCACTTGACGCAAATGTGTAGGATACTGCCTGCTTATAATTATAAATTAGACCACGTAACATAAAAGCTTGGGCGTGATCTGCAAATTCACTTTTCCTCTCTTGCCCATTGTCAACAAGACCAGTGATTTTATCATTTCTTTCATTATAATAAGCAAGATTTATTCTTCAAAGAAACTTCGTCAAACATAACAACACATAGCTTTTCTTCTAATTTCATGTTGTCAGCTTTATTTTTCAATTGAGAGAAAACATTTTTGTTAATCCCAGGCTTTATGTTACTTCTGTACCAATTTAATAAGTGTTTGCTGAGCAGGTAAAATATTTTTTTTTCGCAAAAATCTGTATCCTGTGGGACTTTGTTTGAAAATAGATAAGGAAGCAATTTTTTCCTTTAATGTAAACCGTCACCCGTTTTCCTTTTTGTGGTCCTCTCGACATTGCATACTTATTACTTATTTTGCTGTACTTGTACAATATATCAAATACTGCAGGATTTGATGCAATCTTTTTGCTGCTTTTACATTAGCAGACAGCTTTTTAACTTTGTTTTTCATTTTGCTTATCCTAATCCTTGCAGCAACAAGTTTTTTATGTAATTCCTTTTCTGTATTTGTAAGGAAACTCGGTTTTTTGTATTCCTAACTGTTCTTAGTCTTCTTGTAAAAATATAAATTAAAATGAGTTATTAATTCATTCAAAACAAACTTACAACAACCATGTTAGTTAGTTGTTAGTTGCATATTAGTTTCTGAAGTACCGTAAACCGGGGTTACTTTGATCAATTTTGAACTTCAACTCTCTGTAACTTTTCAATCTGCGGTTCCACAAATTATTAAAAAAAAACCTGGTAATCGGTTTTTATAGATCTCACTATATAAATTAAAAAACAAATAAAAATATGAATCTTTTTTTTTGTAGCACAATCAAATCTCTTTTTAATTTCGGATATGATTCGATCAAATACCATCATTATTTCTTTAGAAAAAAGTTGAACAGGTTGTGGAGTATTCAATTCGTCTTCACACATCTCGTCGAATTTTTTTTTTCGTTTTGGAATTCGTTTGTTTTGCACAATAGGGTCAACACCAAATTTTTCAGCTACTTTGCCAGCTTCTTTTATCCAATATTACATTGGATTTTGTCTCATTTTTTGCAAAGTTTTGAGCAGACCATCTTCTTTCTGAATTTCTATATTCACTCGATTAATTTCGCGGAGAATAATGGCTAAGAGATGATTCGCCTCGAAATTGGCTTCTGGACACGAGAAAATAAATTCAAAAACTTTACTACATCCTTTTACATGGTCAGAATTTAACATGAGTTTGATATCTCGGAGAGACACGAGACCTGGTTTAGACGATTTTCCATATTGTATTATTAAAATTTTAGATGAATCTGCGCATTTTTTTTTCTTAATGTTCTTAATCTCCTTTGGCATTGTAAACGTATTTCACAGTCA
Source organism: Helicoverpa armigera (assembly GCF_030705265.1). Taxonomy (NCBI): domain Eukaryota; kingdom Metazoa; phylum Arthropoda; class Insecta; order Lepidoptera; family Noctuidae; genus Helicoverpa; species Helicoverpa armigera. Next base: position 6,234,917 of record NC_087144.1, read on the forward strand.
TGGAAAACACAATGTGTCATTCTAATACTAAAAAAAAAAAACACTTTTGGAGTATTAGTTAGTAAATTCCGAATATTTGAAAAACCTATTCCTTTAATGCCGGAAACTGTGGACAAAATTATAAAGGCATGTTGTGTTTTGCACAATTGGTTAAGAACTAGATCAGAGTCCTATATTCAACCAGGGTTGATTGATGAAGAAAATACAAACTCAGGAGAAATAATTAGAGGTTCATTCAGGCCACTCAGGAGTTTTAGTAGAAACCATTCCAGGAATGCCCACAGAATAAGAGAACATTATAGTGACTACTTTGTTGGACAAGGGCGTTTCAAATGGCAAGAAAGAATGATTTATTAAATTAAATAAAAATAATAATATCTTACCATATTTTCTGTATTCTCTCTGGTGTAACTATCAATGTTTTTCAAAAAATCCATATGAATCAACCATGGTATTTAAGACATATACACCTCATTAGCTCCCATACCCGTCTTAGTACATTTTTATCTTTTCAATAATTCGTTGTTATAAGTATTACGAAGTACCCGAATTTTGCTTACAACTTCTTTCACGGTACCTACCCATTTCCGTGGTTTCCATAATAACTTTGTAGGCTGCCTCTCTCGCCTCTATTTTTATATAGAGGGTGTTTTGGATCCCAAAGACACTTCGTTCCGCTGGTATTCATTAAAGAATTTTATATTTTTGTCGGGTGTAGGCTCAGCTCGCCCCTTGGATCTCGCCCCTGATTGCCTAAGTGCATCAACTCGCCCATTAAATTATTAGATACTCCAACTCGCCCCCGATTGTTGGTTAGTTAAAAGTACTGTCAGCACTCCTAAGTTTATAAAATATTTAAATGAATATTTTTTCTTAAAACTTCAATAATGCCTTGGGATTTAATAGTGAAAATTGAAATAAAACTGCATGTGGAGTTAAAAAAGTGTAATATATATATTGTAAATCACGCATACTAATCACGCACATACTAATCTTTTCAATGTTTAACAAATAAAATGTTATACTATGGTTTATACCTAGATAATTAATATAATTTAAAATCACAGATCAAAGTTTGGAATCAACACTTACATGACTAAAAAACGTACAAAATAATCACAGATTTTTTGATTAAACATCACAGCATAGGTATAATATATTATGTATATATATTTATAGTATGTATATAATAATACTTAAACAACAACAATAAAATCACAATTTAAAAAGTAATTAAAAATTAACTTATATTGTAAATACAAAATTAAAAAAAAAAAAAACTATCAATATCAAAAAATATAGAAAAAAAGACAAATAAAATATCAAAATTACAACACAGCAGATTATCCATAACTATAAATTAGTCATAAGTACGTACACAGTTTTTCTAAGCATAGACTTAGACTAATTTCTCCTTTTATTAATTTAGTTATAATATAATTCAATCTTTGGTCTCGTTCAATGTATTCTTTTTTTCGATTGTCTAATTCTATGCCACTTTTTACTTTTTTTTATTCGAATATGGAAGGAGAGTTGAGGAGCACGGGGAGTCTCATCTTATCAGATTGGGGTCGAAGGAGCCCCTTTCTCCTCATTATGTTTCCAGATTCTATCGAGTACAATAGAAAGGGAACACACGGAGAGTTGCAATTTCTTGATATGTTTTCGGTAGTTGTTGAGGCACTTGTTAAAAGAGATTGTAGAGAAGGGAAACCCTCATTAATATCTGGGACTAATCTATTAAGACGCTTCAGACTATCGTCGACTCTTAATGCTTTGAAGTAACGAACCTTCGAGTACTCAAAGAGGTTTCTTGAATACCATCTCCACAAAATAATTATTAAATTTTAATGTTTCTGCATCTGTTGGACTGTCCTCCATAATATATAGCCATCCATCATCTAACATTTCTGGCGGAATCAAACTTAAAGCTTTGCATAAGTCCACATGCCGTCTTGAATATCTTCTTTTTAAGAGGTTCAACTCTTTGGTCTTCTTTTTGAGGGCTTGTGCAAAATGGAAATAACATCCCTTTATATTAGCATTTGGATAAACAGCAGCTATCGAGTTAATAATTGCTGTCTCAAAATCAAGACGAAATTGATCTGGACACCAATTAGGCAAGCGACATTTTAGCATTTCAAACAATCTTACATAAGTTTTTTCTTTTTTGTTTGGCAATAAAGCATAAACAAGTGGTAAAATATTGTTACTTGATGCAGTGCTACCCAAGTCACCGTGTATTGTAAATAATTGAATAAATGGTTTCACAACAAAAAACGTGCCATCAATGTACACAGTTTTGCATTGTGTGAGTTGCAGCATGCATTCTTCTGTTGCAAATACAATAATGCGTTCGTTTCCATCATTATAATCACACAACAAGAAGTTCTCAAATTTCTTTGGTATTTCTAATTGGGTTATATTCTGATTGTGTATTTTATTTATCCCAAAAGCCTTTTTCCTGTAATTTGCCAGGCTACACTTAACATTTTTATATTCAGGACATTTCTGAACAAGATCGTATCCTTTTTCTTTATATGTCAATATTTCATTTTCAAAAATTTCTTGAATTGAGGTGCTTGCATCTTCTGCTATCTTATTTTTACAAGTATTTATAATACTTTTGATTTCAGTTTGTTCAAAATTTGGGATACATGAATGTCGTGTTTCTTTTAAAATTGTTTCACCAGTAATGTGTAATGGTAAGTGTACCTTTTTTATATACTTTGGTTTAGCAATAGGTATTTTTGCCGAGTATGCCGCCGTAGGTGCCTGGAGACGCTGTTGACTTTGGCGAGATCTAATTATAAAGCTGAGATCCACGCATTGGTTTTCGCAATCAGCACTAAACCCGTAATTAAGTTCAATAATTTTTGGCTTCTCTCTTTTGACGTAAGCTGAACTTACTTTTGTTATTGGAATTTTAATGGTTTTTGGCAAATATAAATCTGCAATTTTTTTTCCTCATTATGCTGCAAACAAGTTGAGCAGACGTCTGTTCGGGGAGAGCCAAACCCTAAATTAAAATGCGTATTAAACATTTTTCTGAAATATGCCTTCACTTTTAAATTATTTTGTGCTTGAGTGTTATACATACGCCACATCTTGTTAATGTTAAGTTCAGCGGCTAGATAAACTATTTTTGTTGTCCCCCGACAATATGAGGCTCATCGCAATTGAAACTACAAATAAATCCCTTCACAGCAGCAACTTTTTCTTTGAATGGTAATTCTTAGCGGTTACCACCACGCCGTTCAGTTACCAAAGAACCAGGTTTCATTATTGCTTGAACTTTATGCTTTGTAATTTGCAATATATATTAAGAAAGGCTTTCTGACAAACAGGAACAATGCACTTCTGACTTAAACAAATTACCTTAAAATTTAGTCTGTAGTAATTTTCTTCTATTTGAATTCTGCTGCCCTCTGCGCCTTTTTATTTGATTTGGATTGCAGTATTAAAAAAAAAATGCATCTTTTTCGGGTTTTTTATAAAATATGTTGTAAAAATACTTGATATCCACCATAGATAATGTTCCGCATTTAAAAGCTTTTGTGTTGTGTTGACAAACTGATGTAACAGAATCTGATAAAATACTCATTAATAATAATAAAATAGTTTTCAAGAATATTTTTATTTTATTAAAAAAAGTAGGTGTTTTAAGTCGTTACTCAATAATGTCTCGAACATCACTGTACAGTTCAAACTAAAGAAGAACGTTGACGCCCAGAATTAATGTTTTACTCCTAACAACATTCATTTCTTTTTTAGAAGTAATCAAATAAAAATTACGTTGTTTTATTTAATTTTTTTTTTTTCTAAATAAATCAAAAGTCATTACCAATAAAAGTTTAAAACAATATTCAAGTACCAAAATTGTGTAAGCACTTAATACGCACCTTGCCCGTTTCTTGATGTTTACAGTCTATTTTTTTCCTTGACTGTCTGGGTAGACAAGGTGTTACAGGATGGCCCATAGTTTAAAATAAACACACATTTTACTTAATTCACTAAGATTATCCTAATAAAATCTTAAAAATACCACGAGCAGTTTCACTTTGTAACGAAGCCGATCCTAGACTAAATACTCCGCTCTGATTGGTCGAAGTGGAGACTGCCATGTATTTCGAGTGTAAGTAGCAACCTACTTACACTCGAGATATGTTTTGAGCTACAAAACTCACAATAGGTACAGTGTTCGTATTAATTTATAAACGTAACGATTTCTGTTGTAAAAATCATAAAGTAAGTATTAATTTATAAAGAAAAAATGCATTACTAGATAAGTACATTAAAATGTTTCTAAATACCCATAAATATTTCCTTACAATAGTCACATACAAACCAACACAAATCAAAATTGTCCATCAGTTTGTTAGTTAGATAGCTTTAAAAACCTAATAAATAAAAACATCACATAACTGGCCACGAAATAAAAATTTGTAACGCGCGCGGCGCGTGGGACTGTTGTGCGCCCTGAGTCGCGCCTGAGTCACGTGGGGCCGGCGGCGGCCCACCGAGCGGTAGGCATTTATCGCGCGCAAGTAAGTCGAGTGACAGAGGCCTGGTTTTAGTGATAATATGGACATATAAAAGATAAAATTGTATTGTTTTGACAAGCTTTTACTTGTATGATCTATGGCCAGCTGTGGGAAAGACGGTTAAAGTAGGTAGGTATCTACGGCTCAATACATAGGTATCAAATGAGCCCAAATATGTTTATCGGGTGTTAAAATGGTGAAAATAAAATTAAATTATAAATTTAAAAAAACCCCCGACCCAAAAAAGTACGCAATAATTATGACAAAAGGTTAAAAACGCTAAACCCTATAAAAAGCAAAAAATAACTTTTAACACTACGTAAACTAAATTTGGTCGTGTCGGGGGGCCGCTCTAATTCATTACTTTAGATACCTACGTGTTTTTTTTTAACGAATGTTGTAATTAGGTAGGTATCATTTGATTTATGTAAGTATTTATGAAGGTAAAAAGCGGCCCCCCGACACGTCAAAATTTAGTTTACATAGTGTTAAAAGTTATTTTTTGCTTTTTATAGGGTTTAGCGTTTTTAACCTTTTGTCATAATTATTGCGTACTTTTTTGCGTCGGGGTTTTTTTTTAATTTATAATTTAATTTTATTTCATGCTTTTTAAAGGAGCTCCTTAATTTTTCCTTCTTTCATTTAATTTATTTTATCTTAAGATGGGGTCGCTATATGCGATCTCGGCCAAAGGAAGCTGTTTAACAATCCTCATGACAAACTGGCTCGGGGACAATTGCACAGATTGAGAAACAATAAAGATTAACCTTTGGACATTCTAGATTTTCAGAAAAAATATAAATCGGTTTATCCGTTTCATTCCGGCATTCCAGGGTTTCATACGCCACATCCCATTTCCAGCATCAGGTTCTCGTCAATCAGAAACATGAAGAGAACTCGTCAAGACAAATTCAACGAGCCCAAACTCGATGGGTTTACTAAAAGGCAGTTCAGAGTTACGTCTCCTATCTTCGTGCCCTAACAGCAGACCAGCTCAGTGGTTCCAAAAGACATTAGTGTTTCAAATTTCAGATCCCACATATACTTGCAAGTAAACTCAGCGTGTAACATTCCTATCACATCTAGCAAACGAGCTGATGACCTTCAAGACCTGAACCGATTTCCACCAAACATAGCTAAGAACACTCCCGACTGACATACCTTTTAAACAAAAAAAATCGCATTACAATCGGATCATCCGTTTGGGAGCTACGATGCCACATACACACACACACACACACACACACACACACACACACAGACACGTCAAACTTATAACACCCCGTCGTTTTTGCGTCGGGGGTTAAAAACAGCTTTAGATTTCTACCAAATGACGACGATCCTAGACCGCCTCGGCTGCGCTCTGACTACTCGCAAATAATATTTATTTTGGTTACTTACGAAATAATTAGGTATATCCTTATACCTAAGGCCTTGAGCGATTAAGGATATTCGCTTTTTACTGTCGAACTTTAAATATTTTACCAAGAACTCAGTAGGTAATCCTCAATCGCTCAAGGCCACGTTATGAATCCTTACCGCTCATTACGACGTCGTCGTTACAAGTGACGATCGGCAACCCGCGCCGCTAAATCAAGGAACCGCCCGCCACCCCGCCCGCCACCCCGCCCTCGTGCACCGCGTTTCGCCGTCGGACTCGTGCCGCGCGCATGTTGCGTTGTTTGTTTCGACTCGCCTCATTATCTCACGTCACATATTTTGGGATGGCTTCGCGGACCACTTGGGATGCCTCCAGGGACGACCAGTGGTCCGCGGACCACCGGTTAAGAACCACTGGTCTAGAGCTTCCCTGGTGGCTCTAGCTGTATGAGCCTGCGCGGGCATTATCGTGCATTAATTTGAATTCCGCACCAATTCTTTGTGCGAATGGCACCACATAGGGTCTTATGACCTGCTCAATGTATCGCTGAGCCGTTACTGTGCCTTCATTGAGAATTACAAGCTCTGTTCTACCAGAAAGTGAAATTCCCCCCCACACCATTACATTAGGACCCCCAAATCTGTCACTTTCATGGATGCAAGCATCTGAAAATCGCTCACCTTCTCGTCTCCAAACCCTAATACGACGATCATCACTGAAAAATTTCACTTTGGACTCGTCTGTGAATAATACCGTGCTCCAATCACTCATGTCCCATTGCTGGTACTGCCTTGCGAATGATAATCGGTTTGCACGATGCGCACTTGTCAATGGAATGCGTACTACGCGCCTCCTAGAGAATTGTTGATCTTCATGCAACCGATTTCTGATCGTTTGGTCACTAACGCGGGTACCCGTCGTCTGCCGCAAGCGGTTTTGTAAGGAGCGAGCGGTAACGAATCGCTCTCTGCGGGCAGTCAGGCGTATATAACGATCTTCCTGTGATGTGGTTGCTCGAATCCTGCCTGATCCTCGTCTCCTGGTGACACTCCCAGTCTCTTGAAATCGATTCCAAGCATTCTGGATCGCACGTCGTGAAAAACCTAGCTGCAGAGCTACAGAACGCTGAGAATGGCCCTCCTGAATCAATGTGATGGCTCTAGTTGTGGTCTGCAGGTCCATATGTCTTCGAATCCTCGGCATTGTTCTCTCAAAATGTTAATTCACGCTTAAACTTAGCAAAGTTTGTCTAATCACGAAGCAATCCAAAGTTGAACTGACTCAAAAGTTAAAAAATAAAGTCTTAAAATAGGGTAAATTCAAGTGGTTAAACAAAACTAACACATTCTACCCACTTAAAAAAAAGATGCAAGTGGTATTGTCGCATTAGTGTTTGTTAACACTGTAGTGAACACCACAAAAAAGAATTAGCCACTTAGGATCGCTTTAAAATTATAAAATTGAGTGAGACTTCAAAATAATCAAGTGGCCCTTATTTTGTTTTGACTAGTATACATGTCTCGGCAAATATCTATTCTCTCTTGATGCTTTTTAAGAATTCGGAGAGATTTTGGCTAGTGTGCCTGTCACTATATTCAACTCAACCAAGTGAGTGTAATTTAGTTTCATCTGCCATAGATATTAAATAATGGCCCGTGACTGCTATAAAGCTGTCGTTATTATCAGAAGTCCAGCCGTCAGTTGTAAGGCAAACTGCGTTCGCATTTTCCATTTTAAGCTTCATATATATAAATTTTTTAAACTCTTCATCCTCCACTAAACTAAAAGGATAACAACTCTTCGCAATCATGCGCACAATCTGTTCGTCATAAAGTTCCGCACGACGAGTAGGCACGGATTTCATGCTGTGTGCATATTCCCTGATGGATGGCTGAGTACGCACTGAGGGAGGTAATCCAGCGATGGAAGGTCCAGCCCCAGTGGCACTGGAAGTGACTGAATCAGTCGCTCGTGATGTCGATGTATTTGTCTCCTGTGGGGCCTCTGAGGTAAGTAACGGCTGCGATGGCTCCCTTTCAGGAACTTGGGGCACTGTGGGATGTTTGGTTTTCAAATGTCTGCCCAGGTTACCAACATTTCCACCATCTATTTTTGTTAGGCGCAAAAACTATTTTTTTTAATATCAGCCATCCTGATATCAGAATGGCTGTCGTCACCTTAGGATGCTGAATATGTTCAAAACCACGAGGGTAGCAATGGGTAGCAACTAATGGTAGCTAGTAGCAATAAGGTAGCAACTCTCTATATCTATTTCGAGAGGATCGGTGATTTGTGACGGCGGTCCTGACGCAGAAAATAGTGGTAAATAATCTGTCAGAAAACCGTTTAATGCGATCAATGCGAGTTTTAAAAGTAGATACACTAAAAAGAAACCTGATGCAAACTGTCTTCTTACCAAAATAACTCATTTCAACGTAGGTCTCTCTATTTTCATTACACAATACACACACGAACTATGTTATTTCCAAATGATACACACACTAATAAATTCAATTAATACAACGAACAAATTGTATATTATATTCTAAAACAAAATAAGAACAATGAGAGTGAATTTGTGTGATTTGTTTGACTCTAAGCGCTGTCAATCGCGCGGTAGACAGATTCTCTTGACGCGTTCTTTCACGTTCACTCGCTCTTGTACATTGGCTAGAAGCCGCTCGTGTGCCAGCTTACCGCGCGCCCATATATTGCGAACATCGCGCGGCTGCGATGACGTCACGCAAGCGTAGTTTTTTATGGAGGAGGAAGCCGAGACGCTTCATTCGAGGTGTCTACTTCTGTGGTAGGTACTTAATTAGTTGCAGATGTCAGGAAATTATTCGTGGATGACAAATGGGTCTGTCATTGAGGCTTTTTTATGGATAGATTATGACGTTTTCGAAAAGCAATGAACCAGTCCGGTCTCGGCCTGCAGTCCTTGAATGGGGTTTTTATGTTATTTTTTTTTTTATAAAATCTTGGGTCACATCAAGCACCTCGTCTCTTGATAATGCCCAACCCCATTTTTCAAGTGTTCTTAGGCATTCTGCTAGTTTCTTTTCTAATACCATTGGAATAGCTGCTGGCCTTTTTTTTTGTTTCAGCTGAGGAAAATGCCTGACGCATACACACACCGCCACGGGGTGACGATGAGGTTATGTGGGGCTTGCACGCACTAAAAACCTCAGCTTTTGTGCCGTCTTCTGCCTTTTAGAGAGGGGCCACGAGGACCGAAGACGACTTTCGTGACCTCTCGGCAGTGGCTGGTCGCCTCCATCTACTGGCGATCCATCTCAGCAGTAGCTCGTGCAATGCAGGTAGCAGGAGTTCCCCGGTCTGCTACCCACTGGCTGCTGCTGGGGCGGCATCTGGCCGGCGTAACGCGTCCGACGCCTGCCCACCTTCCGGCGACGAATTGGGTCCGCAAGAGCGTCTGCCTCACGGAACCGCTCCGCCGCCTCCTTCTGCGATATAACTTGTTCACAGAAGGTATCTACGGCTTTCCAGCTGGCCTCGCTGCCGATCATCACCCTCACCAAATTCGGCAGCGAGAAATCCTGCCCAGTATATGCCGCCAACGCATTGCGCTGCTCGTCCCAGGCGGGACACAGCTCAATGGTGTGCTGAGCTGTATCTGGGCTACTACCGCACTGGTGGCACACGGGGCTAGGTTCCCGTCTAGCCACTTTATGCAGGTAGTAGCCGAAGCACCCATGGTTTGTCAGAATTTGTGTGATGCGGAAGGACAGCACTCCGGACCTTCTTCCCACCCACTCTTCCAGAATTGGCCCTTTTGCCGCCGCAGTGCAATGATCACCAGTAGGCGCCGCCAGTCTCTCCTTCCACTCGGAAAGGACATCCTCCTGCATCTGCTCGCGCCATTAGCTTTGGGCACTCCTCAGAGAATCTGCCCAAACCGGTGCTCCGTAGTAAGGCCCTATATGTCCATAAATGTGCACACTCGGTTTAAAAGGGATATTTTGTATCTCAGGCACATGTGAATCATCAATAGAAATAACCATAATGCCTTTGCAATTGACTTTCGAGCAGTCAGTGAAAGTATCGAGATCAATTATGTTTCTTCCATTTGCAACAGTTTTGTTACAGGTTCTTTTGAGGGAGCCGCCAACGCCAGCAAGTGCGCCTTTCCCGTGACTTCTTTCAGAAAAATTCCACGTAATTGTTTCAGCACCAGAAACTGTACCAAGATAGTTCACTATCATTTAGAAGATATTTTGTTCCGGTATTGGGTGTAGGTCCATCGCTTAAAATATGTAAATCTGGGGTAATAAAATTTAATTTGTTTCAACACTGGTTTTAAATGAGGGCAAATGAGTGCGGGATTATGTCTTAAATCTTGAAAAACTTTGCAGATGCCATGGAATTAATAAGTACTACGTACAACTGGAAAGCCTACTGTGCGACAAAGCGCGCGCCGAGTGAGAGGTCATAAATCTTGGTTTGTCTCTTTCTAACTAGTGTAACCATTCTAATCTGTATACATGGGACATTTAAAGATGTTTCAATGCCTACGAATAAATTTAATAATAATAAATGGCGTAGATAGGTAAGGCAAATTAGCCAGTTAACTAGGTTAACATTGATTATTGAAATTAAATATATTAATATTAAACATAAGAATCCCTTCCAGTTGTACGTAGTACTTATTAATTCCATGGCAGATACATGTACCCTTTATTGAACTTTGGGACTTGAGAATCTACAATAATAAATTTTAAAATTTTCTATGGAAAACGGCAATTTAATAGGTTAGCTAGACTTAAATAAAACACGATTATTATAGTAAATGGTATATTTATTATTTATGTAGACATTTTAAAATTACACATTACTGAACAAAATTGTTTTGTGCAATTTATGGCGTAAAGTAGCGCGAGATGCGCCTATGGCCTTCAATGTTTGATCTTTGCCAAAAGTTGTCAGTCTCAATGTGAGATATTTGTTAGCAATGTATTTTAAAAGAATAATTTCATGTCTGTTTTCACAATTGAAAGAATTCACTGGATCTGGCGGAACAATCATGGACTCTAATTTATCGAAAAACTGCTGTTGAATTAAAATCATTATTTTATTCCTGTCAGTTTTCAATAGAGAATCTTTCACACTAGGAGTGACGCTGTTACGGAACAGTAGTTTTCTTAAGCTATACTTGACTTGCAAAGCACTCGGGGTATCATTATGCCCGCCAGCAGCCCTCAAACAAGAAAAGAACATTTCTAGATGGTCTTGAGAACATTTGTATGTAAGGAAATATTTCAATATCCCTTTTTGAAGCAAATCTAATGCAAGTTGAGAAAACTAAATGTGTCGATTAAACCGAGACACGGTGTCGTACGACGATGCTGCAACATTGGACAACCGTCAACTTTATGTTTGCAAAGATATTCCCTTGTCTCGTTCAAAATATTCATCCACACATCCATATTCTGTATACGCATCGGAGATTTAAATCCTTTACCAAAAGGTAGTTAGCAATTAAACAAATCAAATATCCGATCTATTATTTTGATATATTCAACTGTCACCTCACTACCTGCAACGTTTAAATTACCGCTGCATCTCAAAAAATCAATTGAATCTGCCACTGAAGAACTCAATACTTCGGTGGCAAGCCTAAGGCATCGTTCAGACCAAACGTATTGTCGGCCGCTGACTGTGAGCGCGCGTTACGCAGTTTATTGCTTTTCCATATATATTGAAATTGTCGTTCACACCGAACTGACTATACGCTGTTACGTCGTCTGTTGTAGCTGACTCTCAGTGGCCGATTATTTTACTACGCGACTATGCACGGCGGACGCGGATTGGCTACGCGGACGCAGTTGCCGAATAGCGCCGCTCCGCCGCGTACGCACCGCCGCGCCTCGGTTCAGCACGTCGATAATTAGTGTCCCTTTTATATAAACTTAAACGTATTAAAGATACTAAACTCATCGAATGTTTTACTGTCATACGAAAATATTTCTTGAACTCATTTGGATAAAGTCTATATTCGAAATATAAAGTATGAAATTGACCAAGAAAACATCTCTTCAAATTTAAGGAATGTACCCACAATCTCTTCTTTTTATTATTTTCGTCTTCCTCTAGAGCTTCGCAAATGGCAACTATCTGAATGCGCATCATTTAATTCAAATATCAGTAAAACGTCTGATTTGAAAAAAATAAATTACGCTAGTTTTATCGTTTATAAAATACTACGAGCAACTTTAAATTCTGAGCTCTTTTATGTGTAGAATAGTCAGCCGCTCAGCGTACGCATCTAGTGTGAACCTACAAGAGCCTATTTTTTTGTTCACACATGTAGCGCATCGTACGCTATGGCCTATTGTCGGCTTGGTGAGTACGCGTACTGCAGATTGAGTCGACGTTCACACTGGGGCCGACAGTGAGTATACTCACAGTCAGCGGCGGACAATACGTTTGGTGTGAACAATCCCTAAGGCTGAAGCCAAACGAGCGTAATTTTATGAGTTGTGAGTCGCGTATTTTCGGTAACTTATTTTACGTTCAACTGAATTTCTGTTAAGCTGCCAGACGGACGTAATTTATTCAGTTACTACCGAGCGTTGGTACAGGGTGTTTGTGTTGTCAAGTGCGATGGATCCATTGAAAATATTGTGTATTTATGAAGCATATTCAGAAGATACTTATTCAGAAGATGATACCAGAAAAAGAAGCTGGGTAAACCCACTCAATAGTGAGAGGCTGATATGTGGACAGTTCCATATATTATATGAACGTGTATGTGCAAATCCAGATATGTTTAAAAACTACTACCATATGCCATTACATGTTTTTCAAGAATTATTACATCACATAAAACCTTTTATTACTAAATCGGACACAAATATGAGACTAGCCATCAGCCCAGAGGAAAGATTAATAATAACACTCAAGTAAGTTTTAAAGTATTTTAATTATTATTTTACTTAAGTATAAAGATTAACAAACAAGCTGCACAGTGTTCTATGTTTCATCATATTCATTTGTTTCATTGGAGTGATATTCATTGGCCTGTGTTGTGTATCCTCTATTTACTGGTGTCGGGTAGTATTGATTACTGCTGTTGCTGTGGGAATCGGAAAAGGGTGATGAAAAATGAGGCCAGTTTGATTGTGTGTGCTGTTCTGGAATTTGATACTTGACTTTATTTAATGCTTTCATAACTTCCATGCGAAATTCGAAATTCTGTTTCTCTGTCATTTTGGACATCTCCGGCAAAAAAGATAATAAAAAATATCGATTAGGATCCTTATCATCATTATTCAACTTTTTGAGAAGAGATTCTTGAAACAGTGTCAGTGTTTGTTTTTTATTTTTGGTTCCGGATACAGATGGTTGCGATGACACTGTCTGCTTTGACGTCGACGGCTGGTTTTGGTACACAGGTGTTTGCATTGACGCTGGCTGGCTAGTAGACGGTTGATACAGTGGTGAGTCCGCTTCTGTGGATCTGAATTGTTCATCAAGATCTTCATCGTCATTGTTGCCAGTTATATTACTGTCATCGTTATCAGTGTTTTCAGGAGAAGTTACATTTGAAAATGAGTTCCTTGACAGTTTGGTAACTTTTAGAAACTGCAATAAATCAAAATACGGGCAAACTTTCTTCTTCTTTGCTGCGCTACCACTTCTTTCATCGTTTTCTTTTTTTTTTCACGCATGTAGTAATCTCTTACGGCTTTCCATTTTTAGCAGAAATTGTACTGAAAGCAAAAGATTTAAATTTTAATAGGATGATTATATTATTGATTTATGTACCTAATAAAATTTAACTTAAGTTTTTTAAATTGTGTTCAATTAATTATTTTTACATTTTGTTTCAGGTATCTTGCCAAAGGTATTGATTTAAATACAATAAGTGAAGACTTCTTGATTGGGCGTTCTACTGCGTATGATATCGTCAAACATACCTGTATACAAATATGGAATGTACTTCAGCCTAATGAAATGCCAGAACCAAATGAATCTATTTGGAATTCGAACTCCGAGCTTTTTTATAAGAAAACTAATTTTCCAAATTGCGTTGGGGCAATAGATGGTAAACACGTCAGAATAAAATCACCTTCACACAGTGGTTCGAATTATTATAATTATAAGAAATACTTCTCTATCGTGTTAATGGCTGTGGCAGATGCAAACTGTTGTTTTACAACGATCAATGTTGGTGATTATGGAAAAGAATCGGATAACTCTATATTCAGAAAGTCTACATTAGGTCAAAAGTTTTTCAGAAATGATTTAAATTTACCGGAAGACAAAAATTTGCCCAGTTATACAAACGAACCCCAACCTTTTGTTTTTGTTGGAGATGAGGCGTTTGGTTTACACAGAAATATGATGCGCCCATATCCTAACAGAAACCTAGACAGAAACAAACGTATTTTTAATTATCGTCTTAGTAGAGCACGACGATGTGTAGAATGTGCTTTTGGCATATTAACAAATAAATGGAGGGTATTCCACTCTTCAATGCAAGTTAACCCTGACTTTGCCATTGATATAGTTAAAGCTACATGTGTTTTGCACAATTTCGTGCGAAGGAGAGTTGGAGCTAACTTTGACGATGAGTTCCTGAAGTGTCCTTTACAATGTGTTCAACAAATTTCAAATGGAAGAGGGTTGTCGAGTTTTGCTATAGCCACCAGAGATTTTTTTTAAAATTACTTCGTTAGTGAAGTAGGAGCGTTACCCTGGCAAAATCGAATCAATTCTGTATTCTGATCTTAATATAATCTTAATATAGAATAAAGCATATAGATACGGCCGATATAGATGATATAATATAAATCATAAATCATCGTTTATTTGCACGAAATGTGGGTATAAGCAAGTTGTTACAATATATCAATAATATTTTCATGTTAATAAAAATATGGTAAAAAATACTCACTTTTCATTTCTTTGTCTTCGTTGTTCAAATTGTTCCATTCTTCAAAACAATTCTCAGCAACCTCTTGCCATGCTTTCTGTTTCAAAAACTTGTCACTATATGACTTTTCTGACAAATTCCATAGACATGGCCGTTGTTCTACTTCAACAATCAATTTTTCCGTGTCGAACATTTTTGCGAGCGAGAAACGTGTCGACTCCTACACATCCCGTAACGAACTGGCCCCGCTGACCGCTCTCCGCAGCACCCCTCCCTCGCCCCGACAGAAATTCGGTCGAGTTTATGCGCGTGAGTCGGCAGACAACTCATTTTGCGTCGTCGTGTGGTAAAAACTGCATTTTTGTATGAAACCGAATGCAGCAGAAATTACGCGACAGAAATTTCGCGACTCACAACTCATAAAATTACGCTCGTTTGGCTTCACCCTAACATTCATTTTTTTACCATGAAAATAAACATGGGTACTAGACAACTTATTGGCTATCTTTAAACCTTCTTGATCCTGGAGATTATGTAATTTCTTAACAAATTCAAAATTAATTTCTTCAGAACTCATTTTTGTTTCGGCAAACACATTTCGCGAAAGTTTAATCATATGCCCACCGCATAGAGTCCAATAGACAGTGCACATTACAATCTTTTTCAGGATGTTTAAAATGCGTATTTTGTAGTAAATGACACAATTTGAAAAATCAACACTTCCGTTGCCAAAATCTCCGAATCGCTGACTAATATGCCACCATAATCCACATAACCCCAATATTTATCACTTTTTTGATCATACTTTATTTCAGATCTGATTGGCAATGCATCAAAAATTACTGCAACATTCTGCAGGTTGATGTTTTCTTTTGCAGCACCTTTTAGGTAATTCAAAACCTAAATGAATCCCACATTACAATTATGCGAAGCTAAAAGTCTTCTAGGAGTAGAAGGATGGGGAATGCTAACAAAATTCATCTCAAATAGCGATATGCCCTTGCCGAATAAAAATATAACGTCAAAGCAAAAGATTTTAGGTCATCACTAAATTTTGTGCCTTTGTTTGATTTGTTTTTGTTCAGTTGCTGATGAATATTTGGGAAACAGTTTGTTACAACAGATTGTACCTCTTCATAAATTATGAAGAGATTGCTAAAAGGTGACATTAAATTATTAATCTTCACCTCTCTTCTTTTGATTTTCTGCTTTAGATTTTTCACCTCACGCTTCAATTTTATTTTCCTTGGTGTAGCAGGTAATGTTGATGTCTGTGTAGTAATATCAAATTTATCTTCTTACATGGAGGACTTTTAGAACATCCAGGTTCTTCGTTTTCAGGAGTAGCCAGGCGTATAACGCTTAACATATAATTTTTTTAGCTTCGGAAATAATCTGCAATGAAATTACATAAAAATAATGAATACTAGCAGTTGATGTTTGATTAATTGTAACTTATTTATGAGGATACAATGTTATTTATTTAAGTAGGTAATTTAATATTACCTTTGGAAAGATAGAAGGAATCACTCCAAGTTTTAACCTTTTCCGAGCCTCTGTTCGATAATCTTCAGGTTTGAAATGAAGTGTGCAAATCACAGAACTTTTACGTAAGTTTCCAGGTATCACCTCAAACCATTTTTTTCCTCAACTCTAAATCCGATGGCAAACTGAAAATGTATTTTTTATTATAATTAATTAATTAATATAATTATTTAGTTTGTTTAGGTGCGAGAACAGATTTTCGAAATAGATATTTATTAGTTTTGGAGAAGAAAAACGTTTATTTTGGGTATCTTTCATACAAATCATTTAAAGTTCTAATAGTAATCTACTCATAATGCAGGGAGACTTGTAAATAGTGAATTTCCAAAATATTAATACACTTGATCAAAAATATCGGAATACTCACGCAATAAATTTTTAAGGTCAGAACGCTGATCCAAGGTCAATAATGTGCCCTCGTCCTCCCCCAGCGGGTTGACCGAAGCACATTCCACCGCCTCGCGTGAAATCTCTGTGAGCAGGGGGTGAATGACCTGAAGCCGATCAGCTGTGAACCACGTCATATGACTAAAATTTTCAACAATCTTAGACTGCCTAATAAAATCTATTCCCAAAAGGGTTTCGTTATTACAGGCATTCCCTGATGGAACACAATAAATTCAATGGGTATACACAGTGACATACATTTTACATTCACACTTGTAAACAAAGCGGTACTGTTTCTAATACTACCATCAGCCAGTTTCACCGACATGGTTTTTTAATGAGGGTTTTTGAAATTTTTTCTGCCACCGGGTGGCGCCACGTATGCGTCTGGTCCAAACAGCTGTCAAATAGTATGGAATTGTAGGTGCCGAACTTATTGTTTATTGAAATTCTGTTATATTAGAAGTGTTATTGATTTTATTATGGACTACGGTCAGAATAAGGTTTCCGAACTAAAAATTGAGCTAAGAGAGAAGGTGCAAAAGTCACTGGTACTAAGGAAAAGCTTGTTGAAAAATTTGTTAACACAATATGATTTAGTTTTTTTTATTTACTCAACCGCAATAGTAAAACAATAATGCAGTGCTTTAATTATAAAATAAAAAAAACACTAAAATCGTTCACTATTCATAGTAAAGATAAGCACTTTGACAGTTATTGGACCTGACGACTCGGTGCTGCCACCTCGTGGATTGCCATTTTAGAAAACCCTCATTAAATGTATTACCCAATCGTAAAAGTAAGGCATATACGAACCCGCGATACTGCCTCGGGCGGCGGTATCAATAAGCGCTGAGCCACTGTGCCCTAAAATCTCGATATTTAAAATCGGTCGGCCTTGGCTGATAATAATATTATTTTTGCTCTCGCAGTACACATTATAACACTCACTAAGTACTGTGCTAAAGGTGCGCTTATAAGGCAACTAAAATTGCTCAATTCACTGGAATTCATAACTTAACATAACTACATCATGCAATTTACGTCAACGAGCATCAAAACTGCGCAATACAATATTTCCAGAAAAAATTCCGTGATTTTTTAAATAAAAAGTTATTTACTTTTAAGACTATCGATAATTTGTATTGTGAATTAATGGAAACTAATAAAAATTAAGACTAACAATAATTTGTGTTGTGAGTTATGGTGAACTTATAAGAATTGTATTTTAATTATATTTCATCGCTGCGCGTGCAAAAATCGCTATGTGTTTTTAATCTACTTTTCTAGAGAAACAAAAATCTAATTATCTTTAGATGTGTTAAAGTTATTACAACATATTTTGTATGGCAATAGTAATAGCATATTTACATAATTTAGATTTTCTTTCGCTGTTTAATATATTATATTAAAGCTAGGAAAAATAAAAAACCCTTATACCTACCTACAAATAGCGTTTTTAAGTGTCAGTAGAGCACAAAGCGAAAAATAAAGGTCATCATAATTGCCTACTCGGTACAAGCTATTTTGCCTCACATAGCTATTAAATGAAACAACAACACCACTTTGTAAGAGAATCACAATATTTATTTAGGAAATATTAATTATTATGTACTAACGACACGAAATATAAAAGTAACAATGAACATACATGCGCAGTAGCATATTTTCAAAAATGAAACTTAAAAATCAATGAGATCAATTGAACTAAGTTAATTAGGTAGCTTGAAGTACATACTTAATTAAAAAAGATAGAAAAAAAGTCCTACAAAGTAAATTAAGACTCAAATTATCATAAAAAACATGATAGTCTTGATGCATATATTGCTTCAGACTCTGGAGATGGTTAAATTTAGTTCCATCTATCTTAATGGGGCTGTTATATAATATTGCAGGAGCTCTAGGCTCTCTAGTGTTTAGTCTTCCTTGTGGCAAAGCTTCCAATTCATCTGAATGGCGAAGTTTATATTGCACTTCACCATTGATGTAAAGAAGACCTTTAATATCATTGACAGTCGCATCTCCAGCCCTTCTGCCTGGTCTTATTGTAGGTACTTCTTCATAATTTTTGAAGAAATTCTAGTCAAGGTAGTTGATAATGGGCTGCGGGTTGTTCGAAAGAGATACCGCGGCCCTGGTACATAAAAGGCCTATGACGGAACACGACGATTTTAGTCAGTAAGAGTCTGACACTCCCTCACCGCTGCTAACCCACAGCGGGAGGGGTCATTTGATGATTTTACGTCGCTAAAAAAAAAAAGGTAGTTGGTAATGTAGGGCTGAGAAGGCCTACAGTCTCTCATCCTTGACACGTAATCGGTAGGAGAGAAAATTATCGCTTTGCATTTTTCTCTAATGTGGAATGGACACTGTCTACCTCCATCATCGTATGGCCTTTTTCTAGAATAATCTGCTCAATGGTGAACTCTCTTATAGCGCTTAAAGGACAATGGGCACTTTGTATGGGATTTGGTACCCGCTCCAACAGTAACGTATGATATATCATTAGAAAGGTATTTACGTGAAGAATAATAAAAACTATGGGGCTTGCCTCAATTAGCTGTCCGATCCGAGTAATGATAAAAATTGAATCGACATAGCAACAAGTATGTCATCCATATATGCAAATTCATTAAGAGGCATATGTTGTCAGTGTAACAATTTTAAACTCAGTTAATAGACATCTTACATTGTTTGAGATACACTCTGTTATAATCTAAAGGTTGTAATAGTCTATGGAGTCATACTACGGAAACACAATCGTCATCTGATTTGACAAAAGTTCAAAACATTTCTATTCATCTTTTTTTAAGAAGAAATTCATCATTATCTCAGTACCTCTTGAGGAGCAAGATTGAGTCGTAGTATGTACTATGTAAACATCGTCTCCTGACTTTTCAACTATTTGATTGTAGATACTGAAAGACTTTCATCAAATACATAAGCTAGATCTGCGTGAACTGCAAAGGTTTGCTAGGTCTTTTTTTTAAAGCAGTCAGCAGGCAAGCATTCTAAGAAGGCCAAATTCCTGTTTTTTTGTTACTATACCAGTTTTTATTCAATACAGTTGGATTTAAGAACTACATCTACGTTGATGACTTTTGAACATTACACAGTCTATTAGTCGATGTCACGCGAAATGGACAAGGATTTGGGACTAGTCGTCATAGTAAACATTTTTTGCCTTGCCAAGACCTACGTAATGGTACTAGAATCAACACTGTTGGACAGGGTACCAAAACGCCCATCGTCCTTTGCTAAGGCACTGCATAAAACCTTATTTTTATTTTGAAATGCACATCTATCAGAAATCAGGATAACTTTCTTTTTATTGTTGCAATATTGTTCGATAAAGTTTACAATGCAACTTGTTATATTATTTGCCGTTACTCCTCCTTCACCTTCATGCCAGACATATAAATACACGTCTTTAGTATTTTATACATAAAATGTATAATTGTGAAGTGCTAGCTTCATTTTATAATACTGCTCTGATACCAGAAGCTTTGGACATAGAAGCACGCTTTGCATATCCATGGACACAACTATGGTATCTTCGGACATTTCCTGGATTGCGTTTGCCTTTGCTGCGTGTTGATGATGGGACGGCCCGCCCGTCGAAATAATATAATAATCTAAAATAAGATGTTTTAGAGTGTAAGATTTTTCGTAAAATGATTATTAGTATTAAGATACTATTATAAAGAGACAGTGTTTTGATTTATTTTGTTACCGCTGCATTGATTCATTTAATTATTAAATAATCTGTGGGGCCTCAGCGCGGCATTTCCAAACGGGCCAACCGCGTCCGCGTATTTGAAAATTATTTCGGCGCTTGCCCGCACGGCGGCGCGCGGCGCGGTCGCGTTCTACGCAGTGGTACCAACTCTACGTCTTTTTACGTAGATCTACGTACTTTAAACCTTTCTTGCGAACCTACGAACTTTAGTCCCAGAATCTACGTATTTTCTATCAAAATTGTTCAAATTTGCAAAATAGACTGAATGGGCATAATTACCTTTACTTTCGCAAAAAAAAAATAATAAACGTTCCGTTTCATACTAACGCACACCCCTCGCCTCGCCACTCAACACGTCGCGCCATTCATTTGAAACGGAGGAGCCATAAATTAAAAAAAAAATGAAATGTGACGTGACCGTCAAAGTGTCAAAGTGAATCTTCATAACCTAAAAAAATATTATTTTTCAACTTCCCGCTCAATTTAATTGGATTCAATTATGGAAATAAGCAGTGACAGTGAGGAAGAGCAGAATGTTACTCCTACTAAAAAAAGAAAGCTGCATTATGAACAAAAATACTTACAATTATGAGAAAAAGACAAAAATTATTCCAGTTGGATTAAAAAAAGCAACAAAGGAGATTACTATTGTAATTGTAATGTCTGTAAGTGTGACTTGAAATGTGGCGGAGGTAAAAGAGTTTTGAAAAAGCATGCGGAATCTATTAAACATAAGAATAATATTAAAGGTTGGTGTGGGTGGTCTAAGTCTACTTACTTTACTGGTGTGGTATTTTGTTTTGGTTTTAAATTATTTACTTGCTTTTCTAATAAAGTGTAAGAAAGAATTAGGTAATGTAAATATTCTGAATGTAAGTTTATTTAATCATCAGATGTGAAGGGTTATGGTTTCAGTTTCAGATTATTATTTTACAGCCACCATTTGTGTACGTCAGAATGGCGGGTGTATGAGTATAAAAATAGATTCAGTAATTATATTATAAATATACCTTTAATGTACTAGTTAGTACCTGTAAATAAATTCAATCTACCTCTTTAAAATCGGAGTTATTTACAATGATAAGTGAGTCGCCAACCTGATGTCAGAATCGTTTGGTAAGAAATTTTATACTCATACACACGCCATTCTGACATACACCAGCATTTACACATGATAAATTCATGATAATTTCAGGTGCAGTACTTCAACCTACTATTACTTCAATGGTGCCTGGGTCTGCATCAAAGTCATTCACAGATAAAATTAAGTCTGGAGAAATAAAGATGGCATGTTTCCTAGCAGAGCACAATCTACCATTTAGCTTAGCAGATGATCTAAAGGATCTTATACAATCAGTTGCCCAAGATTCAAAGCTTGCATCAGAATTAACTTTTGGAAGAACAAAGGCACATGCTATTGTTACAAATGTTACTGGTAAAGTAGCAGAAAACCAATTAATTGAAATATTACAAAAAAATAAGTTTTCACTAATAGTTGATGAGAGCACAGACAGATCATCAATTAAACATTTGGCACTTATTGTAAGAACTGCAGTTGATTTTCATGTTGAAGATAGTTTTCTATGTATAATACCAGTTGTTGATGGTACGGCTACAGCTTTATATAATGCTTGTACAAAACATTTTGAAGAGAAGAATATTCCATACAAGGAAAATATGGTTGGATTTGCAGCTGACGGAACCAATTCCATGTTTGGACAACATCATTCCTTGTCAAAATTGTTTGCAAAAGATATTCCGAATCTGTTTCTAATAAAATGTATATGTCACTCTTTTCATCTTTGTGCCTCATGTGCTTGCAAAAAATTACCACGAGGTGTAGAGGTCTTTGCTCGTGATGTTTACAACTATATACAGAATAGTCCAAAACGTATTGGAGACTACAAAGAGTTTCACCCTCTTATTATAAAACGCGGTATCAAATAAGTATCGGCTTTTGTACTACCTTTAATCCACCTTTAAGTACGACCTTGAAAAAACGTTATTACAAAACGCAGTTTATCGCAAGTCCTATTACTATCTGTAGTACAAAAGATAAACCATCGAGCCCCCTAGTTTAACTGCAGTACTTAGTCGACAAACGTCAAATTCCGACATTATTTACTTTTGAGGTTATTTGTTTTGTGATGAAAAAAAACGAAAGTGGATATGAATATGTGTGATTTGGAATACTTGGATGTGTTAGAATACTATTGAGAGTGTCCGGGGACCCAACAGAATGCGTCATCGACAAAATCTCTTCAAATTACCTGACGACAATTTTCGATATAAATATCGATTTACGTTTTTCGAAATAATAGTCAATTGAATGCATGATGATAATCCAGGATGATCCTATGATGCTCAACTGGGCTCGCCATAAAGTAAGTAGCCTTTACAGTGCAAGTAGGTTGCCAAAACATCCTAATTAATTGTATACGAGTCAAAGTTTTTATTATGGATGTTTGTTTATGTTCCACACATAAACTACCACATAGATTTTGATGAAACTCCGAAAATATATCAGATTATCATACAGTCTATTGTTTATTTACAGATTCAAGACTATTTTGGCGTTTTGCACGCCGTATCTCTGCCAGTAATATGCAATGTTTGTAAAAGACTGGAAGCTTGCTAAAATGTACAAAAATGCCTAGATGAGAAAGGGAACAAGATTGTGTGATGAAGAACAGTGTCCAACATGTATCAGTGCATTTGACTGTATAAATACTTAGACATCGGAATAAAATATAATTTTCTACTTTTATGTTGTTTCAAATGTTTCATTTTCTTTTGGTAATTTAATGCACACGATATTCTGTGTGTAAGTTATTGTGCACTTAGGCCCATAGCACACGGCGTTTTTTAAACGCGCTGACGACGCGCAGAGAACGCGCGTATACACGATTCAAACGAGATTGGATCGCAACCTTGTAACTTAAGCACACGGGGCGATTATAAAACCTGCCTCTTCTGCGCGTATACGCGCAGGTACAGCGGTAAGACGCGCTGTAGTCGCTCGTACCTTTTGCGTTTTGATCAGAGACTCCTCTTCTTCAGTTGTACAATGGCGTCGGTTGAGACAACACTGCTTACTTTGGCTTTAGTACTTCTTTTAAAAAGTAAAAAACGTAAAAAAAAGCGAATTTATTGGATAGATCCATTTACGAGTGAAAAAAGATTGAGTGGTCATTATCATACAACTTTTAAAAAATTGGTAATACATAGAAGATGGAAGAAATTTTATAATTGTTATCGAATGTCATATTCGTCATTCCAAGAACTTCTTTTGATTCTAAAACCTGAGTTAACTCGTCAAAATACAGCAATGAGATCATGTATATCGGCAGAAGAACGTTTGCTCATCACATTGAGGTAAGAAAACAACTAGTATTTATTTATTTATTTATTGTTCTGTTACATTTTAAATCAATCGTAAAATGTTATAAGTGCACTTAGATTATGAATAAGAGAAAAGATTTATTCAATATCATCATACATGTCAGATATGATATCGGAGTCATTTGTAACCGATTCATTGCTATCTAAATTTTGAAGTGAACTGACAGATTCGTTTCTTGGCGCTGATTGATTACTTGGATATTGTGGTTGAAATTCAGACTGATATCCAGATTCAGACTGATATCCAGACTGGTATCCATACTGATGTTCATATTGAAATGCACCTTGGTATCTATTTTCATTCAATATTCTCGATGAGTGTCCCATATTTTTATATTTACGAATTAAATTTATCATATCAGCTTTGGCCTCTAACTTAAATTCCTCTTTGATAGCAGAAAAATCTTTAGCTAACGAAATTAAGAACAGTATGTCGGGATTTTCAGATAAAATTGTATTATTCGCTTCCTTAGACTGTTTGAGATTTGCTGTCAGTGCTTCATACAATTTGTCTTGTGGGTCTTCATGTTTTGGAGTCTTTTAGACTTCTTTGGTGAATGTGGTTTTGAAAATCACAGTCTTGGTTATTCCCAGTGCTGCATCATCATTTTGACTTGGAGATCTTATTTCGTAAAGCGGGTCTAAAAAGTTAGCAAATTGGAATATATGTAGGGTCTTCTAGGTTTAGCTCCAGATCCACTGGAACAGTTATTGTTCTTCGCCTTGTCTCTTTTATAAGCGTCCTTAATGCTCTTCCATTTTCTTTGAAGTTCAATGACTGAAAACAATAATAATGTAAATAGTTTAGTTATTTATTAGGTTAATTTTAATTCATTTGAAATAAGTAGTTGTAGGTTAATTTTAATTAAATATGTAAAATTTACGATAACAAGAGAAGCTTTAAAATGTTATTCTTTTCAGGTATTTAGCTACGGGTTGCTATTTCTCAGATATTCACTATGACTTTAAGTGTGGACAAACGACGGCAGGCATCATAGTCCGTGAAACAGTGAAAATAATATGGGATAAATTAAAAAACATCTGTATGCCAGAACCAACCGAGGAATCACATCTAAAACTGCTGAAGGATTTATGAAATACGCAAATTTTCCCAATCTACTTGGGGCTATCGATGGGAAACATATCAGAGTTATAAAACCTCAACATAGTGGATCAGAGTATTTTAATTATAAAAAATATTTTTCCATCGTATTGCTTGCAATATGTGACGCAAATTACAGATTTATCGATATAGATGTCGGATGCTATGGAAAGGCTGCAGACTCAACAATAAATGAATGTAGTGAATGGACCAAAAAGATAAGGCAAGGAAATTATAATATACCAAATGCGAGACCAATATCTAATAATGGAGTGCCAATACCATTTACGTTTGTTGGAGATGAAGGCTTTGCATTATCTCAACATTTACAGAGACCTTACGCTGGAAAAATCTTGCCACGAGAGAAAAGAATATATAATTACCGCTTGACACGTGCCAGACGATACATTGAATGTACATTTGGTATATTAAGCAACAAATTTAAAATCTTTAATCGGCCACTGAACGTTAGCGTGGACTTCAGTGTGGCTATTGTGAAAGCCTGTTGTGTACTGCATAATTTCATACGTGAACGTGACGGTTATAATTTTCATAATTCTTTGAGTATAGTTGGTTTAGAAGATCCTCCTGAAGATGCAAGTTTGATTTCGATTGGTGCAAGACGGTCACAGGGACAATTAAGCGGAACTATGATACGAAATATGTACGCTGATTATTTTATTAGTGATGAAGGTGCAGTACCATGGCAAGATTCTAAAATTTAGGGTACCTACCAGTAGCGTAGGGTGAAAAAAGAAAAGTAAAGCCAGCACAAAAAGTTTACCGCGTCAATAAACAAGACGTCATTAAATTACTTACATAAAAGTTCTCATCAAGACGAATCAAACGAGCCCAAACTTGATGGAATTACTTTGTTTTATTACGAAGATCCTATAGCCGACTTCCAGCTCCATCGTCAGACCCTGGAAACTGTCTGAAGACAAAGTACTCATCAAGACAAATGAAACGAGCCCAAACTCGACGGAATTACGTTGCTTTATTACAGAGATCCCATGGCCACCCTCCAGCTCCATCATGAGACCTTGGAAACTGTCTGAATACAAAATACTCATCAAGACAAATGAAACGAGTCCAAACTCGATGGAAGTACATCGCTTTATTACTGAGTTCCTATGGCCACCTTCCACCTCTATCATCAGATCAGTTCTACGTCATACATCATCATAATATTCCACTGTCATGCGATTTACACATTTATGCAAAATTTCAGCTTAATTGGAAACCGACAAGTGGGTCAAATTTAACTTACAACATTATATTGCAACGGACAAATGAAACGAAATAATATTCTTATAATAAAGATTGTAAGCTATCACAGATCGGCTTTACCCGGCTCATATTATCGACAGTGTTTGCATGTGGTAGTAATGTGTATGTATGCGTGAATCGCATACATTTCAAACATTTGAATTCCCATAAATATGAGCGAGTAAAATCGGCACGCGTAAAATAATATACGTGTGCGTTTGCGCGATTCAAATACATTGCGTATTTTGTATTCAGCTTATTGAAGAATATTTTGTGAAAGTGTAATGCAAGGTGACCGTTTGTGGCAGGTTCCTGCCATTTTGACAGATTAATTAAGGACAAAAAAAGCCTGGCATAGATTAATAATTTATATAATTAATTTACTGAGACTCTCAGTAAATTAATTAAATAAATTCTGCCAACTGCCAGGGTTTTTTTGTCCTTAATTAATCTGTACAAAATGGCAGGAACCTGCCACAAATGGTCACCCTGGTGTAATGTAATTATATTGTTTGCGATAATTACGTAGATTAGTCGAATAGATTTTTGTAAGACTAGGGCTCAGTGAAGCTATTGTTGTAAATATAAAAAAAATACATATACCTATTAGAATCTGCCAAGGGAAGCCGATGGGAATCGTGTTGTATGGAGGCTACGCCACTGGTACCTACCTAATTACATGTTCTACTGTTTTACTGTTCTATGTACCGTCGCACTATAAACTATAATAAATTATTTTTAAATAAATATAAGAAATCTTACCTGCCAGGTTTTTTTCCTTACTGGTTTTTTCATTAAAATTGTTATAAAAAATTTGGCACAATTCATCCCAAGCATTTCTTTTTAACACTTTGTTTGAATATTCGGGCAGTAGTGAATTCCATGTAGCTGGACGATTGTTTATTTCTGTTATAAAGCGGTCGGTGTCGAAGGGTTCCATTTTAAACGAGATACACGCGCAGCACACAATAAACCATTATTGCAACTGAGGCGCGGGCGCAGTGGTGGACCCCCACCCCCTCTGCCCTACTCCGCTCCTTTGTACGCGCGTTTGTACCGCTTCAAATGCGCGTATACGCGCTTCATGCGCGCGTTTCTATTATCAATGCAAACGCAACAATTAGCGTTTACAGCGCCGAAGAAGCGCGTTCCTGAAACGCGCGTTATCAGCGCATTTAAAAAACGTCGTGTGCTATGGGCCTTAATTTTGAAGAGGTTCTAATTAGATGCACAGCGTCTTATTTAATCATTTAAATCGGGATGAAAATAATCCAAATTATTTCTAACCTAAAAACAAAACAACTCGGATACGCGCGCTGACGTTCCGTTATACGCGCAAACTCGATAGTTGTTTAAAAGAGAATAATTGGATCATGTATATTGTTAAAAGATACTAGAAATATAAAATTACCTTTAAATAATAAAAAGTAATATTTTCAACTGCAGAGATATTTTTTTTATTATCATAGTTATTTATTTTTCATCAAAATAGACTTAGGGCTGATTTTTCAATCATCAGTTAACTTCTATCTGAGGAATAAATATGGCGGTTTGACATATTTTCCATACAAAAGCTGTCAAAACGTTAAAAATATTCCTCAGATAGAAGTTATCTGGCGATTGAAAAATCAGTCCTTAACAAAATAATGTAAAAAGGAACGGCGCATAGAATTCGGAACGATTGAGCGAATGATTTAAATATTTGTTGCTTATAATCTGTGGATATTATTTGAACCACACACACACACAGACAAATCGAAGTACTAAACAGTCTTCTCTTAGTCTACGTTTTGTAATAAGGATGTCAAGACTATCGTAAGTACCGTAACAAACCAAGACGTCTTCAGTCGGGTTTAAACCACTACTTGCGGCAGTTTTTATAATAAGAGGGTCAATGTTTTGTAAATATCAAACCACATAAACTATTACACCCTGCCCAAACAAGGTGGCTGTCTTTGTTACAAGTTGTGAAAAGGCTTCTTGAACAACTACCAGCATTGAAACTGTATTTTCAAAGTGCTGTGTTAACTGACAGATTACTTGCAGCTCAATCAATCCTTGATAAATGTCTGGAACCAACCACAGAATTATATTTAGAGTTTTTAAGTTTTGTGCTGCCATACTTCAATGATTTGAACAAAGAAATGCAATCTCAAAGTCCAAAACTCTACTTGCTATATGAAAAAATTTTTATAACCTACAAGACTATATTGGAATGTTTTTTAAAGCCAGAATATTTGGAATTAACTGAACAGGAAAAACCAAGCATGCAAGTCCATGACAAAGTTGCAGCATTGGAATTATTGGAATTAAAAATATTGAAAATTGATTTTGAAAAAATTTAAAACCATTTACCCCTGGAAGACATTTACTTAGGAGGCAATGTTGCTGCTTTAATTATAATGAACAGAAACAGTATTCATCCAGATCAAATAAGACAGTTAAGAAAAAAAATTCTTGAATTTTACATTGAAAGTCTTAATCAAATAAAAAATCGCTTTCCCTTTGAAGATGAGCACCGACAAAGATTGAAAAATTTAAGGTTTTTAAACCCCGACACATTGCTGGACTCAAATTTAAAACGTTCTGTACCATCTATAGCTCATTTAGGGCAAATGTTTCCAGGTAATATGTTTATCATTAACTTCAAATATTTCATTTATGAATTGAGTCTGCATCTTAGTTAAAATTGATTAAATAATTATTTAAAATACCTACATAGAGCGAACTCGTCGCTCAAGCAAACACCCGCGCCGCGCAGTGTTCCGAAGTGTCAGTGCTAAACGTGCCAAATGCATCACAGACATTATCCGGGTCAAAAGTAGTGCTTAAAATAGTGCCGGTAACCGTTCACGGACCCAAAGACAGTTTCAACACGCATGCGTCGCTAGATGATGGTGCCACGGTGACCCTTATCGCCGCCGACCTTGCTGATAAGGTTGGGCTCCACGGTAAGACGGTGACAATGCGCGCATCTGGCGCATGGGACTCTGAACTGCTATGTCAAACTTAACTTATTAAATGTGCCATCAGCAACAGTAACGGTGATAAATATGAGCTAAGTGCTCGCAAACTTAAAGAACTTAACTTACCCGTACAAATTGTCTCAAGTGTAGAATGTTACGATAATGTACCTAATCTAGACACACGGCAGTGTGTCCACCAAGTTCGAGCAAAAAAAGCGACACACCGGCCGTGGGTTATATTACACGAACCATTTCGGGCCAAATTCGAACACCCCATAACTCAAAATCTATTTTATTTACGCATATCAAATTTCAAGTATCTGTTTAGACCCCCTCACTTATCTAAAATACAAAATTTCATTAATATACCTATTGTAGGTCTTGAGATATTGACGTCAGAAAATCGCTATTTTTACTATACACTCACTGACTGACTGACTGACTGACTCACTCATCAAAAACCTAGACCACTTCCAATGGTCGTATTGACTTGAAATTTGGCATGGAGGTAGGTCTTTATGTCAAGGTAAAGGGAAAAATCTGAAAATGGCCAAGTGTGAGTCGGTTTCAAAATAATGAAGGTGTTTTATACCCGGTGTAAATTTATACCCCTAAGGAACTAAAACGAACTAAATTTATCTATATTTATATAATATATCTTCGAATGGTACAAAGGTTTGTATTTAGTCAAAGTAAAGTAAAAATCTGAAAACGGCCAAGTGTGAATCACTTTCGAAAATAACGAATGTGTAACTTTGATCCACGAACATAATATATGATAACATGACATGTCAGTCAGTTGGTAAATCTAGTCCATTTAGTTAATCTAGTTCATTTCTTTGTAAGAAGCATAGTGCATATTAAAATATCTGAAAGATAGTATAAATGAGACATTTCTTTAACTAACTTCATCAATAAAATAAAAAAATAAAATAAACAACCTTACAAAAATAAATGAAATCCCACCCAAAACAAAAATGTGAAAGACTGCCAAGTTCGATAATATGGGAATGCTTCGCCTATAAAAGAAGTGAGATCCGAATAAGAACCAAGTTCCATACACATGCCTCAGTTAAAAATAGTTACTTTTTAATGATGTTACTTGGCAAGTTTTAATAGAAAATTAAATACTTTATTCATTGCGTTTAGTAGGTTTATAACAAGATGTGTGAAAACTTGCCAAGTAATTCTTTTATAGGCGAAGCATTCCCATATTATCGAACTTGGCAGTCTTTCACATTTTTGTTTTGGGGTGGGTATTAATTACTCTTTGCGCTCTGGGGCCTTATTCGCTAACTCCACTGACAGCTCGCAGTTATCATCATTTGGTAAAGTGTACATCGGTAAACTGTCAAACCGCTATTTTCTTATTTGCTAACGCCAGTTACCAACTGCGATGACGTCATGAGCACCGACAGCGTTTGATGTCCACCGTAGATCATTTTGACAGCTGTTTCTGTATCGATAAACGTTAAATTGCGATTTCGTAAGCCCAGCGGGCAATGAGTGGGCATCAAATTGATAGCCACTGACATTTTTTTTAATACACTACAAATAGCAGTGTTTTATGCCCGATTTTGGTAATCATCACTGGGATGTCTATACTCTATTGTTGCATCAGACATATAAGATTTCTCTAATTTTGCGAATACGATATATTCTAATTTTGCGAATGCGAATACGATATATAATTTAATTTCCTCTTAACATAGTTGCATTAAAATAGTTTTATATAATTTATTCATTCAATACATTAGCTTCACTTGCATTGTATAACTTTCTCAGGGATAACTAGCACTATATGAAAATTATTGTAAAAAATTGATTTTTTTTAAAAGAGTGTCTATGGAGTTTCTTGCCGGTTCTTCTCCATGAGACCCACTCCTTGGAACCGTGCAACTAGCTTGACATTTCGCAAGAGCTTTTCTACTTGTGAACTTTTATGCGCCTATTTTAAATAAATAAAATATCATTTTAGTTTGAGTTTGAATTACCAATAACCAGTCTTACCAAGGAGTTTTGTTTTAACTGAGTTGATCAGGTAAGATAGGCAGTAGCTCCTAGTAAAATGAATAGGGTAAGTACCTAAAATAAAACTAGTTAAGTCTTATAAACGCTATTTATTCTTAGAATAAAAGGTACAACATTATTTAAAATTTCACTTAATAATAATTATTCTAATTAAAATCTTTTTTAATATAAAAACTAATTAACAATCACAACGTAGGGTGTAGACATCCACTTACAAGGGGTCCTATGGGCATGGGTAAAACCGCTGACGTTTTTAAACATTGGACCCAAAAGATAGAGGGGGGGGCCGCGGAGGATACATTGTTTTCAACATTCGGAACGACAACTAGACCAACGCAGTAGGTAATCATTCCCGGTTTGTTTGCCGGCGGTAGTCGTCCCGAATGTCTCTTAAAACCCCAAGTATCCCCTCCACTGCTTCTGTGAGTCGGGTCTCCACCTCTATTCTCCTCAATTCCAGGTCATAGGCCCAACGAGGTATTGACTCCTCTCTGCGAACTGAAAAAATAATATTTGTGACTATTTTTCTTTTTGGCTTACATGCATATATCGGGTGTGTCGTTCATAATCACATTAAATGAAATGCGTTAATATACTGGTTAATATACACTCAGCGGCACGGAATCTGGCCCAAGCACATTTTGGCCTTATAACCATTATTTAAATGAAAAATCAGAATTTTTATTTTAAAATTGTTTAATTTACTCATTTTCCAATAGAAAATGACTAACAGACAACAGAATTATGAGGATTTTCATTAAGTTTAATTGAGTTAGAAAACAGAGTCCTTTACCGCAATAATCACCATAAACTTTTAAATTCAACATCTTTGACAAAACAGAAAGTTATCGAATTTTAATAATGGATGTTCCTTCCTCTAGATCTGATGAATGCTTGCATACGATCTGGCATGCTCTGGATCGTGTTTTTTATCTCCACCTGGGAGATCTCCTCCCAGGCAGCTACCAGCGCGGTTTTCAGTTCACTAAAAGTCCGTGGTGGGTTACGACTTGCTTGGACCTGTCTTGTTTGGACATGTTCCAGACATGTTCTACAGGATTCATGGCTGGGTTTCTTGCAGGTCAGTCCAATTTTTGAATACCGACCTCGAACAAGTAATCGGTTACTCAAAGAGCTGCGTGAGGTCGAGCATTGTCCTGCATTATACGAAATTCTTCACTTCCTATGAATCCCTGACAGGGTAAAACATGATTTAGAAGGATCTCTTTAATATACCGCACTGTTGTCAGACGACTTTCGACAACCAATAATTCAGTAGGGGTTCTAAACTTCTGCCTCGACAAACCAAGATGGACCCACCATGAAAACCGACTGTTTGCTTGGTAGTGGTGGGAAGAAACCATTCTCCGCGCTTTCCCCATCCACGTTCACGGCCGTCTGAAGCTCTTAGGACGACTCTGCATTCATCGGTCCATAAAATTTTACTCCATTAGTCATGCGTCCAATTTGCATGTTCTCTTGCAAACCTAAGTCTGGCTACGCGATGGTGCGGGAGGAGTCCCGGGCCTCGAGTTGGTCTTTGAGCACGCACATCCCGTTCCTCTATCCTTCTTCTTGTTGTGCACTTACGGACGTTGACTTCTCTTGCTGTTTGCAAAGGCTGGCGTATCTCTAACGCAGTGAGAAACCGATTTTTCATAATTGCACGTACGATAAATCGGTCGTCGTGCGCTGACGAACACCTTACACCCCACTTTCTGGTCTTCTTGTGTAAAGGCCAGTCTGGTCATGCATTTTTTATGCATATCTTTCACTTATACGCGGTGCACTTAAAGTTTCAACCATCTTCCACTGCGTACGCCCTTGACGTCTTAGCAACACTACTTGAGCAACTTGAGCTGCAGTAAGGGTAATTTTCAGATCAAATTGTGAAAAAAAGAGAAACAAAAAACGATCATAATCATTACTACTTGCTTATCGCTAGGCCTAGTAAAAATAAAATAAAAAGCTGTTTTTTATTTATTAATTAAGAAGTACTTACTAATAGCAGCCTCACTAGATAGTGTGGGCTCCACAGCCCCTGCAGCAGGCATCTGCTCCACAGCCCCTGCAGCAGGCATCTGCTCCACAGCCTCTGCAGCAGGCATCTGCTCCACAGCCTCTGCAGCAGGCGTCTGCTCCACAGCCTCTGCAGCAGGCATCTGCTCCACAGGCTGTGTCCCCTCTAGAAGGCTGTCGTCAAGCCATTCAACCTCCATTATCTGCTCATCATAAGTAGAGGTTGAGGGCTTAGGAGGCACCGGAGGCTGTGAGGTGTGTACAGCCACAGCTCCAGACATTGATGGCTGGGAAGTTGGTGGGTCACCAAGTGACAATATCTGAAGAAATAATTTTCTTTTCAATATGCGTAAAGAAACCACATAACATCCTGACAAATAAAGTAGTAGTTTCAATGAAGCGGATGACACTGTTACTGTTACAGCCTTTTTATCGTCCCACTGCTGGGCACAGGCCTCCTCTCACACGGAGAAGGATTAAGCGGATGACAATAAAACTTAAATTATATTTATATGAAATTAAACTAACATCAATGGGCAAGCGCACACCAGGCAATCCCTCAACCACAACAGGGCCTAACAAAGCCAGCACCTTTTCCTCTATATAGTTAAGAGGGACCAGCCTGTTAGGGCCTCCACCAGTCGCAGATGTGCTCCTCCGCATGTCTGCAGCTTTTCCTTTAGTTTTTGCTTTGAACTCTATCCAATACTTGACAAAAAAAAACAGTTACTGGTTAGTTACACATGCAAACAATGTTATATTCATTCAGTGACAAAAACTTAGAAAAAGCAAAATAAAAAAAGTTATCAATGAGTTACTATTAAGTTTTACAGATGCAAAGTAAGTATCCAAAATTAAAAGCAAGTGAATATTATGAGATATAGTCGTGCCACCATACAAACATGCTAAAGTGCTGTTTTTTAAATAAAGAAGTAAACGTACTCGGCGCCATTGGTCCGGCGTTTTAGTGGCTCCGCTGCCGACACAGTTAAGTGCCACCGAAATTGACCGCCATGCTTCTCGAGTGTCCCGCACTCCTGAGGACCTGGCGGAAAGCGGCCCAACGCTATGTCGCGATGGGAATGCGCAAACTCTAGAAGCAGCTCCATTTGCCTCAGTGACACTTTCCTGCGTCCTGGCATTTTAAACCTAAATAATAATAAAATGGTGTATCAATTATTGCTTTGCATGCAAAACAGGAATTTAAGTTGTTTAATTCACAATAACTACAATACTCACAATGTTCTCAGTTAAAATATTGTTCAACCACACGGAACTTTAGACACCAAGTTCACACACAATAGAAAGCAAATACTGAATTTTACCGAGACAGATTGTTTTTAAATGTATAACACGCTGAAAATAAAGCGTTCTCTCAAACGTAGTAATGTAATGCTAATAAGGTATTTCCACCTTAGCAGTATAATAGTCGATAAAAACTAGAGTTGTCAAGAGTACCCCTGATAGTCACCATAGTTTTTACGTTAAGCACCGTGAAAAGATATCCACTGATGTCCACTTCATGCGATACTAAATACCGATGTTTTGGAATTGTCAGTTGACATCAAAGTTCGGTTGACAACTGAGGCCAGTTGACAGCTGAAAATCCGAAAGTTAGCGAATAAGGGTACTGATAGTAAAGTTAAGCCTGAATTGTTAATAGGGCAAGATAATTATGATTTAATTGCGCCAATTGTTTGTAAAAATTATAAGTCGAGCGGGCCGTTTATCACGCAAACATCCGTACGAATCGAACACGAATCTAGAATGTTATTGTGTCGCTGGCTTATGGAACATCCAACCACCAACATTCTCTGGACCGATGAGTCCACATTCACCCGAGTTGGGATGTTCAATATCCATAACGCTGAAGAAATCTCAAGGTTAGATATAATACGTGCAGCATCACCCTCTAGGTATGACACTAAGTAATGAAATTTGTGTATGTCTTGAATGCGATCATTTTTGTGAATCAGACTGACATATGTGTCCCTAAACTCCAACCAACGGAAATGTGAACCGTTAATATTCGAAATTTGAATTTGAGTTAAACGAAAACCAATGTTTTGATGATCAGAGTCCGCATGGATCATGACAGATTGACGACGCTTACTATCATCATCAGTCGTGTATTTTTGTAACTCAGTCTTGGCTATAGCAATATATTGATCAATATCATGCTCGATGCGTTCCCTCTCATCAAGTTCTGAGTCAATATTTGAAGAATTAACAACCTCAATCTCATTCTGTATATTGTCAAACCTTGTCGATAATCCTTGAAATTTTTGTAATTTTAAATCTAATTCTGCAGGTTGTATTGTAACGGGTGATTTTTTTGCTGGTATCTTTTTGGCAACACTGTTTTTGGTAGATCACGCGTGAATCGTGTCTTGTGTCATTGTGAAACTTGTTCAGTATGGTCTATAATTTAACCATGAATCAACTTACGAACGAACAACGCTTGCAAATTATTGAATTTTACTATCAAAGACGACAATGGCCGAAACGTTACTGTGAATGGCGAGCGCTACCGTGTGATGATTGGCGATTTTTTTTTTGCCCAAAATGGAAGAATTGGACATGCCTGACATGTGGTATCAACAAGACGGTGCCACATGCCACACGGCACGCGAAACAATGGCCTAATTGAGAGCAGGCTTCGGTAAACAGTTTAACTCACGTTTTGGGCTCGTCAATTGGCCGCCTAGATCGTGTGATCTAACGCCTTTGGACTATTTCTTGTGGAGCCAGCAACGATTGACGCACTGGGAGCCAATATTGAAGCATTTATTCGTAATATACCGGCTGATATGTTGGAGAGAGTGCCAAAATTGAGCCTTGCGAATGGGCCATCTAAACCGGAGCCGCGGCCAGCATTTGCATGAAATCATCTTCAAACATTAAATTATATTGATCGTTCCATCGATTACAATAAAGATTTCATCAAATTTTTCAAGTTTTTTGTGCTTTTTTTGAAAATCAAATCCTATACCTCTTAAAAAATCACCCGTTAGATATTTCTTTCAGACTACAAACTTTATCTTTAAAGTAATTTTTGAACTTAGTGATTTGTCCTTTAATAGAACTGCGCTTTACAAATAATTCTTTTAAGGATGACTTTGAAGCAGGCTTTTCACTACTTTCACTTGCCATTTTGAACAATAAATAATGGAATATGGGTAATTAAGAATGGATTTATAGGTATGGAATTTGAAAATTATGGAATTTGGATGAAATAACGGAACAAAGGATGGCACTTAATTTTGCGCTGATGCTGAAGAATATCGGTGTTCCGGCACGATCTTTGGCTGATTCGTTGGCCAGGAAGGCAAGGCTAGTCTCCAACACCAAAGTCTTCGATTTCCGTTGAATTTTGTGAATTTTGTATCACCGAGTATGACGCCACTCGTGATGATATTTCCAACTCTGCAGATTCTTGAAAGTGTCCTATCACGGTCGCCAAATTTCTTGTTTACGCTCAAGAAATGGGTCTTCTTTAGTGAAAATCCTCTGAATTGTTTTATATTCCGTATAGTTCTCGTTTTATTTTACTAAGTTACACAATGCAGACATGATGGTTGGAGATGGGTAAAAAATTGGTGGGAAAAGTTACACATGACATTGACATTTGTTAAACGTCAAACTAGAGTATAGACAACACTGATTTTACTAAGAATTCTGGGCGTAGACAGGCATGATGACAATTTTAAATTCCTTTGTATGATGTAGGTATACGTCTATTTTATATGAAAAATTATTAATTTTTAGAAAATGCGAAGTTTTTTATCAAATAATTGCATTTTTCTCTGTCCACTTTGAATTCGGCGCGAAAACGCTTGTCAGTGTCATGTCGTCACTTGTGACGTCACGACTGATATTACTAGACGCAAGTAAACAACGCTCGTGCAATAATTAAGTTTTTTGTGTTATTAAATATGAATTCGAAAGTGCATAGGTGTTGTGGGGTCCCCCAGTTTAAGAACACATCCAAAACAACTCCTGATAAGTTATTTGTGTACGTTCCTCACAATAAAAAAATACGAAACAAGTGGCTTAAACTTGCAAGGCGAGATTCAAAAGCAATATTGCCCAGGGTACAACTTTATTTTTGTGAAGATCACTTTGATGTAAGTTATTACATAGTTCTCCAGATTCTAGCATAGAAGTTTTTTTTTAATTAAACTAATACACTTACATGGAAGTTTTAACATTTCTAAATTCAGCTGAACAAAAATCTTTATTTGATGCCAAAAACTCTCCCAGCATTATATCAATTCTAGGCAAATTAGCGCTGTTTTCCTTGATAAATCCGGGCTAGCTCGTGTTATAAACAATTAATTAATTAAAAACAAAGATCGCAGTGGAAGTTCACAATAACGAAATGTGACGTTCGCGTGCTTTCGCGCGAGTTGCTTTGAGAGATGACGTCACGAGCCCTGATTGGTGTTCAAGATATCATGGCGGCTTGCCTTATTTCGTAATTTTATTTTATAAAAATACATATTAATCACATTATTAATAAAGAAAACAATGCGCGTTTTATATTCCAAGCTTCAAGTTTAATTTAATAAATATATAATTTTAACGATTTTTGATTACTGTCATCATGCCTATTACGTAAACTACCGAGAAGAATTTGATTAAGGTAATGATTGGGATCAGTAATCTGAAAATAAAAGGAAGAGACATAATCAATAAAAACAGTATTCATGATAGCGTTTCCGACCCAGTACTTCATCTGCTCCTCAACCGGAAAATAGTTCTGTAACTGAAAATTTAATGAGTAGCCACTGGCCAGAGCAAGTACCATCTCGACCTGGAACAACGAAAAAGTTTGCCTTCCTAAAGTGCAAAGTTTGTAATAAAAACAAAATTCGTAAAGAAACGAGCTATCGCTGTAAAGGGTGTCCAGATAAACCTCCATTATGCCCATCTTGCTTCGAAATTTACCATGAAAGTATAAGGACTGATGAATAAAGATTTCAGAATATTTTTTATTCATTATAATCTTATTGTTAGATGGATATGTAAGTTGTTTAGATTATAACAATAAAACTGATTTCAATGTACCTAACTGGTTTTGATATCCAGCTCCTTCCGTACGAATTGTAAGACTGATATTATAATTATAATAATGTTAATTTTAAAAAGATTTGTTATGCGTTTAGTTTATTTTCAGTTCGCCATTGTAATAATTACATAGAAGTTATTAGGAAGTGATTATGTTGTTTCCTAAATAAAACTACGTTTTGATTAATTAAATCTTCTTTTTATTACCTTTCTATCAAACACAACACTGACGCATGCTATTTTGCTACGTAAATAAGACACTACGGGTATAAGCGTATACGCCTAAGACCGTAGTGTCATATCCCTACGAAATAATAATATTCTATGTGACAGAACGCCTTAGAACGGTCATATCATAGCATAGTATCAGTTAGTCCAGTCATCGTGGCAAGGGAAAAAAATGTAAATACCTACGAAGACCAAACTGCAACGTTATCACCAACTGCTGCATGCATCAACTTGTACCTGCCTATAATTTTTCAATCGCGGTTCCGTCACTGTATTTACGTATCCTCTATTCTACGTCTGTAATACGTACGTCTTTTGTTTTCGTTACGCGATGACCAATAATCGGGAAGCGTGTGGGATACGGGGGAGGGGCGGGTGTCAATCCGTTCCGTGTCACGTCTCTGTATGTCAGTTGACATTGACGACCGAAACTACCGGGGTTACGAAGTTTCGATGATTACCGATGTAATTTACGACTAGACTCTGTCTCACGCGCACCTTATTGTTGTTTACATACATTATGGATAAGTGGTTGAAAAGAAACGCTGAAGGAACATCAAATGAGGAAAAAAATGCTTCGGAAGGTTCATCAAATAAAGTAAGTTAATATTTTTGATATTGTTACTAGGTATAGCAAACGTTCTCTCAATATGCCTTCTATACTACAAGTAGTACGAAATTTACTTTCAAAATAAGCAAATACAAATAATAAAGCCGATCGTTGGCGAACATTGAGTGATACCTACGTGCCGCGATATGTCATTGACCTCCCAAGCGCTTCACGAAGATTTCGCACCCATATTACATCAAACGATGTGTTAATGGTGCATGCTGCCAAATTTCTTGAAGTGTATTCTAACATTAGGAAATTAATTCTTATTAGATTGGATATTTTTACTTTTGTTATTATACAAATAATGTTCCTAATATTGTAATTTAATTTATTGCAGATCTTGATAAATGTGCTCCAAAGAAATCAAAAACTTATCACTTTCACCAAGAATGGGAATTGGACTACTTCTTTACTATGGTGAATGGAAACTGTTGCTGCCTAATATGTAATACATCCCTGGCAATACCCAAAGGAAATTTAGAGCGACATTTTAACACAATGCATAGTAAATATCAGACTGATTTTCCACCTAACAGCGAAATAAGGAAGAGCAAATTGCAATCATTAAAATCGCAATTAAAAGTCCAAGAAAACATGTTTTCTGGGCCTATTGAGCAAAGTAAAGCTGCAACTGAAGCTTCTTTCCAAGTAAGCTACAGAATTGCACAAAAGTGCAAACCTTTTTCCGATGGAGAATACATCAAGGAAATCTTCGAAGAAGTGTCAGATTCGCTGTACGTGAATTTCAAAAATAAAAAACGAAATTAAAAAAGCTGTTCATGGTTTACAGCTGTCTCGGAATACTGTGATGCGCCGTATAGAAACAATAAGTAAAAACTTAAACGAACAACTACAAAAAGATATCGACCTCTGTGTTGCTTTTTCGCTTCAATTTGACGAGTCAACAGATGTCACTGATACAGCACAATTACTTGTTTTTATCCGAATGGTCTTCGAAGATTTCTCGACCAAAGAAGAACTGCTAAGCATGATTTCCTTAAAAGAAAAAACTCGTGGTTTTGATATATTCACGGCATTCAAAGCATATATTAGCCAGATTAAGCTACCCTTGTATAAACTCGTATCAATGACAACTGATGGAGCTCCTGCAATGACAGGTATTCATAATGGTTTTATTGCTCTTTGTCACAAAGACGAAGATTTT
The DNA here is from genome assembly GCF_030705265.1 of Helicoverpa armigera. Classification (NCBI taxonomy): domain Eukaryota; kingdom Metazoa; phylum Arthropoda; class Insecta; order Lepidoptera; family Noctuidae; genus Helicoverpa; species Helicoverpa armigera. The sequence continues at coordinate 6,275,277 of NC_087144.1, forward strand.
CCAGACTTCATTAGGCAGTTGTCCCACCAACAACGAGAAAACGACTAACTATCGGCTATTTTCTCGCTCAAGAAACGTACAATAGATATACTTTCCGTGTGAACAAAAAAGATGCATATACAAACAGTTGATCGCTGACTGTTCACACTGCCGGCGAGCACTCGCTTCACTAGTTTGTCGCTGAGCGACAAGAGCTATGAAAGATACCACTCGCTCGACGATACTCGCCAAGCGATTAGAACTCACGCCGAGAGAGCAACCAGTGGTCATTTCTCTACAGTGCGTATCTGAGAGTACGCGTTTTTTTTATTTAGTATGAATATCGAAAAATCATTTGAACTGCGGTAATTCTGAATAAACGTAAGAAAAAAATGAAGAAAAAAAGAAGAATATGGATGGAAAATATTAATTATTTCAGAAAAGAATGCAGTGAATTCAAACTATTCTATGAATTAACAAATGATGGCTTTCGCACATATTTTAGAATGACAAGAGACGAGTTTGAAAATTTGCATAGTTTAATAGAAGATGACTTTAAAAAAGAAAATACAAATTATAGAGAAGCTATTGGTACAAGAGAGCGTCTCGTCATTACATTAAGGTAAGGCTCCATCGCTTGGCGTGATTTCAGCGGCAGACATTGAATCTTGGATCTCTTCGTTTTGGCTACGAGTAGTATGTTCTCTAATTCCAATTTGCTGCACACCAGAACCGCTGGGTTCAGGTGAGGCAGAACCGTGTCCAGAAGAAAAAATTGTCTGACTCGTAGAAGGGCGAGAGTTGTAAGAATAATCGTTTGAGTAGTAACCGGTATATGAATAGTTTGTATTAGCAATATTGTCTTCAGCATCCATTACCAATTGAACAACTTTCTTTTTATTGTTCTTTGATAATACTCCGGCATCTGCTTTGTACTATGATACATTGAATCAAAAAAAGCTTTTAAAGGATCACTTGATGTTAGTACTTCTTTACGTAACTCATCCCTCTGCGCAGTTCGTTTTGCTCGATTATCATCCATATCTTTTAACAAATCCTCGTCATTATGAATTATTTCATCCGTCTTCTTTTTTTTTTGGAGCTATTATCGTATCTGCTGAATCTCTACTAACATCTGTACTAGCTGTTTCCTCGAAACATGTCGAAATATCAGGATGTGGTGTAACATTTGTATCTCGTTCCGCATTTGTCATATATGGAAGCAAAAATTCCATGTGACTCATGTACTTCCAGGGTTTTATTTGTTTTTGTGACTGTCCACTTGTTGTCTTCTTGATTTTTTTTAATTTTTCACGGTGCGTGTCTCGCAAATTTTTCCATTTTAATTTTGCCTGTGTAACTGTAAATAAAACAAATAATTATAACACACCACATCAAAATTAATTTTATGTTATTAACTAATATTATTTGATATTTTTATTTATTTTCAGATATCTTATAACCGGAACTACATTATTATACAGCATTGTCAAAAAGCTATAGAATAGGCCGTTCTACGCTCTCCGAAATAATACCAGTAGTATGTGAATCTTTATGGATCAAGTTGCAGCCAAAAGTAATGAAGCTCCCTACTGAACCCGAATGGAAAGTTATAGCAAAAGACTTTTAAATTTGTGGAATTTCAATAATTGCCTTGGTGCAATTGATGGCAAGCACGTAGTAATTTTTTCGCCCCGTAAATCGGGATCACAGTACTTTAACTACAAAAAAACATTTTCGATTGTACTGTTAGCAATTGCTGATGCTCATGGAAGATTTATAATGATCGATGTTGGATCAATGGGCAGATACAGTGACAGCGGAATATTCACAGATAGTAATTTCTACAATGTGTTGCAAAACAATGGATTGAGATTACCCGCAGATGAACCCCTATATGAAGGAGGTTTGCCTCAGCCTTATGTTTTTATTGGTGACTGTGCATTTCCGTTGATGACACATTTATTAAACAACTAATAATTACGAAATGCCCGAAAACATTCTAGGCAGAGGCCAGGTTGTTTTTCACAATTGGGACAATAAAATAGGGTGTTCACCCTTTTTTTTGTGGTGTCCCAACAATGCTTACACCTTCTTCTTTTTGTGTTTCTGTTTTCATCTTTTGGAAGGTGAGCAGGCAAGTGTATGATTCCATTTGCCTGATCATTTTCATTTGAAACAAGAGGTGGCAGGTGGCAGTTTATCTATAACCTCTTCTCTAAAAAAATCTAATTTCTTTTCTAATTTGATTTGATACAAGAAGTAGGCATTCAGCATCATCATTTGAAAGATGTGAATGCCTACTTTCTTGTACCAACGCATGTTTTTGTGTTCGCAAGTGTAGTATGATAACATTTGGTCATGCCTATCAACACCACTCATGAACTGATTATATTTTATTACCATCTCCGGTTTAAGGATTAGTTGGCCTCTTTTGTTGGCTACAGGCTTTAGTTCTGGTGAATGAGTGGTGCTGATAGTCAAGACGTCGCGTTGGTCACGCCACTTGCAAACACAAATACCGTTGCGGTTATATCTGTAGAGGCTGCCACCTTTGTTCAATTTGGTTGCAACCATTGTTGGGTTCCCTTTGCGGTTTACTCTCAGAGTTACAGTCACGTTCATTTGATTACGTAGCAGGAACTCTGAGAGTGCTAAACTGTTATAAAAATTGTCCATGTAAACTTGGCGCCCTGAACCTAAATAGTTTTCCAGCAGTTTTATGACTACCTTATCTGTGTGGCCTTTCCCTCCTACATCTTGATCACGTTTACCCTTGTAGACGTGAATTTTGAGGGAAAGGCCACTAGGTGAAGCCAACATGTACAGTTTGATGCCGAATTTGTGGCGTTTGCCTTTAAGAAATTGGCGGATCCCGGTACGACCCCGGCTTAAAACTATAGATTCATCTATTGCCAATTCCTCGCCGGGGTTGTATAATTCCGCCATTCTATTATTAAAATAGGCTATCAAACTGTCCAAATTATGTTGGCCAAACCTTAAACATTTTAATATTAACAGAAAATCATTTTTGACATGTATTTGTTAGGAAACAAATTGTAAAGCCGATGTTTCTTCCAATAGGAACTGTATCGGTTCAGTTTGACGTGCCCCATTTGAAATAAAATCCCCAAAAATATAAATAATTTTTGAACCGTAATTGGTTTCCACCTAGAAATCCTCGCGTGAGGTAAAACATTTAATTGTAATAGATGATTGGCATAGGCGTTAGTGCTTTCGACAATTTGCTCCAAAATTATATCGTCGAATATTAATTTTAAAAAATCAAATGGGGTGGTATAATTTGAGTCTACCAATACCTCTTCTTGAGAGGTGAAAACTGGAGGCTGCGGTGCGCGCCGATGAAGGTTCCAATCTCCTTCCTCTGGTTCATGCGATGAGCCTTCTTCGGACGCACTGTCACTGCCCTCTTCAGAATCCCTAAAAGATACATACTGAATAAGATACACGTATCTTTGCAAAAAACTTATGGAGGTACAAATCGACGAGTTAATCATGATGAACTGTTACTGTTAAGCGTTTTTATTGTATTTATCAGTCAAATTACAATTAAGAATAAACAAACACTATAAAAAATGATTGCAGACGGAGACGCCTCGACATACGCAAAAGTACTAAAAGAAAATCCATATAAAGACCAAAATATTACAGTAGAGAAAATTGAGTGCAGAAATCACATATTGAGAAATTTATGCAAAAAATTACGTAGTCTAGTTTCAGAAACAAAATACCTTTTAGCTCACCGAAAAACTTTGACAGATGTGAAAATTATGTCAATGAGGAAAGCAATAGTAAGGTCAGTTATACACCATAATAAAAATCTTAAGGACGATGCTGTAACTATCCTTCACAGTGATATAATCAATTCTGTAGCGCATGCATACGGCGATCACAGGATGTGTCAGGATTATAACTGTGACAAAGAAAAACTGTATAGCGACGGACTGAAAACCATTCGAAATTCAACATTTCTGTTCCGGATAAATTCGATTATTTCTAATGTGGCAGTAAAATCACGAAGTTTAATAAAGGACGTAAATACAAATCGTGTCGAATGTTTCAACAATGTCATTGCGAAGTTTATAGGAGGAAAGCGAATTAATTTTGCCTTGAAACGAGGCTATCAAGCAAGATGTAATGCTGCGGTGGTAAAATTTAACGAAAAGTCAGCAATATCGTTTATAAAAAACACATTAAGAAATACAAATCGACCAGAAGAGGGATTAGCTGAAGTTGTGGAAAGGAAAATCAGGAAATTGGCAGTCACGAAACAAAAACAAAATGACTATGGCCCCGCTAGTTTAGACCCAGATATGTCCCTGTCTGAACTAGAAGTAGCTAAAAAAGAATTTCTAAAAAACTTAGAAATTCTTACTGCTGACAAGGATGCGATTGAGCGCACTACAATATTACAACGAGACAGTAGCGAATGGCTAGAAATTCGAAAAAATCTTATTACTGCCTCCAATTTCGGTCCTATTTGCAAAAGGCAAGTATCAAAAGATACCGCACCATTAGTAAAAAATATTTTATATAAAACAAATTTAGGCCGTGTTGCATCCATTGCTTACGGTATTGAAAATGAGCAGCAAGCATTGCACAAGATACAACAACAAGAAAACGTATCTATTGAGCCCTGTGGTCTGTTTATAGATACAGATTTCCCATTCATTGGTGCTACGCCAGATGGGCTCATTGGAAAGGACATTCTGGTGGAAGTCAAATGTCTTTTTTCAGCAAAAAAATTGGCTTGAAAAAAGCCATAGAAGAAAATAAAGTACAAATATTAAAATTTAATAAAAAAACGCGCACTACGTCAATTAATACAAATAGTAATTGGTTTTACCAAATACAGGGACAGTTGCATGTGGCAAGACGACGGCAATGTCTGCTTGGAATTTGGGCCGGAGAAAAAGAGCCAGTCCACATAGAAATAATGAAGTAACTGAACATAGGATGATAATATAATGGGTCGGCATGAGTAAATAGCTTCCGATTTTCAGGTATACGAATTTGTCCAGAAAGGAGAGAAAGACCTAGAAATCTATACATCTCCTCTACATTTGTCTCATGAAAAACTTTATGTCTTGAGTGTTTAGTGTGCGGCCGGTTTTGGTTCACTAATGAGTTGCCGTATGCATTTGTGCAAGTCACTAAATACTCCATAAGATTCGGCGTAAATACTAAATCGAAAATATCTTTTTCATTTGCGTCTTGATTTATGTTCACTCGTAGGCCGGGTAACGTTTGATCGAAATTGAAGTCAGGAATATCGGCAACAGTATCTACCCATTCTGGGTCATCCGAGGCTGCGGTAGTTGGTAAAGGATCATTCACAGTTTCTAGTGTTTGGTTTGATGGTGTAGTGGTATTTTGATTAGTTTGTTGGCAAAATGACTCAGATTCCTGAAAGCCTATTACTCCATCTTCGCTGTTGTCTACGACAGACGGACTATTGGAAGACCTATCACGCAGCTGTTGATCAGGTATAGAATCGTCCTTACTTAAACTCGACTCCCTGGACTGAACTGGGCTTTCACTAATTCTAGTGGAAGGCATACGCCTTAAGTTTCGCGTACTAAAAATCTCATAATCAGACTCACTGCTTTCGCTTTCTTGAACGCCATCTGGATCATAATTTGTATCTGAGCCAAACTCACAATCTACGTCACTGTAAGGGTCGTGATGGCTCTCATCCGCATCATCTTCAGCAGCAAACAAACTTGGACGGTTACTTGGAGCTAGTTTCTTCCGTTTAGAAGCCATCTGTGAAACAGTATTGATAAATACAATAAATACCTACAGTAAAATAAGTTAGCAAGAAGCTTAAGCAGTAGGCAAATAACATTTCAATAATTCGTTGAATTTTTTGATTTTTCTATGCTTTTTATCCCTACAAGTAAAAAAACGGCACTATTGTATAGTATAACACTCATATTAATCAAACTAAATTAGTTTATACGTATAAATAAGCTTTATTTACCTTGTTTTTGCTGACTAAAATCACAAACCACAACCAGCGACGCGACGTCACACCGACGGCGCGCACGCCGTGACACTAAATGTCAACATCACAGTACTAGTATGGCGTAGTTTACGCCTGTCGGCGGCGCGTACGTGTTAGTTTGGTGCATAAACACTGCGTGTGTGTGCGTTAAAAATGGCTCGAAAAGAGTCTACTGTGACAGCTACGAACGAATAATGTCGCGTGATATGACACTAAATCATGTGCTTCCTAATAATGTTATGGGCAAGCATCGGCTATCGGCGGTTTGCCAAATTACATGAAACAAAGTTCACCGCCCTTAGCCGTACTGTCACGTAAAGGTATATCGAAATAACGGCCAGAGGCGGTTTGTCCCGGAAAGTGTTAACCATGCGTTGTGACACTACGCCCGTGGGCAATGTATGAAAAAAAGTAGTGTCTCAGTAGCTGCAACCTATGAGATAGTACTGTCCACGAACGTGTTAACAGGATGTTTCTTATATCTAATGTATTATTTATTTTTCTTTGCACCTATTCTCTTAATTAACGCTATAAAATAATAATCGTGCCTCGTGGTACTTTATGTCGGATACATCGAGTGGACCACCTTTCTAAGACGACTAAAAAGTTGCGGTGTATGTTAACAGTTTTTGGTTTACATGCTCTCCAAAAGCTTTTCTGCTTCCATAACTTAACAAGCGTCACGATAACGATCATCTTCGGTGGTAGTTCGGATTTAAATGTGATCGTGTCATCAGCATTCGTATCAACCTGAAAAATAAAAGAAATCGTTCTTAAATAATATTAAAACGCATTTACCTGCTCCGTTCCGTCGTGGATAATAAAAGAAAATATATTGCACATCTGTTATACATGACTTTTCTTGGAACTTATCTCAAACCTATTACCATGGCTAATAAATTATTTCAAGCCACTGATGCAGACCCTTTGAAGTTGCTTGAAGAAATTAATAATTCAGGTATTGCTGTCCTATTTAACCATTTTAATACCTCCAGCTCAACTGGAAAAGGCAGAAAAACATAGTTTGTCTAACTATCATTTTGAAAAGTACGTCATGGACGCATCGTATATGAATTTTGGGTATGCATTCAATGAAACGTCAGAACGCATAACCGTTCACGAATTTAAAGATGTGAAGCAAAGGTGCAAAGAATTTATTATGGAAATCTGCAAGCAAATACAGATGAGACTACCAACTAACATGAAAAGTTTAGAAAGTTGCAAGCTAATGCCCAAATAACGCGACGTCTCAAATGAAACCCGACATTACAAATTTAGCCAAATCTTGTAAGACCGTCTGCAATGATGTTGATTCAGTGGTACAAGAGTGGGATGCTTTACATCAAACAACCTGGAAATCCACGCAGAACACCGAAGAGTTCTGGGTTGAAGTGCATGGCTTCAAAAATGCAGTTGGTGATAAAACTTACGGACATGTAAGCAAATTGGCATTAGGAATTTTGTCGTTGCCTTTGTCTAACGCGGTTGTGGAAAGAGCTTTCTCGCAGATTGCGATTATTAAAGACAAACTGAGAAACAGATTAGCCATTGTAGTGTATTGGCTGTGAAGTTGGTTGTCTCATGCGCTTACGTCACGCATGTTACTGTCAGTGGCGTTCCGACAGTTGCGCCGGAGCGGTCGGGTTGCGTGTTGTGGCGTTGGTGAGCCGCAAATAAATCCAAATAGCAGTACAATACATGTGGCGATGAGGACGAAAGTGAGTATACTACACAGATACACACTACAGATAATATTTATCTGAATCATTAAATTGATTATTCCAGGTCACCCAAAGATGTCACTTCTTACATTGGAAAAGTTCGACTGTAATGGTGAATCAACCTGGGTAGGTGTACGATGGGAACGATGGAAGCGCGCATTGTTTATATTCTTAGAAGCGTCTAATATTGAAAAAGATGTAAAGAAAAAGGCCTCTCTTCTGCATTTCGGTGGCTTAGATCTGCAAGAAGTGTTTTATAACATTCCTGGAGCTAATGTCGAACCGAGTGAGGGAGGGGACGTATTTAAAGTTGCAATATCTAATCTAGACTCATAGACTTTGCTCTGTTTTGGTGCAAAGTATGAGTCTAGATTAGATATTGCAACTTTAAATACGTCCCCTAGCGACATACATTCAGGCTGCTCAAGCAAGAACCCGACGAAAAGTTCGAGAAGTAGGAACTTCTCGAACTTTCGTCCGTTTTTTTTTAATTATTTAAAAATAGTCTGTCCAGGATTTTTTAGACAACCCATTTATAATATATTTTCTAATATATGAAATTTGTCATAAAGTATATTTTATTCTGTTATCAAGTCGGTGAGGTGAAGGTTGATGTAAGGTCGGATCATAGACTATTATAACAACGACGGAATGCGAATGTTTCTCTCTTTTTTCCAGGTTGGGCTGCAGTTTCGCCACGCACGTCTTTCTTTGATTTCTTTGACACGTTTTTCTTGACTTCTTTGATTTTCTCGTAGATTGTTAACTTTTCTTTCAATGCACTATACGTTGTCGTGCCGTACAAATCAATTTGTTTACCTGTAGATCTTCAATTCCATCAATAATATGATGATGTCCTCCTAGCCGATTATCGGCTACGGCGGCTGTTCTCGTGTATGGAGATTAGCCAACTACGCAGGACATATTATAGTGCACGAGCATTTGCGCAGACACAGGTGCACTCTCTATACCTTCACTCTCATAACCCGATGGGACGGCAATCCGACACGACCGGTAAGAGATCAGGCGCAGGACCGACATTTACGTGCTCAAATCAAAATCAATAATATACTGAGTGCTGATTCCGAGTTTTGTAAGTTTACGCGCTCGATACGTAATTATAACTTGGCTGAAGTAAAGAGTTGCATGCTACATCACATGATTAGAATACAGCACGTTCATTCATTTTTCCGGGTAATGAATGACGTTTACTATTTCGCAAGTAAGCGCGTTTATAATATAACCAAGTGCTGATGACAGCCTGTATTAAATAGACAGTTCTAAAATTATTGCAACGTAATTCAGTTGTATGATAATTTACGCATCGAGCAAGTTAACTTGCAAAACCCGCACTAGGCACTCTGGATGGCGACGTAATCGGGGAATTTCGCTCTATTTCCTAACTCTTTCATAACCAGCATATACTGATAGTAACTTTCATTCTTCTTTTTCTTCCGTGTCGAAATCAACTCGTGCATTTCTTTCGAGTTGAGATGCTCCGGGAATTCTTTCAACAACGCGGTTTTAAGTTCGTCGTAGCTTCGAAACACATTCTCGGACCGAAGCCATAGCGCCGCCGTGCCACATAATGATTTACGCGCGATGCCTAGCTTCTGCTGTGGAGTCCAATTGAATACTTCTGAATTATCGTCAATATCTTGAGCCCATTTTGTAGAAGGATACGTCTTGTCTTCTCCACTAAAACGGGTGATACATTCGAAATTGTAGAACATGGCACCTGCCTCGCCTTCGCCTTTCTTGCTGCCGTCTTCAGCCATCGTCTTAGGCACACGCACACCGTCTTCAGCCATCGTCTTAGGCACACGCATACCGTCTTACGTCTTTGTTCGTCTTCAGACGTCGCGTATTAGCATGGATCGAGTTTTAACAACAACTAGCCCATTTGTAACCGCCGATTACCATACCATCATCCCACCATTTCCCAACATTACATCATCCCATCATTTCTGTACCATATCCGTAAATTTAGTTTTATATTTTATTTATTATGTATGTATATATTATATAATTGATAAAACATATCCCTCCTCAAACCACCCACAACATCTAAAACCCCTCCACAATACCTCCCCAATCCAAAACCAGTCAGGAGAAAGGCGCAGACATACCATAAGTGTTACCCTTTCTCCCCAATGTAAATATTTAAAAAAAAAAAGCATGGATCGAGCACCGCGAGCGCGCCGGACACGTGCACGCTAACGCCGGTCACTCCGTCGTAACGTCGTAATTACGTCTTAGGGTCGGTTCATATCTGACGGAAAATGCGTCGAGCGTATCGTAAATGTATGGTCGACGCATTAACGCATCATCGGTTAGGTGTGAATGATTGAATAATTTACCGTATATTTGTCAGTTCTGGCGTTATGCGACCGATAATACGCGACGCATATTCCGTTAGATATGAACCGACCCTTACTGCTGGCGTCTTAACTCTGAACATATCCCGGACGAGCCCCCAAAATTTGTGGGATATAGTTCAGAGTAAAAAACAGGTTGCGAATAATAACTTTTTTAGTAAATCTCAAGCGCACACAAAACATTACTCAAGAGAAAACCGCCATCTCCTTACTCGTCTTACCACAGACAACATATTTTTTTTTTTAATGCGTTGCGTTTCCCACATAAATTTATAATTTGCATCGACAAGAGCTAACAGTACTAAAGAAAAATACTTCTTGTAAATGAAATACAATGAACCAGTTTCTGGCGGTGCTAAAATTTCAACGTGGTTTCCGTCTAGTGCACCGATACGGTTAGGATAATTCCACTTTTCAAAGAATTCCTTTTCAATGTTCTTCCATTTTTCTTCATCAGGTACGGGCATTACCATACACTTGCTACAGTGCAGTACATGTACTATGTACGATTTCTTGAACGGTGGTATATCCCAAACGAAATGATTCTGCAATTGTCTTAAACGAGTCATCAGTAGCCAAAAACCCGGAATAGTAACAATTTAAATTAACTATTTTTTTTTTCATTATAGATACAGTTTGCAAAGAAAAGTGGAAAAGTTTATGAGATGGGTTCCACAGAAATTTAAAAAAACGTAAAAGCAAGAGTGGAGATCCTGCTACGAAAAATAAAAAGTGGAAATTCGAAAGACAAATGCTGTTTTTACTGCCTTATCTACAAGAAAGGGCAACGAAGACTAACTTTGACGACACTTCTTCAGTCACCAGTGATGATACTTTTCCCGAACAGGAGCATGTTTCTGTAACCTCACCTCAATCATCTAATTCATCGATAACCAAAACAATTACCGCACGTAAAAAGAACATACAAAAGCAAAGTCCATCAGTTGCCCAGGTGCTGAATAATTATTTGGATCGATCAAGTGCAAGATTAGAGAGTCAGACAGAAAATCCTATCAAATCTTTTTGTAAAGCCATGGCTGATATAGTGATAACTTTGCCATCTGATTTGCAAATAAAAGCTAAAAACAAAGTATTTGCCATAGTCTCAGAGTTAGAATATGAAAATTTTCAAAGAAAGACGACATCATCCAAAGACCAAGCTTCGGTGTTAACAAATTCATCAAATGTTTCCTGTGACTTTGAAAAACAACTTATAATCCAAGTACATCTACCAGCACTCAAGGACTAACCCTCAATCAAGCCCAAAAACTTCAAACAGAATCTGAGAATATTGATTTAGATTCAGGTACTTGTATAAGTCTTCTAAATGAAGATAGCAACACATCTCAAAGTGTCCTGCAGCCTAATGCCAACGAATATATTTTAACTTCCGATGGCGTACTACAAAATGTATTGTTTATAACTATTTCCGTAATTGTTTTTACTTTTTGTTTCTTTCTACAACATGTAATTTAATTTACACACATCCTGAAATTAGTTTGTTCAGAATCGTTTACTGAATCGATTTATATCATTTTTAATATAGGTAATTTTTATCCCAAAAATAATTAAAACTCCGGAAATTATTTTCACAACCCTGTATAGTCAAAACAAATTCAAATAGACCGTAACTCAAAGTAATAAGACTTTTAAAATCGCAGTTTTATTTGTATTCATACAAATTCCATCATTCAATACAATATAAAGAAAAATAAACCTTATTCCAAGACTGTTAAGGTATTTACAAATAGATTGTAAACTTAGCAATTTGAGCACGCACACACTAACAGGTACTGGACAAAGGACACCGATAAGACATCCTGCAAACTAAAAGCCCTGCTTAGAGCAAGATAACAACAATGCACCACCGCTTGCGCGGCTACGATGAAAGCTAACATAGTAGTGATAATGGTACTAAATACAAAAACAATAATTTTGATTCCTACTTAAAGACACATGGGATACTGCACCAAACATCTGATGCTTATACTCCTGAGCAGAACGGTCTCAGTGAGAGAATGAATAGAACTTTAATCGAGCGGGCAAATGTATGATTTTAAATGCTGAATTGCAGCAAACATTCTGGGCAGAAGCGGTAGCTAAAGCTACATACATCTAACAGTCAGCGCGGGCAATATTAGTGGAAAGAAGTTACGGAGTGTTATCAAATATTTTTTCGCGCGCAATGTCTTTTCAATACAGTAATGTTCAGTATACCGAAATGGTGAGGACTTTGGCATTGTGTGGTGATAATGTGGCTCTAGCTTGTAGAACATTTAACCAAAGGTATGGTACAAAAGTGGCCCGCAGGACAATGTTAGCTGCTACTCAGCGACTTCGCGACCACGGCACGTTCCGTCCAAGCACAGCCATCGACAGGGGAGCCAACGTGCGTACACGTTCTCGTCTTCAAAATGAAATCCTGGACTATTTCGATGAGAATCCCCATGCAAGTACCCGAGAAGCAGCGCCATACTTTGACTGTAGTCATATGGATGTGTGGGGAACACGTCGTAGTGATAAAAAACACCCATTCCACCTCAAAAGTTGCCAGGAATTTTTGTCTTTAATTTTATTTTCCAAAGTTCCTATCTTTTTATCAAAAACTTTTTTGTTTACCATATACTCTAAACACCTTAAATTTTTAAACAAGTCTTCAGTTTCTTTTAAACTATTCCTATCAATCTTATCAGCAATAAAGTTTGGTAATCCTGTTGCAATTAAATCAATAAGGGTGACTTTATCAATGGTCTTATTTATTTCTTAGAGTAGTCTCTCTTTTTTTATTGCGTATTCCAATAACGAACTCTGTTTATATTTAAATAACATTGCATACCTGATCGGTGACCAACCCTTTATCTGCGAATGTTTCACAAAAGTTATTTTTTTCCATATTGTCCATGTAAAAATATTAAGTATAATTACAATGTAATTCCACCATAGAGTTATTTTAAGTTTTGTCTATTGGCAACTTTGAGCTGTCAACTCTCTTACCCAAAAAATTGTATTATGGTTCGTACGTTGTGCTAACAAATAAAATACTTTTCGCTGATTTATTACTGTATTGTTTATTTTATTACGACAGGTTATGGGCCCAGCAGGCTCATAGCTGTATAAAATAAATTAAATAATACAGGAGGTAAAACTAAATATAATATTCGCGAGACGGCGTGGCGCCTCGAAGAATGTAACCGGGGCATTTCTGTATGGGGATATCAATGGATGTGTTTATATAAGCTTACCTGAAGGAGCTTACTCGGGTAGCAATAACATTGTGAAGTTAAATAAATCTCTTTATGGCCTCAAAAATTCCCCTAAATGTTGGAATATGAAGTTTAATAGTGTTATGCTTAAAGAAGGTTTTGTTAAATCCAATTATGACTCTTGTCTGTATACAAAGTGTGTTGATAAGGACCAGGTCTATTTACTATTATATGTCGATGATGATGATTCTGATCTTTGGGACAAATAATGTTCTGGTCAAACGGTTAAAAACTGTACTAAGTCAAGAATTTAAAATGAAAGATCTAGGATTTGTAACTGATTACTTAGGTATAACTATGAAGCAAAATTTAGACACAGGAATAACTGAACTAAGCCAAAGAGAGTATTTAGAAAAAGTTCTTACAAAATTTGGTATGGAAAATTGTAAACCAATGTCCACACCTTTAGATCAGAATATTAATTTAAAGCTTTTTCAAAACCACAACAGTGTAATGGGCAGAAACATTGTAAAATTATGTCAGCAAATAATAGGAAGCCTAATGTATGCTGTATCTGGCACTAGGCCTATGTGCAAATGATGTTTTGTTTATGTCAAACATACTCTAGACTATAAGTTAATTTATAAATATACAACCGATTATGTTTTGGAAGGGTACTGTGGTGCAGACTGGGGAGGTGATCTCGATGATAGAAGGTCAACTACAGGCTATTTGTTCAATAATTTTCAAATTGTTTAATCAATTTTCAATAGTTCTCTCATTAAGACCGAACTGCGCAGGCTGTATGTATAACCATTATGATTTTAATATTCACATTCTTTATAAAATAATATAATTTCAATAATTTACAATTTGTAAACTGAAGGCCCAGCTGTCATTTAGCATCCTTTTTTGTAATCTGAAACAAGAATTCAAAATGAAATTATCATTCGGGGATTCTGGTTATGCGTTAGGGTCTGGGCTCATGACGCCAATAATAATGCTGATAATGTGTCACTATCAGTATGTAATTCTTTAATTATACTGTAAAATATTTTTTTAAAAAACTCTTTACCAAACAGTTATTTCTTTTTGCAGGGTGCCTATGTAACAACTCTCCTTGAAGAAAGACGGAGAGAGAGAGACACTAATTACCTTAGTGGTAGCTTACTGCAAGCTGCAACTCACAGATTAAGAGCAACTATTATGAGTATCTTTGTATATCAACAGTTCTTCAAACCATACAGACAGAATTGAGTTGCTGGGGAGTTTGTTCCACATCTGCTGCTGATTTTCAGCCTATTTTGAATAAATGACTTTATCTGTATCCTTGATTTTATGAAATAAACCTTTACCTCTCTGCAAATGATTGTCTTATTTTATTTTTTATCTTAAGAGTAGTTGCTTATATGACACAACAAATACTATAATTATTATTGCGATAATTATATTTTGAAAACAAAGTATGAGAGTTTTGCTAGAATGAAGCCAACATATTTTTTCAGCAGCTTTTAAATACGGACCCTTCTTCATCGTGGCCTTCTTTTCCCAATGGATCGCGATACTAACTTCTCTATTTATTGGACGGGACTTCGTACGCTGTAAATAAACAGTTTTTGTAACGACGAAAGTGAAAACAATTAGAACAATAATATAGGGAAGCAAGATAACAGTGAGGAACGCATTGAACTGGGCTTGGAGCACATTTCAAGGGAAGGAGTTGCAGAAAGGAACTTATACGTTCCAAATTCATTGTTTGGAAACCCTGGAAGTAATATTGAGGAAAGAAAAGCCATAGTAATATTGGATGGAACATACATTTATGTGCAAAAAAGCAGTAACTACTCGTATAAAAAAAAGACTAATCGTTTCATAAATATAGAAATCGTATCAAACCATTCCTCATGGTATGTTGTGATGGCCATAATCGACGTACTGGGCCCGTATCCTGCCAAAAATCAGATGCAGATATTTTAACTGACCAATTCAGTAATGCATCTAATCCTTTAAGACAATATTTTAGAGATGGTGATGTATTTATTTTGGATAGAGGCTTTCGGGACAGTATTTCCCTATTGGAAAGTCCAAATTACTCGGTGCATTACCCTCTGTCAGTTCAGCAAGGTGAATATCAATTAACAACTGAAAATGCGAATGAATCTCGCAAAGTGACTTTATGCCGTTGGGTCGTGGAGTTTGTGAATGGGCGATTCAAGCGGGATTTTAAGTTGCTGCACAGGAATATTTTAATAGGGTCTCAAAACATTTAATTATTGATTTCAAAGTTGCAGCAGTTCTATTATCTGTTTTGGTTGAGACAGACAGACAGAGATTGACAGAGATGATGCAAGAGAAAAACTCTTTGGCAGATTTTGTAGATGCTAATAATTTAAACAGGAGACGGGCACAGTTTCAAAGTATAACTTTAGAAAGAGATAATTATGTTGAAGACTTTCCACAAATGGGATATAATGATTTAGTTTTGATTCCACTAGGAGTATATCAAATAAAACAGGCTCGCTCATATTATGGTGAACATGTGAGACAAGATGGTTCGTATATTATTGAAGTATGCAGGGAGGTCGACATGGAGTTACTACTCGAATTGCAAGTAACAGATTCAGAAAGGATATGGCTTCTTCGAGGCAAAATACGTAGCCGCCATATAAGCTAAAAATTTATTTTGTATATATTGTAGTAGACACAACCGAAACTGGCAGAGCCGCCATTAAACAATATTGTTGTAACTGCATTGTTGGGCGCAGAACGAGGGTAGTGTGTTGTAAGAGTACGCGGGCGATAAGAGTACGCAGTGAAGCTAGCGACTAAACGGTTTGCTATTTCAGTTGTGTTTAGTTAGACCGTCTAAGAGTGTAAGAGCGCGGTGCAAAAAAAAACCAAAGGGCAATAAACCTTAATTCCGCTACTAACCACTAGATGGCAGTAGTAGGATTATTTGCATAAAAAGGGTGTGTGGTGTAAGATGACGCAGAACGAGGGTGTGTGGTGTATATCGTTATTTGTATACTCTCAATAAATAATATTATTATTTTTTACTTTTTCAGTATGTCTCGAAGAAAAAGGACTTCGGATCGAAGTCTCTGGTCCGTCAACGATCTTGAAAATGCAAGAAAACGTGTAAATGATGGCGAATCAATAAGGAGTGTAGCCCGTTCACTTGAAGTATCTGAAGCCACTCTTCGTAAGAGATTAAAAAGAGATACTCCAGCTACCTCTCTTGGGAGGTATGACACTACATTTTCTTTATAGATGGAGCAAGAATTATGTGAGTACATAATTTCTTTCAAAAAGGAATGCTCACTTTGAGCGCATGCAAAATATATTCGAGTTATCAAGACAAGATATGAGTGATGAGACATGTCGCGAGTCATTCTTAAGTAATGTCGTAAATCTTCAAAGTTTACGTACCGAATTTCAAAGCGTATTAGACGCGTACAATAATTCTGCTATTAATGTCAATCCTGAAGCTACTGTTAGCTACCAATCTTGGATTTCGTTTGAAGAATTGTATTGTCGTGTTCAACGTGTCATAAATTCACTTAAAACAGAAAAATCGCAACTTAAGGAGACTCCTAAAAATAACTTCCCTAAATTACCTCGTATCTTAGTTTCATTTGATGGTGACATTCGTAATTGGTCCGTATTTTATAATTGGTTTAAACGCGTCGTTCATGATAACACGCAACTATCTGATTTGGAACGCATTAATTTTCTTGTTAGTAAGCTTAGTGGAAGCGCCGCTTCTCTGTGTGCAGGGACACAACCCACACCTGAGAACTATAACATTTTATGGAACTCGCTTATTGAGAAGTATGATTGAACGCGCCCACAAACTCTGCGACGGAACGCATCCAGTCGCGGGGGGACCACGGCGGCCATCGCGAGCAACGGACGCGGACGGCGGCGCGGAGAACATTCGGCCACAGAGAGCGCAGCGTCATACGCGTTACCGCTCGACACACTTGCAGTGCCAGTTTATTAATGTACGTACTCTTGTTACAGTATAGTTGAGCCTTTTATTTTCTCAACATCTGGCGACCGTGACCATGACAAAATGAAGATTCAAGACGTAGAATGCTGAGTGCGTCACCTATTTATTTATTCGACTTACACGGCTTTAGCAGCCAATTACATAAATCGTAATCGACCTATAACACGGCGAGCGAGGAATCGGCGGCGGCTTAATGGCGGCGGCGGCTCAATGGCGGCGGCGGGCACGTAGCCATAATGAAAATGCGAAGTAAGCCCGTTCCTTGCATTATTTCCGTTCCAATTGCTCATATTTCTCTTGTCTCTATTTGATGTTATTTGGTTTTTCTTATTTTCTGTTTGCGTCGATTTGCGGTAATGCTTGACCAAACGAAATTTTTATTTTAATAAACATTTGTGCCAATTTTCGCTACAGGCTTGGCCAAGTGCATTCTTTTTCATTTTCCATTTGTGTCAATTTGCGGTAATGCTTGGCCAGATGCAATATCTTAATGAGCTACATACGTTTCTACAGTCTGAGGAGTATTTTAAAACTTTCTCGCACGTGTTATCAAATAATACATGAATTTATGATGAGGAGGAACTGAACACAGTCCTTATTCAAATAGAGGCGATTCTCAAAAGTCGTCCTCTCTATCAACTTAGTACAGATCCGTGCGAACCTAGTGCTCTAACGCCTGCACAGTTTCTTTCACTCGCACCACTTACTATGTTACCTGCGGCAGACCTCAGCAATGAACGAGCTAATTTGCTTACTCGATATTCGCTACTACATTCTCTCGTCTAGTGGTTCTGGAATCGTTTCAAATCTGAGTATCTCCTACTCTGCAATGTCGGGAGAAATGGAATACCTCAGCTAATCCAGTTTTAGTTGGTACAGTAGTGCTGCTAAATATGGAAAACGCTCCTCCTCTCCAGTGGCCTCTTGGAATTGTAACTAAATTGCTTCCTGGAAAGGATGGAGTAACTCGCGTTGTAGAAGTAAGGACCAAAACCTGTGGATTTAGAAGACTGATTGGGGTTCCTTCAAGGGGGGGAGGGGGTGTTTTAAACAAAATAAATCTTAGTCTATAATCTATGATCGATGTCACAACACTTCGCACCCTATTAGTCGAGTAATGTGTCCCATCCCTATTTACCTTCGCTTTGCTTCCGGCCACAATAATATCCAACAATCGGTACCATCAGTTATGCATATTCCTGTACCGAAAATAAATAATCAACAATCAGTAGAATATGAATTGTATAGCAAACCATTCCAATTACACCTTATCTTAGACAGTTCCTCAACTCGTTCTCAATTGTGCGAGAACGCGTGGAGATCCAACAAGACAAGGCGAAACAATATGCTGACGCTTCGCGCCGACCATCGGATTCTTTCCAGGTGCTTAGCAGCGCATCCAAAGACCTTACGTCAAAATTTTACCCACGTCGCGATGGACCCTATAAAATCGTGGAAGTAATTAGTCCCACAACGTTTAATATAGCTAGCACGCAACAACCTGGTGTTGTCATAGGCAGACATTACCCATTCGCAAGACATTACCCGTTACCACGGTGACGATCACTCCTTCCCTCTTCCCGTCATCCCTAAGAGGAAACGCGGATATCCAACTGTTAGGATACCAGTTTAGAAGCGAGGGCGTTCTCCAGAACTGGAGGGGGAGTGTATAGCAAACCATTCAGGTTCAGAACATACTCGTCCAGTACGAGCGTCCCGTGGTCGCATCCCCCCGCGCTACCTTGACGGCGCGGACATAGATAATAATAATAAGCCCCGCAGGGCATCTGAGGCGGATGACGGGGAGTAGCGACCCCGCGGGGCTATATATCCGAGTGCTCCAGTGCTGGACCCACAGGGAGCGCGTGATCTGCTTTTAAAGTCCGCCAAGGTATCCTCACCCTTCTCAGCCGCTCATGTCCCCTGTTGCCCTCTTGTTGCTTTTCAGTGACTGATTCCCGGGGGCCCAGTAAGTGAGTTATGCCAAGTGTGAATGCCACCATAATGAATGATTTATTAATCGAAAATGAATTTAATGATTTTTATAACGAAAACGATATATTTATTGTGGATAGAGGTTTTCGTGACTGCATGGATAGTCTGCATCAGAAAGGATACATAGGTCATATGCCTGAAACCAGAGAAGACGGCCAATCACAGCTATCTACTCTTGATGCCAACCGTTCACGCTGTGTCACTATTAACAGGTGGGTAGTAGAAGCTGTGAATGGCCGTTTCAAGAGAGACTAAAATATTCCGCCATGAATATTTTAACCGTGGTTGTCGCAATTTAATGGCAGATTTTAAAATAGCAGCTGCTCTGCTGAATGCGTTTACTCCGCCATTTACAGAAAATATACATGCAGAGCAGTTTGTTACAATAATATTTGAGCGCCTGTTTTTAACGAATAATGTAGCCGAATTAGTTAGGTTACATAATTTAAACAGGCGCAGTGCCTGGTTTGTACCCATAGACGCGACAACCCTCTCCTTTCCGCGGCTATCCATGGAGGAACTAACGTTATTTGCTTGTGGTGTATACCAAATTCGCCAGGCTCGCTCATATGTGGGTGAGCATTTTCGCTTTTATGGTGTATATACTTTAGAGGTATCTCGAGAGAGAATACATGGCTTAGAGGGAATAAACCCAATGTTGCTTCGAGCTAAAATAAAGTCCCGCCATTCTTCTGCCAGAACTTATTTTGTTTTCATAGTTGCAGAAACAAATATGAATGGTCGGGACGCAATCAAAAGTTATTGCTGTAATTGCATTGTAGGTTTAAGAACGTTGGGATGCTGCTCACATGTTATGAGCATTATTTGGTACCTTAGTTACGCTCGCCATGAAGGTGTGACCCGACCTGCCCCTTTCTTAGATGAAATAATACTAAGAATAGATTAAATAATTATAAGAACAATAAAATAGATGTATATTCCTTCAAAAACAAAGTTGTTTTATTATACCACACTCGAAACCCGAGAACTTGACCATTATCAAACTGTTGCAGTCCGCTGCTGGACAGGTATCTCCTAAATGCACTCTACTGAGTGGGAACGATCCTTATCTAACTATCTATCTACCTATATACCTAATTGTACGTACCTACCTAAAACACACCCAAGATTAAGAGACAGGCTAGGTAGAACATTTATTTTATCATTACCATAACAATGTTTATGTACCTAGCTAAAACAACTTACATGGGTACACTGTAGTACATAATCTTAAAAAACAAAACTGGTTATAACTTTTACTTCCCAAGTTCTAAAAATCTAAGAATTTACAAAGGGCTTGCCTATCATATTACCCACCAATTATAACCCATAACAATGTTTATGTACCTAGCCAAAACAACGTATATGGGTATACTGTGGTACATAACCTTAAAAAACAAAACTGGTTATAACTTTTACTTCCCAAGTTCTAAAAATCTAAGAATTTACAAAGGGCTTGTCTATCATATTACCCATCAATTAAAACAAAAAATATCCCAAAACACGAAATTTTATTAGCGGTACGAAAGTCCCATACAAGCCTGCCATTCGCCTTTTGAAAAGCGCGATTATCTATTAACCCGGTGAGGATGATCCAGGGTATCTAATACCCTGTTAAAATTTAAAAGTACTGTACATTTTAAAATCCTCGTCTGGCGACACTAGATCGGTCAGTAGCTGAAGGGAGGGGCGTGCGGGACGGAGTAGTGGCGTGATCGCAGTGTGCCGCGAGGCATCGGCGAAGTTATACGTGCACAAACTTGTCTCGAGTATGTTTTACCCTGCCTCATTTTTGACGTATTTATTTTACGTAATGATTTATTAATGAATTTTACCTGTTTTATTACTTTTTTTTTCAATTTATTTCAGATTTTGTTGCTTTTTGTTTGTTGTTTTTAGATTTTGGTTATTTCTTTATTATTTTACTACATGAATTTGTTATTCGTTCATTTATTGAACATTTTTTTATTTATTTTAGTTTTTGACCAAAATGGATATTGAAAGTCAAGAGGAACGGATTCGTGCTAATTTGGAAGAGGCAGTAACTGATTCTTCTTGAGAATCCAGTTCAGAACAAGAAACTGATCATTGTAGTGAACACGAAGTGAATTCTGATGGGGAGCAAGAAGGTGACGATTCAGTTGATGTTTCATCCGACTCCAGGGAGGAAGAAGCTGTAGTATTTACTACAGACGACCCCGAGGACGATTTACCATTGTCACTACTAAGCCAGAGAGTATCAGCTTCTAGGCCCTAGGCAAATAAGTGGACCTTTTTATTAAGTCTAAAGATGGTACCAAGTGGTATAAAAATTGTCAGCGTCCAAACGTGAGACTACGTTCTGAAAACATCGTATCCGAGCATGCTCGAGTAAAGGACATTGGAAAAGATGCTTCTACAGAGTTTGAATGCTGGAATGGTTTTGTGACCCCAGAAATGCTTCAAAAAATCTTGATCCACACTAATTCAATACAGTCAGTTATAAAAAACGTTTTTATCTTTAATAAAAAAACTTACTTGACGACAACATGTGTGTATTTACTCTTTTCCTCTCTCAGGTTACTATGTGACTACCTACCCCAGCACCTGTGACAACCATCCCTGTGGCACGGGCTTAAATGACACACTTTTCTTTTCTCTTAAAAATATAAATATTCTTCCACAGGCAATGTTAGCCACAAATTATTTATATATTTTTAAACTAAGATAAATATGCTATCTATTAATATATATTTCATCATCCTTGACTACAAAAAAACGTATTAAAAATACAAAAGAAATAAAATGTGACTTCCAACCCCGGTCTCCCCTACGTTACGTGCTACACACTTCTACGTGAGTACCAAGCTTATGAGATTACATGAAACAGCACGCCACGCGAGCGCCCGCGCCGTGCGCACGCCTACATGCTCATTAATTTTACACAATGAAGAAAGAAATACCTACGATCCCAAAATTGCCGAATATCTTGCGACAGTAAATCAACTTTACCGCGAGTCGAGAAACCCTAAGAAAGGTGTTGCGTAAAATTGGTTTTCGATACAAGAAAATGCAATCGCACAGAAAAGTTCTTATTGAACGCAACGATATATCTGCCTGGCGGGCAGATTATCTACAGAAAATTAAGCTGAATGAATGCGGCGTAAAAAGCCCATTATATTTTTGGATGAGACTTATATCCACTCATCACACACAGTTGGGCGTTATTGGCAAAGCGATGATGTTGAAAGCTTCTACACTAACAAGAAAATGGAAAAGTATTCGAGACAATTATATAAGGGAGTCTAAACGGCAAAAAAATCTTCCATCTGGGTCTGGATCCTCCAAACATGTACCATATGTATACTTCGCAAAACTAAAATTTCTCGAGAGTTCCGTAGTAAATAAGGATACAGAGAACAACTTTGAAACTCCTGCCGTAACAAATTCTGATTTAAACAATGCGGAAAATGAAGACTTAATACCACCTCCAAAAGAACAAACTGAAGGGACAAGGAAGAAACAAAAAATAAATGCAGTGGATAAACAAATTGTTGATATTTTAGCAAAAAAGTTTGCACGCAAGACAACAGCTTCAAACAGCACAACTAACTAATGAAGATGATGATAAATTATTCTGTTTATCATTGTACACTGAGCTCAAGAAGGTACCTGAGAATCGACGACTGTCAACAAAGATTGAATTGCTCAATGTAATTCAAAAAGCACAGAATCCAGCATTACCACAACAAACAAATCAGTACCAATATCAATACGCATATTCTACACCGAATTATTCCGGATACACTACTGCTAGGTCCTCAACACCATCACAACAGTGGTCTGCGACACCACCGGCACCGGCACCACCACCGCCAACGTCGACGTGGGTGCCGTCACCTTCAAGCCAAGATTCGGACAGTCTTCATTTATTTGAATAAATTTACTTACCTTAACGTTATAACGAGTTTTTCTTCTGGTGAAACTGAGTCTCTTAATATTGTTGAATTACCCGTTATGTCAGTTTTTATAATACTCAGTAATTCATCAAATGATTTCACAGACATTCTAATTAAAGAACTTAGGTCCATATTGTCTTAATTTTGGATATAATGTAACAAACGACCCATGCGTCAGTCTATCTCTCAGTATAGGGTGCACCCAATATTCTCTTTGTCTTTGTCGTCGTCTTTTTTAGCGACGGTAGAGGAGCCACACACAAGCAATCTCTTCGACGTCCATTTTCGAACTAAGCCAAAAGTATGTTCGCCCTACTAACGCTCGTTGAACGCCGTGCTAAGCGCGGTGTGTGTTGCAACAGTTGCAAAACAATTTTTGTAGTATTGATACATAATCGAGTCATAATACAACACCTTTTGTTTTATTGTTTTTAATCAATTTAAATTTTTACTGATTTAATTGTAAAAAATCTTGGTAGTTTCATGAAAAAAACAAAAATAATTCATATCTTTTTGTGCAATGAAGTTCTGGCCATGCTAGAGAAAGATTTTTTGTTGAAAATTACCTCCTTTATCTCTGTTTCGTTTGATCCACGACTTTTTGACCACCCTGTATAAAAAAAATATTTTAACAAGTTTTACCCATAAAATTGATAAATAAGGAACTATGAAAAAATACATTTTTGATGTTTGTTATGAAAAATAAGCTCGTCACAACTGGTCACAAAGTTAAGATAAATTGTCGACATTTTACGCTAAGTTGTTACAAAATTACTAGATTTTTTAAAATGGTTTCTCATATCTTTTGGTTACAGTGTTTCTCAAAGTTTTAAACAAGATGCCTTTTTGCATCGTTTTATTTTATTATTATTTTTTCATTAACCAAAGAAGGCTCATCAGAACTAATATCGCTTGTACCGAGTACTTGGGTTAAAGTCGACGACGTCCTGTTTTGGCCAAGAAAAAGAAAAAACAGCGATTTGGAGCTTCTGAGACGAGATGAAAATAGCAATCCAGGCGAAAATTAGAAGAAAATGATTAAGTGGATTTGAACATTAGTTTTGATTTAATTATGGAAAACCAAAAAGAAAGAAGCAATGACCCAGAAGAAGATAATATTACTGAAGAGCAAACTTTACATAATAATTACATTATCACTGACTATATGTATAGAAACCGTCAATTTTAGAAAGGAAACAACTGAGGAAAATGTGGCGATGAATCCAGATACCGTCCCTGAACATATTGAACATTTTGATACTTTAAAATTAGATCATTAGAACAGTATCATGTAAGAAAATAGTGCTCTGACCACCGAAAACCAAATTCTTAAGGAATCAAATCACCGCTTCCAAAATCGTAAGTTTTCATACTTCTTATAATACATAGGTAGACATGGTAGGAGGCCGTGCGTTATGGCATACATTGGGAGAGGCTTATGTTTAACAGTGGACTGAAAAAGATTAATATTGATGTATTCCATTACCTTATATGGTAATCGCGCGGTCACAGAGCCGACAAATACGTGACCTGCCGGGAGAGGGGTGCGAGTAGGGCTGGCATCCGTCCGGGTTTCCCCGGATTTGTCCTCGTTTGGAGCCCGTCCGGGGGCCGTCCGGGCGGGTTTTGAAGAAGTGTCCGGGGAAAACCCGGATCATTATGTAAAATTCAAAAAATAATATGAAAATGAGGTCTCGTTTCTTTACATATTATTTTCTGTCTCGTCCGGGGGAAAAAAGGGAAAAACGCCAAATGTCCGGGTTTTTTGAATCTATGCCCGGGTAAATAAATTAAAATTATATTTTTTGTTGTTACAGTAACTAAATTACAGAGGAAGTGGAAGAGTCTTCGTGACAGTTTTAATAGAGAAAATGCAAAAAACAAGAACGTTGCGAGTGGTTCGGCAGCAACAAGCAGTAAACAGTACATTTATTTCAATCATCTATCGTTCTTGAATTCCTTAAAAGAAGTGAGACCGCCTACCGATGTTACTAATGCAACTGATGATGCGGAAACATCTCGCCCGAAAATTAATATAAAAAGGGCCGAAAAATCAGAAAATGAAATTCTCAGAACACTTTCGGAAAAATTAAAACGTAAACATGATCAAATAAGCGACCAAAATGACCCCGATAAGCAATTTCTGATGTCGCTGCTTCCACATGTAAAAAAAAATTGACGAAAATTGAAAACTTGATTTTCAATCAGAAATATTACAGTTAATTAGAAAGTACATGCATAATCAAAATTATGAAACCTATTCGGCACAATATTATATGGTTATTCTTCAGGAAATGCCAACATACACTCGACACAAAAAGCTTCTACATCAGCAGCTGTTCAGCCTTCTCCACTTCATTCACATTATTCCGACAAGTCAATGCTTGACATGTCATACTCTACACAAAACGCTTCTACATCTATCCCGTCTTCACCTATAATTCAGCCTTCTCCAACTCATTCATATTATTCTGACCAGTCTATGGACAACAGTTCTGTTATCGAAAACATGTTCCATGATGATGACGAGTGATACCAAATTATAATAAAGACATAATAACTAAATATAAATACCTACGTGTTTTATTTGTTAACTAGCTATTCTCTAGTAGAATAGTTTTTTCTATTATAAATAAAGTATAGATTATTTTAAAGGGTGTCCCAAAATTAACGCAAGATTTGAACTTGCCGCCATTTATGCAGTACAGTGTTGCCAAACCTAAAAACAAAATAAATCGACAGTTGACAGTATAGGGTTAGTAAAAATGGAGCGTTACGCAATAGAACAAACAACGTGTCTTCATTGTTGAGCAATATTTCAAAAATAATATAATGAATGCTTGGCGGCCGTAGTTCAAAAATTTCATACAAAATATGGTCGGAATAGTGTTTTAACTTCGTCAACTGTGAAGCGAGTAATTGAAAAATTCCGAGAGACAGGATCCGTGGGAGACGCCAAACACACTGGTCGTCGAAAAACGAGCCGTTAAAATGTCAATATAGAGGCAGTGCGTGCGAGTGTTGGTGCCAATCCAGGAACCTCAATTCGGCGTCGTGGACTCTACAGCGTATACTCACTAAAGATCTGTCGCCATGCTTACAAAATTCAATTAACACAACTACTGAAGCCCAATGAATTGGAAGCTTCTCAAAAGGAATACAAAAATATACGACTAATGCACTCACGAAAAACTTCCAGAGTTAATACTAACACGGACATTTTACACTGGTTATGCATTAACTCTGATCCCCTGATAAGTGAACATCGACCAGTGAAAAAAAAAACAATGAAAGGTTTTAATGATATAATTAAGAATATGCTCACGGTGCCAACATATTTAGGTAAAGATCAGAATGAGGATGACGAAGAAGACGATCAATAATGTTTTTTTTTTTTTTAATAATACGAAGCTTAAGATTTATTTTGAGTCGTTTTATTTCAATGCAAAAATTTAATATTGAAATAAAATGTCAATATATTAAAAATCAGTAATTATAAGTCCGTAGGTTGAGTTAGAACACGTCAAACTGCTTAGTATAGGTAATAGCCACTCAAAATTTTGTTTAAATAATTAAATGTAAAAAATTTTCGTTACAAATATTTTTGTCGTCGTAAACCGATCCTTTTGCCGTACGTGCAATGGGGAAAATTCCACAATTCATCAAATCTGTTTGAGATCTGGATCCATTCTGACTCTGTTTTTGGCAGCTGAAACAATGAATTTCTTTTTGATTACAGATTACAAATGAACCGGAACAGTGCATCTACAAGTGTAGAAGATGATAACAGTTCGGAATTTATATAATCAACTGGTCAGGCCCCCAAAAAAAAAGAAATCAGACGAAAATAAAAAAATGTGTATGCTTTCGGAGGTTATCTCTGGTTTTTTTTATTTACATTGGCAAAACGACCAACTCTACTTTGCCCTCGAGTACCAGCACCGTACTGAGGCTCGTAGCACCACTTTTGAATCTTGGCCATGTCTTATTCATGGATAACTGGTTCAACTCTCCATCACTAGCAAGGTTTTTGAAAAGGCGAAAAACGGATTGCGTTGGCACATTACGTGTGTGCCGGAAAAACGTGCCCATTGCCGTTCAAAAAGCTAAGGGGAATACATGGGAATGCCAATGTGGTGACCTCATGGTAATGGCTTACCAAAACCGTAAGCGGTTGACCTGTTAACCCACGTATCATGACATGGCTCAGACTGCTGCCAAGCCAGGTCGAATTTCGGTCTATAAGCCCAAGCTTATAGACGACTATAATCAAAGGAATAGGTGGCGTTGATCGTTTAGACCAAATGCTTGAGCCCTATTTAGTAGAGCGAAAGCAGTGCATCAAATGGAACAGGAAATTATTTAAACGATTTCTCAATATTTCTATCCAGAATAGCCGTATTCTTGTTGAGAAATCGACTGGGAAAGCGCACCAGGCTCTACAGTTTCGTCTAAAATTCGTAGAAGCTATTGCTAACAAACATCTACTCCACGTCCCAAAGGCTCGTTCAGAAGCTACTTCTAGACGACGTCCCACGTATCCACTCGGTCGTCTGACGGAGCGGCATTTTATCCAGCGCATTGGAAATAAAGAGTATGCCGACAAAGGTCGGACATCACGTCGAAAATGAGTGTGGTGTGCCGATAGAAGGGGAACCAGTATGAAAACTACCTATGAGTGTGCTGAATGTGGCATGGCGTTATGTTTAGATTTTTGCTTTAAAGAGTGACGTGAAAGCGTAACAGGCAGACAGGCAGAGTTACTTTCGCATTTATAATATCTATTAGTAGGGATAAACATTATTGACTTGACATTGATTGTTGTGTTTCCCTGTTTTTCTGACATCTTGAGGTAAGATATAGATTGCACGATCGTCCTGTGGCGTTATTTGCTGATCGCCGAGGTACTCTTCTCAAGTTACGAAAAGCGGATGTATTTTCTTGATCTGTCCTCCATGATCCAGGTTGTATAAGTACTCCATCATCATCAAACATATCAATAGATCCGGGTGGTGTATAGATATGTAAAGAAGTAGAACTTCGTCTCAAGAAGTTATGTAGTAGTATACAAGTATATGTTATAAGGCTAGCCTTTTGTGGTTGTAATGGGATTGGTTTTCTAAACACTCTAAATCTGGCCGCCAATATACCAAAAGTATTTTCTCCCACTACCCGAGCTGAAGATAATCTTTTGTTGAATTCACGTTTTGCAGATCCTATGTTGTGCTCATCAGGATAGGGCTTCATTAAATGTTCTGACAGTGCAAAGGCTCCATCCCCCAAAAAACGTAGGGCACACCAATGAACGTTCGAACCTGGTAAAGGATGCGGTGGTGGTAAATTTAAGCTGTTTGTACACTGTGCTCCAATTACAGCAAATGCATGTATTTTTTATGGTTGCCGTATGATATCGCGACGCCGGATATCTGAGAGAGTAAAGGCCGATTTTTTAATTAACGCTAACTATTATGTGCCACCAAGAGCTAGAGTATGTGAACTAACCACCATGCAGGCTAAATAAGTCCAGAAAAGTAACCATGGTCTGCTGGGTTGTGGAGATCGTTTTCGGACGCATCAAGCGTGACTTTAAACTACTAAGTCAAGAATATTTCAACGTTGCCCTGAACCACCTATTCCCGAATTTTAGAATAGCTGCTGCATTGTTGAATGCTTTCCACATGCCAGTGCATGACAGCATATATGCTGACCGATTTATTGAAATAATTAACCAGCATATGAATATGCCTAATTACCGACGGCGTGAAGCTTTTACAGCGATTTTGGGGAATCTTTCAGAATTGAGGGGGTTCCCACGGTTGTCTGAAGAAGATTTGATAATATTCGCCCTCGGAACTTACCAACTAAAACTAGCGCGTAGCTACTATAGTGAGCACGTCCGTGGTGGGGTATATGTCGCAGGGATATGATAAAAACGGGACATCCTTAACATCCTCCGTGATTTGATCAAATCCCTTAGCGAATTGATCAAATCACGAGGATGTTAAAATAACAACACCATTTTATCTTTTCTCTAAACAAATCTAGTGAATTGAACAAATCCCTAAATTGGTTCAGTGAAATTCAGTGAGTTCAGTGAAGTTCGGCAAAAGAAAAATATCTGTTTTCAAAATGCAGCAAACATTTGAGACATATTTGCCAATTACGAAATAGAATAAAAAATTGAAAAATAAGGATATCCTTAAAGAAATAAGTAAAAACGAGAACTCCTACATTTGCCTTGTTGCTGCAAGCACAGATAAAAAACTTAAAAAAAAACCAAAGGAAGGAGATGGACAGTGGAAGAAAAAATAACAGCGCTGAGACTATATAAAAGATCACCAACTTTTTATAGACTGATGAGAAGATTGTTTTCTACCAGCTCAATCTACTTTAAAATGTCTTTTGAGCAAACTCTCCCTTCGAAGTAGGACTCGATAAATGTATTTTCTCTGTACTAAAAAAAACAGTAGAACTTCAAAGTGCATCTGACAATGAATACATTATCATGTTTGATGAAATGTCAATTAAAAAAATATAATGTATAACCGAAGGACAGATACAATAGAAGGATTCCAAGACCATGGCTTTCAAGGCAGATCGCCACAATTAAAAACACGTGCTCTAGTGTTCATGATAGCTGGCATTAGAAGAAAAATTAAGCAGCCTGTGGCTTACTACTTACCCTGCGAGTATGCAACAGCAGACCGTCTAGCAGTATTGATAAATGAGGTAATGTTATCAAAGCAATCCAAAATATATAATTTTACAGCTACATATATAAAACACAGAACTCTATTCTACTGTTATCTTTCTCAAGTACTGTGCAAACTGAAATATTATAATTAATATTTAGAAAAAGTAATTTGTAATATATAACGTTTAAGAATTCTTTTAGATACTGAATTTTATTTTATTTATATTTTTTTCAGATAGTAAGTGAATGTCGTGAGGCGGGTCTTAGCATAGCGGCAACGGCTTGCGACATGGATGGGGTAAATCGACGAGCTTTATCCATCTTGATGATCCATTACTATTGATAATATAGACATTATCACTATGTATGACCCGCCTCATCTGCTAAAGTGTTTCAGAAATTTATTTCTGAAATACAATATCCAGTGCACTACACAAATAACATCAAAGAACAAAAGTGGAATAGGTAAGAACTAAGAAGATTATAAGAAGTGTTCACATTATAATGATAAATATCTTTACATTTCATTTCCTAATTAAATGAACTTGTTTATTTTAGGTGTTGCAAAATGGAGCCATATAAAAACTTTTTATGATCTGGACAATCAGAACCCCAATTTTGTATTTGCTCCAGGTTTAATATTAGAACACCTCAATCCAAACAGCAAGAAAAATATGAAGGTGAAATTGGCGGCACAAACCTTGAACCATACAGTTGCTGCTGGGATGATGGCAAAAATTTCAGAAGATATATAAATAAAGTTTTAATAATTTTATTTCAATTTATCAACAGAACGCTGTTTTTTTTTAATATTCATTAAGCAATAAAGACATTGTTTGAATACATTTTTACTTCCATTTTCAGGCGTACTGACTTCAGAAGCAGCTGTAACTGCAGGTTTCATGGCTAAAATGGAGATGCTATTTGACTCTGTCAACAGCGACTTCTCAGATTTGCGTCGTGGGAAACATGCGACAAATTTTAAACAAACCACACCTTATCTCCAGTTATAAATTATTTTTTAATTCATTAAAATTCATAGGCTGCTCACGCACACCACCTTCCAAAGAAGGATGGGTGTGGACTCTGAACGCAGTCGAACTTTTGTGGAATAAACTCCGTAATAAACATGCAAATATTCAAAGTCTTGCCACCCGCAGACTACAGCAGGACCCACTGGAAAACTTGTTTGGCTGCATTCGGAGTAATTGCGGTGCAAATTACAACCCTACGGCTGGACAATTTGTTGCAGCCTTAAAAACTTCTGTCTTGAGCAACCTAGCTCACCTAAGCACTGGAAACTGTGAAAGTATAATTGATAAAGATTTATTGAACAAATCAACAAATATATGCACAAATGATGCAATATCAACAACATTACAGAATATTTCATATTCCTCAGATTTCACTGAAGAAATTGAAAATATATGTAATGCTGAATCAACAAATGGTGAAGCTCAGGCATGTGCATTTGTTTGTGGATTTTTCATTAAAAGACTTGATAGTACCTGCACAAGCTGTCTTAACATTTTATTCAACTAGCGAAAATTGGTCAGTAGAACATTTATTTATTCAATTTAAAGAATACAATTCAGAAAAGCAGAGCTTAAATTATCCTCACATTAATATAATAAATTATGTGCAATCTTGTGCTTCGGTGGCAAACCGAATGTTTAAAGATATAGAACACCAAAAGCATGTGCTTAAAATAGTAAAAGAAAACATTTTGGAAACAGTAAACCATGAGTTTTTAAAGGCTTGTCCAGCACAGTGTTTTGTATTTTGTTAAAGTTTGTAGTCATTGTACAATTATAATCGATGTTCACTCAATCACAGTTTGGTGCTGCGAAGTGCAACCAAGATGTTTCTTAAAATTATCATGTTTCATCACGCGAGCATATGGGCTACCGCCGATTTATACATTTTGGCGAAAAGGGTTATGTATATCATGAACATAATAATATTTATGCTTCGGATCAGCTAAGAGTTGGATGCAATGTGATTATTATTGTTAACTTAATCTATTACATAAACAGTCAGCTGCTAGAACGATATTTAAAGTTAATGCTTCATTAAAGTTATCGCCGTCTTTTTTTACTACTTTATATTGAATACAGTTAATAGAGCATGAAATTTAAAAATCGTTCTTGAAAACTGACCGTAAGGAAAAATATCTTCGTTTAGTCTTGACAAGAATACCTACCTATTGTACGTCTTTTCGGTGCTAATAGAGATTGCGATTCTTCCTTATTTAATGTTGCATGTCATTTGATTTCTAAAAAATAAATTATGTTTAAAATTATTTCTCTTTTTATAGTTGCACACGACTACTATTTATAGAGCCGTGCTAACCTCACGGTCAGCACTTAAACCACGGTGCTATAACTTAGAACAAAAGTGACCGAATCATAGCCGACCAATTTCAGTAGGCTCCTGCTTTTATAGGTACACATTTGGTTTAATAGATTTTCAATTTACCCGTATAGTAATATCAAAAGTTTGTCTTACTTAACGATAGATGGAGCTTTTCTCAAAATATTCATAGGTTCAGCCCAAAGATAAGTTTCGTTTCACTCAGATATTCTTAAATAATCAAAATATTTTTTTGATAAATTAAATTATATTATGAGTTACTACACCCTTCAAATACATTTTATTATCATAATACGTTTATTTAAATGGATAAAATTATCCACAAATGCAAATATATTAATTTTTGGAGCTGCTTTAAATGAGGGAAAAACTAAATAAAAGCTTGTGAAAAGGAACGCAACGCAAGTAAATGTCAGTTTGTTTTCAAACAAAATATTCCGTTTTTCTCTTTTCGAGTGAATGGATGCGCTCCGAGTATTTTGTGGATTTTTCTTGACGACTTGGCTTGTAAGGACACTGACGATACTGCTTTTAAACGTAGACCTGGAAAAGTTTTGGATACCGACGATATCGCTTTCTCTGAACGACCCTTGCATGAAAATCTGGACTTTGTACTACTTTGGTAAACTGTTTGTGTTGTTAATAAACATGAACGCGAGCAAGTGTTGTGTGCGGAACTGCAAAAATACACGTAAGTACAAATTATGAGGTATAATAATTTTATATTGCTGATAGATAGTTGCAAGGGTGGTACCGGTACGGGTTTGGTTTAATTAGAAGTCAAACTTACTGTCTTGCCTCTTTTCGAAGAGTGATGTTTCCCTAATATAAATCTAAATTTGTGAAAAGTGCATAGAATGTTAATAACAATTAAATCTTAGCCACTGGATAAAAATTATCTGTGTATTGTTTAAAACTATCGGAGTTTATGTAATAAACTAAAAACCAAAATTTGAATGGGTATTTTCTTTTAATTTTGCTAGATTTATTGGTTTTAATAAAGTATGAAATTAGTAGTGTTCACCTTCAGGATAAACGACTATAAGTTGAACCAAAAGGTACTTCCCATTGATCTAGAACATGAAATTTTGTAAGACGTTGAGAATGTCTCATAGCACAAGTAAAACCATAAAAAAGTTACATGGAATAATTTAGAAAAGATAACTTGTATGTTGCATTTAAAATCAGAAATTCCTTTTTTTTTCATTAAGCTGACCATTACCTGTGCAACCTACATCAAATGTGTGCTTTGTGTTTTTTTATTGAATTAAGGTCTTTTTTCTATTAAATCGATAGTTGGGTCAAGAAATAATATTTGGTAATTTTTCAGGTCCAGATACTACCTTGCATAAGTTCCCTGATCCAGAAAAAGAGTTGGATAGATTTAATTCTTGGATTTTTGCAATTGGTGGAAATGTTTTAATGATGGATCCCAAGTCTATCTTTAAAAATGGAAGAATTTGCCACTCACATTTTAACCCAAAATTTTATACTGCGAGCAAAAGACTTAGCAAAAATGCAATTCCATCATTGTTTTATCAGGTATGACAATAAATGTATGCAATAACTATTTCTAAATATACCTACTGTTAGCAGAATTGAACTTGTGACTCTTCTCTCAGTTTTTTAGTTGTTCAAGCAGTTTTAGTGCATATGAACTGGCCCCACACTTACAAGACTGAAACCATATGAACTTACACCACAAATAGCTTCTCATATAAAAATTTAAATGGCCATATTAGAGTGTCTACCAGTAATTTTAACAATTATCAGATGATCATCACCTTAAACAATCATGACATTTATTAAAAAACATACTCTATTCTATTTCAGGTGTTCACTCATCTTTGCCTGTTCAGCCTGCTCCATCAATTGTTGAGCAACCTACCCCATCAACATCTAAAGGTACTACTAGAATTGAGGAGAACTAATCAAAAACCGATAAATCCATTTTGAACTCTTTTTCATAAAATGATAAAAACCTTCTAGCATAGTGTAATATATACTCTTTTAGTGTAAGAAAAGAAACTATTTTTAATGAAAATTTTATAGTAAAACTACCAATAGATATGATTGTTATTAAGGAAATATTAGACAAAGAAATATGGAGATAACGGCTTTTGTTCAAGCCATTTTAGATTTACCAGGCTTAGATCGAGTCTGGATTTATCCACAATTTGATCCAACCAACTTAGATTAATTTTTTATTTCAAACTGATCTAGAGTTAAACTGATTGTGATTCTGCCATTTTTGGCAATTCTATCCGAAAACGAAATCCATATTAAAATATTAATTTGACTAAATAATAATTTACTGAACTTTCGTTTAACTGAACTGTATTCTATTTTAGGTATCCACTCATCATTGCCCTTACAAGATGTAACTAACATGACAAGGGAAACCATGTTTTCGGGTCAGAGATGTGAACAGGTGCTGCAGCCAACTGTTCTACCTCCAAATCAGCCGGCTCCATCAATATTTGAGCAACCTGCCCCACCTACATCCAAAGGTACCTTTTTTATTCAATTCATTGTTACATGTAGCATACTGATTACATTTTTTCGCAAAAGTCGGTTCGTGCAGTGTTTGAGTATATTTATGTTACTGTAAAACCCCGATCTACGGTAAATCCTAAGATTAACCAGTAAAACCTAAGATTTACTAACCCTTAGTGGTAAAAGTACGAAAACTTTACGGACTTTTACCACTGAGAGTTGGTAAATCTTAGGTTTTACTGGTTAATCTTAGGATTTACTGTAGATCGGGGTTTTACAGTATACATTAGGTGGTCCAAAATTTTCATTTTTATTTTTCAATATAGCCACCCCGTAAATTTGTTACACGTATCTATAGTATTAACCTAGTAAAATTACAGCAATCTATCTTTAGTGGAAGGGGTGCTCAATCAAGTTTTATTTTTAATTTTTCTAAGAAATGCCTGATTTTGACTTTTTTTATTTTTTGAGGAAGATTAGCAATTTATACTCCACGTAGTGGAACAAAACACAAAAATAATTTCTATAGAGACATCCAAAAGACATAGTACACATAATTTTAGATTAAGAAAAAATAACTTTTTTGCATCTAATTGTTTCATGACCTACTTTGTTTTTTTGGATTTGCAATATTTAAATACTATTTTTTAATAAAAGAAGTTAATAAAAAAAAATGTTTCATTTAAATTCTGACTTTCCCATATTAATTTTTTTTTTCATAAAATTAGTTTACTTTAAAGTCGATGAGCACCCCCTTTAACATAAGATAGGGGGCTGAAATTTAAAATGGATAATAGTATAGATATGTGTAACAAAATAATGGGGTGGCGAAAGTTCTACCTGAAATTTTTTTTTCGCCATACATTTGTGGACCACCCTAGTATACATATTATATTATTATATATGTATACAGTTACATATATACACCCACAATACAGGAAAAATTCCTAGTGTGGGGAAATGTTTCCACTCTTCCTTGTAATCAATAATGACATTGAAAAGCCAAAAGATAGCAGTTATAGTAATGAAATGAATGATAGTGTTGCTTCATTTTCAGACTCATCATACTATTATAACTGAGCTATCCAGAACTAAAGTCATAATTCGTATTTTCAGGAAAACAAGGTGTCAAAAGAAATATTTTCAGTTTTGACACAGAGACAATTATGCTAAAAAGTAAAATAAAAAAATTACAAGGACAAAAGGATTCTGCAATGACAAGATTGAAGAAAGCATTAAAATTGTCAGAAAATGCAACATTTAAGAAAGCACTTAGCAAATTTTCACCAGCAGCAAATATTTTCACCATGCTACAATTTCGAGAGTCAGGGAAGCATAAATTAGGTTGCCGATTTAATAAGGACGAAAAAGTGATGGCCTTATCCCTGTATAAACAGGGGCCCAGAGCATATCGCTGGCTAAGAAAGTTTTTTGTACTGCCTTCCCCACTAACACTTACCAGGATGATCTCACGGGCTTCATTGCACCCCGGAATTAATGAAAACTTATTTGAAGAATTAGAAAAAAAAGTGAAAAAAATGAAAGAATCTGAAAAGTTATGTATTTTGCTTTTTGACGAAGTTGCCCTAACTCCACATTTCGATTATAATAGAAGAACAGATCAAGTGAGTGGTTTTGTAAATAATGGCACTACCGTCAATGACAAAATTGCAGACCACGCTCTAGTATTTATGGTGAGAGGCGTACAAAAAAATTATAAACAGCCAGTGTCATACACATTTTGTGCAAGCACCACACCAGCATTAGAATTGGCTTCACAAATAAAAAATTTAATAAGGAAATTACATGCCATTGGGCTAAAAGTAATAGCAACTGTTTGTGATCAAGGTGCCACAAATGTAAGTGCCATTAATTGGCTCGTGAAAGATACAAAAGAAAATCAGTTGCGACAAGGAAAAATTCAAAAAAATAAAACATTTGAGGTAGATGGAGCAGAAATAATACCACTGTATGATCCTCCTCACCTAATTAAGGGAATTAGAAATAACTTACTGACAAAAAATTTGGTGTATCAAATGGATGGTCAAGAAAAGACAGCCAAATGGGATCATGTCCAAGACCTTTATAAGGAAAATCCTTCATACAAGGGGATAAGGCTGATGCCTAAATTGACCGATAGGCACATAATTCCCAACAAAATATCGAAAATGAAAGTCAAATGTGCAACACAGGTCTTCAGTCGCTCTGTTGCAGCAAATATGGGATACCTTGCAGGTAGGGAGTAAAATAACATTGACATTTCAAATTGTTTTATTTAAAGCAATACTCTGTGATTCCTACTTGATAAACTTTAAACTGTAAATAATTTAAGAAATGTTTTTACAATCCACCTTTTTCAAGAAATGTGCGAGGGTCAGTGGAGTGTCATACTTTTACTGACTACTCAACCCACTTTGTTCCTCCTGGAGCCCTTTGTGTGCCAGGGCCATGGTAACTTTACAAACCACCCTCTGCCCTAGCAGAACTGAAATTCTGACCAAACCAAACAAATTAATTACCTTGTTTAAGTTGTTTACGAAAATATTGTCATTTGGATTCACACAGTCCAGTCCAAATAGTTATGGATAACTTTCATCATTCTCCTGCTCATCCCAATTGATACTTCTCTATTGTCATCCCAACAGGCACCTCGCAAACCATCCGACGATTATTTGGTCTTCCTCTATTCCAGTTATAGATAGATAATTTGTAAATATTATTAACTAGCTTCCGTCAGCGGTTTCACCCGCTTCCTGAGGAAACTACTTCCCGTACCCGGATAAAAGTTGCCTTTGTGTTATTCTGATGCATAGGCTATGTTACTGCTAAGTTTCATCAAAATCCGTTCAGCCATTTGGGTGTGAAGGGGTAACAAACATACACACATATACACTCACAAACTTTCGCATTTATATATTAGTGTGACGTGATGTGGTGTGATTATACATAATTTAACAAATTGAATGTAAACTTTCAAGTGAAGTCGATGTTAATAAATTTATCTTGCTTTTTCAGATATGGGAATTCTACCTGCAGAATGTCAAGAAACAGCAGATTTGCTTTTATTTTTCGACGAGCTATTTGACTCCGTCAACGGGAGCTACGACAATTCAAAAAAAAGGGCCGGAAAACCGTTGCTTGGACCAGTAACTCCATATTCAACCCACAAAGCGGTGTGGGCAAATTCAAAAAAAATTCTTAAATCCATGAAATTTTGCGGTAATCGTAAATCTGGTACTGTACCCTCAATTGTAAATTGGTTGCAGACAATTGAAAATATTGAATATCTTGTCGATGTTTTAGCCAAGCAGTATAACTTGACGTCTCTATGGATGAGACATTTCAACCAGGACCCCCTAGAAAATTTTTTTGGCTGCATTCGAAGCCATGGATATCGGAATACTTCGCCATCGTGCGTTGGCTTCGAAGCAGCCTATGCTTCCTTACTTATTAATAATTTTAGCAATACGCATTCGCCGGGGTCCAACTGTGAAGTTGACAAATGTTTAAATTTTAAATCTCTAAAAAACCTCTTTTTTAAGAAACCTGAGACGTCAAGTTATACAACGGAGGTTGATTTTGATGATGTCAACAGTGACAATATCTTTGTAGATCTAGAAATTAAAAGACAAGATCCAAAAATAAAGGCACAATTGGAGTATGTGACAGGATACGTATTGCGTAAATTAAAAATAAGAAAATGCGAAAAGTGCAAAAAATCATTTTATAATGAAAATAAAGAAAATACTTCCATTAATTATAGGGAATATTTAAAAAATAAAACAAGCCTTACGTATCCGTCCATCTCACTAATGACATGCTTTTCAAATATACAAGATATTGTCACTGATATATTAAAAAAAGATTGTAAAAAGAAAAACATACGACAGTATATG
Organism: Helicoverpa armigera; assembly: GCF_030705265.1. NCBI lineage: Eukaryota > Metazoa > Arthropoda > Insecta > Lepidoptera > Noctuidae > Helicoverpa > Helicoverpa armigera. The sequence continues at coordinate 6,313,990 of NC_087144.1, forward strand.
AAAACAATATTTTCAGTTATTTTAGATTATAGTTTTATTCGCTGCAACCAACACAAAGTGCAATTAATTTCAAAAATTGAAGATACATGCACAAATCTTTTTATTTATAACTGGTGTAAAGACACCAATAAATTGCTAATAGGGTCACGAAAAGATTACGACGTAAAAGATAAGGTTCAGGAGTTTACAATTATTAAATAAAGGATTCATATTTTATATCTTTTGTTTTATTTTTAGAAATCTACTACTAAAAGGAAATATTGCTACAAGGAATGAAAACAATACAAAGCCTACTGTAGATTTGAAGGTGTAGTTATACGTATATATCTTGATGGAAAGTTGTTCTTACTTATTGCCAGAGGGCGCTATAAAATGTTCGAGTGACGTCTCTATCTCAGTATATACAATGTACTCTGTGACTTAAACGCTTAGTTTTGTTTTTGGATGGTCACACATCTCACATATCACATACACTATCAACTCTATAAAGAAAAAGCAATCATCCTGGTAGCTTTAATTCCCAACTCTACACATAAACTTCAGCCGCTTGACGTAGCTGTTTTCAGACCAGTCAAAGGAACATGGAGGACTCTTATGCATGAATTCAGAATTCAAAATAGTTCTTTTCAAAATTAGTGCGTTTAAGCTTGGCATAACTATGCATCAAGAATAAACTATTGTAAACTGTTGCCAAATTTAAAGCATACAAAAGACAATCATATATCCACATCACATGCAGAAAAATTTAAACATGATTTCGAGGCTAGATTGTTGGAACAAAATGTAACTCCACCTCAAGTTGGGCCAAGCAATTGAAATAAAAAGTAAATCAACACCTGAAATAGTCAGAGCACTAATAAACTACTTTTCTTCTTACGGTGTACCTAATAAAATAAATTGTGATCCAGGCACGGAATTTAATAATAACCTAATGAAAGAAACCCTAACTTTTTATAAGATAGATTTACATATCGGGACTCCCAATAATCCAAATTCAATGGGAATCGTCGAAAGATTTCACTCAACAATTACGGAAATATATCGCATCGCGAAGTACCAACATAAAATAACCGATGCAGCCTCTGTAATGACATATAGCATAATGGCATACAATAACACAATCCATTCTGCAACGAACTTAACTCCTTTTGAAGTCATTTTTGGATGTACTAATGCTACAAGCATTTTTTACATAAATTTTGAGCATATGTATATGCAACAGCTTATAAAAGAACATGCAGATAGGACGTCATTTTTATATGATTTCTTGGCTGATAAAATGAGAAAATAGATAAAATATCTAGACAGAAAGGCGCAGAAAATGTAAAAATAAATGAAGGAGATCAAATTTACTCAAAATTAGACAATAAAAGACGTGGAAAAGATAAACCGCGATATGAAAAGGCCTTAGTTATAGGAGAAGTAGAACGTAACGTAGTACCTATTCAAGTAAGAGAGAGAGCCACAAAAGTACCCGTAAGGAATGTCAAAAGACCAACCAATTGAATAATGATATGAGGGCCACCCTTCCCCAAAAAGAAAAATAAAAAGGGAACATTTTATGTACTTAGTAATAGCAATTAGTAACATTTAATGTATCTAGAAATAAGATTTCATGTATTTAGAAGTAAGATTTCATGTATTTAGAAGTAACATTTCATGTATTTAGAATTAATGTTTTATGCGTTTAGAAATAACATTTCATTATTTTAGACATAAGAATTTCACTTTCTAATATTATCATTAGGAATCAGGAATGAAATCTACCTTCGGTATATTTCAATCTAAGAAGGGAGGAGTCATGTAACGACCACACCTAGATCTTAATATCAGTGCAACATTGTATTATTTCAGTAAGAATATTCTTAGTAACATTTGTGGACCACACCTTGAGCTTAATCACCATGCAACATTGTATTATTTAAGTAAAGAATATTTCTAGTAACATTTTTGTCACGTCTGATTCGAAGGAACGAGCAAGGTTTCCAATTTACTTAACTTTGTAAGAAACGACCCTACTGCACTACAATGTAAGATCAGGCTGCCTAGCGACAAGGTCGGTCCGCCCCACCAAGGCACTATTCCTTAAGTTAGTATAAAACAGGCAGGTCGTGCCACAGACGGAGATTCCTTTCTCGCCACCTGACGAACACTATTGTACCCTTGTGTTTCGTAATTTGTATTAAATTTGAAGTGAATAATTAAATTTCGTTTCAGTGCCCGAGTATTTCATTAGATCGCATCCCCAAGTGAGAATAAAATAATCAACCACAACAAGTCCGCGGCTGACTTAACTACATATATACTATACAGTAATCTATTATTATTTTTTTGTCTGTGAAATACACAGATCAGGCGTCGGTTTTAATGAAGAAATTAACTGTTTTTTCTGAGCAAAGTTTAAAAATTTTACCTTATCTTCGCCAATCAAAACTTGGGCGCATTTTAAATCCTCACAAGGTACAATTGCCTCCATTGTAAGACACCAAAACAATGATTTCACTGAGAAAATCTAAGAATATGCACAAAAAATTGTAAACAGAAACAACTTTTCCCACTCAAACAAATTGTGAATTGCGCTCGGCTGTCAACGCTGCAGTGTTGTCATTTACGAATTTTTAAAATCTAGCCAGAATGATATCGCCTTTTTGTAAATTTTTACGATATTTAATAGACTTAAATATTTAATAGACTATTTGACTAAAAAAAAAACTAATGAATCTGTCACATCTCAAATCTCAATCTGTTAATTATTGTACATGCTGGTGGACAAGCCGGATTTATCGATGGAGCTCTTTTAATTTTTAAATCCAAAAGCAAAACCGGAGATTATCATAGCGATATGAATTTCGTAAACTTCAGCAAATGGACTAGAGAAAAGCTATTGCCAAATCTGCCAAGGTCAGTTATAGTTATGTGTAAGCATTTATCATTAAATTACTATTTATTTTTATATTTTTGTATAATTAATACTAATTGTATTTATATATGAATTGTTTATTCACAATTTAATGTTAATGTGCGTGTTTGCCGATAGATGGCGCTGTTATTGTTACGCTTCGTTGCGCCCGGCGCTCACGTGTTCGCCTACTGCGACATGGCGGCGCCGGTTGTTGTTTTGCTGAGTCTTCTTGCTTGCGCTCTCGGCAAACGCGCTCATTCGGTTCCGAACCTTCTTCGGGGTAACATTGTATGCTCACATAGTGTGCAACTATTATTTGAAGTGTTAAAATCAGTGCTGTGTGTAATTGAATTGTGAGTGTTAGTTGTTGTGTTAGGCTGCGTTTCCACCAGAGATGTGCGATGGAAATGTGTCGTGCGAGGATGTCTAGCTGTGCTGTGAAAATGTGTGGGTGTTTCCACCAAAGCTGTGCGATGATAATGTGCCTACGAGGATGTGTAGCGGAGCTGTGAAAATGCGCATTAATGTGTGGCGCGAGGATGCGTTGCGAAGCTGTGAAATGTGTCGACGGGGGTGCGGTGTAGTGGGAGCGGAGTAACGCGAACGCCTGCCTGCCGCTCACCGCGCTGCGCTCACGTCTCACTTTGCTGTCGTAAGCGCTTGTAGTCGTACGCATGTCGTACGGTTGCGTGGCATAATGGACGAAAAATTAATTGATGCCGTTCAAAAGTTTCCGTGTTTGTGGAACACTTCTTTGTCATTTTACAAATGTAATGAAACTAAGGACGCTGCGTGGGAGGAAATAGTCAAAGAAATACAATATAAAGATGGTAAGTAATAATCATGTATTAAAATCAGGTATATTAAAATACAAGTTACAATATTTGGGTATTTATTGTGTGCGATGAATTCGTGACGAAATACGAGTATCTTGCCATGACACTTTTCCTTGATTATTGAAATAAGAGCAGTATTTCTCTCTTACATCATAACTATCACTTGACACGACGACGGAAATGCTAGGAACCGATACAAGAGTACTTGTATTTGTGTTATCAATGCAATCCAAATAATTACTTTGTCTTTCAATTAAAAAATTATGCATTACACATGTGGCTTTTACGATTTTGTCAACCGTTTCCACTCTGCATTCAAAGTCTTTACGATACACATACCACTTTCGTGCCAATACACCGAATGTAGCTTCTACAATGCGACGTGCCCTCGAAAGTCTATAGTTAAATATACGTTTCTGTTGGTCTAACTGGTCCCGCGGATATGGGCGCATGAAATTTTCCATCAAAGGAAAAGCCTCATCTCCAATGAATACAAATGGTACTGGTTCACCTCCTTCATATAATGGTTCAGGTTCTGGAAGATTCAATCTTTTTCTTTCAAATATTTTCCAAAACACTATCATCAAATATTCCAGCATCACTAAATCTTCCCATGGATCCCACATCAACCATTATAATCTTTCTCCTAGCGTCAGCTAAGCACATAAGCACTATAGAAAATCTTTGTTTGTAATTAAAAAAAGAGGACCCAGTGTTTGCAGGACACATTATATAAACATGTTTACCGTCTAGAGCCCCCAAACAATTTTTAAACTGCCATAGCTCTTGAAAATCCTTTGCTATTCGCTTCCAGTCGTCTTTGGTAGGTTTTGGAATAACAAGAGGTTGTAAAACAAGCCAAAGAGCATTACAAACTTCTGCCACAATTCTCGACACACTTGCTACTCCAATCCTAAAATTTTCTGCCAATCGTGTGAACGACGAGCCCGTGGATAAATACCTGCAAAAAAAGGAATGTTTATAATAATAGTAAGAAAAATAATTAACAAATAAAAAAGTACTCTTTACCTGTTACTGATTTTTTGCGATCTGTAAGACAACATGCTTGGTATAAAAATGTTATATTCCTAATCATAATTTTCTATTATTTCAGTGAAAAGCGCTAAGTATCGTTGGAAACAACTACGGGATAGCCATCGGGACGCGCTAAAGAGGCAGAAATCTAAAAAAAGCGGACAGGCTACAACCAAAACACGTGAATGGAAATACCAAAAATTGATGGAATTTCTTTTACCGTACATGGCCAACAGAGATAGAGAGTCAAGTTATAAAGAGGATATTTCGTCACCAAATAATGAAAATGACTCTTCGCAAAGCACTCAATATTCATTAAACCAAGATGACTCTTCGCAGAGCACTGAACATACACCAAATCAAGCTGACAATCCCAACAATCTTTACGAAATAGCCTCAACTTCAGGCATTTCAACAGATTCGGTCACCCCGTCATCATCAAAGAAGAAAAAAGGCGATGAATTATCAATTTTAATACAAAAACATATGAAAAATCAAGAAGATTTTCGAAAAGAAAGGCAAGAATTAAGAGAACTTTTAAAACCAACGGACTGCGATGATACTGATCATTTTTTTCTTTCAATGGCGAAAACATTTAAAAAATTACCAGATTACATGCAAGTTCCTTTAAAAAGGAAACTTTTTAATATGATTAGCGAAGCCGAAGAATCTTACGTGCTGTCGTGGTATAATCAAAATATTGGTTATTCTTCAAGCTCTGATAGCAGTATAGCAGTAGGTAGTAATATAGCAGGCCAGATGGATTTGCCGCCTCAGCTGGATCCTGAACAACTTGGTTATTCTTCAAGCTCTGGTAGAAATACAAATAAAACAGTGGGCCAGATGGATTCATCTTTCCAACTGGAAGCTGTACAACCAGCATCTCCGGGAACACAACATTCAGACCTACAAACGCCAAATACTTCAAACAAAGTAGGAACAGAGCCTAATTTGCCATGAAAAGAGGAACTTGTTGTCTACTTATTTTGCAGATTATGATTACTTTTCAATTAATATGTTTAATAAAGACAAAATTGATTCAAACTATTTTACTTACTTTAAACATACCGCCAATTTTTCCTTGGTGCTGATGCATTCTCTGTAGTGAGTGTCTTCTTTCTTGATAATGTTCTCAATCAAATTGTGTAACTCATAAAAGTTACTTCTAGATACTCGATAAGAATTTTCGAATATTTCATCATCAGCCGTATGAAAAAAGGTAAAGAATTCTCCATGTAATCGATGATATTTAATATGGTTACGTATCCAAAACCTGTGTGTTCTTGTATTGCTCAAAATTATAGAACTAATAAACTCCGTATCTTCTGCTTCCATTTCTTCATCACAAATTGTTAAATATAAAAGTATTTTCTTTTTCCAATTATCCATATTATTATCTATTTTGCGCACTTCTACTTCCAACAAACTCCGTCTATGGACTGGCTGGTACAGTATGCGCAAACCTCGCAACACATCTTTCTCAACACACATTCCTCGCACACTTCCCTCGTACACATCCCTCGCACACATCCCGCGCTTGTTTTGTATGCGCAAAAATCTAGCTCCGCTGAGCCGTTTCCACCAGAGCTGTGCTGACCGAGGCAAGGTAAATGAAGCGATCCTATTGGTTCTTTACAAACACATCCCTCGCTATGCATCCTCGCACATCTCTGGTGGAAACGCAGCCTTATACTGTATTCCGTGTTACCGTGATAATTATTATACTGATTGTTGTGTTAAGTGATAATAAACGTGATTATTCTCAAGAACTGTCTTCTCATTTTCTGGCCTTTTAAATATGGATAATGCCGCATACCACTCGGTACAAGACGACAAAAAGCCTACAATGACATCCACAAAAGCCATCATGCAGACCAGGCTGCAAAGACACAATGTTGAATTTGATACGTCTTTAAGAAAATGTGATTTATTGAATTTAATTAAACAACACGCGACAGAAAATATTTACAAAAAGAGTTAAGTTATTGAATGTGAAAGAAAAAAATTAAGATGGCTGCTGCGAGGAGAGCATACACCCAACGGGAGTATGCAGAAATGCATTACCTCTATGGTTTTTGCGACGGTTGCGGCCAGAGAATATCGACAACGCTACTCTAACCGAAACCGTTTCCCGGACTACAGGGTCTTTATGCGCGTCCATAATGCGTACATGGAGTGAACCTTACCCGGGGAGCATGCTGCTAGAACAGGTAGACCAGTAGTACGATTTAACAATGAAGAGCATAATATACTGAGACAGTTAAGATTGGACCCTGGTATTAGCCAACGCCAAATATCACGAAATCTCGGGATACCACGGTCAACGGTCCAGCTTATCATTAAAAAAAATAATTGTCACGCTTACCACGTGCAAAGGGTGCAAGCTTTACTGCCAGCTGACTATGAGCCTAGAGTGAGGTTTTGCAGAGAAATGCTTAGAAGACACAGAGAGGATCCGCAGTTCTTCAAATTTCTTCAAATCGTTGGATTCTTCAAACTGATGAGTCAAATTTTAGAAGAATGGGAATTTCTAACATCCACAATTTACACTTCTACTCCAGAGTGAAATCATCGTATAATCAGAAATGATAGATTCCAGCACCTGTTTGGTATAAACATGTGGACTGGAATAACTGACCAGTAGCTTATACTGCAAGAAATGCCACCAAGGCTGAATGGTGCTGAGCATTTGCATTTTTTACAAAATAATTTGAACCAAATACTGAACAAAGCTGAGATTCCTGAAGATAGAGTGGCAGAAATGCATCGGTTGCAACAAGACGGCGCCCCACCTCATTACGATAGAGCAGTTCGAGGACATTTGAACGAGCGTTTCCGTAACCGGTGGATTAGTCGAGGTGGACCTATTGCATGGCCACCCCGGTCGCCCGACCTTAACCCCATAGACTTTTTTGTTTGGGGCTATTTTAAAGAAATAGTGTATCAAGGAGAGAATAACACCGAACAAGAACTACGACAAAAACTCGAGTTTGCTAAGTTACAGATTCAAAACAAACAGAGGTGCATTCCGCCGATTACGCGCGAATTTTATTAGGCGGTGCAGATTGTGCATTATGCTCAGAGATAGGAACTTTGAACATTTAATGTAAAAAATTGTAATTAATTAAAATTACTAAGGCATAATTGTTGTTTTTATTTCATAGATGGCTTCTGAAATTACTACGTAGAATGTATTGTAATAGGTATAAGATAAAATAGTTCTAAGAATAATGTTGTAACATGACCCTAATATGATATAATTCTATATATGGTAACTGAAACCACCTACTATCTATATATGGTACTGGAAGCCGACCCCAACATGATTGGGAAAAGGTTCGGAGGATGATGGGACCCTAATATGATATAATTCTATATATGGTAACTGAGGTTGTAATAGTACCTAAGTATAAACATCTGGAACCGGAAGCCTAACCTACATACCGTAGGGGGCAACAACCTATGACCTCATCTATGTACCAGTACTATGACATCATCCCTGTAAACCCTAATGATTATAAAATTCCATCAAAACTGGTTGATTCTATGCCAAAACGCGTTGCAGAAGTCATTAACCTTTTGAACGCCAATGTCGGCTATAGCCGACATGAGCAAGCGTGCCCTGTGCGCCAACGACGGCTATACTCGACAAAAAACAGGTCGCAGAAAAATACAAAATAAACCTATTAAATCATTACTTTTATGTATTTTTTAGTAGATATTTAATTAAGATTTTCGGGCTTGGCGTACAGGGCATAGGAATACCGATATGGCGTGGCGGTGAAAAGGTTAAAGCCAAAGGAGGACATATTTCTTACTAACCCCATTCAAATTATATTCTTTTTTTTTAATTTCTTTGTTTTAACGAATAAATACTAATTTTTAAAAATTTTAACACGTGTTCACATTAATTCGCACACTACTGTATGTATAAACAAAACCTCAAATTACATGTTTCAAAAGGATACTTACTCATTGCATAAGTATAGAAATCTACTGAAACCATTTTTGATTGTATCATGCGATGGTTACATTGTTGACTGTTTTGGTCCATACAAGGCCACCACATCGGATGCTGAGATCATGACATCTCTATTTAGAAATGAAAATTCTCCTCTCAGATTGTATCCTCCAACCGAATGACATTTTTATTTTAGATAGGGGTTTCAGAGACTCTATCAGCCTGTTAGAAGACTGTAATTACAGAGCATACATGCCAGACCCCCTTTTAAAAGGTGAACAGTAACTGACTACAGAGCAAGCAAATAGTAGATGTGTTACAATTTGTAGGTGAGGTAGAGGTTGTTAATGGTTATTTTAAATTATTACGGCAACATTATTTTAATACGACTGTGCCGCATATGATGCAAGATTTTCAAATAGCAACCAGTCTTCTGAACAGGTTTGGTGTTCGCCTGAAAAATAAATCTTTGCAAGTTGTCAAGGATTGAGCAAGAAATTGGCAGCAAAGACTTATCAAGTGCCGCGGGCTACTCTGCAATATAGGATCAAGAACCCTGAGCATCAGTTACGTCCAGGCCCTCCTACTATTTTGACCGGAAAAGGAAGAAATATACCTCGAAGACTGCATTTTATTAAGTTGCCTTGCATCATATGCATTGTTTTGTTGAGTTCCTTGGGTTCGAGGATATGGCTTCATTATATATTTTTTAAGTGGAAATGCTTAATCTCCTAATACCATTGAATTAGGTAGTACATTTCAGCTACCGTTTTCTAATATTGACTGATAATTGAATGAGAGAATATTGTTCCGTCTGATGTTTTCCCATAATGTATCAAAAGTTTAAGTAACTATCTTATAATGCCAACAAGACAGTCATAATATACTAGTCAAAACAAAATAAGGGCCACTTGATTATTTTGAAGTCTCTCTCAATTTTATAATTTTAAAGCGATCCTAAGTGGCTAATTCTTTTTGTGGTGTTCACTAAAGTGTTAACAAACACTAATGCGACAATACCACTTGCATCTTTTTTTAAGTGGGTAGAATGTGTTAGTTTTGTTTAACCACTTGAATTTACCCTATTTTAAGACTTTATTTTTTAACTTTTGAGTCAGTTCAACTTTGGATTGCTTCGTGATTAGACAAACTTTGCTAACAAGGACGTTTTCTAAGATGATAAACTCCTATTTGTCTGAAATTCACAGGTCGTGTACAAAATATATTGAGGATGACATAATGGTGTTCTAATTTAGTGGAAACTCTCGGAGATAACCAGAGATTCATTATCGTTTGTTGAGATTGGAACATTATAAATGTAGTTATCATCAATATGAATTCAATGACAATTAAGACTACATAAAGATACAGGTCAAGAATAATTTTATTTATTAAAAATTATTTCTATTTAGTGTCGTCATTCAAAAATAGTTTCTGGAATATTAATCCGTTCGTAGAAACTGCGAATGCATGCAAATAATAAATAAATAATTATTATCCAAAAGTTGCGGTTTCACGTAGGAATACATATTAATTAATTCATCCATTTAAGGCAATTGAGTTTATATACTGTAGTTATTTTCCGTCTATATAACGTAGAAAATATGCGTAATACAGTAGGCTTATTAACCCGGTTTGGTTAACGTGGGTCACTGGAGACCAGAGTTATTTTTTTTGTTTCATTTCTTAGAATCCAAATAAAATATATAAGCGTGTTCCATCTGTAAAAAAATGTAGAAGGTTAAAATACTAAGCACTAAACCGCGTTCCCAGATCCTTGAGAACGAACGTTAAGGGTAATTCATCTACTCCGAAAAAAAAGATACTTCTCCGTCTGCTGTGAAGATTGTTTATGGCGACAAAATGTGGTAATTTAAGGCATGGACATATTGTTCATATTCTGTAACGTGTTCAATTATTTTTCAATAAATATAAGGAATGTAAACATAAAAATATATTTAATTTTTTATTACTCCGTTAGATTTCGTCCATGAAAAATGCACTATTTAACCCTGCAAACTGAAGCATTTCTTTCATTGCTCTCAAGTCTATAATTTACTCCATAAAAATACAATTTTTAAACTTTTCTTTGCTATTTTAATCATTCAAATATCTCAATTAGCTCGAAAGTTATGAATTTTTTAATCAATGCCTGCATTTTTAAAAGGAAAAGGGGTTTATGACTAAAACTAAAATATTTATTTAGTTTTTTTTTTGCAATATTAATAGTGTGCTCTTGAAGTAAAAGTATTAAATAATTAAGAATTTCATCAGATTTTTGGATTGCAAATTACTCGATCTAACATACCTGAGGTCTCCAGCGCCCCCCGTTCATCTAACAAGATGTGAAAATTAACCATAATTTGAACGGGTTGAATCCTCACATTTGGGACAATAGTAACATTTCGCAGTAAATACGTCAATCGTAGAACTCGTACATAAAGCATATAATTATTTCTAAAGAGGAAAAACTCCTCTAAATTCTACTGTACAGTATCATATTCAATTAGTGTGTTACTCCACAACCTATTAGTCGTACGTGCAGATAGTGTAATTACAGTACTATTACCTTTTATAATGGATTTAAAATATCGAAAAATTTTGAAATCTCAAAAAAATACTAATCGCCAATTATCTCCAACTGTAAAGAATCAGATTCGAAAAGAATATAATGATATTATAAGTGATACAAAACCGCATACATTTGTGGCATCTACAAAGCAGGAAAATGAGTCAAAAAATCGATATTTAAATATCCCATGTTCTGATAACAGCAGAGTTATACTTTCTGAAGATGACCGCAAGGAAGATTACATTAATGCCAATTACGTTGACGGATACGACATGCCACGAAAGTTTATATGCACTCAAGCTCCACTGGAAAATACGTGCTATGACTTTTGGTATATGGTGTGGATTCATCAGACTCGATTCATAATTATGCTCACCAGTATCAAAGAGAATGAAAGAGAAAAGTGTTTTCAATATTGGAGCTCTATTGAAGGAGATAAAAAGGTATTCGGCAGATTTGTAATTACAACCGAGAAAATTTCATACACTAGATGTTACATCACAACGTCTTTGCAAATAAGTGATTCAGTGAGTGGTACAACTAAAAAAATCACTCACTTTAACTACACTGAATGGGTTGACCATATTGTTCCAAAGAATACTACAGACTTTATAGACTTTTTATTAATTAAACAACGGCAAAATCGTTTTTTTTTTTGTATGTAAATAGAATTTATTAGAAATAAACGTTTTTTCTTTCTTTATTCTATAAAACTACGGAAGTTTTAGAATCATCGAAGCTAACCAAATGTCATTAATCGATCTTTAAGATAAGATTTCGCCCGGCGAGAGATGTCGTGCGGTGTTCCGCAGGGGTCGGTTCTGGGGCCGCTCTTGTGGAACATCGGCTACGACTGGGTGCTGCGCGCCGACCTCCCTATTTCGTGCAGCGTAGCAAACCACGCTGACGACACGCTAGTTCTGGCACAGGGGAGGTCGCACCAGGAGGCGGCCGACATAATGTCGCGCGGTGTTGCGACGGTCATCGAGAGGATCTAGCTGCTGGGCCTGGAGGTGACCTTGCACAAATCCGAGGCCACGTGCTTTCATGGGCTTCGGAACGCGCCACCTTCAGGCTCCTAAGTCACGGTTGGGGTTCCCATCGGCGTCGAGAGGGCGATGAAGTACCTAGGACTCGTCAACGATAGCCGGTGGAACTTCGTCGGGCATTTCCGACGTTTGGGCCCCAAATCCGCGCGCAAAATCAAAGAAAGTTCTCGAACAAATGACGCGTGGCGTCGGGTCTGCACTAGAAACACACTGCGAGCGGTGCGTCGGGTGGCGTGTTTACCCCCACCACCGGCGACACGTTGATCTGGCAGTCAGGGATCGGGTGGCGTGTGCGCGCATGTTGTTGCGTTGATTACTACTTGATTCTGTAGCTCTGCAGCTAGGTTTTTCACGACGTGCGATCCAGAATGCTTGGATTCGATTTCAAGAGACTGGGAGTGTCACCAGGAGACGAGGATCAGGAAGGATTCGAGCAACCACATCACAGGAAGATCGTTATATACGCCTGACTGCCCGCAGAGAGCGATTCGTTACCGCTCGCTCCTTACAAAACCGCTTGCGGCAGGCGACGGGTACCCGCGTTAGTGACCAAACGATCAGAAATCGGTTGCATGAAGATCAACAATTCTCTAGGAGGCGCGTAGTACGCATTCCATTGACAAGTGCGCATCGTGCAAACCGATTATCATTCGCAAGGCAGTACCAGCAATGGGACATGAGTGATTGGAGCACGGTATTATTCACAGACGAGTCCAAAGTGAAATTTTTCAGTGATGATCGTCGTATTAGGGTTTGGAGACGAGAAGGTGAGCGATTTTCAGATGCTTGCATCCATGAAAGTGACAGATTTGGGGGTCCTAATGTAATGGTGTGGGGGGGAATTTCACTTTCTGGTAGAACAGAGCTTGTAATTCTCAATGAAGGCACAGTAACGGCTCAGCGATACATTGAGCAGGTCATAAGACCCTATGTGGTGCCATTCGCACAAAGAATTGGTGCGGAATTCAAATTAATGCACGATAATGCCCGCGCTCATACAGCTAGAGCCACCAGGGAAGCTCTAGACGAAGCTGGTATACAGGTGTTACCGTGGCCCGCCAACAGTCCGGACCTTAACCCAATTGAGCACATGTGGGAGTTGTTGAAAAGAAGCGTTCGGAACACAAATCAGTCTGTGCACAACGAAGCACAACTCATTAATGTGCTCAAAACCAGCTGGGAACAAATTCCAGAAGAAACGGTGCGACACCTGGTTGAGAGTATGCCATCCAGACTTCAAGAATGTGTTCAGAAGAGGGGAGGCCATACACGGTATTGATAAAAGTAAAAAAAAACTTACTTTTTTAAGAAAACCCTTTTTTGTCATGCATAATTTTAAGAAAAAATGATTATTTTATTTAAAAAATTAACATTGTTTTTTATTCCAAACATTAATTTTAAGTTAATTACATTCAAAATTAATCAATTAATTAAATTCAATAATTTTCCCACCCCCAAACTTAATAACTTAATAAGAATACTAAAAAAACATGGTGGCCCTTATTTTGTTTTGACTAGTATAGTTTTCACCATGGTGGATGGCAAAGTATGTAACGCAGCAACCCATACAAAGTCAACCATGAGATGTTACATATGTGGCGCCACATCCTCTGATTTCAACGACCTTACAAAAGAAAGACCCTGCAATACAGAAAACATGCGATTTGGTCTATCTTTGCTGCACACTCGAATAAGATTTTTTGAGAGCATATTGCATGTAGCTTATAAATTGCCAGCCATGAAGTGGAGGGCTCGCCTGACTGCCGAAGAGAAGAAACTAGTGGAGACCCGAAAAAAAGCAATCCAAACCAAGTTTCGTGAACAACTAGGATTATTAGTAGATATACCAAAGGCTAATTTTGGAAACACGAATGGCGGGAATACCAACAGGCGATTTTTCGATGAATACGAGAAATCTGCAGAAATAACTGGGATTGACCAGAATTTAATCTACCGATTAAAAGTCATCCTAGACACCATGTGCTGCGGGATAAAAATTAACATCCAAAAATTTGAAATTTACTGCAAAGAAACTGCTGACTTGTACGTTTCTTTGTACGAGTTTCACCCAATGTCGCCGACATAACAAAGTGTTGAGTCATGGGGCAGCCGTGATAAAGGAGGCGATTCTGCCAATCGGGCAACTGTCTGAAGAAGCTGCAGAAGCTCGCAATAAGCACATCCGAGCGTTTCGGCTAAACTACTCCCGAAAATTTTCAAGAGTAGCTTGCAACACTGACGTTTTAAATAGGTTGCTCTTGACATCAGACTCCTTGCTGACGGGAATGAGGAATGCTAAACATAAAAGAAAGAGCCCTCTTTCAGCAGATGTCATGAATCTTTTGGAAGAAAATGATATTTGCAATATTAGTATTGAAAATGACTGAAGATGATAAAAATTAGAAATAAAATTTGTCAAAAATAGTGTCTTTTTTTTATTATACCTCTAAATAGAACGAAATACTTTAATAATACTATAAAACGCAAAAAAATATTTTTGTCCGACTTTTGGAGCCAAATACTTCTGTGCGACGCTTACATAAAAATAAAAGAATATGCCAATAAAAATGGTTGAGCTATCCAAGTAAACAATTAGAAAATTGCTTCTCTGCACTTCAAAATATCACCACCATTAATGAAAAAAGATTTTAAAAAAATAAATATCAAGAAAATCATAATAAAAATAGCTGATTTATTATTGATTTTCCATTCGATTGTGAAAGTCATAAAGATAAATTAAAACAATATTTTTGTAATACTACTTTTGAGTTTGAGCTTGCATGCATCCCTAATTCCTTCCATTTCCCTCTCCTAGTTCCTAAAACTACCACTCACCAAGCGAGACGTGGCGCCACCGTCAATGAAAAAATTCTTTCGCGCGAGTCCCAAAACACGAGGCCGCCATAACGGTCGTAAAATTAAATCAAAAAAACTATGTCTAAACTGCAATAAACTTTTCAAACTAATCAACAACCCCTGCAGGGAGTTACTGGGCGCCCATCAAACTATAATTAACCTGTGTACCAGTGATCTGTGTACTGTGTGAATGGATCAAGCAGCAGCAACAGGCGGAATTTTGTAAGTACCTACTTATACCCGGTTTCTGAGGGCCACTTAACGAGAGTTTATCTATCCGTTAGCGTTATTGGTTCGATAACTCCTTCAATTGCGTTTCCGAGCACCGCATGCTAAGATAAACTCTGTTTAAACTGAGTTTAACTTAACTGCCCATATTTGGCCGTTTATCGGTCCCATAACTTTGTTTGACGTTTAGCTGTCAAAAAATGCCACTTTTTAGGTCACTTTCATCGTGTCGAGTCTGTTTTAGAAGCCAGTGAACCCAATTATTATTAATGCCTACTTATAAAAATAGAAATAATGAATATAGATAATATGGATACAAGAATACAAGCAGCTCATCTGAATCGGATTTCGAAGTGCTTGAATTAATTTCTAATATATCAGTGCCACGGAATATAAGGGACAGGAGAAATCCTTTCGAAATCTTTACCAACGTAGAATTTGAAAAGAGATATCGTTTTGATAAAAACACCGTAATACATCTGAATGAATTCATCAGCCCTACTCTAGCTCCTGTTTCACTCCGGAAGAGCACATTGTCTGTGTTGGAACAACTTTTGATTGCGTTACGGTTTTACGCTACAGGGACGTTCCAAATTGTTGTTGGTGATGACATTAATGTGCACAAAACCACTGTGTCAAGAGTGGTATACAAAGTAAGTAAGGCAATAGCAAAGCTTGCAAGAACCTATATTACGATGCCAACAACTTCGAGAGAACTGCGGGAAGTAAAGGCAGAATTTTATTGTTTGGCCAGATTTCCAAATGTAATCGGTTGCATAGATGGAACGCATATACCTATACAATCTCCTGGAGGCGATCAAGCAGAGCTATTTAGGAATAGAAAAGGATACTTCTCCATAAATGTGCAAGTTGTGTGTGATGCTAAGTTATTAATAAGGGATATAGATGCACGATGGCACGGATCAGCACATGCCAGTACGGTATATCACAACTCATTCTTGCGAGCCCGCCTTGACAATAATGAGATAGGTGGCCACCTCCTGGGAGATGGTGCTTACCCTTGTGGTAGGTATATAATGACACCAATATTAAACCCAACTACAAACGCAGAAAAGCTATATAATGAAGCCCAAATTAAGACAAGAAATACTGTGGAAAGGATATTTGATGTGTGGAAGATTACCTTGCCTTTCTCAGAAACTCAGGATTAAATTAGAGCACACCTTAACTGTGGTAATGGCGACAGCTGTATTACACAACATAGCTAAGGAGCAAAATGATTCAGTTTTTATTGATTCTTCTCCTGAAGAAGTTAAATTTAAAGAATCATAGGAGCTTATGCTATTGATCTCAAACTTTTTTAGATGTGTGTACGTATCTATAAAACTTATATAACTATGAGTTGACAAAGTGACATGACAAGTGAAAGATGCACAATAAAAATAAACATCTACCGGTCCATGACTATAAAGAAAAAAATGTCAGTTTTAAAAGAATATAAATAGTTCCACAAATCAAAGGAGGTAGGCGCAAAAGCAAAGTAAAAGCTAGCCAAAGTCGTGTAACGCGAAAACGACGACGCGAATATCTTTAATTTTGGCTAAAATATTGTACTAAATCTAATATGGTGTGTTTTTTTGTTTCAGCATTCTTTGCTGGCATTCATTATCTTAATGGGATACATATTCATTCAAAATCTGCTACAAACTTTTAGTAAGTATTCTATGTCCCACATTTACTGAAAGGAGTGAGGAACAATATACTCACAAAAGATTATAAATATTACAATTTTTGATAATTGCGAAAAGTACATAAAACGGGATTACTTCAAGCAAGTCTACGAAGCTGATAAATACTGTGGAGAATTAAAATGTCTCTTGAAACTCACGGACGATGATATTTATGTCGACAAAATAAGAAAAATGAAAGTGAAGCCAGCCAAAATTTTTAGACTACAGGGCATCTCGCGGCAAGAGGTGATATTCCAAGAGAATGACAGAATTTAGTTCAATTTACCAAACTAATGAACAATGTATTCAATTCTTTAAATTAAAATACCTTTCATGTGCCTGATGGCAAAATATACAAAAGTTGTGTACGCCGATTCAGTAAACACCATGATTTGTGGAAGAATGCCATTAAAACTCTAAAAACAGTAACATTTATTAAACAATTAAGGACGAAATAGTAAAATCCGTTTTAGTGAAACAAAAGCAATAACATCAATAAATACTTTAGTCGCACAATTGAAGGAATGCAACAATGATGCTGTGCTAACTCGCAATTTCAACCAGGACCCATGAGAAAGGTAATTTACAAGAAACTATTAAGAATGTTGCACCTACTCATATTCTTAATTATGATGAAACTAACCAATCTGATTACCCCGGTAATGCTAAATGCATTTTCAGGAGAGGTACAAAAGAATACTGAACAGCTCTAAGAGTTCTGTTTCAATTACGTTTTTCATGACTGTAACTTTGACATTTTTCAAACCGCATCAATAATTTTAAGAAAACGGTACTTTCTCATAATGTAGTTTTAATTTCAATTTTATTTAATTTTAAGTAAATTATTTGTATTTTTTATTTCAATTTTATTCTGACTTAGATAAATGAAATCAATATCAATATTATGCAATTTAACTCAATCAATTTAATTTAATGCATGTTGTTATAATTCTAATTTACCTATTCATTACAATTTAAACAACTTATTATTATATTGTGAGAATCTTTTGCAATGTTGTGCTTACCTTTAATTTAGACATGCAATATTATCTTATATGTGAATGATGGATTACCATGAATGTGTCTGTATTTAGTTGGTTTGCCTTAAATAAATAAATAAATGTGTACCGTGTCAGCTGTTGGTGATTGCCTACCAACATATCGCACCCCCGGTGCGACACTGTCACTTTTGCAAAAAACACAAAAATGAGATAAATACTTTAAAATGGTCCGAAGAAAGACTTATGTGATCAATGCGTTGCACATGAAAATACACCAGCTCAAGAAAAAGAAAAATTGTACGCCAGCTACAAGGTTCACCAAGAAGAAAAGAGCTTGAGTAGAATTGAAAAAGATAGGGACATGAAAGAATGTCAAGATCCTCAAAGTACTAACATCGTATGTACCTACGACCTACGAGATGTCTTGCCATGCCCTTTAGGAAATTCATCTGCTTTTTTCTATAAATCCAGGCTAAATTGCTATAATTTCACTATTTCCAATGCAAAAGATCGAGAAACTAAATGCTATTTTTGGCATGAAGGCTTAGGCCACAGGGGATCTATAGAAATAGGATCTTGTGTGTACTCATATTTGTTAGAAGTTGCAAATAAGTATCCTGGCTATAATATAATTTTTTACTCAGATAATTGCTGCGGCCAGCAAAAAAACCGATTCATATTTGCAATGTACCATTTCGCAGTAACAAAATTAAATATAAATTCTATCGAACACAAATTTTTGATACGCGGGCACACACAAAATATTCCTGACCAATACATATCTATAATAAGAGGAGCGAAGAAGA
Organism: Helicoverpa armigera; assembly: GCF_030705265.1. Taxonomy (NCBI): domain Eukaryota; kingdom Metazoa; phylum Arthropoda; class Insecta; order Lepidoptera; family Noctuidae; genus Helicoverpa; species Helicoverpa armigera. Next base: position 6,332,927 of record NC_087144.1, read on the forward strand.
CAGGGGAACCATTTTTGTTGAAAGAAATGAACTACAGTGATTTTTTCGATCTTAAGGCTTTAGCAGATAACATAAACTTTAACATGAGCAAAAATATTGAAGGGGACGCAATTAAAACTGGGGAGATTATGAGCATTAAGTTTACTAAAAATTGTGCCAATTATCAATATCGAACAACCTATAAGACTGAAACATGGAAAGAGGCCAAAGCTATATTAGAACCGAATAGAAATAACTTACGTCGAGGTCGAGGCAACGTCACAAGCATCAACGAGATCCTGATGAAACCAGCGTATACCTCGAAGATTGCTGTTACAAAACGCAAGAAGCGCGACTTGTTGAGTTTGGTAGAGACAAACATAGTACCAAGATACTATGAACAGTTCTATAGAGATCTCATTTAATTGAATTGATCTTGTAAAACCTACCTCCTTATTCAATATTTTATATGCAATATTAATTGTGATTGCTATTAAGACTTAATAGCACTTAGTAGTAGTAATAGCGAAACACTTAGTGTTTCGAATAATTTTAATATTATACTACTAAGAATAAGATACCTATAAGTGATTAACTCGCTGTGATGTCACAAGTCTGATTAAACTTAGAATTCAGATAGTACTTAATTAGAACTAGAAGAATTGGTTCAGAACACAGAGTTATTTTTATTATTTTAATTATAAGTAAACATACTTAAGTAAAAATCTCATTTTGTCCTAATTGTTGTTTTTTGAGAGACTTTCATACACTATTTTCTACTAATTTTTTTTCGTACAAATGATAAGAAGTACAAAATTTCTTATGTTATTTCGAAAAGTTTAGACTAATTTTATTTCTTTCGTTAATAAAACTACATATTTATGATTAAAAATAAAACTAATTAAATAATTTGTTCTTGTTTTCTTTTTTCTTAGAGTGACATAACTACAGTTATAATTTTTCGTTAGATCCACAACGTCACTTCTGAGGGCATTGGAAGTTTTAAATAATGGTATAGTATATTTTTTAAATTAGAAAGAGACAGGTATTTATCCAAAAATAAAGTTGGTAGTTGACAGTTTAGTATAGACTATTCATCTCATTGGTATATCTTAAAGTCATTGTTTTGTGAGGTATCAACCTCACAAAACAATGACTTTAATGCCCGTTTTCACCAACAACCTCTTACCGTTTCCCTATCTAAATGCTACTTTTAGTAAGGATCCCTCCCAATTTGACACCTACCTAAATTCATTTTCACCACACTTGTACATGGATCCCTTAAGTAAGTGACAGATTACTAGTTCTACAAACGATAATGCAAAGTCGATATTTTATCGATAAAATGATTTTTCTGTACTTCTTAAGAAATAAATGTCTATCGAGTATGTATTACTTAAGCCTGTGAGTTTTTTTTCTTGTGATGTTATTTTAATTTAACTTAAACTACATTACGCTATGTTTTATGCAATAAAACAGTAAAGAGGTTTTCTATAGGTGAATTTTTACCTATGTCATTCGCGCGTTTGTCAAATTGACTGATGTGTATGTGTACATAGAGTGAGGTTAATTTTGGGTTTATTATTGTTGAATAGATAAGTTTATTTTGGCAGAGAAGAGAAAACGAGGATAAACCTTTCTTGCAGAAGAAAAAGACAAGCTAGTGAAATTGCTGACGTCTCATAGAGACACAATATTAAACAAAAAACGGATGGGACCACGAACGAAGCCAAAAACAAAGCTTGGATCCAGTCACAAATAGTTTTAATGCGACAGGAACCCTTTACAGGTAAATGTGAATAATATCTGTGTATAATAATATAGTGTATTAAGATATTGCCGCACAACTGTGTTCCTTGTTTTACTGTCTACTGGCTTCATTGTATTTTTGTTCTCCATGAGTTGATGGATTTAAGTATGGGGTTAAAATTATATATTTATTTAGTTTCAGGTGGTGCGAGAAATTGGAAAGACGTGTAAAAACATGCTGCGCCCAGCCCACCTCAAATTGAATTGGTGCAGGAGGATGATGATAATGTTTGGTACATCATATGAGGACTAATATTAAAATATTTGTTTACTATCTTTGTTTTAATTTACATAATTTATTATGTTCAATGTTAGTCTACTTCTTACCTCCAGAGGGTATCCCCTATCACCTAGGAGATAGGCTCCTCCATATTCACCATTTTCGAATCATTGGTATCTACTGCAGTTTTGGTATTTAAGGCCAATTCAAACCTGAGCGATATTCGCTGCCGCTGTGGGTAGAGGTAGATACCGCGCCGGTTTCGCTCAGGTATTTAGTATCAAGTATAGTTACCGGCACGGATATTGAGCTCTCGGCGGAAGAGTGGGGATCGCTTTGCGCACTGTACACAAGGCAATAAACCAATAAATGGCTTCTGCGCAGGTGAAGGTCAGGGCTCAATATCCGTGCCGATAACTATACCGCGGCTAGAGCGACCTGAGCGATATCCACTGCCGCTGTGGGTAGAAGTACATACCGCGCGGCAGCAGCGGCATGCATCCCGAACATCAACAGTAATATTAACGCATACCCACTGGGTTTTCTCTGTCGCAGGTGGTAGCGAATACCGCTTAGGTCTGAACAGTCATATTACCGCATACCCACAGGGTTTTCTCTGCCGTAGACGGTAGCGAATACCGCTTAGGTCTGAATAGGCCTATAGTTGTCCCGGCCACCGCGAAACTACATCAGTCATTACCAGATTTGCATCTGTTATGGTCTGTATATTTATGGACATGCAGGACTTCCTATTTTTGAATAATTCAGCGACATCACGACCTAGCAAGTGCATTCATAGCAAGTGATAACCTATAATCTTATAAAAAAGTCATGATCATCGTACTTTTTTCTCAGACATCTGCTCTTTCACGTAAGATAGGTACGTGGTCTTCTAATGATTATTATTTTACATATCCACAACCTCCACAGCTTCTAAACTTTCTAAAAGTTTACGTTTAATTTTCTTTTTGCTTTTTAAACATGGTATTTTTGGTGTTACATAACATATAAAGGTACATTTCACTATCCACGGTTCAAAATATGTTTGTATTCTGTAATGATAATGATAGGGGTTGTTTAAGCAGGCATCAATCGGGCCCCCAAGTTGAAGTCAAATTTTAAGGTTATAATTTGACACCTAGGCTTTGGTGAAAATGAAATTCTTATTAAGTGTTCCGTAAATGCTCCCTAAATTTAGGTATTCGTTGGTGAAAACGGGCATAAGAGTTTTAAATGCTTCTCCTGAAAAACTACATTTCTGCATAAGTGACAGTATTGCACCGGGGGTGCGATATGTTGGAGGTCCACTGGGTACTCGCTTCAACTGCATACAGTCAGGTAGACTGATTGCGACTGATGAATTTTTCACTATCTTAGTCATAAATATTAATAATTACGCGTCTAAGTTATTATTGAATGTACTGGATCCTAAAAGCAGAATGAGGCTATGGAAAGACTTTTTGGCATTTTGTTCCATATGGGAACTATCAAACTAAACCGAGTTACAGACTACTGGAAAAAACATCCATTGTTTAATTTAGCAGCTTTTTCAAAATACATGAGCAGAAACAATTTTTGTTAATTATGAGATCATTAAATTTTGAAGACAACTTGTCTGATAATATGCTGTCAAAATATTGTAAATGTGTGTATTGTATCCTGTTTCGTGGTCATATCATATTTCATCAATATCTCAAGGGCAAAAAGCATCCCTACGGTATAAAACTATAATTATTTTACACAACTCTTCTGGGCTACTTTGCCATTTCGGTAAAACAAAATATCCTCTAGCCTATTCAAACTTTGAGTTTAAATACCATGAAATATACACATATTAATGGTAGCTGAAACTGGAAAGACAAAACATTTGCATTTCTCAGCGACAGACTTATAAAGGCCCAGTTTTGATTGCCTCTTTTAATTTTCAATTTCTACAGGGAACTAGCTTATTATTTATCAAGTTTTGGTTAAAATGAATAAAGTAAAATTAATTTAAGAAGTCCTTCTTGTTGTAATAATTCAGCCAATGCAATAAAGAGGTGCGGAGGAATATTACTGATGGTTTTTGCAAATGCCTCTACATTACCTTTTTGTCTAAACTCTAAAGTAATAGATCTTTCAACTTTCATAATATCGAGGGTTCCCGGGCTAATTGGTTTAAGCGACATTTTGGGTGATATTGAGTTATATATATATTTGGAATCAGCGAATTTTTCTCCGTCGAATGGTGCCGGTTTCATTAAAATCGGAGCACTTTTTTGGCGCTTGAAACAATTCTATTTTCGTGGTGATTCCAAAATGGCAGTGTATTAAACGACGTGGATTTTGCATTTTTTGTTAAACTATGCACTTGAACCATACCATCATAATAATAACCGAGACATAAACCAGTCACCCTATCTCTCATAAATAAGTCAATGAGAGTTAGAGCGTTTTTCCTGTATCTACTTTTTTTATTAAGAAGTAACTTGAATCATTTTGCCTTCCCACTAATCACACGGTGTGATGTCACTTAAACCAATAGTCCGTGACCCAAATAAGACAGGTTTGTCGCTTAAACGCTTTTGGCTGCATCTATTTTGAACGCAGGGTGCTACTTAAAGCAAATAGTCGTTTTAGTTCAGATGTTTTGTTTGGTCGTTAAACCATTTAGTCCTACTTTTTTTTTAAATGTGTGTCGTTTAATACTGATGATAAAATTAATGATGAATAATGAAACATTTTGCCAGTATTCATAAAATACGAGTCGGTCTTTCAATCACAAAATTTTAATATGGTACATTTCAACCATGTCATATGATACCATATTCATTTCATCGACCGGGTGTCAAAAATCGTGATTTTTCAACTGGACTATCGTGCGCGGGCGCTTCAGTCTCACTCAAGAGTGCGCCGAGGACTGACGTGACGCGCGCAGGCCGCCAGTGTTTACATAAAACGCTCATCAAAATTTAATCGTAAGTACTTTAATATTTTCATTATTTACGTACCATTTTCAACTGAGATGTTATGACTAATTCGTTTTTATTGTTTATACTTGGATTATGTTACTTCTTCTATTGAGTTGTAGGTACTTAACTTAATACTTTAAGGAAGTGATGAGATGACAATATTAGTTTATTTTTCTCCATTTATGTGCGATGTTATAGATAATAATTATTATTATAAATATAAATATTGTAAATACAACACTCGTATCGTCTCTTTGGATGTAGTTATTTCAATTTTATTTTATTACAGTACCTAAACTTCGTTTATTGCTATACAATTAGCTAAATGTAACGTACAAATTACCTTTTTAGCTATCGTATCTATAATAATTGTATTTTTAGATTTGCACCGTTAATTTACTGTTTATTAAGAATGTTTTGATGTTTTATAAGTATTTTAGCTTCAATTATACAGTATTTATAAATTATAATTTGACAATTCTGACTTTAGTTTCACCTAACGTACTTCCTTTTAGTTATAATAATTAAAATAATAATTATTATTTTAAATATTTCAGATAAATATGGAAACAGAAAGACAGAAATTCTACAAACATAAAATCAAACGAATTTTGACCAAGGATGATGCATCTTCAGTGATTGATGAAAACGACAAATCTACCGTAACATTATTAGGAAGTACTTCTTATCATAAGCAAGTCAATGATTTCAGTATTATGAATTCGAGCAACACAGATCAACAATCAGAAACCTTGTTAGATGACAAAGTTGAACCGAACTTTCATGCGATTACTGTAAATGAGGTTGGTATATCCATAATTATTATACTACGTGTTGTATCTAGACTAATCCTAACTAATATTATAAATGTGAAAGTAACTCTGTCTGTCTGTCTGTCTGTCTGTCTATCTGTCTGTCTGTCTTTTCTTCACGCCTAAACTACTGAACCGATTTGTGTGAAATTTGGTACAGACATAGTTTGGAACTTGAGAAAGGACATAGGATAGTTTTTATTTAAAAAAAAATAAAATTTATTCCGGACATATAGCGCCATCTATTGGTACAAACCAAAAATATGCCGGAAGTCACTATTCCATGCGAACGAAGTCGCGGGCAAAAGCTAGTATTATTATAATTATAAAGAGGTTCAGAGTTAATCTCGGGTCCGATTTGAAAAATATTTCAGTGTTAAATTTATCGAAGTAGGCATTTATTTTGTACACTAACATAATTATTAAGAATTGTATTTTCTTACTATTTCAGACAAAAATGACAGATGAAAATGTATCTGATTTGAAGGATCGTGATATAATTATTAACGAAGTAATTATTGAAGTGGAGAGAGAGGTGATTTTTTTATTTACTTTATATTTTTACGTATTATTTTGATAAATAAAATACATTACTATAAGGTTTTATCAAAATAGTAACTTATATTTGAAATTTATTTTCAGTATCCAGAAGAAATAGACAAATCTGAAGTAATACAAATAGAAAGAAGTGTTAGTAACGATAGCCTTCAACCAACTATTACTGATATCATACCGGAAAAAGATATGGATTTATTGAGAAAATCTTTAGAAGATGATAAAGCTGATGATAATGGTCAACTAATCCCGACAACGGATGATCACCCAATACGACAGAAAAACAAACGGGTTGTATTAAAAAAAAGTTACGTTGACTTTTTAAGTGAAGACGAAGATTTTGCTTGGGATTCAAAATCCTGGAAAGAAACAGAGGAGTCGTCAAGCGATGAAGATAATAATGAAGCACCAAGAAAGAAAAATAAAAAAATCATAAAAGATGGAAAAGTAGGAGATGCAGGAGTAAAAAAGAAAAGAATAAATAGGAAAAAGGTACAAAAGGAATCTAGAAATAAGGGCGCTCAATATGTTAAGGCAGATGGTTCAATTGTTAAAGCAAGAAATATGAAACCGAATCCTTGTGTGGAAAAAGCCTGTCCCTACAAGTGTCAAGAAATAACAACAGAAAAAAGGAGGAGAGAGTCTTTCCGCAGATAATCCCCAAAAATATTTGAACATTTTTGGGGATTATCTGCGGAAAGAAAAAAACAGTGGATAGTATCTATGTCTTCTAAGCAATCCATAAAAAGAAAAAGGTCTAAAGACTCTATTTACAGGGACAACACTTACTTTTATTTTATTAATGATGGAGAGGGTCGACGACAAGTTTGTTTAAAGTTCCTCATGAATACTCTCGATGTCACTCAAAGATACATTTATTATACTTTGTCAACACAGGAACATGGTATGTCGAAAGAAGATGGAAGAGGAAAATGCATTCCCACCAACAAAACACCCAACGAAATTAAAGAATCAGCAAAATCTTTCATCAAAAGGCTACCGGCAGTACCATCACGTTACTGCCGCAAAGACACTACCAAACTCTACCTTCCAGTTGAATTCAAGAACATAAAAAATTTATACCGTTGTTATAAAACAGAACTTACCAGTAAAGGAGCCGATGTGGTCAGCGAGAAGATATTTCGCGAAATATTTAACACAAATTTTAATATTGGGTTTCATGTCCCAAAGAAAGATAAATGTATCAAATGCCTGCATTTTGAAGGACAGAAGCCAGAGGACTGTGCCGAGTTAAAAGATCATTTAGATGAAAAGGAGGCATCAAAGAAGCGGTTGGACTGTCATCGTCAATTAGGTAAAGAAAATCCTTCCTTTCTTTGCACATCTTTTGACCTCCAGAAGGTCCTTAATACGCCTCATGGCAATAACATGTTACTGTTTTATTCGAGAAAGTATGCTGTTTTCAATTTATGTTTCTACGAAAGCATCACCAGGAATGGTTTTTGTTTCATTTGGGGGGAAACAGAAGCAAAAAGGGGTGCAAATGAAATTGCAACTATTGTACAAAAATACATACAGAATGTGGATTCTCGAGGCACTATCACATCTTTGATCTTGTATTCTGATTCTTGTCCTGGACAAAACAAGAACAAAATAGTCCTCGCAGCAATACATAATGCTTTGTTGAAATCGACCAATTTACTTACAATTCAAATGAATTACCTTCTCCCTGGCCACACGGAAATGTCGGTAGATAGCATACACTCTACAATCGAACAATCCGTAAGAAATATTACTGTCTGGGCTCCTTCGCAATGGGCTACAATAAGTGAGCTAGCAAGAAAGGAACCAGCACCTTATATTGTTGAAAATCTGACTCACGAGGATTTTTTAGATTTTGATGAGCTGTCTGACAAATATTTTAAGGGCAACCTTGTTGGTAAAATTAGTAAAATCCGTATAGCAACATTTAAGAAATCTCACCCAAACCAGATGAAAGTTAAATTATCCATGAAAGATGATGCACCAGAAGAGAGCATACAAATCATTGCGAGACCTAGATCTATTAATAGTAGATATAATTCAAGTTTACCGATTACCAAAGCCAAATACATGGACTTGAAGAAATTGTGTGACACTGGGGTTATACCCAAAATATTCCATAAGGAATATTTAAATCTACAACATAGCAATACTACCAAAGAATGTTTAATAGACACAGACATAGAGGATGTCGATGAAAATGACAACTAAGTACCTGCATTATTTTTTATTACACTTGATTATTGTTTTCAGCAGCAGCTGTGTTTTATGAATACGAGAAGTTTCTTTGTTGATTTTATATTTTTTTTTATTTTAAAATTTTATTGTTATCATGTTACTACAAGTTTATTATGTTTAATTATACTTTAACTCAGTAAAGTTTTAGGATAACTAATGAATAAGGTCATAAACAATTTTATTATAATCGACGTTCCCACATTGAGACTGATTTTACTTAATTATAATACAAAGTACTAAAATTTAACTGATTTTGTTGATTAAGACTAAAAAGTTAATAAATATTATTTGATGTTCCTATTGAGACTGGTCTATAATGATTATAAATCTAAATAAATACTTTGATTGATATTGTGTTGTTTTTATTTATTTATTTATTCGATGTAAGCACCTTAGATTTTTGGTGATTGCGATATATCCAGGTTGTTTTATCAGCCATTGAAAGTCTTAGATGTAAATAAACATAAACATTAAACGTTACAATTTCAATGTCACATGTCACATAAGTAAATTAGCCTGTCAGTCATTTTGGTCTAAATTGGTAGTTGAGATAAATACCTTGGTTCTATTAATTTTGGGTTTCGTTACTTCATACTTTTTGGCTTACTCTGTAAATAGAATGCGTCGTCGCTTAATTTTTTTTCCCTGTAGCCAATTGTAGTTATGAAGTCACTTAAATCGTTTTTCCTGTTTCTAAAAAAGGGCGGATTGTTTTAAGCGACATTTATCTTTGCAATTAAAGGTCCGTTTTATTTGGTATTAGCATCAACAACTAGATATTTTTAATTAAAATTCAATACCGTTTACCCCATTAAAATAACTGCAGAAGTTTTTTTGTTATGAATTTTTTTTCGAAATTTCAAACTTTAAATGGCTCTCCTGTAAAGTTGCAAAAATGTCGCTTAAACCAATTAGCCCGGGAACCCTCGATATATATTGTTGACGCCTACCATGTACAGCTCAAAAGACTTTGTAGGGTTTAGTTTTTTTCTAAGATTAGTAATATGTGTTTTGTTGTCATGTTTTTGCCATCCCTTTTTTGTATGCCATTACCATACCACACCATGTAAAATTCAATAAGAAACGAAGAGAAATGTTTTATTTATATCAAGACCAAATATATACATATATATATATTCTCTGATCAGAACAGAGGTCTTTTTCAAGGTTTTTTAATTACTGAGAACATAAACACAACAACGAGTAGGGTGTGCGTTCGCGCAGCGGAATGTTGTTGAATTTAAAGATTTTAATTATGCAGATAATTAGTGTAAGACGTCCTATAATTGTGTATGGTAAATAAAAATTTGTGTATGCAGCCATTGTGGAGAAATTCACCAAAAACAGATTCCGCTGGGCGAACGTTGGCGAACGTTGTCCTGGCGGAACTTTTTTTAATCCATAGACTTTAGAAGAAAAGAGATGTGTCCGAAAATTAGTGTGTATTTGTGTATAATTGATTATGTATGAATGAAATCAGTGCATGCATAAACTTCGGAGAAATTCAAGTTTCCGCTACGCGAACGTTTGGCCATTAGCTAGTTTTCATATAAAGCGCTTACATAGAGAGCTGTAGATTTTTACATACGTTGTTTTGAATTTGTTTATATTTGTTTAAAAACAGATTTAGAAAAGTCGTAGGGTTTAAAAGATAAAAATATAAACGTAAAATACACTTATTAGGTCTTAGTTCTTAAAGTATGCAGGTTGGGGTCTAGATTTTCACGTTTACACAAACCTTATAAGTGTCTCCAACGTGTTGCCAAGTATCAATGATGTTCCGTTAGTAATTAAAAAGTTATAGGATATTTTACCATGAACAGATCACTGTTTACAAAGCAGTCGAATATCACGACGTTCTAAAGGAATTGCATGGTAAAATGTATGCCAATAATTAGTTTAATCATTCAACTATTCACTTGCAAAATTTCATGTCATTAAATTCAGTAATTAAAGAAAGACAATTATAATACTGACGGAGCATCGAAACCCTACATAATCCGACCAAGTTCGGATAGCTACAAAAAAGCGGCCGTGCCATATGTCTAAGCAACGTTCTTAACTTGGAAGGTTAGTATATTTATTAATACGGTACAGTTGCGTACACAAGAGTTGGGAAAAAATAAAACAATCGCATTTCTTGAATGAAAAATATTTTTTTAATAATAATGCCAGTATCTACGACATTTTAGTTAAAATACTTAACGTTTATTAACGTTATTTTTAATCACGTAGTCAAGTAATTTATGTAAGTAATAATAATAAAAATATTTTTGTACACTTATATTTAAATAGAGAAGTACTTGTTAATTGAAGATTTATTTTTATCGTAGAAGTGGCATTATAATTAAAAAAATATTTTTAAATCAAGAAATACAATTGTTTTATTTTTTCCTAACGCTTGTGTACGCAACTGTACCATATTAATAAATACTAACCTACCAAGTTAAGAACGTTACTTAGACATATGGCACGGCCGCTTTTTTGTAGCTATCCGAACTTGGTCGGATTATGTAGGGTTTCGATGCTAGTCAGTATTATAATTGTCTTTCTTTAATTACTGAATTTAATGACATGAAATTTTGCAAGTGAATAGTTGAATGATTAAACTAATTATTGGCATACATTTTACCATGCAATTCCTTTAGAACGTCGTGATATTCGACTGCTTTGTAAACAGTGATCTGTTCATGGTAAAATATCCTATAACTTTTTAATTACTAACGGAACATCATTGATACTTGGCAACATGTTGGAGACACTTACAAGGTTTGTGTAAACGTGAAAATCTAGACCCCTAACTGCATACTTTAATAACTAAGACCTAATAAGTGTATTTTACATTTATATTTTTATCTTTTAAACCCTACGACTTTTTCTAAATCTGTTTTTTAAACAAATATAAACAAATTCAAAACAAAGTATGTAAAAATCTACAGCTCTCTATGTAAGCGCTTTATATGAAAACTAGCTAATGGCCAAACGTTCGCGTAGCGGAAACTTGAATTTCTCCGAAGTTTATGCATGCACTGATTTCATTCATACATAATCAATTATACACAAATACACACTAATTTTCGGACACATCACTTTTCTTCTAAAGTCTATGGATTAAAAAAAGTTCCGCCAGGACAACGTTCGCCAACGTTCGCCTAGCGGAATCTGTTTTTGGTGAATTTCTCCACAATGGCTGCATACACAATTTTTTATTTACCATACACAATTATAGGACGTCTTACACTAATTATCTGCATAATTAAAATCTTTAAATTCAACAACATTCCGCTGCGCGAACGCACACACGAGTAGGTACAACAACTCCACCCTAAGACAACCCACTGACTGTATATTCTCACTTTTATTTCTCTAAGGCTAGCTAAGACAGACAACCACTGACCAAGTTTCATCAAGCTTTTTGTCAGGTATAAAATTTTATCACTTTCACCTCTTGTCAAGACTTTGAAACCACGTTTTATTAACTTTTCGAAAACAACAGAATTTAACTTTTTGAGATATAGCGAAACGAACATTAAGACGACCCACTGACCAACAAAACCTTTTAAAATCAACAATGACCAGCAACGAGTTAAATGTGTTGTGATTTCTAGAAAAAACACATTAACAGAAAATGTACCACAGACAGAGATGGGAAGCTTGTTTGGAGCGAGGCACGACCATCACTTCTGCTATTTTTACTTAGCGAATTCAATAAGTAACTGTAGGTACGCCTCAGGCAACCACCTCAAATGAACACCTCGAAATAAACGTAAATCCGAAATTCCGAACCGAAACGAAATCAAATCATGACTTCAACAATCACACTCCATGGCATGGATACATGGATTTTGTGGCATTTTTATGGTATAATGGTACTAAAACAAGATTAATTAACGATTAACAAGCACAAATACATAAATTATTAACTAACTTTTAACAATAATAAATAAAATTGCTGGGCTGTGTTGAAAGTTCTACTGAACATCTGAATGAATGAATGAATATTTCCTGCACCAGCCAGAGACAATTTTAAAATACGTTACTTGTGCCGCCCCCAGACTTTTGTTCGGACGCGGCCGTGGAGTGGAATTATTATTATAGCAGGAACAGGTTATACACGATCGTATACATGTTTTCTTCTTTTCTTCGTAGCTTTTTCACATCCTCTCTTTTTTATGGTTTCGTAAAAAAGTACCCCGCTGTCTAAACATAATGTGTATAAGTAGACCAAATATACAAAGTGTATCGTACCTAATCACATTGAATATGTTAATATTCTGGTCATGTCGATCATGCTGCTCAGCATAAAGAAAAAAATTAAATACACAAAAATAAAAAAAAAATCTAACAAAGTAAATAGAATAAAAATGTGCGAGAATTAGAACACCATATAAGAGTCAGTTATTCATTACAAACAACGGAAATTCTCCCTTGAAAACTGACAGCTGTCAACTGGTCAAAATATTCGACACTCCCAACTTTATGATGTTGACTGCTTTGTTGGTCTAGTGGTCGCAAGCGCGGCTGCTGTGCTCGAGGTCTCGGGTTCGATTCCCGGGTCGGGCCGAAATAGTTTTGTGGGTTTTCTTAAAAACTTTCACAAAGCAGCCCGTAGTCTGGAAGTTGGTGATTGATTCACCCGTGCATCGGGGAGCACGTAAATGTCGGTCCTGCGCCTGATCTCTTTCCGGTTGTGTCGGATTGCCGTCCCATCGGGTTATGAGAGTGAAGGAATAGGGAGTGCACCTGAGTCTGCACAAATGCTCGTGCACTATAATATATGTCCTGCGCAGTTGGCAGATCTCCTTAAATGGGAACAGCCACCGCCGTGGCCGAAATTGGCCGTGGACGCCATTACACATGATGTTGTAAATTATGAAAACGAAAAATGTCTTCTGTGGGTTTGGCCACAAGAGTCACTGAATGGATTAGGTTATTTTTCTTTACAACTCGCCATTGAATATCATAATATATCATAAAGTATAAGTGATTAGGTACGAATCATATTAAATAAATCCTATCACTTATACTTTACACACCCGACTGTAGGTCTTGGCATCGGGTGTTGGTCTTTGTTATTATTTTTTGATACGCAAGATGCACGTGGGGTATCGGGGCTTCACATTGGGTTTCATGATGTGGTTCCGGCTTTATGGATCTTCACATAGTAATCTGTGGTCACATGAATGACACCAATATGAAATGACATTAGCTTTAGCTTTTTTGTTTGTTAATGTCATCGAAATAGGAAAATGTATTCATTCTCAAATTATTCATAGATAGAGGGAAGTGATAATATATCGCATGTATTAAACTGTGTAAAAAAGTAACTGCAACCCTGTATATAAAAATATTGTTCTTTGATGCAATAAGTGGAAAAAATCTGTCTTTCTAAAAAATCATTTAAATTAGTTCGGCTTGTTATGTTGTTAAAAGGTATTGTTTGTTCGTTTCTAACCTTACTTTCGAGTCCTTCGATCTTGCATCCTTATAAAGTGTTCAGTTTTGTATTTCTTGATAGCTTGGTCAGTGGGTCGTCTTAGGCTTAAATAGAAAATGGGATGTGTATGAAGTTCAATGATATCAATCGAAGCTCTAGAAAAACGGAAGGAGTCCTGAAAGTAGCGTGGAATATATCGATTTTTTCGATTTAAAAAAGTGATAAACTTATGATATGATGAATGACTGAGTACTTAAAAGCACACCGTTGAGTTTTGTGAACAAAGCGTTTTTAAGGGGCTTGTATTGTTTTTTGCTGTCATGCCTTTTAAATTCAATCATGATCTTGTCGATAGATTGATAGAGTTAGTAGCACTTTCTTGCAATTTTCTATTTAAAATAGTCAACGTTGGTCTTATTTTTGGAGTTTATTTGAATTTATGTTATAATAGTACTTGGTGAATGGATATGGGCAAATGGGTAGTTTATCTCAAACATGATTACCTATGTTCAAATATATTTCTTTAAATCATTTACAAGTCATTGTTCCAGATATTCGTGTCAACTACTTGATTTTTTTTTGTTTTGTTCTTGTTAATTTTTAATTGGTGTATATATCCATCTATCTATTTATTTCTGGGTTGCTATAAAAGGGATCAAATTTCCAAAATAATTCAATGTCTGATTGGGGGCTATGGCTAAAAATGAAGTTCATTTATGTCTACATCTTCACAAAATTTGTTTTTTTTTTTTTTTTGGGAAAAGTTCTGCAGTAAGTCGCCTTGTTCTTGGGTCAGTTTTGTAGGTAAACAGAAATATGACAATACCAAAACAACAAACTCAAAATCTACAACATACCAAAAAATTGCACTACTCACCTTTCGTGATTTCAACATTATTTACAAAAATGTTTCAGCTGGGTCAAAAATGAACACACTCAACCACATCACTAGATCCTTACACATTGGATGGTTACATCTGGTTATATTCTTTATGGTTATTTTGATGATAAATTGTTTGGGATTGTTTTTCTTTGTTTGTTGTTGCTTTCGTTTTCAATTATGAACCCTATCAAGATTTTGCTTTCACAAGAAAACGGTTTATATGGTTATAAAGGTTTGATATTTTCTACACTAGCACACTTGTTTGAATCATAACAATTACTATCAACTAACGGTACATTCAAACTTAAATTTTGAAATCAACCCTATCCGTTTTTTTTCCTATTAACTTAAAATATCCAACACTGCTATCAAATAAATCGATATGATGCGCTTTTTCTTGAAGCTGTGACATAAGATAATTTATATCAACAATTCATCATCCACTGATAACTAAACTTACTCCCCCTCTCTAAACGTTACGTGACACTCAAGTGACCATTTTTACCCTAAACTCGCAATAAAGTATGTTACAGATTTTATCCTTGGTATAGTTTTAATTGCCTGTACGGTAATTATACATACTAAATAAAACAAGAGATTTTTAATCCGCAACACCTGCGTATCTTGTTTATTTTTTATAAATTTTTGGCTATACACACAATTGTTTTCAACCTTCATTCTCTTATTTTAGCTTTTTTTACTATGAAACTCTTAAAATAAAATAACATTTTTATTCTTTGACAATGCAATTATAAATGGAAACCCAACTGAAATTAAACATTTTACTCGAAATCAAATCGTATTTTAAGAAAATTAAAAAATTATCAACTATTAACCAAGTAAGTATCTAAGTAGGTCTATAAAAACAATTCGATTAAAATTGCTGCTCCTCTGTCCATGGGTTTGCATCCACGACTCATCCATATACTTATACAACTTTCATTTTTTCCGCACCCGTGGCATCATTTTGTCGGAGGCGGCGGCGTAAATATTTAACTCGCCACGCTTTTATGTTATCACGTTCTATGAGCACCATTCGGTTCTGGCAGCATTTTTTAAATTTAAATCGGAGCTTTTCTTTTCAAATCTTTCTTAATGTCGTTTTGGAGCCTTTATAGTTTAAATCAGCTCTTGCGCCAGAATCTTGTTCACCGTAGGAACCTCCTTTCGAGCGTCGTATATTGAGGCAAATTTTTTTATAATGCCGCAAATATCGAAGCTATCCATGGAGACAAACGTATTATTTTTGGGTTTTTTGCCCTTACTCTGCGTACGGATCTTGGTGTTGGTTTGTTCTGCAAGTTTACTTAAAATAAGAGTAAAATATCACTATTACTGTCAGTTATCGTTATAGAGTATTTTATTTATGAACAATCGTACCACACTTATTACAGTTTCTGGTAAGAGAGAGTTGTCAGTACCTATGTATACCAGTGTTGCCAGTAGACAAAAACTAAATTATGGTGGAATTACATTGTTATATTTTATACTTAATATATTTAACTCCCCCCTCAATGTAATTGCACCAATTAAACTAATGAACAAAAACATATGCATATCTTACTGCATTTTAAGTATAATACCTAAATAAAATATTCAGTAAACAAAAATTGTATTTAACAATTATACCATTTTTGTATTGTCTACCCCACATTTTCCTAAGAAACGAGTTATCAATTCTCCACTTAAAAATTTTGTTGACATATCTGCAGGTTGATCACTTGTTTTGATGTATTTTAGACACAACTTTCTATTTTTAATTAATTCTATTATAAAGTGATAGCAAATATCAACATGTTTCAATCTTTTGATAGTGTCAGTACAGGCAACTGGTATAGCAGATTGATTATCACAATAGATATGTACTGGACAGACATCATTTATATTAAAATCATTTCACAAATTAACCAGCCAGCAGGCTTCACTGGCTGCTGTACTAATGGCAACATATTCGGACACCGTAGAAGACAAACTAACAGACACCTGTTTAAGTCGACACAACCCGTCAGACAAATCATCATATTATTCAAAAAGATGTTGAATCAATTGAAGAGAATTTTTATTTATGCATTTAAACCTCAACACCGGACAAAACATTGTCGTCATTATCGTCCTCAACCTCTTCGGACTCACACTCACTATCACTTTCGCTGTCACTGTCGCTATTCAACCCGACTTGTATAATGAAATCTTCGATTTCTCTTTCTCTTACCACCTCTCTCGTCCATTATTCATTTTCTAATCTCTTGACGTGGTTGGTTTCCTTCTTCCAATCCTCAGCTGTTATGGAGGATATGGCTTGCTTTGTCAATCCTTCTATATTTTTTTCTAGCTGGTCTACATTTTTTTCGGCCACTCTCTGTTTCACGAGATTCCACACATACTCGATAGGGTTTAAATCGCAGTTGTATGGTGGTAATCTTAGAGTTTCGTGGCCGTGATCAGCTAGCAATTTATCTATTGCGTAGTCGTTTTCTGGCCTGTGTCTTTGTATCAATCGTCAATGCCATATAATGCTACTAGTACAATTTTACAATGAGCTTCATGTCCACTTCCAACTGCACATTCGCAATGTGTTTCTTCTATGGAACCACAAGCATTCCTTAGTTTTATATCAACCACATAAAAAATCTTCTTCATTGATGCCATGCATTGACGTTTGATGTATGTAAAATCACCAGCTCTGAGCACGAGCTGTGAGTAAATGTCGGCTCTCATACATTTGCCAAGCATTCCTTGTTTTCTTTTTGTACACTTCTGCAAAAGCCTGAATATGATGTTTTATAAATGCAGGCAATATGGTTTTCGAATTAATATCTTTGTAATGTTCATTTGGGGGTGTAATCATTTGGACATCACCTTCATTATCCTGGGTTACTATATATGTATTTTGCCGTGTTTAACACACACAAATTCGTAAATTTTATTTTTAGCAACACTTCTGACTATTAACATTTTTTTTTATACTCAGGACTCAGATGATCGTTGACGTAAACGCGTTGAAGTGTTCCTTGAAATCTCAAGTCGGCAGTCGACAGATTTTTATCGCCATCAGCAGCTGCGATAAAGTCATCCTTTATGTACTTATTCAGAAAACTCACTATGATCAATTTCTATTTCGAGTTGTGCATAGGAACCCGTGTAATATAGTTCTAATTTCTACTTTAGCGTAATGTTTATGATCAATATTAAGATATTATCATGTTTGGTTCTTATTTTTTAAAATATCTAGTAATTCCTCTTCGCAGTCGGTTTTCTCGTGAGTATTATTAAACTAGTATACTTACATGGAAGTTTTAACATTTCTAAATTCAGCTGAACAAAAATCTTTATTTGATGCCAAAAACTCTCCCAGCATTATGATGTCAATTCTAGGCAAATTAGCGCTGATTGCCTTGATAAATCGTTGCTCCATGACTAGTGTTATAAACAATTAATTAATTAAAAACAGAGATCGTAGTGGAAGTTCACAATACGAAATGTGACGTTCGTGCGAGTGGTATAATATGCGTCGACCGAGAAGTGACGTCATGCGCTCTGATTGGTGTTCAAGATATCATGGCGCATCGCCCTATTTCGTAGTTTTATTTTATAAAATTAAATATTAATCACATT